>NC_056668.1:82607067-83807067 GCF_018350195.1 Panthera tigris
AGAGACTATGCCTTTACTCTGCCCTTAACCTCAGTTTAGGATTGAGGTGAGCGGTCAGGATTCCTCGTGAGCGGTCAGGATGCCTAGCCCTGCTTGGAGACCGTTTCCCAGCCCCTGGTGTGTGCTGTCCTCTTCTTTCCCTGCTCTCAGGCCTCCTCTCTCCTGCCACCACTCACACCTGCCTGTCGTCGGTGCTGGGCAGACAGAGAATGGACACTCTGCCTGTGGCAAGTGTGTAGGTAGGTGTGTGCTGTCTGAATTAGTAGAGGCTGGGGATCATAAGCCAGTGTTGACCACTTACTGGGCACCTTCTTCATGGCAGGCTCTGAGCTAGTGGTTTACATTCCACTGTTATTCCTTCCATTTTACTGATGGGACACAGGCCGGAAGGGATCTTCCCGTGGTCAAACAGCTGGGAGCAGAGCAAAGATTTAAACCCAGATCCAAAGCCCTTCCCGCCCCCCGTCACACCAGATTGAGTACAGTAACATTGTGTTCACAAGATCTTCCATTTCTGCTTCAGACCACAGACTTTTGCCTAAAACATAGTAGTGCTGGAGTGACTGTCGCAGAAATTGCTCAGAACTCCTGGGGCCCATCTGACCATGAGAGTAATTGTCTATCTGATACAGTGGCTCCCCTGATAGACTATCTTTTCCTGCATAAATGTTGCCTTTTGCCCTTACTTGATTTTTATTTTCTTTCATGACAATAGAAAACTGAAGTTTTTTGATTTAAAAAAAAAAAAAAAGAAAAAGAAAGAAAAATCTATTCTAAGTGGAGAAGTTTTGCCCAGTAGGCGGTGGAACTAAATGCCATTATGCCATTTATAATTTTCAGTGATGATTAAAGAATAGCATATGTGAGTTCTAGCTTTAACAGCAGCACATTATAAATAGTAGAAACTGACCTGGTATTACAGTATGAGAAACATAAAGACTTACGAAAAAGAGTTCTGTTTTATGAACTCTAAATTTATCTCTCTGGATCCTCCCATGTATACTTAAAGGATCTTCTCCCCAGCAGGTTTTTATTCTTCTGAACTATAATTAGATGACCTTTTCCGTTCTGAAAATAATTGGATCAAATGTATTTTAAAGTCCATGATCTGAAAGGCAAAGGAATCCTTTCTCTTTGCTGTTTCTAATTTCAACTCCTTTCATTTACTAGATCTCAGTCCTATCCAAAATTCATCTTTTCTAACATCTTTAATTAGACTTATAAAGCAAAAGATTTAGAAATCCTTAATAATGGTAAAGATTCCATTAGTTTCATCCTGCATGTTTCCTTGACTCTGTGTCCCTCACCAGGTATTAAGGTCTTCACCTCGTACTTTTACGTACTTTAAGGCCTGACTTAATACTCTTAAGTCCTGTGAGGTATTCCATTTTATAGAAGGGAAACTGCTTTGAAGAAAGGAACTGTTGGAGGTCACACAGCTGGTCCTTGAAGAGTGGAGTTTCAGAGTGAACACTAGGTTGTGAGGCTACCGCAAAACAGGGGGAAAAAACCCAAAAACTCAGAAATTAGTCATTTTAAAGTGTTTTCCTAATTTTAATTTAGCCAAATGACCTATTTGAATTTCTAAGTATGATTGGAATAGTTTACCTGTAACATTAAAGTATTTAACTCTCTGCTTGAAATAAGTGGGTTACAGAGATTTGGGAAGACATTTTATTAATGGAGCGTTCCTGACAAATGATTCATTTCTTGCAAGAGTTTTACGATTGCATTTGAATCTTAGGTAATCCTTTTTCTGTTGTTCTAAGTTCCACACAGAATTTGACTAAGTCTGAAAGAATTTTGTAACATTCCTGTTACATGTCTTTTTTTTTGTTTTTCAAAATTCTAATGGTGACTATTTTCATGTTCGTATTTTAACTATATTTAGTGAATATTAAGATTCAAGTACTGTATGGTAAACATACTCAGAACATTAAAAAAAATCAAAACATTAAACTGCTATTCTGATACTAATCTAAGCCATTTAAATAGAGCATTTTTTTTAGTCATTTGTCTGGGGAGATGCAAAGATCAACACAGTCTGGTCTCTGCCTCAGGGAACATGAAATCTGTTTGGGTAAAACAGGGCAGAAATAAAGGCTTCAGTCATAGTAGCTTTCAATAACAGCCATTCCACATCAACCCCACCTCCTCCAGGAGGCCCCCTCAGCCTTCCCCTAGCCCAGGAGAAGAGGAGGTAGATGCCCCTGAGTTAGGCTTGCAGCCTGTGCTTCCCTCTCAGGTAGAGCTCCTGGTCTTGTAGTACCTAGGCCCATGGGCATTTAAAGTCAGGCCCTTTTCATTGGTCACTGAACTGTGTGTGCTTGAACTTACAGCAGGTGCTCCCTAGACTCCCCAGCAGTGGTCTGGGTATAGCTTTCAGAGGCAGATTTAGGTTCTCGTCTTCGTTCTGTTGATTCCTAGTTGTGCGGCCTGGGCAAGTTACATTACTAAACCTGTTGGTGCCTTAGCTCATTGCTTCTGGCTGCTGTGTAGGCAGTTTTTAACAGCAGAATGGGGATTGGAGCTATATTTTAAAAGGTGGGAAGAATTTGGATTAGCAGATGACCCTTTGTGTAGCCAGATGGAAGATGATGAGAAACATTTAAACTATTAAAGCCATCATTAGTGAACTCTAATTCTGACATTTCATACACTTCATGTAGAAAAAAGAGTCCAGGCTTAGAATCTGTGTGACCTTCAGGTGAGTCCTTGATCAACCACTTAAAAGCTGTTAGCCACTGAACCAATTGCTTTTTCTGAAAGGAGGTGAGGCTTCATTGCAGTGGTGAATCAAAGGTAGTGTGTCACACACGGTCCCATCCCACTTCGACCTTTTACATATTCCATATTAAAGATAAATCATTGATCTCCATCAAATAAATTCATCAGCTATTTTAATAAGCAAGATAGTAAATGATAGTGGCATTCAGTTTTATATGTCAACTTGATGTTGTCATTATACTTAACATTTGTATGTCCTACTGTTTGAATGTTGAACCTGGTTTGTTTTTCTTTTCCCCAGATGGTATATTACTTATGGTCACGAACTCATTTGGAAGAACAGAGAGCCTCTAGTGAAAATTTGGCATGAAATGAGGACTAACGGCCCCAAAAAAGGAGGTGGCTCCAAGTAAAACTGGGGTTGGATGATCCTGGTGCATGTGGCCCATGCCGCCTGGAGAGCCCCAGGAATACGTTGGCCCTGGAGTGACCACATCTTTGCTCCTGCCTGGAAGACACCCAGCATCTAGCTTTCCCAGTATTTTAAACTGTCCTCAGCACATGTCTTACTAGAAAGTGAATTATGACAAAGTTGTGAAATAAAGGTTTATATCTCTAGTTTGTAAACAGAGGGTGTGTGTCCCTTTAGAAGAGTACTCATGGTGTCCTGGAATCTTTGCTGTTAGTTGTTACAGTTGACATAGTTTAAGCCGTGGACTTGGCAGGATTGCACAGGGAAAGACATGATATTCACAAATGCAGGTGTTTGTGCTTTGGCCTTCTTGCATTTCTGCTTACTCACCTACCCCTTTCTTTGGTTGGTCTACAGGTTTAAAAAAAAAAAAAAAAATGTTAAGAGTATCTCCTGTCTGGCTTGGTCTGAAACAACAGCTGTAGTATTTTCTACATTTTCCCAAGAAAGGTAATGTTTTCTGGCAGTGAGTGGCATATACAAAAAGCTATTTTTAGGCTTTGCTTTCTAGGTTAAAATTGTAGCTAAATTAAGAGTTAGAAGGAACTATCACGGATAACCCAGACTTGAATCTGAGCCTGACTGCATCTTACATTTGAAAACGTACACTCTTGAACTGAAGCATCTTACTGAAATAGACAGTGGTCATTGTAACAGCTTCACTATAGCAGAACTCTTGTTGCCCTCGTGATTGAAAATTACTTCTAAGAAATGCCTTTTGAATTTAAAAGTATTTGTTGAGAAGATTTACAGGAGAGTTTTCAGTCTTTCAGTGGCCTTGAAAGGTAATGCAAGATCTTGCACCTTGCATGGGAGAGGAGCACAGCCATCTGTATTGTGTGGTGCTGGGCATGGAGCATTGGGCTGTAGGGAAAGGAGTGAGTCGTGCCACCTCACGTGGTGTTGAGAGCTGAATGGCAGTATGTGCCTGCACATAGGAATTGTCCAGGATTGGGCGATTCTTTATATTTTTCCCCCAGATTCTTCTCTAGTATGAAGTGCCGCTTTTTACCAGGCAGAAAGGATTCTATTCTAAACTAATATCACATCCAGGAGAGAGTTGTTTTTTAACCCAACCCTCACTTTGCCAGGAATGAACCGGGGTGGCTGCGTGTGGGAACTGCTCAGGGTCACACTGCTGTGCTTTGACATTTCTGACTACATTATGCTAACAACCCTGTGACATACAGATGAGGCAAGAAGCATTTTTCAGAGTTGGGATGGGAGGCTGAGATCACATGGACATTCCATATGGAGTCCACAGTGAAATTTATGTCTTGCTGTGGGAAGGCTAGGAGCACAGGCCATGAAGACATGTCTCTTCCTGCTTTGTGTTGGTTAGGGAAGGAACACTGAGAAGGTCAAGTCCCTTAAATCACTTCTCTGTCCATAACATACCTCAGTGCTGGAGGCTTTGAACAGCCCAAGTGCCATTTTCTCCGTGAATGGCATTGTGAAGGGTCAGAGCCCAGCTCTGGAAGCCCCAGCCTTACTGTCTACAGCTTTGGCGGTGGTCCCTGCTCTTTACCCACTAGGGTGTTTGCTCACTTTGGCTTCTCTGCTGACGTGTGAGCACCCGAAGGCTGTGCTCCACCTGGCTCCTGTGCCTCTCAGGCCGTGTCGCCTCTACTGGTCTGGTAAGTGTGGTGTCCCTAGGAATGCAGCTCTCCTCTCCCTGCACTTCCCCTGGCTTCAGTTTTTTTCATGAGCATGTCTTCTGAGCTCCAGGCCCACAGACGACCTCCGTCCTCAGTACGTGCATCTTCTGCGTGCCAGGTATGGTTTCAGGTGCCGAGACCCCACTGCACAGGCTGGCACCTCAAATATCACTCCTGGCTTTAAGGGGCAGTCTCACCAACTGGAAGCCAGAGACAGAGCCATTCTAGATTTCCTTCCCTCATCTCTTATTTCTAGAATCCAATGCCCCTTCCATTTCCAGTGCCTGTGCCTTAGTTCAGTCCCTTGTCTCTAACCTGGACTGTTGAGACTGTTCTCCAGCTGGTCTCTAAAATTTCCTTGTGTGTCTCCATCTGGCCACATAGTGCTAAAACACTTCTGTCCTTCCCTTGTGTCCCCCGTGAAAAGCTTTAAGTATGGCTCCTGAGGTTTGCCCGGTCCCATCTCTCTGCCTTTTGCTGAACCTCCCGACCCCCTACCCTGCATTTCCACCCTGACCCAGGGCCCCTCACTACAGGTGGCGAGGCCAGCCTCCCCACCCTCTTTCCACTTGCCTTAATCCAGTTCTGTTGTTGCCCTACTACACTAAATCTTCTGGGGGCCCCCAGCATTATTCCAGGCGCATAGAAGTGCTCTTGGTTGGTTGATGAATGAAGAAATAGAAGAGCTGTTTTTTTTTGTTTTTTTGTTTTTTCTTTTTCCTGCAGGACGGAATACTGTAGTCACCAAATGTCCCCACTGGCTAACCCCGGGCCCTGGAGCACAGAGGTCACACAAAGACAGCTTACCCCACCCAGGGAGAGCAGGTGTGTAACCTCCCAGTGCCTCCAGTGTGTTTCTCTTCTCTTGGGTCATGGCCTGGTAGGGCAGCTGCCCTGTCACCTGCTGTGACTGGAAGCTTAGAGAGGCGATGGTTTGGGAGAGGAGTCCTGACTGGTCAGGGCTGTACTGCAGTTCTCTTTTCTAAGGTGCAGACTGGATACTGTCCAAGTATATGCTTGAGATGGAGCTGTGGGTAATTTCATGCTTTCAGTAGCTTAATTAGTCATTGCTCTGCAGTGCACGTTGAGGTCACAGGTCAAATGCTCAGGAAGTCTATTGTGTGGCCAGGGAGTTCGTTCTGATGACCTGTCATGCTTTAAACAGGCTGACCTTTCGCCTGAAGGATTACCCAAACTTTGCTCTGCAATAAAAAAAGAATGCCTGCAGGAGGGAAGAGAATTTTTAAAGCACAATGATCAAAGATTTGTCGGCAGCTTTATAACACTAAACCCTCTGTTGCCGTGCTTTAAAATTAGGAATTTTAAAACCCAGGGAAAGGTCAATTGAGGGCTAATGCCAGTTCTCAGTGAAAATTGAATTGGTTGTTACAAATTTAGCACCGTAAAGGCAAACAGTGACTCACTGGCCGATTCAAACACGTGTTCTCTGGGAAGCATGGCCCCACGTCTGCCCTGTGATCCCCGCATCGTGGCACCTCGGTTCTGTGCGCCGCCCGCAACTCCCCGCGGAGCAGTCGAGCGCAAATGCAGGACCGCCACCCTGGCAGGTGCGGACTGCGGTCAGCAAGGCATCAAGGCATCGTTGCCACCCAGCCCTCGCTCTCTGGGAAGCCAGGTCCGATTTAGAAGACAGCGTTAAAGGGAACTTGATTGAATTATGAGACCTTCAAGTTGGACGCTGGTAAATTCCTCCAGGCAGTTTCGGTTGCCTCCGCTCTCCCTTAACCCCCTCCCCGTCTCTGCGCCCATCCGGCCGTGCTCTTCCGCGGCTGTAGCCCAGGCCAAGCGCTGTCGCCGAGCCCTCCACCCTCCCCGGACGGCCACCCCCAGGCCAGGGGGCGGCGCTGCGGCGGCGCGGGGAGGGCCGCGGGGGCGGGGACGCCGGGCGGGGGCGGTGCAGCCGGGAGCGCGGGGAGCCGAGCGGCGGGCACCGGGGCCGGCATGGCGTGGCCCTGCATCAGCCGCCTCTGCTGCCTGGCGCGGCGCTGGAACCAGCTGGACCGCTCCGACGTGGCGGTGCCGCTGACCCTGCACAACTACTCGGACCTTGAGAGCGAGGAGCCGGGCCCGGGCGGCGGCGCCGCGCGCAGGGGCCCGTCCCCTGCAGGCGCCCGGGACCCTGGCCGGGACGTGCCACTCACTCAGTACCAGCGGGACTTCGGTGTGTGGACGCCCGCGGGGCCCAGGGATGTGCCGCAGGGGCGGGGGCCCGGTGCGAGCGGCCGTAGGAGCAAGCCCCCCACGGCCCCCAGCCGGGGCGTCTACGTGCTCCCCATCGGCGACGCGGACGCGGCTGCAGCGGTGACCACGTCGTACAGGTATGGGGCTGCAGGCAGGGGAGTGCTTGGAGTCGGGACCCGGCGGTGGGAGGAAACAAGCCGAGAGCCTTGAGGACCACGTTGGGTGGGAGGGAGGAGGCGCCTGGAGCCCCCATCGCACACCACTCCGGGAGGCGGCCTCGGAGGCCATCCCCTTTGGTCCCAGAGCACGGGAGGCGTCGCCTTTGCTGCTCCCTGACCAGCCTGAGTGAATGAGCGAGCATCTCTGCTGACAGGGAGCTCACTACCTCGCTCACAGCCCGCTCTCCTCTCGGGCAGCCCTGTCAGAAATACCTGCCTTTGACTGAGTTAAAATCTGCTTTAAGTTTCACCAAGTGGGCCTAACCATAGGTAGGGGGCGTGCAGGCCAACTGCGTGAGCTCCCTCTGGCCAGTGTACTGTTGACTTTCTGGTGGTGAGGACCACACGGAGCTCCCAGTAGGTGGTCCCTGGGATCTCATTGAGTGCCCGAGAGCCAGTGACTTGGCCTTCGCTGAGGACAGATCTGTGGGTCCACCCTGCCCCCACCTTAGCTCTGCCCCTGGACAACTGAGGGCTTCCTTTTTTCTCTTATTTCAAAAGTAACATAAACTCACCATAGAAAAATTGGAAATTATAGACATTACAACAAGTTAATATTCCCTTAATCCTACCCAAACTGGTAGTTCTTTCTAATCCTTAACGTTTGAGTGTATATCCATTTGTAATTCTTCTATGGTTAGATCCTTACTGTACACATTTTTCCATCTATTTTGGGTGTCTGTGCATGTTACTAGATGTTCTTTTACAACGTGAATTTAATCGATGTGCAGTATCTTATCCTAGGGATATACTATCCACGCATTGATATGTCCAGTTATTAATCTGCTGTCGTATCATTGAATATTTGGGATGTTTCTAATTTGGGACCATAAAAACCCTTTCTTTGATCCAGTACTTCATTTCCAGGAGTTTTCCATACAAGTATCCTTGAAGGTGGGGTGGGAGCTAAGGAGTATAAGGTATGTTGCAACATTGTACCCCGGAAGATAGAAACAGTCCCACTGCCCTACTGATGTAGGGGCTGGTTAATTATAGTCCAGAGGATGGGCTACTGGGAGGCCTAGAATGTACTGATAGCAGAAGATCTTGGATGGGTATGTGTCAAAAAAAAAAAACAAAAACAAAAACAAACAAACAAACAAAAAACCCAAAAAACAAAACAAAACAAAAAAACCCCGGAGTAGTGTGCTTCTTATTTGTGTTTTTAAAAAGGGTATTGATATACACTTATCTGCTCAAATAAGCATAGGTTATCTCTGGATGGATATGTGAAAAAACAAGAATCTTTGGGGAGAGGCAGAGTGGGGAGAAGGAAGGGATGTTGCCAGGGGTGGAAGGGCACTGAGTGACTTTTCATTCTCTGAAGAACTGTTTATTTTTAAACATGTACACATACTACCTTTTAAAAAAGTTTTTTAGAGGAAAAAATACCTTCTGTGATAAGCATCCTTATAGCTGTCTTTACTCTTATCAATTTCATTAGTATAAACAGAATTAAAGGGACAAAAAGGTATGAACTTTCTCCCTTAGTCTGTTGTTGATTTTGAGAGGGAGACAGAGCGAGTGGTGGAGAGGCAGAGAGGAAGAGAGAGAATCCCAAGCAGGCTCCATGCTGTCAGCACAGAGCCTGATGCGCGGCTTGAACCCACAAACTGAGATCATGACCTGAGCTGATGCCAAGAGCCAGGCACTTAACCGACTGAGCCATCCAGGCACCCCAGTTTAATTATTTTTAAAATCAAAGGTGTTAAGGTAGAATTTCCATACAGTAATTTTCAAGATATGTAGAACATTCTATCTCCCCAGAGGTTCCTTCCTGGGCGTGCAGTTTTTCGGGAACTTCATAGGGGAATGGTAGTTGCAGGATGGGTCTTGCATTCACTGATGCATGCTCTAGCCAAGCTGCCGAAATTCACAGGGGAATGTCAGGGCAAACACGGAGTCCAGCTCAGGCCCTAGCCAGGCTGTGGATGGTTCTGACTGCTGTGTGCCAGGCCCGGCTGGAGGGGCCTGGATGGTGAGAGGTCTGGAAGGCCAGAGGGCCTGGGTGTGCACCCCTTCAAATGGCTGATGTTCCAGACCTGGAGCAGGACCCGGGGCAGAGCCCGTGGGGAGCTAGCTTCAGCTCAGGGAAAGGAAGAGCTTTCTAATAATTCGCATGGAAGGAGGGTGGTGTGAACTGCCTCAGGTGTGCTGAGCTCCTCCTCACTGGGAATGTTCAGGCAAAGATTGGGCTTTTAGAAGCGGCCCCTCACTTGTCTTAAGCAGATGGTGGGTTTGGACGTCTTGCTGGGTCTTCCCAGCTCCAGTAACGCCAAAGGTACCAGTCGTTATTCTCTGCTTAGCACGTACCAGGCACCAGGCTCAGGACCTCCTCCCATAGATTATCTCCCCAAGACCTCACTCCCCAGATGTTGCCGCCTCTGAGCCCCTTAGTTTCTTGAGGTGTCCTGCAGTGGTGGAAAGGTACTGCCCGGAGTTGGGACTCACTGGAGCTCTGGTTTCCTGGGGTATATACTTGGCGGGTCACTTGGTCTCTCTGACCCTTTCCTTGTTTGTAAAACAGAAATAGCCAGAGCTTGGCTCCCTAGGCCCCCATATCCCAACTCTGGCCAAGACCCATGACCACTGCTGAACTTGGTTTCCCCCAACACCATGCCAGCTGACCTCTGGGACCCCTCACCTCCCCACTCTAGGGCTTGACGTGTGCAACTCCATCCTGACTCTTCCTCGTAAGATGCATGTTATCTGAGCAAACGGTTTGAGGAAATTCAGTAGGAAAAGTAACAGATCCAGGGAATCCAAAATACCAGAATATTTGTGGCCACTCACCAGCCCCTGCTGCTCCTGTGAAAGCTATCTGCTTCACTTGCTTGGTCAGATGGGTGCAGGGGATCTTGCTCTCACGACCAGCCTGGGTCTCTCCTGAGAAGTTCCCAGAGCCTCCCCTCTGGAATTCTCTAGGTGCCATTGGCACCTTTGGCCCAGGTTCTAGCTCCACCCACTCCAGAAGACCTCTTTCCTCAGTCATCCTCCTTTATCCTTTCTCGGTGAGTCAAAGGGCCAACCATTGAAGTGCCCAGCACGAAGGTTCATCATAACCTTGTACACGTGGATCAGTAGCCTTTTTCATGAGGAAACTGAGGATCAGAGGAACGAATGGCCTTGAAGCCCTGTTGGGCTGAGAACTCAGGGCTCTCGGTGTTGCCACAGGTGGCCCCTGACCCTCAATGGGACAGCCACCCCCAGGGTCCAGCTGAGGCCCAAACGAGCTGGATGGGAACGGAGCCTGGTCAGGGGAGGCGCATGGTGTATGTGGCTGTGTTCTTATTCTTTGCCAGAGCCATTTCTGCCTGCCTTCTTTCCCAGGCAGTCACCCGGTTTCTGAGGTCCCTTCTCCATCCCACTGCAGTCTTTTCTCACTGGTCTCCAGCACCAGCCTTGCCCCAGGAGCAGCCATGGGCATCACTCTCACTCCTGGCTCTGGTCACTTTCCATGTTGGGACCCCTGCAGCCACCGTGGGGTGGCAGGCTTAGGCTGCCAGGCCCAAGGCTCAGCTCAGTTTGGGGACAGAAGGGCACGCCCAGGGGAGGACCCGTTTCCGCAGGAGAAACAGAATGGCAGATGGCTCAGGCAGCTGGTCTTTGGAACCTTGCAGCTTCAGAAGCCAAAGTGATGTGATAGGACCCTGGCCCCACTTGCCTCCTGGCACCCCCAAGTGCTGACTGTGGCCAGGCGCAGCTGCTCCCTCCATGAGCGGCCTGCCCAGTGGTGCCCAGCTGTGCCACTGCCACCAAGGAGAAGAGGCAGCTTTGTTGACTTCTGGGCCTGAAACCCAGCCAGGGCTGTGGGTGGGATGAGACAAGAATGGACCCAGCCCACATGTGGGTGCTGCCCCTGGCCAGCTGGACTCTCTCCTATAGAACATTGCCTTGGCCAGGTGTGCCTATGGACACAGGAGGTCTCTGCCTTCTTGAGCTTTCTAGCAGGGGAGCTGATAGAATTAAAGGAAAGAGGGCTTTTTTGTGTGCGGAGGAATTGAGGAATTAAATCTTTATCAAAAAATGGACTCCGGGAACATGGAGCTAATCTGTGCCTGCCTTGTCGCTTCTGTCCCGGGAGCCACCCCCCCAACCTCCCCACCACCTTCCTTCCCGTACCCAGGCAGATGTACCCATGTGCACAGTGCCATGCAAGAGCCAGACCGGCTTGTAGTTTTTTGAGTCACCCCTCCAATCTGTCCTGTCTTTGTAGGAGTTAATAAGACAAATTATTAAAACATAAACATGATACTCTTGTTTTTCCTTCTCAGTTGGAACCAGGTATGGAAGACTTTTGCTGCACTGGGTGCCGTCTAGGCTGGCATCCTGTGGATGTAAGGGCCACCAGTGAGCTGGGGACTGACCATCATAGGTTCTGGGTGGCTTGGAGACAAAACAGGAAGCACTGAAGGAAGGGCTGGGATGTGGTTTCTGATGCCCAGCACCTACTAGGTGCTTGCGTCTGGATCCAAAGCAGGATTTTAGCAGTGGAGGTTGGCCAGGGCATTCCAGGAAGCACGGGGCAATGGCAGTGGCCCCTGAAGAGTCAGGAGGGATGACTGACATTGTGCAAGGGGGGTCCGTGTTCTCTGTTGCAGACAGGAATTCCAGGCTTGGACTGGAGTGAAGCCGTCGAGATCCACAAAGGCAAAACCCGCCACGGTCCTCACAACCCACAGCTCCGGCTGGGACGGCAGCCCTGGGGTCAGCTTTCAGGTCAGGCTGAAACTGGTGCTGTGGGGCAAGGGGCTGGGCTCCCGGCTGCACCGGGTGTGGGAACAGAGGCCTTTTCCCCAGGCTAGGGACTGAGATTGGATGGTGCAAAATGTCATTATAGCCACGGACAGCACTGAGCACTCAGTCATCCCCCAACAGAGAACCAAGATGGTCCTTTGTTGCCAGCCAGGTGGGCATCTCCTTACTGCTGGCTTGAGTGTCCCCTCCCCTCCTAAATCCATGTTACCCATTACCAGTGAGGACTAGCGATGAGCCTTCCAAGTCCCTAGCGTTTGTGTGAGAGGAGATGGGAGGGAGGTGATTCAGGCCTCAAGCAGAATGGAAAGTCCTTGCCCCCTGCATATGTTTCCCCTTGGACCCTTTAGGTCAGCAGTCTCAACTCTTGGAGGACAGGAGGAGGGAATTTTCTTCCTGGAGCTGGGGGAAGAGGGAAAGTTGATGGAGAGGCACACTGATATGGGGCCACATTTCATTTTTCAGGCTACTGAGGGGAGGAAGAAGTTCACCCCTAACCCGTCAGCCATCTTTCATGCTCCTGCTCCCCGGATCCTCAACGTGTGACTGCCACCAAGGAAGAGTGCCATGGTGGAGTCGGAACACACTGCTGCTGAGATGGGGAATGGGGTGAGATCTTGGGACTGGTCCCCTGCTGTCCCAGGGGAAAGGCCTGTCTTTTGCTGCGGGCACCACTCTCCCCCACTGCCACCCGGACTGCGGGCCTGGTGCAGAGCAGAGGCGCAGATGGACCTGGCCCCACACAGCTGGGCTCTGGGCCTCAACCATCCTCTTGTTCCTCAAGACGAGTATAGAAGGCTTCAGATCTTTTTTAAATTGCCTCTTTTGGCCACCCTTCCGTTTTTAAATCTGAAGAACTTAAGGATCAATTCTGCTGTGAACTGAATTGGTCCACGAGGGCTGAGGACTAGGGACAGAACAGTTGCTCGAAAGAAACCAGTAAGGTCCACCTTCTTGTTTTCCCAGGCTGCATGGTAACTTTGTAACCTATGGCCACCCACAGTACTGTCCTTGGATATTCCTACAAATGGCCCCACCATTCAGGTTGTAGAAGAAATCTTAGGTAATCACCTGCATGTGACTCATGATGATGCTGAGTAACCAGGATGACATTTCCAAAAGGTACAGAGTATCAATTATATGGTTTTAATTTCAAAGACATAATTTAGGGCCAAGATGACCTTTACATTTTAACAAAAGGTTTCTTGTGCTGAGTGCTTTAAGTACTGAATGAATGACATTTACCTTGGGGCTTCTGAGCCCCATAGTTTATTACTAATTCCAGTTTTTTCCCTTAACAGTGGACTAGAAGGGAACATGGTACACACCTGCTAAGCATTGGGAGCTTTTTGGGGTAAGAAGTGTCATTAGCCTTACTCCCTGAAAGACTTTAGAGTGTCATCTCTACCAGCCCCTGGACTCCCACCCTGTTCTCTGTCACAGGGAGCTGTGAGGAAGCAGCTGTTGTCTTTGGAAAGCTGCCTCCTTTCCCAGTAAGTCCCAGCCCATGTGGCCATAGCCACAGGGAGACAGCCTGGCCCGGGTTTGCACAGCAGGTGGTCAAACCTTTGAAGGAGTTTCTGCCCCTTCTTATAGATTAGGGTGCACAAGGTAATGGCAGTTTTGGGTAAAGGAAACTCAAGGATTTCCCTTTGGATCTTTATCCCGCTCCAGCCCCAAGGGGCTCTGGCGAACATTTACTTAAGCAGCCCGCAGTGGCACTCAGGTTTCACAGCCCCTGAGAGCTGGAGGGAACCTGGTCCCTCAGAGGGGCTAGCTCTGGCTGGCACAGCCTTCCCTCAGTCCTGCAAAGGAGATGCTCTGAATCATCTTAAAGCCAGAACCCAAATCATATGCTTACACAAAGAGTTCCATTATTTCAGACTTCATTGGTTTGCATGTTAAAGGTTTCTGAGGGAAAAGAGACTGCCTGCTGCTGTGCATTCTGTGGGAAATGAACAGATTAACCGTACAATCCGATTTTACTAAAATGCGAAAATGCACTGTTACGGTTTGTTATTTCCTTAATTATAAACATGGAGCACCTTCTCATATGTCTTTATCCTCCTCTTGGTAATAAGGACTTTATCAACTACTGCTGGTTGACCCTTGGAGGCTTGCAAATCTTAGGGACTCCCCCTTGGGACTGCCCTCCACACTGGCATTGGATGCAGTACCTCACAGAGATCACCACCCTCCCTGTAGCCGAGCCCTGGTGCGGTACCTCAGCAGGGTAATGGGGGCCTGCCTCTGGAAAGCATAGTGCGTGCCCAAGGAACCTTTCTGGAATGTACCAGGACAGCTTTTCACAAAACCCCCAATCCAATCATTGTCCTCACCATACTTCATTAGTAGGAGATCTGGGTTCTGAAGAAGGAACTTCCTCCACCCATGCTAGGTCTCAGTAAAGCCTGCCCTCATGTTACTGGAGTGGCCTTCCAAAGCACCTGAGACCGTAGTCTCAACTGTGTGGTGTCAACCCCCAACATATGTCCTACACATCTATATAAACTAAAGTAGAAAAATACATTGGAATACTAATGGTGGTTATCTTTGGGAAGGGGAATTATGGGTAACAAATTTTTTACACCTTGCTATATTTGCTAAAGTTTCTACATAAGCATTTTTGTATTAATTCTGTAAAGAGCAATGTTTTTAAAAATAAAAAGTTCAATCTGTTAGCTAATTTCAGCCAAAAGAGTTCAGAATCAATGATTCCATAACCAATGTTAGCACTGCCGGCAGCCGCCTTGATCGGCCTTGAGGATGCACCATGAGGCCCAGCCAGAGGGAGGCCCCTCCAAAGTCCTCACCTGCATTTCGATCAAGGTCTGGCCTCTGTTCCATGGTGCTTCAAAACTCAGAAAAACCCATCACAAATGGGAATACTCTCACACCTGTACTAACACCAGGATTTTAGGCCAAACTCCAAAAAGCAGCTTTTGAGAAAACCTTGACCCTGCAGCCCACCCTGAGGAAGATGGGGGAACCTCCCCTTTGAGTGGGATCAACTCTGCCAGCCCTGTGCACACAGGCTTAAGTAAGAGGGAGTCTCCAACTGAGGTGGAGTGCCTGTGACACAAATCCCTGTCCCATGGTTCCCGTCAAAACTGTGGCTGAGGCACACACTCGGGACAGGAGCCTAAGCACTGCCCCTCTTCTCCTTCCTCCAGACACTTCACTTCCCTAGAGGCTGACAGTAAGTGAAGTCTGGTCCCAAGAAAGCTACGTACCTGGACTCCCATCACGTCCTTCCCTTCCGAACTTCTTGCCTTTGAAGAACCAAAGCTTTCAAAGCCCTTAGTTCTTACTAAGGGTGAATGTAAAAAGTGGTCAGTTCTGAAATATTTCTGCATCTTTGGTAATTTTTTTAGACATTCTGATAGCAGATGGTCACAGCAGGACTGTGTCACAGGAGTAACTTCTTCCAGACCTCAGCATAGACCAATTCTATCTTTCCGGAAAATCCAGTGTGCTGCTTTGTTAAACAATAGGAGCTGTTTTCCCTCTTGGCCTTGGCTTTGAGGAGGCTCTGAGCTCAATTAGGTAGTTTGCCCCAAAGCTGTCAGAAATAATTACTTCCACAGTCAACATGCATCTTCCAATTTTTTTTTTTCAGATTTTTATGTAACTGTAATCCTTTATCTTGAAGAGCTGTAAATTCTTTTTGGAAGGAAGTGGAATAATTAATGTAAACCCACAAATACCTATACCTCTGCCCCATTCCAGCTCTGACTTAATGTAAGAACCCTACCAAGTGTAGTGTTCAAACTCCGAAGAACCCATCACAAATACTAAAAGATTTATTGCAGACTTCTGTTACACAATTATGTTACATGTTATGATACAAACACATTTGAAACATTAACACATGGGAACTAGTAAATCATTTAATATTTCATTTGCAAAAAGATAATTACTTTAGGCTTCCATACATGTACTAAATGAACCTGTTGCCATTTGGACCAAATCTTCCTGTAGATCTGTCACAGTCCACTGCTGAATAACTCTGTGCACTTGCCCACTCACCTTGCTTGCAGCAGTTCATGTATAGAGTACCTGAGCCTTTATGTACTCGATTTTTTTTTTTTTTTTTACTAAGCCTGGGCCTCCCACTGCCTTACCAAATAGATTTCCTTTTGCATCTGCAATCCTCAGATGTTGAATAAAGAAGTGCAGATTTCTCAGTCATTACCCTGTCTTCCGTTCCTGACCCAAACGCCTACAGAACTCATGAAAATGTGAATTATGTTGGTTGGATAAGTTTGACTCACAGGTTTCAAACTTCCTCCAAGCAGATTCCCAGTAACAGAATAAATTCTTTCCTTTCCTTCGACACAGACTATGTTAGGAAGATTAGGACAGAGTATCTTTAATGGAACTGGACGTCACACGGGGCACTGCAAACCTCCCTTCTTCTGTTCACCTCTCCCACCGAGAGGGCTCCACATATGGATACAACCTATTCTCACTGCTTCTGAGCACTGACATTCCTGCCTCTTGGCTTCGGCAGTTATTTCTCTTTAAGGCACTCAGTGTTTCCTTGAAAAGCTTTTTTTCTTTGAAAAGACTGAATGGAAAAGAACAGGACACTAAATCCACTGACAAGACTTACGGTCCAAGCAGGCCTGCCCCAGAGGCTGCCCCCCCACCAGGCACTCAACATGGGCTCAGTGGCAGGTGCTCCCACATACCACTCTCCGCCCCGCACGCACGCTCGCAAAGCTGGTACAAGTCTGCCAAGTACCTGGAGTTTGTGGGTGTTCTCGATTACTAACATTATTTTAAAAGCTTCCCGACTATAGCAAACCTCTCCCTGACTATGCTGGGATCTATCCCTGGACAGTTCTCTGAGCCTGGCTGTAGTAATGTTCCTGTGCTCCACGAACAAAGACTTCTGCTCAGCGTGCAGGCTCCCAGACTTTCTTGTTTTCCACAAGGCATTACTGCTTCCTATAGCTGACTGGGTCCTCTGCACCACGACCACCGAGTGCCGAGCCCAGTCTGTCTCCAGAGGTTACCAGGTAACTGCTGGAACTGCCTGTAACCTCAGAATGGGTGAAAACCTCTGGTGCCAGTCTTATTCTCTGCCTACACTCAAGCCGAAGATGCCCCTTGACGCCCAGAGGAAAGAAGGACCTGCTACACATGGCCTGGCCCAGCTCTAAGATTCTCTTTACAGAGAGTGAGCAAATGTCAGCTGACAGAGCACACATCCACTCACAGCTTCATTCTAGAATCAGGAAACAAGGTTCTGTCCTGAAGGGATTTGACCTGGGACTGAACACTCTTGGTGTTACAGAGAATTAGGTGGAGACAATGGTTTGGTAGCCATAATATTCTGAGGCACACAGAAAATAACCTCCTTCCCCAAAGAGGAGACATCACAGTTCAAAGCTTTGGCTACATCTTCAAATCCTGCTTTTCCAAGGGCATCTTCATTGATCTTCATTCAATATCCCCATGTGTTTATTTGTGAGGAAGTCCAGAAAAGGAATGTTGCAAATGGCCTGGTGGATGTTGCTCACTGTGATTTCTTTGGGAATCCTGTCGAAAAAACAAAGGATATTAGGTGCAATTTTCTCAGGCATTTAATAATTGAATTAATCCATTTATCAAGCAGACCACCCCGTACACAGGCCCTACTGGAAGGGGACAATGCTGACACCCGGTTTAGGGCCGCATGGGGTGCAGAGAGGCCAGGTGCATCCTCTCACTCGTTCTCCTTCCCTATTCATTTCTTTCACTTCGGCCAAGACTGGCTTGCCCTCTTCACTGCCAGACCTCTTTAGGGCTCAAATCTGACTTCCCAGTCACAGGTATGAGATGGATTTCAAGAACTTGGTTGAGTGGGGAAAAAAGACTCTGAGGATTGAGGAAAGAGGAAGGAAGTAAAGTGGACAGCACAACAGAATGTCTTTGTAATTCAATCTTAGACTAAAAGCTGAGCCAAAGGACCACAGTACTGTGGGCCCCTGTTTCTGTCTTGGGAAGATGGGAGGTGGAGTCCTGCCAGGCCAGTGTAATGTTAAATGTTCTCATCAAGAGCGCCCAGGCTACCCTGTATCTGCACAGCCAGGACCACGGCAGTGAGCAGGGGCCGCAGAAGGCCCTCAGCCCACTCTTGGATCTCATGCCGGGAAAGGAGCATTCCAGAAACTCCCGTTTCCCCTTCCTTCTTTTTAAAGACATCTTCCACGCTGCCCAATGTATTATATTCTTGTGATGTCTGACCTAACGGTCCTCTGATCTAGGCCTCTTCATGTCCTCAGACACTCATACATCTGTAAATTTTACAAATTTATGACACGCTTTAAGCATATATACTGGGATAAAATACTTGCTTCCTTTGAAAGGAATGCCAGGATGTGGAACAAAGAAAAGCCTGTCTGCCATTCTTCAGGGCCTAGGAAAAGGCAAAACTCCGTGTCCTGATCAGTGATAATTAGGGAGGCAGCAAAGCAGTGGTGAGCCTGTGGGCTTTAGAGCCAGTGAGGTCTGAGGTGAATGTAGGTTCTCTATCACACATGTGCAGGGAAAGGCAGGGAACACTAACTTTCAAAGCCCAGATTCCTGACTTCTAAAAACAGGGTTACAGTTCTCCAATGGAAAATAAATCAGGTAACATATGCAATGTGTGACTCCAACATCTGACACATAACAGACAGTATTATTATCTTTAATTGCAAAGAGTTGGTATTTGTTCAACCCTGTAGTGTTGGAACAGTGTGTCTGAAGTAGTGACTGGAAAGATACAGACCTTGGGGAAACAGTGAGCTTTCACAATGAGAGAGTCTCTCAAAATGACCAAGCAGACCCCTGAGCCTGTCTACCTCTGAGAATGTCCCAAGCACGGCCACCTCCATCTCCAACTGGATTGATTTCAGTAAGTATAAAACCTTTGGATGGGCAACTCAACTGTCAGGAAAGATCTGTAAACCTAGTACCACGGACTAAAGAGATAGGAGTACCTGTTGTGAGATGCTGTCTGGTATCCAACTGCCAAAGCCTGTCTCAGGATGTCGTTCACCAGCTGCTCTGTGGCCTATGACAGAAGATGTGATTACTCTCAGAAACGGCCACCTGCCTGCTGGTAAGAAGGGACACATCTGACCCCGTCCCATACACAAAACTTGGAAAACAACTGTATCTCAGGATCAAAAGTCCTTAAGAAAAAACTCAGCGTTCAAGTAACAGACCACGAATATTAGCTCACAACAATAGAGCCCATGATTCTGAGAAATTTTGAACGGGGATAACGTTCATTAATCAGACACTGTTTTTTAAGCAAAAAACAGGTGAGGGTTATTTGTGAGTGATATCTGCTGCGAGAGGGGTCCATCAGGAAAGGAGCTGCTTCAGGCCAGGTAAGGAAGCAATTTTGTCATCCTCTTGCCCAGGGAGGGCACGGCTGTGGTTATTTCTCTGTTGCTGTGACATGTGGAGAAAACCCAAGGCTTTGCTTTGAGAGCATGCTCACCTCAGAATGCTTCAAAAGGCACTAAGAAGTATCATTAGAGTGACACCAGCGCAAAAACTCTTGGAGATGCTTTAACACTCAGAAGACCCATGATTTAGTTCATTTAAAAATCAGAAGGAGGAAAAAAAAGAGGAAATGTTAAGCCTGAATAAGATGAAAAAACTTATCTCCGATGTTCCATTTCTGCCTTTGTCCCTTATTCAAAACAGCCTGGGACCCAGACTATCCTGCCTGGCTGGCACCTCAGTGCTTCAGCCCCTGGAGGCAGCTCATGGGCCCTCTGCTGCCAGCAGGCACCCACCTTTAAAATCATGTCCTCTACCACAGATGCATACACGTTCTTGTGAAGTGCCACGGGCTGCAGGGTGATCCCAATCTGGAAAAGGAGAAGAAAGCCATTTGTTCCTCCTTCTACCCTACAAACAACCTCTCTCCAAACAAGCACACTTCTTGGATACCCAAAGGGATGTCCAGTTGAAAGAATAACTCTCAAGCAATCTGGACAAAACCCAGAGGAAGTAACACAAAATGTAACAACTGGAAGAATACGCTATCCTATTTCTCTTAGTTTCTGAGTGGTTGTTAAAAAATACTATTATAATCCTGCTTTTACCCCCAAATCTCCTTCATGAAGATCATGGTCAGAATTGCCACGAATTCTGAGTGTAGGATTAAGACACTGGGAAGCCTAGAATCAGACTTCAGGCCCTGTTTGCAAAAGGTGATGAACATATACCTGGAGTCTGTGTCTTGCCCCATCTGGCATTTTCTCCTGTAAAGAAAGACTCTTCCCCTCTGGGTCCCAAGTACAGGTGACAGATGCTGAAGAGCAGCTGAGCTCCACCAGAGGAGGAGAGAGAACTGTCTCCAGTACCGCAGGGTAGTGTGTGTGCCACACCCACACCACAGGCAGGGCACGTGGGGGCTATAAGATGTTAGGGCGAGCTGACCCTCTCAAGTACCACTTGGCAATATTACCGCGTGCCTCAGGAGGGAGAGGTGCTTCTATACCGAGGCGAATGAGAGCAAAGATGAAAGTAGAAAGTGTCTACACCTAGCTGCCTCTGCTTCAGTTCCACGGCCAGCAAGCAACCTTTCCACATGTAATTAGTTTTCCTGCCCTGATGTAGCAAAGGGGACACCCAGAGAGCATAATCCAAGTCCGTCAGGCACAAGTGACTCACACATTTCAGACAGGAAAGTCTGGTTGTCGGTTTATAAAGCTGAGGGTCTGAGTATGAAGCACCTGGTTTGTGACCAAAAAACACAACAGGCCACAGCCCCTACCTTCTGTGTGATGTCACCAATAAATTCAGACCCCAGTGTGGGTGGCAGGTACAACTTCATTTCTTCCTGCTTCTCTTCCTGTTCTTTTTTGACGTTGATCTTTAATGGCTCTGGGAGGCTGAGGATATCCACCTCCTCTTCATTCTCCGGCTCTCTTTTCTGGAACTGCTGTAGGTCCTCCAGTTTCCGGCAGAGGCTGTCCGCAGAGGAGAATGACGACGGGCACTCTAAATGAGAGGTACTTAGTCTTAGGGCAGTTGTGGTGGCAAAAGAAAAGGACTTTCCATCTCTGTAAGACCAACAGTCTGAGACCCAGAGAAGAAGGGATGAGTATCAGGGGAGCTGACCTTCTCTCCAGTTCTAGAATTCTATGGATCTGTAACTGTGAGAACTAGTGATTCATGAGACAGACAAGCACAGAGACCGGCATCTCGTGTTAATGTATATGTGATGTGACTGCAATCTAAGACAAAGCAGACACTAAACAATTCTGACTTACGCCACCCAAAACTAGGCCATCCCCTCAAGCCCCAAATGCTAACGAGTAACTGATCTTCATATCTTAAATCTGGAAAACTTAAAAGTGCACAGTGAAGAAAATAAAAATCACCCACATGAGCACCTCTCACTGCTCAGAGGTTAAGTACTGTTAACATTTTCATTTTTAATAAGTCGATTTACACAAAGTCTAACAAAGAGTATTAGAACTTGAAAGCCAGAAGAGGAGGACCTGGGAATCTTACAACGGGCTTAGGGGTGCCTAGCAGGGTGGTGGCAGGGCACCAGCTCCTGGCTTATTTTGCTTCACTGACTGGGTACTTACAAATTAATCGGCCATATTAACAGAAAGCATTGTATATGTAAAGTATGGTGCTTCATGTATGCCACCAATGAGGTATGGAGATAATCAGTATGGTTTCTGTCCTGCAAAGAACTTAGATATTTCTTTCTGACAAACTGTGAAGGTTTGATACTAAATGCTGCTGGATTTCAGAGGAAGGAGAGGTCGTCCTGCATGAGGGCTCTCTGGACAGCTTCAGGGAGAACACTGAACTTGTGTCTCAAAGGTCTCCCACACTGTCCCTGGATCCCAGGCTCCCTCAGAGTGGGAGGTGGCGCTTCTGCTTTTCTACACAAGTAGTGTAGGGCTGGGAGGAGAAAACAACCTTTCTTATTAAGGTAAAACTCAAAATATCTTTTATGCCCTGCTCCCACCCCATACAGCACAACTCTTGGTTTCTTTACCATAAAACAATTCATCCTGTCTGCAACATTATTAGTTGTTTCCAGCTGAGCCTCCAATGCTGGGTGCTGCACTTCCTAGCTAGGTCTGGAAATAAAGTAATGGATAAGGCAGCAACTCCATCTTCAAGGAGATTGGGTAGACTTGTCTACGAGTGGTTGCAAGGTTACAAAGGAAGGAGAAGTCAGTTCTATCTGGAGGAAAGGAGGTGGGTTAGGAAAGTCTTCAAAGAAGAAATGATCTAACTGTGTGCCTGCTGTATGTCACAGGCTGGAACATTCCTGGCTGGGGCAGGGGAGGACAGGACACACAGCTACAGGTGAGCAAATGCTCATGTTCTTTAAGGTGGCTCTTCAAGTCCTCTGGGGTTGAAGTGGTCCAAGAACCGTGGAGGCTGAAGGGATGAGAGCGTGTTCCACGGAAACACCTCTCGGGCTACTGATGGTGCCCAGTGAGCCCCACCAAAGGTGTACCTGGCTCACTGTCGATTTGGGTCAGCACATCCTCAATAGAGTCCCCGTCGCTCCTCAGTGTCTCAGGATCAGGTGGGGTATAGCCATGGCAGCGACACCAGTGAGCAATGTGCTTGGTTTTAAGGGGAGTCAGGTGGTGAAATCTTGGATTCTTCTCCAGTATTTCTTGTAAGACTTTTCGCATTGTCATTGCTCTTTGCCACTTAAAAAAATATTTTTTTGAACCATAATCAATTTCAACTTAGCAATGTGTTAAAATAAATCATTCAACTGTAAATTACCATGCTAACTTGTCAGAATTATTTTTTTTTAAATCTGATTGTGCTTTTTAAAAGTTAAAAAATTTTTTTTCTTTAAATGTTTATTTATTTTGAGAGACAGAGCGTGAGCAGGGGAGGGGCAAAGAAAGAGGGAGACACAGAATCCGAAGCAGGCTCCAGGCTCTGGGCTGTCAGCACAGAGCCCGATGCGGGGCTCAAACCCACAAGTGAGATCATGACCTGAGCCTGGCTCAACTGACTGAGCCACCCAGGCACCCCTAAAAGTTTTTAAAGGAAGTAAAGGAGGGGCGCCTGGGAGGCTCAGCCAGTTAAGCATCTGACTTTGGCTCAGGTCATGATCTCACAGCTCGTGGGTTCGAACCCCACATCGGGTTCTGTGCTGACAGATCGGACCCTGTGCTGACAGATCGGACCCTGGAGACTGCTTTGGATTCTGTGTCTCCCTCTGTCTTTGCCCCCCCCCCCATCATGTTCGGTCTTTTATCTCTCTCAAAAATGAATAAACATTAAAAAAATTTTTTTTAAAAGAAGTCAAGGAATGTATATCAGATGTTTATGAAATAACAATGAAACTCCTAGGCTCTTCACCTGGTCTCAACCCATGGTCTCCTACTGCCCTTTTCCCCCAGTCTTCCCCAAACCCATCACACCAACTTCCTCAGAGCATGCCTTCACACGTGCCAATTTCTCCTGTAACCCCATCATCTGGCATAGGAGCTGCTGCATTGGAAGTAATCAACAAATACCTGGTTTCATTTTAATATACTGAAATTCATATAAGATTTTTAGAGATTTTTACCAATGCAGGATAAACAAGTAGACCTTTCAAAGGCTAGCTCCAAGTGTTTAAAAAATGAGATTTTTAATGGAGGAAAAAATTCTACCACCAAATATTTAATAAAATATGTTGCAAATTTTGTCACTGTTCCAGAAGACAAGGTTTATGGAAGCAGCCTGAATGCACATGTGTTCTGGTTATTTTCTTCCCAGACTCAGTGGCAGCCTGCATCACAAATAGGCAGACAAAGGATTACCTCAGCAGCTCTCCTTTTTCCAATGTTCCAGCCATAATACTGCTCCACAGACTTCGCAGAAAAACAGCTGGCATCTTCACCTAGAATGCACATATCCAGCAAACTCTTATGAATAAAGTTGGTATGATTTAAATCAAACCTTATCTGCGAGGGATATGTCCCAAAGTTTCTTTAGACCTATTTATTGGATATACATTCCTTACTGGGCAAAATGGATATACGTTCCTCACTAACACAGAGAGAGAGCTTCTCCTTAAAAGAGAAGGCATCTTATTAATGGTGTGTACTCAAAACAACATTAGTCTCTGGGAAATCGGCTTCTTTGGCAGAGCAACCTTCATGGCAGTCGACTACCTATTCAAATCAGTGGAGATGGCACTCCACTAGGGACATGAGGTCTGAGGTCTAGCCCTGGCCTTGCCATGAACTCACTAAGTGGTGTCAGGCATCCTATAGCACCCCTCTGGCTTCAGTTCTCTGATCTGTAAAATGAGACCATTGGGACAGATAGTCTCTAACCTGCCTTCCAGTTCTAGTATTCTATATTTGTATCTAAGTTTTTAAAAAACATTTTTGGGGCACCGGGGTGGCTCAGTCGGTTAAGCATCCAACTTCAGCTCAGGTCATGATCTCACAGTCCGTGGGTTTGAGCTCCACGTTGGGCTCTGTGCTGAACAGCTCAGAGCCTAGAACCTGTTTCAGATTCTGTCTCCCTCGCTCTCTGCCCCTCTGCTCGTGTGCAGTCTCTCTCAAAAATAAACATTAAAAAAAATTTTTTTTAAGTAAAAATAAAAAACAGATTTCTGATTTTTTTTCTGCCAGGCTAGGAAAATGTCCCTGAAAGTTTCCTTTGAACTACCTGAGAATGACCCCCCCCTGACTTCAACCAAGAAAAAAAGAGGTAATTTCTTTGCTGTTAGAAAAAAATAAGCAGGGGGGCGCCTGGGTGGCTCAGTTGGTTAAACATCCGACTTCAGCTCAGGTCATGATCTCACGGTCCGTGAGTTCGAGCCCCGCGTCGGGCTCTGTGCTGACAGCTCGGAGCCTGGAGGCTGCTTCCGATTCTGTGTCTTCCTTTCTCTCTCTCTCTGCCCCTCCCCTGCTCACCCTCTGTCTCTGTCAAAAATAAAACATCAAAATAAAAAAAATTTAAAAAAAAAAAAAAAAGAAAAAAAAATAAGCAGGGCAGGCTGTACTTGGCCTGTCATTTTCATATTCCCATGAATGTAACATGATAATCTATTTCATCCCTTCCCTATAAATGTTTGCAAGGTGCCTGGGTGGCTCAGCTGGTTGAATGTCAGCTCTTGATTTCGGCTCAGGTCATGATCTCACAGTTCATGAGTTCAAGCCCCGCATCGGGCTCTGTGCTGATGGCATATAGCTTGCTTGGGACTATCCCTCTCTCTCTGCCCCTCCCTCCCTCTCCCTCTCAAAAATAAATAAATAAACTTAAAAAAAAAAAAAAAAAAAAAAAAAAAGGAAGTTTAAATGTTCGTAGTCATCTTGCCCAAGAGCGTATGCCTGAGTATCAACAGGCTATCTGCCCCCTAAAGACAGCTGATTCTGTCCAAAGAACTGAGAGGCAAGTTTTTCAGTCTTGTTGACGATGGGTAGTGACAGAACAGACTTCACTGTTGGGAGTCTTGACAACTGTGCATTTGTACAAAGTGAGGGATCGTGAGGGATAAAAGATTAATGGCTTTAGAGTCAGACCTAGGTTAGTATCCTCCCTCACTACCCACTGCTAGTGATCTTTGAGTAAGTTACTTAGCCTTGGTTTTCTCATCTGTAAAATGGAGATAATACTACCTATCCCACAAGAGACAGTAAATGTACTGAGCCTGCACAGAGTCTGGCACATTGCAGGCAAAGACTAATCTGCCTTAATAAGCATTAAAAACTAATGCAGTTTTATACAACAGATTTACTAAGATTTACATACAACAAATGTAAAAAAGTCCTTCCATAGATCATAGTGTTAACAGTAAAAGGCCAACTGGTTGACCAAGATATTATGAATTCTAAAATCCTGCAAATGAACTATAGTTGTAACTAAAACCTCCTAAGATAACTACTACATCAGTATTAATTTACACTACAATATGATTTAAGTTGATTCAATAAACCAAGTAGTTCACAGCTTTAAAAATGCATCCATATATTCAGTATAATTATCTTACTTTTTGCAGTGATTAAGGGAATCTTCTTTACCACTGCTGTTAAGAGTTGCTGGATAGTCTCTAAATGGTCTATCCTGAGAATAAAAAAAAAAGATTAAGGTAGTAAACACACACAGTGGTTTCTAGCCACATATATATACACACATACACACACACACACGAATTTATGTACATATCCTCTTTCCAAGGGAATTAAAACATAACGAATTGTACTAGGCAGGTCTTTCCTTTCATGGATAGCCTTTTAAACATAAACCAGATGAGACCCCAGGAATGGCAAATTACGCAAATATGTTTAATTTTATGTTTTAAAATTAAATAATCACATACCTTTTTCAATTCAATGCTACTAGAGCAGAAAATTTTCTATATTCAAATGCCTATTCTTAGGGTTATTACAGCTCATGCTGTCACCTATCATGTGAAAGTGGCTAAGTTTCTATTGTCCCCAGTAATTTGACATGCTTCAAAATACATGGGCAGAGGTGGGTTCCCAATTTGGAAATTAGAAAATCTCATGAAATGTTTTTAGAAAAAGCAATGACTGTGTATGGCCCATGAAAAGGCAGCTGTTTAAGTTAGGCAGGTGTATGGATACTCAGACATAAAATGTATACACACCTGAGTAATTACCCCACAGAAATTTCATACCCAAGGATTCAGCAAAGAAAGTACATGTTGTCAAGCTCCACTGGAGGGAGATCTGTACCACCTGAGGCTTCCAAGGCAACAAATCCAGTGCCTCCCGCCCTTAGATGACATCAGTGTATTAACTGAAGACTCCTGAGCTGTGCATCAAGTGGAAACACTTGTTCAACTGCACATGGACAGAAGGTCCCACCCATCAAGGGGCTTACTTCCATACACACACAACTCTGCACATACTCAGCTGTCACAGGAACGGGTTTTAAAAAGTATCATAAAAACACCAAAATCACAACTCCCTTAGAAAGGACTGAAATAATTACTTAATGACATAGTTTCCCAGTTCAGAACTTTCTTCTGTTTTCACTGGTGTCTGACCCTCCTGAGAGAGGCAGCCTGGCCCAGGCGTTTCTGGTTCAGTCTTTACTACAAGGGAAGAGCAACAAAAGAGAGCTGTAAGCCTTCAATGACGGAAGGACATGTGCAGGCAGAAACAAAAGCTCTTCCACTGAAACTCAGGGAGGAAACTGCCACAGCAGCTGCTGCAGAGACACAGCTAGGGGACTGAGATGGCACCCATCATCACAGGATCAGCAGACAAGGGAAGAACTGTTACTCTGGGTCTCAAGGGGAGCAACTCTAGGCTCATGACAAGGCGGGCAATAAAATGGCTTTTTATATATTTCTTAAAGGGCCAACCACACCACTATGTGAGATCCCCCCCATCTCTCTCTCTCTCGCGTGCGTGCCCGTGCGCACACGCACATGCACACACACTCACACATTAAAATACAATGCTGGCATGTTCTAATATCCTATTGGATATCATCTCTCCAGCTAAGTTTATCAACTTTCAGCATTATCTTAGTGTTCTGAGACACAAGGCATAAGCAAAATTCAGATCTGCTGTGCTTGGAAATAACCAAGCCAATCACATTAGGCTTTAATCTTACTAAATCTACTGACAGAAGATAGCAAGGTCTCAGGTGCATGTGTCTCCCTGTATTTCTGCGTCTTTTTCGTCAAAAAACCATGACCACACACTTTCTGCTTCTGCATCAGCTTCCTTGCCTTTAATCCTTCCCTTTCAACTCACCTTGCATATCCAGACCAGAAAATTTTCCTAAGTGACCTTTTTAGTGTCATTTCCATACTTAACATCCTTCAGTACTTTCCTATGTAACAAGAGTCTACAAATGAGATCTACTAATACATCTCTATACATCTCTCTTCCTTTTTATTGATACATAGCTTGCAAAAGATGTACAAATATTAAGGGTATGGTTCAATTACCTATGTCTACACCCATGTACACCACTCCAATCAAGATATAGAGTTATTTCTAGTCCTCAACCAGGCTCCCTATGCTTTTGGTAGTTCCTCCCTGCCAAAGATAATCACCTTTTGTCCACTTTGAATTTCACATAACTGGAATCTTACTGCACATAATCCTTTGCATCAGCATCTTTTTAGCTATTAAAAACAACAATGCAATGGACGTTCCTGTATATGTCTTTTGGTGGATGGACATATGTGTGCACTTCCTAGAAGTGTATTTGCTGGAATGGAGGGCAGATGTAGGAGATTTACTAATTAGAATCTAATAAGATTTATTAGAAATCTAATCTAATTAGAAATCTAACCTAATCTAATAAATGTAAGATTTATTAGAATCTAACCTGCAGTTTGGCAGATCAGAAAATGTCAAACTGCTTTCCAAAGTGATTATATCAATTTCTAGTCCCACCAGCAGGGCATGTGAGTTCCAGCTGCATCACATCTTTGCCAAAACTTGAATGGCCAGTGTTTTATTTGGTGATGTAACAGCATTTCACTATGGCTTTAATTTGTATTTCCTTGATGACTAATGACATTGAACAACTTTGCATATCTTTATGAGCTATCTGGATATCCTCTTCAGTGCAGTGTCTGTTCACCGTTCTTTAAAGAAAAATTAGTGTCCGTACTTTTCATATTGATTTTTCGACGGTCTGCGTATGTATACTCAAGCTATGACTCCTTTGTTAGATGTATCAATCACCACTATCTTGAGTATGTGGCTTGACTTTCACTCTTAAATTTTGTACCTCTAATGAAGTGAGGTTCCCAGTGTTATGGACCTTTTCTTTTATGGCTAGTTTTCTTACCTGTTCTGTTTACAAAGCACCTTTGCCCAAGGTCATGAAGATATTCTCTTCTAGATGCTTTATTGCTTTACCTTTCACATTTAGCTCTATATCCAACTCAAATTAATTTTTGTTTATGGTGTAAGGTTCAGTGTTTTCCCAAATGGATATATCTAATTAACCCAGCATTATGTATGGTAATGAACATCCCTTCCCTACTGAATGTCATAATCAGGTGACCATATACGTGGAAGTCTATTTTTGGGTTCTCTTTTCCATTCCATTATTCTGTTTATTCTTGAACCAATTCAACACTATCTCTGCAGCTTTAAATTTTTTTTTTTAATGTTTTTATTTATTTTGAAGGAGAGAGAGACCGAGCGTGAGCAGGGGAGGAGCAGAGAGAGGGAGACATAGAATTTGAAGCAGGCTCCAGGCTCTGAGCTGTCAGCACAGAGCCCGATGTGGGGCTCAGACTCACAAACTGTGAGATCATGACCTGAGCCGAAGTCGGACGCTTAGCCGACTGAGCCACCCAGGTGCCCCTATCTCTGTAGCTTTTTTTTTTTTTAATTTTTTTTTTAATGTTTATTTTTATTTTTGAGAGAGACAGAGACAGAATGCGAGTGGGTTAGGGGCAGAGAGAGAGGGAGACACAGAATCTGAAGCAGGCTCCAGGCTGTCAGCACAGGGCCTGACGCGGGGCTCGAACTCACGAGCTGTGAGATCATGACCTGAGCTGAAGTCGGACGCTCAACCGACTGAGCCACCCAGGCACCCCTCGCTGTAGCTTTAAAGTGTATATATATCTGATGGTCCAAGTTCCCTAGTTTTTTGTTCTTCAAAACTGCCTCAGCTACTCTAGGCCTTTGCATTCCCACGTATATTTTAGATTTAGCTTGTCCATTTTTGGGGCGGGGAGAAAGCATAACACATCATGTTTTTAGTAAGTTAACATAATTATTCATATTTGTAAGAAATTAGTTGAGGCCTGAACAACTTGCAGGACTGGAGAGCCAACCCTCCCCCTTCAGTCAAAAATCCATGTGTTTAACTTTTGGCTCCCCAAAAACTTAACTATTAACAACGTACTACTGACTGGAAGCCTTACCAAAAACACAATTGATTAATACATATTTGCATGTTGTATATATTATATACTGTGTTCCCATAATGAAGCTAGAGACAAAAAAAATTAAGAAAATCATAAGGAAGAGAAAATACATTTACAGTACTGTATTGCAAAAAAAATCTGTGTAATAAGGGGGCCTGCACTGTTCAAACCGGTGTTGTTCAAGTGTCAACTGTATTTATAATTTATTATGTTTATAATGGAATATCCTCCTTCCATTTATTTAGGTCTTGTTAATTTCTCTCAGAACTGTTTAGTAGGTTGCTAGCACTTAATTTCTACGTAAAAATTAAATTTTTATGTATTGACTTGTATCAAATGACCTTGCTAATTTCATTTTTGACAGTATATATTCCCCCACTCCCTAGTGATTTCAAGACTTCAAGAAACAGAAAGGGGGTGCTTGGGTGGCTCAGTTGGTTAAGTGTCTGACCTCCACTCAGGTCATGATCTCATGGTTCGTGAGTTCAAGCACCGTGTCAGGCTCTGTGCTCACAGCTCAGAGCCTGGAGCCTGGAGCCTGCTTCAGATTCTGGTCTTCCTCTCTCTCTGCCCCTCCCCCATTCACACTCTGTCTCTCTCAAGAATAAAAAACTAAAAAAAAAAAAAAGAAAAAAAAAAAAAAAAGACACAGAAGGAAGTCCTCAGAAAAAGTTCTAGTTCTACAGGTGCAAGTACACTTATATTAATCTGGCCCTCAAACTACTACAGAATTATACTGTTAGCATTTTTAGGTTGACACAGCTATTCTACTAGAGAAATGAAAACATATGCTCTTAAAAACTTATACATAATAACTTTTAACAACTCTAATGTCCACCAATAGGAGAAAGAATAAACAAATTATGATGTATTCCTACAGTGTGGAATACTATTCAGGTACAATAAATATGAATCTGAAAAATATTATGGTGAGTAAATAAAACCAGACGTGGAAGAATGCATGTGCTCCCATTCATATAAAGTTAAAAAAAAAGCAGACACACTATTCTATTCTAGTCTATTCTAAGGGAAATCAGAACAGTGGCTGCCTATAGGGGTTGGAAACTGACTGGAAGGAGCACAAGGTGATGAAAATTTCTGTATCTTGAATGGAAAATGGGTTACATGGGCTTATAATAAAACTCATCAAATGGTATGCTAATTATCTTTGCATTTCAATATACAAAATTTTATAATTAAAATAAAAACAGATGCCCTGACCCCAGTCCAAAATTAACTGAGTCAGGGGTGCCTGGGTGGCTCATTCGCTTGAGCATCTGACTCTTGGTTTCGGCTCAGGTCGTGATCTCACAGTTTCCTGAGTGTGAGCCCCATGTCGCGCTCTGGGCAGACAGCATGGAGCCTGCTTGGGATTCTCTCTCTCCCTCTCTCTCTGCCCTTCCCCCACTTGTGCTGTCTCTCTCTCTCTCTCTCTCAAAATAAATAAACCTAAAAAAAAATTTAACTGAATCAGAATCTGCATGAGGAAGGCCTATGAAATATAGCTACTATTGAGGAGAACTACTGGTCCAGACTAATCCAATTCTTTTATTAGCAATCTTTTGATCAGAGGTTGGCAAACTTTTCCTATAAAGGACTAACCAGTAAATATTTTAGGCTCTGTGGGTCATATGACCCCGGGTGCAACTGATTAACTCTGAGGTGGCAGAGCATCCACCAATAATATGTAAATAAATGGGAATGGTTGGGTGCCAATTACTTTTATTTAAAAAACAGGCAGGGGAGGGGCGTCTGGGTGGCTCAGTCGGCTGAGCATCCGACATCGGCTCAGGTCATGATCTCACAGTTTGTGGGTTCGAGCCCCGCATCAGGCTCTGTGCTGACAGCTCAGAGCCTGGATCCTGCTTCAGATTCTGTGTCTCCTTCTCTCTGCCCCTCCCCCGCTCATGCTCTGTCTCTCAAAAATAAATAATGTTAAAAAAAAACCTTTTTTTAAAAACAGGCAAGAACTGTAATCAGCAAATCCATGTTTTAGTTGGTCATGCTGTAAGTAACAAATTCACCTTTCTTCAAGACTACTGTGAAAGATCCAGCATGCCTGAGAAGCAGACCTACTTCAAATTCTGACTATACTGCTTTTTAACTTTCAAGATTTGGGAAGTAGATACTTACTATCTCCAAACTTCACTTTCCTCATCTGTAATACGGGCATAATAGCTATCCTGAAGGACTGTGATAATTAGTGATATATATAAAGTAGCCAGCAAGGTTCCTGGTATCCTTCAGGCTCTTAACACATGGTAGCTATCATTATTACAGATGTTACAGATTTCAAAATGTGTTGCTCTAACCCATTGCACTATCTCAATCGACTCAGTAGTCAGAAATGTCCCCCTTGCCAGCCTGCCAAAGTTTGGCCCCACCTAAAGCTCCTTTACAACGATACACCCTAGGTGAGTCCCCTAACTGGTTTACTTCCCCCAAACAAACCCTACTGCTCCCTCAATCTGGCACGCCCCTTCCCCCTCCACAGCTTAACATGCTTCACCCTTCTTAAGTCTAGGTTATAATCCCTGCCCCGCACAAAGTCCTACACCTCCACACCCACTCCACACCCCACCAACCCTGACCAGACATCCTAGACCGAAACACTTCACATTCACATTTTCCAGCTCACTTATGCTGGAGTTATCAATCACTGCCTGCTGTCTACAACTCAGTTCAACCTGATTGTAAGTTCTTGGAGGACAGAAATGCTGCTTTAAACATCTCTGCATTTCCCTCAATGTCAGGTCTACTCTAAAATACTCTAAGTATTTCTGAAGGGACTGATTCACAGATGCTGAAACTTGAAGGGACCCAGATTACAGTAACGCCTTGCACGCAACTTCCGGGCAAAAATACCGTGAGAAACACCTACCTTTTGTAACAGCTGCTGGAACAGAGCTGGGGACAACTGGGTTTGGGGAAGCTACAGGCAGAATGGCAGGTGATTTGTTGGCAGAAAATGACTGAACCACTAACAGGGAAAAAAAGGGAGAGGATGTAAGAAATACAGAAATCATTCTAATGATGACCTAACTCCCAGGTGATGGCCCCATTTTAGACTAAAGGCACAAGAACAATTTCAGTACATTAAAAAGGTCCTTATTAATACAGTGATGTGACAAGGTAGGGTAGGCTGTTTACTATTAGCACCAGGGTAACTGAGCTTTTATTATCTTCCACTGTGGAAATGGGGGCTTGTCACTAAGAAAATAAAAATCCAATTAGCTTGGAACTCTCCTGAACACTTAAAATGTTCCCCGGCTACTCAACTTTAGAAATGGGGAGTTATTTAGAAGCCGATGGGTCATCTGGGGGTGTCCCAGAGTTCAAAATGCCAAGGACAACTCTGATGGCTAAAGGGAAGACCAAATGGGGAGGGGAGCCTGGGAACCACCCCCCAGACGCCCCTGCCAACAGTCCTGGTGGCAGCCGAAACCCGTGGGTGAAGGACTTACCTTTATTCACAGGCATCAGTATGGTCTGTACACCTCCAGATGTATTTACACTGAGTGGCTTGAGCTGGCTGGGGATCGTCAGGACAGCCTGCTGGGGATTGGATTGGCTGGAGTGAATCTTTAGCAATCCTAAAATAAGTTGGAAGATAAGGCCAAGCTGAAGATCAGATGCTTTCTGAAAGTCCTGCCTTCTTCAGCATTCACCTTTCCTCACAGGAGGAAGTTCTTAGGACATCCACCCCTTCAGTAAACAGAGAGCTGGAAGCAATGGATGTGACAGATTTCACAATGAAAACAATGACGTGACAGTGAGGATTTATTTTTGCTCCGCAATCATGAAGTAACAGAAATTTTTGGAAAAGCAACATTAATCAACAAGAGAAAACATGAAAAAGTATTAAAAAAATTAAAATTAAAAAAAGAGAAAAAGTAGGGGCGCCTGCATGGCTCAGTTGGTTGGCCATCCAACTCTTGATTTCGGCTCACGTCATGATCTCACAGTTTGTGAGTTCAAGCCCCGCACTGGGCTCTGGTAGTATATAGCCTGCTGGGGATTCCCTCTTTCTTTCTCTCTTTCTTTCTCTCTTTCTTTCTCTCTTTCTTTCTCTCTTTCTTTCTTTCTCTCTTTCTTTCTTTCTCTTTCTTTCTTTCTCTCTCTCTTTCTTTCTTTCTTTCTCTCTCTCTCTCTCTCTCTCTCTCTCAAAATAAATAAATAAAACAATAAAAAAGAGAAAAAAATCCCCGAAAGCCCAACCACAGAGAGAACAGTATTAACATTTTAAGACAGTTCTTTCCATGTTTGTTTTCTGTGACAATTTCTGTGTTTTGTATATAGCTGTGACAGGTACAAACTGAATATAAAATTCTGTCTTCTGATTTGGTTAACTGTCATTTTCTTACTTTAAAACCTTCTCTAGCTCCTGGCTGCCCAGAGAATGTTTCCAAAATTAGTTTCAAAGTATTCAGAGTCCATTTTAAGCTCATCCCAGTTTATCTGCATCCCCTTCACACCATCCTTATAGATCAAATACTCCTATCTGTGTACTCGCCATACCTTCTAATTTCCTACTTGTGTGCAGTTCTCATCTTTCAAACATCAAACATTCTCCACCTATTATTATTATTTTTAAGTAAACTCTACCCCCAATGTGGGGCTCAAACTCACAACTCCAAGATCAAGAGTCGCATGCTCTACCAACTGAGCCAGCCAGGTGCCCCTCCACCTGTCATTTTAGAAAGGGTCACCCTCTTCCACTTTCCTTTTAGGCTAAACTTCCATATTCCCATTTCCACTATTCAACTATTGGAGGCATTCAGAGGCCGGTAAAAACAATAGGCAGTTACTGTGAGACAGCACAAAAGACACAACACAAACACATGCTGTCACACACTTAAAAACAGCAATAGGAAAAAAAACAGCTTAGAGGCTAAAGATACTTTAAGACATTGGAAAGCAGAGGGTATGTATGTGTAAAAGGAAAATAATAATCTTAAAACCCTTCTGAAAAAAAGCCTTATAAAAATCTTTCTTTGGAACAGATGAATGTCAAATCAGATTGTAAGTTGTTTTTTTTTTTTTTTTTAATGTTTATTTATTTTTAAGAGTGAGAGGGAGGGAGAGCACACACACAAGGAGGGGAGGAACAGAGAGAGAGGGAGACAGGGAATCTCAAGCAGGCTCCATGCTGTCAGCATAAAGCCTGACGCAGGGCTCCATCCCACCAACTGTGAGATCATGCCCTGAGCCCAAATTGGACATTTAACTGAGCCACCCAGGTGCCCCTAGGTAGTAAGTTCATACCGAGATGTACCCTCAAAAGGAACAACAGTGATGTACAAAAACAGACACTTAGATCAGTGGAACAGAATAGACAACCCAGAAATGGACCCACAAATGTATGGCCAACTAATCTTTGACAAAGCAGGAAAAGACTATCCAATGGAATAAAGACAGTCTCTTCAGCAAGTGGTGCTGGGAAAACTGGACAGCGACATGCAGAAGAACAAACCTGGACCACTTTCTTACACCGCACACAAAAATAAACTACAAATGGATGAAAGACTAAATGTAAGACAGGAAGCCATCAAAATCCTCGAGGAGAAAGCAGGCAAAAACCTCTTTGACCTCGGCTGCAACAACTTCGTACTCAACACGTCTCTGGAAGCAAGGGAAACAAGAACAAAAATGAACTACTGGGACCTCATCAAAATAAAAAGCTTCTTCTGCACAGTGAAGGAAACAATCAGCAAAACTAAAAGGCAACTGATGGAATAGGAGAAATTATTTGCAAACGACATATCAGATAAAGGATTAGTATCAAAATCTATAAAGAACTTATCAAACTCAACACCCAAAAACCAAATAATCCAGTGAAGAAATGGGCTAAAGACATGAATTGACACTTCTCCAAGAAGACATCCAGATGGCCAACATATGAAAAAATGTTCAACATCACTCATCATCAGGGAAATACAAATCAAAACCACAATGAGATACCACCTCACACCTGTCAGAATGGATAACATTAACAACTCAGGCAACAACAGATGTTGGCGAGGATGTGGAGAAAAAGGATCTCTTTTGCACTGCTGGTGGGAATGCAAACTGGTACGGACACTCTGGAAAACAGTATGGAGGTTCCTCAAAAAATCAGAAATAGAACTACCTTAGGACCGAGCAATTACACTACCAGGTATTTACCAAAGGGATATAGGTATGCTGTTTCAAAGGGGCACATGCACCCCAATGTTTACAGCAGAACTATCAACAATACCCAAAGTATGGAAAGAGCACCCAAAACCATCGATGGATGAATGGATAAAGATGTGGTATATGGAGTATTACTCGGCAGTCAAAAATGAAATCTTACTATTTGCAATTATGTGGATGGAACTAGAGGATATTATGCTAAGCAAAATTAGTCAGAGAAAGACAAATATCATATGACTTCATTCATATGAGGACTTTAAGATACAGAACAGATGAACATAAGGGAAGGAAAGCAAAAATAATATAAAAACAAGGAGGGGGAAAAAACATAAGAGACTCTTAAATACAGAGAACAGAGGGTTGCTGGAGGGGTTGAGGAAGGGGGGATGGGCTAAATGGGTAAAGGCATTAAGGAATCTACTCCTGAAATCATTGTTGCACTATATGCTAACTTGGATATAAATTAAAAAATAAACTATTTAAAAAAAACGAACTATTAAAAAAAAGGACAATGACTCGATTTTTCATATTTTTCAAATTCTTATTTTTATCAAAATATTACATGCTTATCAGTTGAAAAGTAAAAAAAGTGCTGAAAAGGCTTTTAATTAAATATAGTCATCCTTTCCTCCACCTTCCTATCCTCATGTAGTTCCCTAGCAGTATCCACTTTCAACCGTTTTGGCCCTGTTTTTTAATATATATGTCGGCATTTTATTTATTTATTTATTTATTTGTTTGTTTATTTATTTATTTATTTATTTTTAATGTTTTTTATTTTTGCAAGAGACAGAATGTGAGTGGGTTGGGGCAGAAAGAGAGGGAGGCACAGAATCTGAAGCAGGCTCCAGGCTCTGAGCTGCCAGCACAGAGCCTGACACGGGACTCGAACTCACAAGCTGTGAGATCATGGCCTGAGCCAAAGTCGGACGCTCAACTGACTGAGCCACCCAGGTGCCCCTATATCTCAGTATTTTTAAAAGAAAATGTATACTACAGGCCTTGACTAATTTTGATGTAACATTTTGATGTTACACATTGACTTATTATTAGTGTAGATCTGGGCATTTTAAGGCACTTATAACCTTCTCTTTCCCTGTCCACCAAGAACTGTTCTCTACTGATTCAAAGAATACCATACAACGATTCCATTTTGTTCTCTGGTGTTAACATTTCCTCCTTTTTCAGTTGCTTGGCTCTCCTTCAAAATCTTACTAAGTCTTCCCACTTCCCTCAAAAATGCCATAAGCTGCTCCTTTACATAATTCTCCCTGCAGTCAAATCTCTCTTATGGTTCCATTTTTATAAAAGGTATCTTTTCTGAAGAGCTCTGATCTGCTCCACTCTGTTTCCTAGGCCTGCTGCACAGCTGTCATACTGCAAACATTCTTCACCATTACCCTGGGACTTCCCTTTACCTTCCTTCTATATCGGACCCTGTTTCTTCTTCTAAGTCTACACCTCTTCGCTCTGATAAAAAACATGTATTTTAGTAATGTCTTGAGACAGGGCACATAGGAAATACATTTAGAACTGTGCCTGTCAGAAAATATTTCTGCCCTCACTCTCTATAACAATCTGCCTGACTACAGAATTCTCAACTGAAAATAATTGTCCCCTAGAATTCTGAAAAGCAGTATCACAACTTCCAGTACTGCTGAGAAGCCCAACGATAATGTAATTTCTGAGTTTTTCTACTTCTTCTTCTGACAACTTGTAAGACTTTCACCTTGTCCCTGGTGTTCTGATTTTGTGAACAAACTGTGCCTCTGTGTGAAGCACCTTTCATTCATTGTGTTGGACACGGTCTTTTGAACTTGGGAGTTTGTTCTTTTCAATTCTGAGATAAACTGTTTCATTTCTTGGATCATTTTCTTCCCACTATTTCCTGTTTTCTTTCTGGAACTCCTTTTAGTCTGATGTTGCCAGGACTCCTGACACATCACCGAATTTTCTTTCTTAGTGTCCACTTTTTGGTCTGTTCTCTGCTTCTATCTTGTGTCCCCCAGTTTAGTCTAAATGCTGCAGCCAGTGATTCTATTGAAAGGTAAGGCAGATAATGTTACTCCTTAGTTTAAAACCCTCCAATGGCTTCCCTTGGTGTAAAAGTCAAAGTTCTTAAGATCTTTTTATTTAAAAAAAAATTTTTTTTAATGTTTAATTTTAGAGAGAGAGAGAGCACACTAGTAAGGGAGAGGGGCAGAGGGATGGAGAGACAGAGAGATTGAGAACCTTAAACAGGCTCCAATGCTTAGCCCGGAGCCCGACACAGGGCTCGATCCCATGACCCTGGGATCATGACCTGAGCTGAAATCAAGTGCAGACACTCAACTGACTGAGCCACCCAGACTCCCCTGAAAGTCAAAGTTCTTAAAATGACCTACACAGACCCTATGTGACTTGGCCCCCATCACTCTGACTCCCTTGCTCACTCTGCTCCAGTCCTAATAATGACCTTGTTCAGAACAGTCCATAATGTACACAAAAAATTGAACTAAAAAATTAATAATTATACCTCAGTTATATAAAGAGTCAACACCCACACAAAAAATTAATGAGCAGCAGAAAATAGTTTGATTACTTTATGAAAACATTATATACAGCAAATTTCATCAGCAGCATCCCAGGATATAAGAACTTAAAGCAGGAAGATTTCATTTATTTCATGTAAAATACTTAATTAGAAAATGGGAGGGCATTTATTTCTCATAATAGCAACCCTCTATTTCTGTAATTTCTACTCTGGGCTTAACATGGTGCCTGCGAACATTCTATGAGCAAAGAACAGCACTCCCTGTACTAGAACTTCGTCAATGGTAACTGGCAGGTAGGTGGAAGTCATGGGAAACTCTACCAGCTTTAATCTTTTGGTCTTGAACTAGCCAAAAAACAAAAGGACACAGGGGCTTGGTTTGGAGTTGTGTGTGGAATGTAGTAATAACAGCTATAAGAACAACATCCACAATCTTTTATCCAAGGGTACTAAGGTTATGTGTGTGCATGCATGTATTAATATGTGTGTGTGTGTGTGTGTGTGTGTGTGTGTGTGTGTGTGTGTGTGTGTAACATATATCTCAGCGACAGTTTTTTCTGTCAGTGCAACCTGATAAGCTTTTATCAATCTACAACAAGGCAATACAAAAACTAAGAGTGTTTGGAAACTTCTGTAACATTGTGACATTGTTGTTGACATTTTTAAAAATAATTTTTTCAAAAAGTTTGAGAGAGAGAGAGAGAGAAAGAGAGAGAGACAGCGCAAGTGGAGGGAGGGGCAGACAGAGGAGGAAAGAGAGAGAATCCCAAGCAAGCTCTGTTCTGCCAGCTCAGAGCCCAATGTGGGTCTCAAACCCACAAAACTGCAAGATCATGACCTGAGCTGAAACCAAGAGTTGGACGCTTAACTAATGTCACCCACGCACCCCTGCTGACGTTCTTACAGTATTTTACAGAAGTATCTGTCTGTAGAAAAACAAGCAGAAAAACTGATCTTTCAAGTTTGAGAAGCAATGCTATATATTATATCAGTCCCCTGGCATGTGGGGCCACACAGTGTCATCCAAGCACCTTAGTATTTTTGTGGCAAAACACAAATTTTCATTTTAAGTCGTACAAATAGCCTGTCAATGAAGGTCAGATTTCACACTAAAATTACTTATGCAAACAAAGAAACAAAAAAACACCTTTGGTTTTCACAGCTTTTCAGATCTTAAAATTAAAAGGAATGTGGACTACACAACATTAAACACGCTAATAGTGGCCATTATTTATATAACAGCTACTACATGTCAGACAGCATTCTAACCATTTACATATTAACTCATTTCATTCTCTCAACTGTATGAGGTAGGTATTATTATCAACCTGATTTTCAGCCAAGGAAAATGAAGCAAGTTATTTTAACTAAGGCAACCTGGCTCCAGGATTTATGCTGCAAGTTAACCAAAGAAGTAAAAGACACACTCTTCTGGGACCATTTAGTGCTGGCACAAAAAATATACACCTTACCAGGCCTCATACACATCACTCTAACACTACCCAGTATAATAACTAATGTTAAAAATCGTGACTTGGAGTCATCAAGGGTAATTTATATACTTTGTTTATGAAAGCAAAGAGTATGGATAATGTTTTATAACATGTTCCATTCAAAACTGATGATGAAACAAAAAAAAGATAATGTTACTTTAAGGAGAGTAAACTCTCAGTTCTCCACAAAATTACATTATGAAAGCAGCTAAAATACTCCAGAGTTCCAGATGGCTAAAGTTTTATTATATCACTTAAAAATTATTATTCAATCCATGAAACCAGCTCAGACTTAAAAATCCACATGTAGATTTTATTTTATTATTATTATTATGTTTTTTAAGTAGGCTTCATGCCCAGTGTGGAGCCCAATGTGGGATTGAACTCACGACCCTAAGATCAAGACCTGAGCTGAGATCAAGAGTCTAATGCTTAACTGAATGAGCCACTCAGGCGCCCCATTTGTGTAGATTTTAAAGAAAAATAAATTATCTGAAAAGCAGCTATGTGGAAAATGTTGCTGGGTTAATTTTTTTTAACTTATACAAAATACTGCTTAAGACCAAAATATTCTAGCGCAAAGAAGGGAGAGAGAAAAAATATTATGATACAACTGACCTGATACGGTGGCTTTTCCAGAGATTGTGTTTGGTGTGGGCACCAGGGACGTGGCACTGATGACAGAGGGAGCAGCAGGCTTGCAGGTTCCCACGGGGGCCTGGCTCACACACACTGGCTGCTGCCCAGAAGTTTTCATCACAGGGCCTACAGCAGATGATGAACTGGGAACTGCTCCTTCTGACTGCTCACACAAAGGGCGGAAAATAATAGAAATTAAGAAGAAAGCAATGTAACTTACTCAGAACAGTAACTGGCAGATAGCATACTCAATACATGTTATCTATTAGCTATTGTATTACCTACCTATTAAATACCATGCATTTAAAAAGAGCACCTCTCTAGTTTAGTGTTTCCTAAACTTTTAAAGATTTCACAGACCAGGCAAAGTTAAAAAATTATAAAACAAGGAGGCATCACTGTGTTATCACATTAAAAAACAAAAAACAAAACAAAAAAAAAAACCTCACCACCTACTACATCACTTTACAAAAGGATATTTCAATACCAAATAAAGGAGGACATAATCTCAGAATATAAAAGTGGAATAAAATGAGCGTTATTAAAAACTCACTATAATGTTTGTCACATTCATTCAACCAACATCTACTTCATGGCAAGCACAGTGTTAAATCCTAAAGCCCAGAGAGAAAAGCCCTCAAGGAAAACAGGTTGACTGACGAATGGTATAGTAGGCATAGGTACAAGGCACCATTAAAACTGAGAGGAAAAGAGATGCTGGGTGGCTCAGTTGGTTAAGAGTCCAACTCTTGATTTTGGCTCAAGTCATGCATGATCTCATGGTTCGTGAGAGCAAGTCCTGCATTGGGCTCTGCGCTGATAGTATGGAACCTGCTTGGGATTCTCTCTCCCTCTCTCTCTGCTCCTCCCTTGCCCATGCTCTCTCTCTCTCAGAATAAATAAGTATGCTTTAAAAAAAACAGAGAGGAAAATTACTATTTCTGCCTAGGGATGGGGAGAGGAGAGTATTGGGAAAAGCTTCATGTACAAAAATGGCACTTTAGGGGGATCTTCAAGATTCAAGACAGGAAAAGGGGGAAATGAATGTTTCTTAGCAGAAGATAGTAGGTAGAAAGAGAGGCATGAAAGAACATGGTTATGTTCATGGGACTACATGCAAAGTAGAGTGATAACAGGCATGAGAGGTAGTAGTTGTAGGAGATGAACCTTAAAAAGCAAGCAAAATCAGCTTCAAAAAAAGTCCCTGGGGTGCCAAGACAATTCAAAAGGGAAACAGACTTTAAATGTTGGTAGGCCAATTGACTGTCTACATGCAAAAGAATGAAGTTTGGCCCTTACCTCACACCATATAAAGATTAACTCCAAATGGATCAAAGACCTATACATGAGCTAAAATTATAAAACTCTTAGATGAAAATGTTGGCTTAAATTTTATGATTTTGGATTTGGCAATAGTTTCTTAGCTATGATACCAAAAGCATAAGCAATAAAAGAAATACACTGGACTTTATCAAAATTAAAAAGTTTTGTGGTTCACAGAGTATCATCAAGGAAGTGGTAAGATGGACCACAGAGTGGTAGAAAATTTTTGTAAATCTGGTAAGAGACTTGTATCTAGAATAATAATGGCAAAGAATCTGAATAGACATTTCTCCAAAGAAGATACACAAATGGACAATAAGTACATTAAAAGATGCTATCATTAGCTATCAGAGAAATGCAACTCAAAGCCACAATGATTACCATTTCACACCCACTAGAATGGATACAACAACAAAAAAAGGAAAAGAACAAGTGTCAACAAGGATGTAGAAAAACGGGAGCCCTCATACATTGCTGGTAGGAGTCTAAAATGGTGTAGCTGCCTGAGAAAACTGGCAGCTTCTCATAGTGTTAAACACAGTTTATGATATGATCCAGCATTTCCTTCCTACAATTAGCCAGAAAAACCAAAAACCTATCATTACACAAAAACTTGAACATAAATGTTCACAGTAGCATTACTGATTATAAGTAAAAGGTAGAAACCACCCAAATGTCCTTCAACTAATAAATACATAAACAAGGGGCGCCTGGGCGGCTCAGTCAGTTAAGCATCTGACTTTAGTTCAGGTCATGATCTCACAGTTGGTGAGTTCGAGCCCCACATCAGGCTCTGTGCTGACAGCTTGGAGCCTGGAGCCTGCTTCAGATTCTGTGTTTCCCTCTCTCACGGCCCCTCCCCTGCTCACACTCTCTTTCTGTCTCTCAAAAATAAATAAACAATTAAAAAATAAATAAATGTGTAAACAAAATGTGGTATGGCCATAAAACTGGATATCGACTATTCAGGTATAAAAAAATACTGATACATGCTACAACCTGGATGAACCTTGAAAATACTGTTAAGAGAAAGAAGCCAGACATGAAGAGTAGTTGCCTAGTACTGGGGTAGGAGGGACTGCTATTGGGTATGGAGTTTCTTTTAGGAATGTTAAAAAAATGTTCTAAAATAGAAAGTGGTGATGGTTGCAAAACCTTGAGAATATAATAAAAACCACAGAACTGTATGCTTTAAAATGGTAAATTTTATAGCATATGAATTATATTTCAATTTTTTTATTGATTTTTAATTTTTTTAATTTTTAATTTTTTTTAAAGTTTGAGAGAGAGATGAGGAGGGCAGGAGGAGAGAGAGAGGGAGAGAGAATCCCAAGCAGGCACTGTCAGCACAGAGCCCAACATGGGGCTTGATCTCATGAACCCCGAGATCATGCCCTGAGCTACAATCAAGAGTTGGACACTTAACCGACTGAGCCACCCAGGTGCCCCTCCAATTAAAAAAAAATTTTTTTTAACATTTATTTATTATTGAGAGACAGAGGAGGAGCAGAGAGAGGAGGAGACACAGAATCTGAAGCAGGCTGCAGGCTCTGAGCTGTCAGCACAGAGCTCGACATGGGGCTGGAACCCACAAACCATGAGATCCGGACCTGAGCCGAAGTCAGATGCTTAACCAACTGAGCCACCCAGGCGCACCCCACTCCAATTTTTTTTTTTTTTTTTTAAATAGAATATGGCCCACTGACATACCTGCTAAATACCTTAATACTTTTATGTTTCATTATGGTTTTCTACTGTTGTGCTAATTCTCACCGGCTGTGCAGGACCGTTTGCTGAGAGGGTCACAGCTGGGGAAGTGGCGGTTGTGATAACCCCTCCTGCCACTCTCAGCATTGTGGTTCCAGGCTTTGAGAGTTGTGAAGTGGCTGGTACAGACTTCAGTGTGCTATCAGATATTTTCATTAGTGATGCCTGTCCCCCAGGGGCTGCCTGCAGAAACAAAATCAGTTGAAGTAATAATGTTGCCTTGGTTTATAGGCATAATTTATTCCTTACATACACAGGCCCCAAGAATTAAAGCACATCCAAGAAAGTCTTGCTAATCAAAAACAGAGGAGGTGTTTGTGCACCTTTCCAATAAACACTCAAGTTTATGACATTTTACATACAAATGTTCCTTTACCTCTAATGTAGAACAAGTGAATGAATGCGCTTACAAGTCACTATTTGGCAATAGTGACTTCAAAGATACTAGGTCATTTGTTATCAAAATAATGGAGTCTAAAATGCTCTTAAATATATGTGTAATCTTTAAACATGAAAATCTAAACAATATGGGCCAGATTTAAATGGGTAAGTTAAGTGCTCTAGGCTAGTACCTTAGCATTTTATTATTGCTCAACAAATGTAGTACCATTAACAAATTATAGTTTTAGTGGGTTAAATTAAGGCTCAGCAAACGTTTCCTGTAAATGGCATTAAGCATTTATAGCACTGAAGGCCATATGGTCCTTGTTTCAACTCCTCAACTCTACTGTTACACGGGTGTGGCTGTGTTCCAGTAAAATATTATTCATAAAAATAGGAAGCCTTGGGCACAGTTCACTGACCCGTGGCCTAAATGACTGCTTACTGCCCAAAATTAATACACCCCACAAACAGATACCATTTATCAGTCCCTAGAACTGTGTGTCAGTAATGGCAAAAACACTTTCATGTATTTTATGTCAATGAATCTTTTCATAAACTTTATAGGGTAGATTTTAGTCCCATTTTACAGATGAAGAACTTAAGCTCAGTAATTTTACCAGGGTCATACAGTTAGTAACTGGAAGCGCCATGATTAGAATGCAGAAGTAGTAGCCATTGGAGCCTGATACATACAAAAATCTTAGCCATACAAAAATGGCTAAAATTAAAAAGGATGACAGTCTCCCATATTGGTGAGAATGAACAGCAACTGTAACTCTCTCACATTACTTATGGGAGAGTCAAATGGTACAACCACTCTGCAAACCATTTGTCAGTTTCTTATAAACTTTCTTATTTTTTAAAAAAATTTTAATGTTTTATTTATTTTTGAGAGAGTCAGAGTGTGAGTAGGGGAGGGGCAGAGAGAGACGGAGACACAGAATCCGAAGCAGGCTCCAGGTTCCGAGCTGCCAGCACACAGCCTGACTCAGGGCTCGAACTCACAGACTGCGAGATCATGACCTGAGCTGAAGTCGGACAATTAACCGACTGAGCCACCCAGGCGCCACCTTATAACTTTCTTATTAACATATACTTACCCTAGGACCTAGCTATTTTACAGTACAAAACATCTATACAAGAATGTTCATAATAGTATAGTTCATTTAAAAAAAAAAAAAAAAAAAAAAAAAAAGAGGGTATGTTTTAGAGTGACAAATGTTTTGTAACTTGACTGGGATAGTGCTTGCATGAGTTTGTACACTGGTCAACACTCATTGAGCAGTACACATATGGTCTATGCATTATTTTATGTAAATAATACCTTATTAAAAAAGCAACAGGTGCGCCTGGGTGGCTCAGCCAGTTAAGCTCGACTCTTGACTTTGGCTCAGGTCATCAATTCACAGTTTGTGAGATTGAGCCCCACGTCAGGCTCTGTGCTGATAGCATGGAATCTGCTTGGGATTCTCTTTCTGCCCCTCCCCCACTCATTCTCACCACCCCCCCAAATAAATATACTTAAAAAAAGAAAAAAAGCAACAGTAATTGTTCTGCAGTGGTAGAACAGGAAGAAAGTCACTCCACTAGCTGCAACATAAGCAGGTAGGAAGAAATAAGCTAAGATTTTAAAGAACTGCCTGAAGAATTTTAGGGCCTCATATCTGTTTAAAATACTAAGTGCATCTGACCAAAGGGAAATTAGTACTCAAAGAAATGAAACAGTACTAATATGAAAAATATATGATGGAGAAAAAATTCCTTTTTTACAGATATAACCTACCAAACCTTCCTCAAGGTAAAACAAATAACCTGAATAGTTCTGTATCTACTAAATAAATTGAAATTGTAGTTAAAAACCTTCCCAATCAGGAAAACTTGAGGTCATTATGGCTTCACTGGTATATTCTAGTTAAAGAAAAAAATAATACCAATTCTACATAAAATTTTTTACACAAAAAGTGAACGAGAGAAAAGTTTTTGTTTTTTGTTTTTAAGAGGGAAAAGTTTCTCATTCACTTATGTGATATCAAAACCAGACAGGAATTACAAAGAAAACCACTGACCAATAACCCTTACAAAAACTCTAAACAAAATTTTATCAAATGAAACCCAGCAATACATTAAAAGAGGATAACATGTCACAAACAAGTGGGGCTTATTCCAGGAATGCAGGGCTGGTTTAACACTTAAAAAAATTTTTTTTAATGTTTTTTAAGTAATCTCTACCTCTCAACATGGGGCTTGAACGCATGACCACAAGATCAAGAACACACGCTCCACCAACAGAGCCACCAGGTGCCCTCTTATGATCTTCTTAGTAACATTTTTTCTCTAGCTTACTGTAAGAATACAATATATAATACATATGACATACAAAATGTGTGCTAGTCAACTATGTTATTGGTAAGGCTATTAATAGTTAAGTTTGGGGGGAGTCAAAAGTCATATGAGGATTCTCCACTGTGAGAGAGGTTGGCACCCCTGACCCACCCCCTGTTGTGCAAGGATCAACTGTACATGGATACTGTGGATGGCATCACCTACTACACTATTCAGAATCTCCCACACGAAGTTCCTCCAGAGACATTTTAGAATGAAGTATCAAGAAAACCTGTTTCTTCTAAGGAAATATGTAGGTATTGTTTTGCCTCTCACAAACTGAATTTTATAACTGATCATGCTTCTGATTTGCTTTGGCAAATTTTATTAATTATATAGGACATAGCTGTTTGCATATCTAATAACTCTGGCCCTATCTTCTCATTCTACTTGTATTTTCCCAAATTTCAAGATTTTATTCTTATTTTTCTATACTGTTTTATTATCATTTTCTTTTTTTTTTCTTAATGTTTATTTTTTGAGAGAGACAGAGAGAGACAGAGTGCAAGCAAGGGAGGGGCAGAGAGAGAAAGAGAGACACAGAATCCAAAGCAGGCTCTAGGATCTGAGCTGTCAGCACAGAGCCCGACATGGGGCTCAAACCCACAAGCGGGAGATCATGACCTGAGCCAAAGTCAGATGCCTAACTGATTGAGCCACTCAGGCGCCCCTTACTATTCATTTTCTTGGGCAACCTTAATTTCTTTGTGGAAAAGGATAAGCTGTAAAAGTTTTAATAAATGCCATAACCACCTTGTATTTGGGGTATGTGTTTATTTACCTGGGTAAACAAAGTGGTTTTTTGTCCAGAGATGACTTTTAATGTTTGTTGCCCTTGTGCAGAAGATGTGCTGACTCCCAGTGTTCCTTGGACCACTGACCCAGTAGTCAGCTGTTTTCCAGATGTCTGGGGTGATGGCTGACCAACTAAAAATGTGCCCTAGAAACAAATAAAGACCTACTCAGTAATTATTAAGTTCAAATGACTTGTCCTGACCCTTTAAATCACAAGGTCCCATGTTACAAGCTACAATGCCCCCCTTGAATTCTCCAACTCAGCCAAAATAATTGTAAGGAACAGCTCTGCTCTCAGGGTCCCTCCCAAAAGCTCTCCCCACTTTTAGAACTCTGCACAGTAGCTGTGCAGCAGGCTGCTTAAAAACTCAAGTTTTACAACCGAGTCTTTAAATCTGGATTTAATTTTCAAGATTCATAACTATCCATCCTTAGGAAGAACATTGAGAACAAAAATTCTTAAAGAGGAGTCAAGACTTTAGCAATGAGGGGAAAGAAAGTAGAAACTTGTTCCTAATCATGAATCCAACCTAACTCCAAATACCTTAACTTGATAGTACCTCTTTGGTTACTCCCTTCCAAAAGAAAATTTTCAACTGCACATGAACACTACTCACTAACTCATGGATTTGGAAGGCAAAAGCATAGGAAAAATCTTTCTTTGAGTCAGAAAGATCTGGGTTTAAATCCAAATTCTATCATTGGCTTAGCAGAGACATCTTGGGAAAGTTACTTAAGTCTTTCTGAATGTCTAGGACCTCTTGTCTCAACATAAAACAAGCCCAAAATAATATAGATTCATAACATAGCTAAAATGTTAGTATTGACTCCTGATCCCAGAGATGTAAAGATAAATCCACTACAATTAAAGGCAGTTATTAAGGAACCAAAGGATTTAAAAGACACCAGTCACAAACGATCAGACCTGAGGCGTTTGCTTTAGGATATAAGATGTGTAAGTCAGGTGCTGGGATATCCCTCCAGGGCCTGCAGGGCTCTGAGTTCCTCCTGTTCCTCCTCCTCCACCTCCGCTGCCACTGCCGCTGCCACCGCTGCCTCCGCCACCACCACTGCCCGCAGCTGAGCCAGACTGGAGGTCTGAAAATACAATGAAATGACAGCAACATCAGAAAAGGTATTAAGAGGCTTAACAGAAAGATAGATGAGCCCAGAGGGATGTTTCCCTTACAGCGACATTCCTTCCCTTTTCTATTTTCTCCTTTCTTTTCTGTAATGTATCTATTCTGTGACAAGAGTGAGAAGAACATCCTAGAACTGAAGACTGATCTACTTCCAACTGAAGGACAGTTGACTAGTTCAGCTCTCGGTACAATGAAGAACTTAACTTTAACAAGAGTTTTGACTTAGTGTGGGACATCAAGAAAGAGTGTGATAGTGACATTTTTAACCAAGTGCTGACTGGAATGTGCTCAGAGAAGTGCTTATAAACATTCTGGCATCTCATTTGATTTCAGTGAAACTGCTGGAATTTAGTGTAATTTTACAGTACCTTTTCTGTTGCCCTCTGCCCCAGAAAAAACTGTTTTTCTTCACATTTATAATGACTTCAGGGCCCCATTTTTTTTTTTCCTTTTAAAATTCTACTTTAAAGCCTTTGAATTTTTTTTACTTCCCACTTGGTGACATAATATATACAAACTAAAACCTAAATAGCTCTCTGGGTGACTTGTGGAATACTCACATTGTCCTTTTCTTACATATCTTTTATATACTACAGCTTAAGTAGGAGGAAAAAATGCCAGGGTGAGAGAGCAGAAATCACCCATTATAGTTAGTAAACAAAATGGCGACTAGCTCACACACTACATTTTGGCAAGAGTGGCTAATTTTTAGTGAACCTATTATACCAATTATACTTGGGGAGGGGGGGTGCTTTTAAATCTTATTTAACATAATTTGTCAAACTGGCTTACATACAACACCCAGTGCTCATCCCAACAAGGACCCTCTTCAATGCCCATCACCCACTTTCCCCTCTTCCCTTGCACCATCAACCCTCAGTTTGTTCTCTGTATTTAAGAGTCTCTTATGGTTTGTCTCCCTCCTTGTTTGTTAACTATTTTTTTCCCCTTCCCTTCCTCCATGGTCTTCTGTTAAGTTTCTCAAGATCCACATATGAGCGAAAACATATGATATCTTTCTCTGACTTATTTCACTTAGCATAATACCCTCCAGTTCTATCCACAATGCTGCAAATGGCATGATTTTATTCTTTCTCGTTGCCAAGTAGTATTCCGTTGTATATATAAACCACATCTTCTTTATCCATTCATCAGTTGATGGACATTTAGGCTCTTTCCATAATTTAGCTACTGTTGAAAGTGCTGCTATAAACATTGGGGTACAAGTGCCCCTATGCATCAGCACTCCCGTATCCCTTGGGTAAATTCCCAGCAGTGCTATTGCTGGGTCACAGGGTAGTTCTCTTTTTAATTTTTTGAGGAACCTCCACACTGTTTTCCAGAGCAGCTGCACCAGTGTGCATTCCCACCAACAGTGCAAGAGGGTTCCCGTTTTTCCACATCCTCGCCAGCATCTATAGTCTCCTGATTTGTTCACGTTAGTCACTCTGACCGGTGTGAGGTTATACCAATTTTACTTCTGATTGAGAGGGAAATAATTCCCTTTACGCTTTCCTTTCCAACACCAAATTGTTTTCTCTGTATGTCAAAACAAAAGTTTGTCAATCTAGATAAACCACCTAATTTCCTTGGGGTTTTAAGGCTTGTACACTAAGGCTGACTCTCTATTTCTCTTTCCATCTCCAAACCTAGCAAACTTAACATGCACATCTAAATAATGGCAGGCAGACACACTTGATTCCACTCCTATTCCTATCCCCTCCAAAATAAATATAGGCTCTCAGCTAACTTCTCCACAGGTGTCACATTTCTAGATATCACTGAAAAGGAAGAACTCTTTTTTGTTTACAGTTCACATGGACAGGTCTCTCTCAACACACCTTCAGTAGCCATACCTCTCCAATGTATTTTGTATCTGATCCCAAACTCTGAGTAGATAAATGCAAAATAACAGTATCACCTCCTAGGACTACGATCGTTTAAGCCTACTTCTAGTTAAATTATATGCATGTTTTAAATCCATGTGGGCAAATACTACCATCATACAGAGCTATGGAAATACTTCCTGAAACAGGTAAGAGCTGCCCCTGGGTGGGTGAAATGAACATACCCAGAGGCCCAAGAACCAAAGATTTAATGATGGACTAACTAGCATTGTTGGTAGCTCGTAGGATGGCTCCTTGAGGGATCAGCAGCAGTTTTCCTTTTCCTGAAGGGTTCTTGCTGTTCGTTGTAAGGTAGAGTTTGGTGCCAGGAGGCAAATTTGCCAAGTTGGCCAGATTAGTGGCTGGTAGCTGTAATGTTGCCATTACTAAAATGGTAAAGGGGAAAAGGAAAAAAAAAAAAAGAGGAAAAACAGTTATGATAAATTTGAACTGAGGTCAATGCTATCTCTAAAATTAAAACAACGTAGTAAGATACTTACTGAAAAACATACACAGTAAACTCTACAGTTTTCTTAAATACACAAGGTGGACAGTCTTAAATATCTTGCTACCTAAAAAATAATCTATATACTAGAAGAGCTTGCTGTAAACTAGAAAGGAATATTTGTACATAAATAGGGTGACCATATGTCCCAGTTTGCCCAGAACAGTTCCAGTTTATACCTGTGTCCCAATGATTATTAACAGTAATTCTTGGGGCGCCTGGGTGGCTCAGTCAGTTAAGCCTCCGACTTTGGCTCAGGTCATGATCTCGCGGTCCGTGAGTTTGAGCCCCGCGTCGGGCTCTGTGCTGACAGCTGAGTCTGGAGCCTGTTTCAGATTCTGTGTCTCCCTCTCTCTCTGACCCTCCCCCGTTCATGCTCTGTCTCTCCCTGTCTCAAAAATAAATAAACGTTAAAAAAAAAAAATTAAGAAAAAAATAGTAACTCTTTTTACTCTTACCAGTACTATAGTTTAGACAATCAATGAAATAATCACCTTATTTATGGATGAATGTATATTTCCTCCCAATTGTTTAAAGCCCCTCCAATCAATTGCTAGTGATGAATGAATCTACTGATTTGAAACTAGACTTCTTATCTCTCTCACTTTCTAAGAACTAAGAAAATGCCACAGTTAACAACTGGCACACATACTATGAAACTATAATTCAGTCTTACCTATGTCAAAGAGCTTTCGCTTATCCCTTAGAATTTACTTCTCGATGCACAGGGCTGTAAACCTTTAAATGAGATTCTTAATTGGAGACTTACACATCAAAACTTCTGCAAATGCTCTGAATCCAAATCCCCACAAAATGAAGCATACAGAACCATGTGAGTCACCAGAGGCAAAGGACTCTCATGGCCTCCTCCAGCCTGCTGGACTAGTCCTCCTTCTCATTACTACTTCACTGTGCAAGGTTTGGGGAACCAAGAACCTAGAAGCTGCCCCAAAACATCAGGGACTGATATTAAAACTGAGTGCCATTATCTCTCCACTACTGCCAGAACTAATCCCACTTTACACCATATGCATCTCAGCAAACCTCTCTGGTCTGTCACCCATACCCGGAAGTCCAGCCCCAAACTGCTCTCCATTCCTGATCTGAGTCCACCTTCTTAGGCCCTCCTCCTCCCCCATCTCTTTCACCAAGCCCCCAGGAATTCCTGCTGTGGTCAATTACACCCTTTAGAATCTCCACCTCTTTCAACCTTAATGTCTTTTTGTGTAACTAAACACTAAAAGTCCTCTGAAGATAGGACTTCTTCTGCAGCCCCTTAGCTAAAAGCTGGTTTTTTGTTTGTTTTTTTAATCTTACCTCAGTGTATGAGGGCCAGGACTAGAAGAGAAGCCTTTTTGCTCTCCAGTTTGGCTTTCAGACCATTACCACCCCTCATTCCAGAGGAAAAACCTGCTGGCTCCTGTTAGGATCATGCATGGCTCTACCACCTTACCCTTGCTTTTCTACTCTCATTTACTGAACCCCTAGTCACTTCCCCTCACTTGCTAAAGACTGACTCCTGACTCAGTCTTGCTGTATGCCAACAACTGTCATCCTCAGTGACAGCACTGCAGATGACCTGTTTAATTCTCTGGCTTCTCAGGTACTTCATTTTCTAAACTCCCAAGATCATTTCTTCCAATCTATCTCAAGCACTCTTTTTTAAGGCCACAAATGGACTTTGTCATCACCAGCAATTCATCACCTCTGAAATCTTTATTTTGGACATCTACTACCTTCTTTTTCTTCTTTCTTATGAATCTTTTATATTTATTTTTTATATTTTTTTCAAGTGTATTTATTTGGGGGGGGAAGGGGGGACAGGGAAAGAGGGAAAGAGAGAGAGAGAGGGAGACAGGGAGGGAGGAAGGGAGGGAGTAGAAGGGAGCAGGAGGGAGGGAGGGAGAGGGACAAGGAGAGAGAGAGAAAGAGAGAAAATCCCAAGCAGGCTCCACACTGTCAGGGCAGAACCTGCTTGAACTCACGAACTGTGAGATCATGACCTGAGCCAAAATCAAGGGTTGGTAGTGTAACCATCTGAGCCACCCAGGTGCCCCTATTTTATTTTGAATATATAAAGTTGGTTCTGGAATTAGTTTTGGGTTTTTAAGATTTTATTTTTACATAATCTCTACACCGAACGTGGGACTCAAACTCACAACTCCGAGATCGAGTCACATGCTATACCAACTGAGCCAGCCAAGCACCCCTATTATTTAGTTTTTAAGTTTTCTTTTTTTAATTTAATTTTTTTATTCAAGTACAATTAACATATAGCATGAGCTTCAGGTATACAATATAATGATACATCAGTATCTCAAAATGCTGCTGATAAATGACCATCCCAAGATTTTAAGTCTGAATACAACCCAAAGTGGAGATAAGGTCAAACAAAAATTATGTCAGACCAGAAAACAGTTATCAAGAAAAACCCTCTATTTCTATTACTCTTGCTAAAACACACACACACACACCCCTCTTAAACTACTTACAGATCTCTACGTAAAATGTTACATGAAGAAGATTAACATATTTTTATATACTCCTTATAGCACTAACCAACAGGTTTTCTTAGAACCAAACACTGAATAAAATCACTAGCAAAGAACAGTTTAGAAAGAGCTGCTGCTGAAAGGGCCCCGCAACAGTATCAGTTACCTGAACCCTGGGATCCACTCTTCTGAGGGCCGGCGGCAGTGACCTGAGCCTTGGTTAAGGCTTGCACCGGCTGAGCAACAATGGTGCCTCCACCTCCGCTCACAATTGCTTTGGCAACTCCTTGGGTCACAACTTGCTTTGGACCAACAGCTTTGGCAACAGAAGAGCTGGCCTTGGCTACAAGGATTTGGCCGCCACTGATTGCTACAGCCTGTTTCACTGCTGAAGGTAAAGTGGACCCAACTGGCACCCCAACGACCTGTTGAAAATAGAGAAGAATCCAGCAGTGCTTCTTCTCAGTCCTTTCAAGGACTCTTCGAACAGAACAGTCACTCTGTTCTAGCAAAGAACAAAGCAAAGTCCTAGCTATGACTTTAATTTAATCCTCTAGGAATGATACCTATGATAGATGTGAAAACATTTCTCACATTTTGGATAGTATTACAATAAAAAGCTACAGTTTTTGTCTTAACCCCAGCTACTATCTAGAACTTATTTTATGTGTTTTTAATTAAAAAAAACTTAGAAAATACAAAAATACAAAGAAAAAATTTCTACTTTTCCAGATATAACCGATTTTAAAATTTTACTTATTTTTATTAATTTTTTTTTTAACATTTATTTATTTTTGAGAGACAGAGAGAGATGGAGTATGAGCAGGGGAGGGGCAGAGAGAGTGGCTGACACAGAATCCAAAGCAGGCTCCAGGCTCTGAGCTGTTATGACAGCACAGAGCCCGATGCGGGGCTCAAATCCACAAACTGTGAGATCATAACCTGAACCAAAGTTGGACGCTTAACCAACTGGGCCACCCAGGCGTCCCATAAATTCTATTTATTTATTTATTTAATTTTATTTTATTTTTAATTTTTTTTAATGTTTATTTATTTTTGAGATAGAGAGAGACACAGCATGAGCAGGGAAGGGGCAGAGATAGAGGGAGACACAGAATGTGACGCAGGCTCCAGGCTCCGAGCCGTCAGCACAGAGCCTGATGCGGGGCTCGAACTCACGAACTGTGAGATCATGACCTGAGCCGAAGTCGGACGCTCAACCAACTGAGCCACCCAGGCACCCCAATTTTATTTATTTTTAAAGTAAACTCTACCCCCAACATGGGGCTCAAAATCATCACCCCAAGACCAAGAGTTGCATGTTCTATCAACTAAGCCAGGCAGATGCCCCAGAAATAACCTCTTGATATTTTTAATGTATTTGCTTCCAACTCTTTTTAATATACATTTTAAAAGATTTTTTAAATATTTATTTATTTTTGAGAGAGAGCATAAGCAGAGGAGGGGCAGAGGGAAAGGGAGACACAGACTCTGAAGCAGGCTCCAGGCTCTGAGCAGTTATGACAGCACAGAGCCCAATGGAGGGCTTAAATTCACAGACCATGACATCATGACCTGAGCCTAAGTCGAACACTTAATCAACTGAGCCACCCAGGTGCCCCTTCTTCCAACTGATTTTTAAGAAAAGTCATCTTTTTCTAAATACTTCCAATTTTTCATTTCCTTAAAGGTCAACATTTGGTTAAAAGGTCTAAGCAAGAATATTTTTTTAAAAGACCCAATACCCAAATTATGAAAGTTGAAAATATCTGGTTCTGAAAATATTATAAAGTGAACTCTTTCAAGTAAGAAAATACTACAGAACTCTTCAGACAAAGTCAATAGAGGATGTTAAATTACAAGAAACAATTCAATTAATGGTAAATTGGGGCAGGGTTTCCACTTCCCAGTTCTTTATTTCATAAAAAAGAACTTCTCACCAGGAACTATTGCAAAGAGTCTTTTACAAGATTAAAAGAATACCCAAAGACCTGCTCTCTAAAAGTGAAAATGAGAAAGCATAAGCACTTCTCACCCATCAGATTGGAGTCAAAAACTTTAAAGTCTGATAACACCAAGAAGTGGCTAAAGGGTCTGGGGAAATAGGAACATCTATCTGTTCCCTGATGAAAGAAAAGTAAGTTTGTACAGCCACTCCAGAGAGGTACTGGCATATCCACTAAAATTGAAAATTCAGGGGCGCCTGGGTGGCTCAGTCGGTTAAGCGTCCGACTTCAGCTCAGGTCATGATCTCACGGTCCGTGAGTTCGAGCCCCGCATCGGGCTCTGGGCTGATGGCTCAGAGCCTGGAGCCTGCTTCCGATTCTGTGTCTCCCTCTCTCTCTGCCCCTCCCCCGTTCATGCTCTGTCTCTCTCTGTCTCAAAAATAAATAAACGTTAAAAAAAAAAATTAAAAAAAAAAAAATTAAAAAAAAAAAAAAGAAAATTCACATACTCCATGTTGTAACAATTCTACTTTTAGAAATATATCCTAGAGAAATCTTAGACACGTGCTCAAGGGAACATAATGTCCAAGATAGCATTATTTATAATTACAAAAAAACTGTCAACAAACTTAATACCTATAACATGTAGCAACATACTTAATGTCTACAGGTAGAGTAATGGATAAATTGTGGTATAAGACAGACAATGGAATAGCATACACTAGAACTACATGTATCAGCATCAACAGACTGACAGTACAAATCCTGAATGGAAGGGGAGCTGAAGAAAAACAGAATATATATATATAAAAATATATTTTACGTAAATCTTCAAAATATACAACATTACATGTTATTTATGGCTATGGATTTATGCAATACAAAGTATGAACTCGAAAGCTACACATTCACATTCATGATAGTGTTGCTCTGGGGAAGAACAAAGTGGACTTCAACTCTGTCATGTTTTACTAGGAGAAAATATGAGATGAAATAAATATGAACGTGTTAATTTGGGGTGGAGGATACATGGGTATTGATTATATCATTGTATTTTACTGAAATTTTAGCATCTTTTTTCAACTAAAAACAACAGGATTACCTAAGATAAATGATAAACATGCAACTGATGAATGAAACTCTTAAGTTAAATAATTAATAAATCATACATGGTTTCTTTTCAAAGAATGTGAATACAGTAAAACACACTGGCCACATGCTTGGACAATATGACTGATGTGAAGAAAACGGTCCCCTAATCAAGTGTTATAAATCACCGTGTAACAAAGAACAAAGAGTACGGGACTTTATAAGCAGTCAGACCTGGTCTCCCAGTTTTGTTCCACTAGTTTGTAGCTAGAAAAGTTATTTAATGTTTGTGAGCTTTAGCCTTAGACAACTCATTTATAAAATATGGATAAGATCATGAGGCATAAATGAGGATAAGTTTATCAAATGCCTAGCCAGTATGATGAACACAGTAAATGATAACTGCTGCTCTCCATGGCACTGGTTATAATTAACTGAAGAACAGTAATTTATGAGGTTACATGGAGATGCAAAGGATACAGAGTGCCAAATGGATAAGCATTCGGCTAGGGCAGAGGACCTTAGTCTTAAATCCTAGACTCATTTAGTCAAACAGAAATTAAAGTATATACCAAGTGGTATCTGCTTTAAAATATCCTAGAAAGAGAAATAAGATTAGCAAAATGTTGATAATTGTTGAAACTGGGTAATGGGCATTATAGGATTCATTACCAAAGTCTCTCTACTTTCATATAAGTTTAAGGCAGGATGGAAAGGAAGGATGGAAAGGAAGGATGGAAAGGAAGAAGAAAAGACTCAAAGACTCAATGGGGAAAAGCAAGTTAACTTAGAATAGAGAAGAAAAATCCTCCCAGCTATACTGGCATGGTTAAAACAATCCAGATCTCTCTACTCTGACTGTATAAGCCTCATTCTGAAGGCAACATGGAGTGTCGCTGTGGCCAGAGCTGGGCATAGTCACTTCCCCTACAGATGTGGAAGTATAAACTCTTCTTATTAATCAGCTTTTTTTTTTTTTTAAGTTTATTTATTTATTTTGAGAGAGAGCGAGCAAGCACACGAGCAAGCAGGGGAGGGGCAGAGAGAGAGAATCTCAAACATGTTCCACATTGTCAGCGCAGAGCCCAAAGCAGAGCTTGAACCCAGAAACCATGAGATCATAACCTGAGGTGAAACCAAGAGTCAGATGCTCAACCAACTGAGCCACTCAGGCACCCCAATCAAGAACTTTTCTGTGTATTTATGGAAAAAAAAGTTTCTTAACGTAGGAAAACATTTTTGGAATACGGCACAAAGTGCCAGTTGAATCCCAATATCCATTCTTGTTTTCTCTCTCATAGTAAGAGAGCTCCCGGTTTTTAGCTATGTGGACATGGCCACATAGAATATTTCCCAGCCCAGGGCTGGTCTTCTGATTTCTGGCTAAAAGAATAGGAAGAGAAGTGATGAGTGCAAATTTTGGGTTATGCCTCCTTACACCTCCTTTTCTCTTCCTGCTGGCCAGAAATGCAAACATGGTGGCATGAGATAAAATGGTTATCTTATTAGCCCACAACCTGAGAACCAAATTTTGAGAATGGCAGAGCAACAAGATATGAGTGTCTAGATTCTTGATGATTGTCGAAGCGACATACTAGAACTGCCTACTGGTCTTTTATGAGTGAAAGAAAAACTTAGGCTTCTGGTTTTTGTATTTCTCTTTTATAGTAGTCAAACTTTTTTTTCCCAAGACGAGAGTCTTCACATTTCCTGAATATATCAAATTTGGTAATTCACTGCATGAACTAAATTACACATCATCTATTTTCATGTTCCTTTTTTTTTTTTAATTTTTTAAAATGTTTATTATTTTTGAGAGAGAGAGAAAGACAGAGCATGAGCAGGGGAGGGGCAGAGAGAGAGGGGAGACACAGAATCTGAAGCAGGCTCCAGGCTCTGAGCTGGCAGCACAGAGCCCAACATGGGGCTCGAACCTATATGCCTTCAAGCTGTGAGATCATGACCCGAGCCAAAGTCGGCCGCCGAACCGACTGAGCCACCCAGGCGCCCCTATTTTCGTGTTCCTAAACCAACAAACAAAGCAAAAAAATCTTAAAGGAAAACATATGGATTGGACCTATTTTCTTTTCTAAAACTCCATGCATCTTAACTTGCTTTTCTCAGCTGTATCAACCTCTATTCTCACTCAACGGCTTCAAAATTTCCAGGATATGACATATGTAATCTCTCCCAAGAGCTAAATAAAATGTGGTATCCCAAGTTGGCCACAGGAGGGCAGTTTTGATTAGCAGAGCTTATCCACTAGGAGCATACCACTGGCAAGATTAGCACCCCCCAACTCCCCCCATCTTGTTTGAAAAAAGAGAGAATGAGGAAGTCTGGAATTCTACTGGGGAAAATCCTACTCACAGCTGTCTACAGACATCATAAGGAAGACTCTTAAGTAGGTCACTATAACCTCAAATTAGTTTTTCTTTCTTTCTTTTTTTTTTTTTTTTTTTTTTTTTACAATATAACACTTTGGCCTAGAACGTGAACTTTTCCCATTCACAACACTTCTCTCTGCATTCCTAACTTCCTCTAGTGTCACAAAGCAGACACCCTTTGTTCTATATTGTTGTAAATATTTCACTTTGATTCATGCTCTGATTCAGTGTTTTTGTTTGTGCTCTGTACAGACCTTTGCAAGTCAGAATTTACTTTAACAACCAGAAAGTAAGGATTCTATGTACGCAATTTTCTCTCCAGACACTGAAGAGTATGGCCAATTATGATTTAGTACTTAATGATAAGTACATGGTACTCCTGCACATTTACATAGGATTTGTCCTTAGTCATTTAAGCTACTATCATTTATTAAGCGCTCGCTCTGTGCTAAGTCCTTCATGTACAATGGTTTCTAATTCTCCTATAACTCTGAAAGGCAGAGGAGAGTATTACTCCCTTTTACTAGATGAAAAAACAAAGTTTAGGAAGACAAACCTGCCCAGGTCACACAAGCAAGGAGTGGCTGAGATCTGGAAAAGGCTCTAACTCCAAAGCTCACATTCTTTTTACTATGCCACACTGGTTCTTTCTCACACGAACCCACTAAGTACTTAGCTGTCCCTTAAAACAGCACCTCTCTACTTTCATGAAAAAAGATAAGCTGTATTTCTATTGTGTCAAAGTTGAATGGAAGGTAAAACAGTATCATTTTGCTCAAGCTTCTGCTTTCTGGGCAGGCACTTCAGCAATAACCAGGGACAGTCTGTACTTGCAGACAGCTCCTTATCTGGAGTCCAAAGCATATACTAAATTTCCTAGGTAAACAGGAAATGTCTTTTCTCATGGTCTTCTGCTTTTGCGCATTTCTTTCACACTCCTCTATGCCTTTTTCAGGTGCCCTTAAACTCTATTCAGGGCATTCTAGCACAAACCCATCCATTTTTTCTTAGTTCTGCATTGCCATTAAGTAGGTGGCAATGTGACAAGAAAGCCAATACAGTTGTTCAGCAACACAGAGGAGTGGATTTGCAAACTGCAAAGTGTAAAAAAGTGAAACTAATTTGTTCAGAGCTTCTGAGCATAAACAGCAATACTATTGACTCAAAAACCTAAATCAGACATTCCATGTAACTTTGGTGAAGCAAATTAGATTCTGAAGAACATGTAAAATGTGTCTGAGTAACAAGCCCAGATAATAGTAACAGAAAGGACTTTGCCAAAAGGCTTACCCCTAAGGCCAAAAAAATGGAGCACTGGGAAGCAGTTGGGGGTGCCTGTCTTCGTGATTCTGGCTAGAGAAGCCCCAAAGTCAAATATGATGCTATAGCTTGGTAGTTCCTAATTTTGCCTAATCACATGAGTCAGCAGGATAGCTTAATAAAAATCCAGATTCCTAGGGCCCCTAAGAATATTCTGATTCAGAAAGTTTGATGGGGGCCTCAGTATCTATATCTATACGTTTTAAAGTTAATTTATTTACTTATTTTGAGAGAGCGAGAATGCATGTCCATGTAGGAAAGAGGCAGAGAAGGAGGGAGAGAGAATCCCAGGCAGGTTCCGCACCGTCAGTGCAGAGCCCAATGCAGGACTTGAACTCCCAAACCACAAGATCATGACCTGAGCTGAAGTTGGACACTTAACCAACTGAGCGTCAGTATCTATATATTTTAATCATCAGATGAGTCATGACCAGATAAATTTGGAAAAGTGGTTAATGGATTCTTATAAATTTTAGAACCATACAGATTTTAGAACATGAATTTTTGTCTCAATTCATGTGTAGCTATCTAAACTAACCAAAATATCTAAAACCATTTTTCTATTTTAAAGTACTCTTCTCAAAGCAATTCATCTATCCCTAGATAGGCTGGCTTTCAAGTTGAAAAGCACTTCATGTAATATTCTGGATAGCTTTACAATGTATCTGCCCCCAAAATGAGCTAATTTAGCTATGTTCTAAAAGCGTGTTTAGGTTCCAGACAATGGCTCACAAATTTTTATTAGCTCTGCAATGGAAGATTATGGAATCAGCAGACCTAGGTTCAAATCCTGTGTCACTTGTTAGCTATATACTCTTAAGGAAGTTGGTTGACCCCTCAGAGCCACAGCTTCCTTGTTTGTAAAATGGGGTTCAGAGTATCCACCTTACAAGGCTGTTTGAGAATTACAGACAGCGTGTGAGAAGAGGACACACACAGGCACTCATAAGCACAACCAATGCAGGAAAACATGAATCTACATGCAATTTTATAGTTCTCTCGATATATTAATTCCTCACATCTCCAAATTATAAAACAAATAAATTCTCTCGAGGGTCAAGAATCAGGAAAAAAAAAAAAGTGTCAAGAGTCAGTAAAGAGATCACACAGCCTGAACATCAGAGGTGTAAACTGTAGCACTTGCCTACCAGAAATAAAGAAAACAGTAGACCTTGGTCCCGTGGCCTTTACACTTGAATCAAGTGGGAAGTTGTGTACATGAAGTCTATCACCTTTATTGTCAGATGACAGTGTCCCTTTGCCTCCTCAACTGTTCTGGGGCCCTCTACATGACACACCGCTGCTCTTGTCAAAGATTACTGCAAGAGCAGATGGGTTTAACATTGACTGACTTGCTTTTCCAACATGGCTTCCATCTACAGGTTTTCCTGGAATCAGCAATCCTATCACCTGAATCTTGTCAGCACCTGCCTATTATTTAGGGAAATAATGTTCAATTACATAATGACCTCCCCATCCCTACCCAATTCAAACCTTGGAGGGCTGGATCTTTGGTGACTGGGATGTCCCTTCTCCAGCAGTTAGGACCTGTTTTTGAGGGGACACAGCTATCATGTGACCCCCTTTCACAGTCACATACTGAGGGAGTGGTGACTGGCTGGCAGCCCCTGTTGCAGGCACATGAGAGGCTTCACCAGGTTCCTGTTTGATGATTACCTGGCAACAAACATGATAATGACACTGAATAAACATTCCATGAAAAAAGCCACTAATATCTGAATCTATTCAGCTTGTAGGAATGAATGAATGAATGAAGCTCTGTAAAAATTGACCCCACCAGAAGAGTAAAACAAAAACAAAAGCAAAACAAACAAAAAAACCCCGCTTAAATATAGCCCATAAGAACTATCAAAAGGACCACAAGTAGGATCTGGATTTGATCCTGTATTTCTGCAAACCCAACCTAGTCCATTTGTTCTGGATTTTGGTGGCAAATGGCAGAAGAAACAAACACACACAACGTTTGTGCTCTCTGGAGTTACCGTCTTGCTGGACTCCAAAGGCTGCCCTGTGGACACTACTGAATAAATGAAAACATGTTGCAGAAGTAAGATCTTAAGAATTAAGGCATACTAAAAAGTAACGTGTAGTAAGGTAGTGTCCGTCAACTCCAATATGCCACAAAAATTATTATGTAACAAAACCATATCAACTCATGGGATAATGCCCTAACAAATACTCACTTTTGTGAAAGCTCCAAGTCCTCCAGTTATAGGCTTGGGACTCTGAACCTTAGGGTGACTCCCAATTGGACAAAGAGGCGGCATAGATGCAAACAAAGAATCCTCCTGCTGTGTATGTAAAAATATACACTGTTCAATTATGATACAATAAGTGATTTCAGATATCCCAGTCACTTACTTATATTTAATATAAATCTGTGACATCCTCTAGCAACATAACCAATACACAAAAGAAAACTAAAAGCTCAAAACTCTTTGGAGTCTTCCAAGCCCCCACACTTGCATTTTAATATTGTCTTAGAAACCAAATGCAAGGAAAGGCTATAACCTGGCAAGAACCTACTCATCTGTGCCCCTCACAGGCTGAAAAGACTCTTATCATACATTTGACTCTTATCTAACATTTGTAGACTCTTATCTACAATGTAGATACAATGTGGACTCTTATCTAACAATGTAGAGTCTTATCTAACATTTGACTGACTCATTGGTGTACATGTCTAGTCCCCTGCCAGGTCATAAGCCACTGAAAAAGACTGACACTGTACTTTATTTCTTTTCTATCCCTAGAGTCTAGGCACTAAATAAATAAATGTAACAGGTGGTTAGAGTGTTTTAGTATTTATACCCTTTCAATAGTACTTACACAACTTATCTTTACTCCAAATAAATACCCAACACAGGCAGAAATTTTTCAATAAGTATTTAAAAGACAACAAAAAGAACCTGAAGAGTTATTAAATGCAAAAACAATGAAGGTCAACATTCAAAATTACTGTCACTTGTCTCTAATTCTCAAATACAAATTGTAAATTTCAGAGGCAATTTGCCATAAATTAGGGACAAGTAACAAAGTTAAGAACACTGCTTGGCTGTGTAACGAAAAGATTAACATTAAAAAACAGACTGACAGAGAATTACAGCCTTCAAGGCAATTATTACAATTTAGGCATTCATGTAACATGTGCTCACAGACAGCACTGAACTCAGAAAAATGTCACCTTGGACCAGAAAACTATTCAACAGCATCACCATTAACTGCTTACATATAAGAAATGTTGTGTTAGCACTAGTCACATAGGAGATGATCTCTGAATTCTTAGTTCTTTCTCACACATGAGTTTATACCTCAAAGTCTCTAGGCAGCCAGGACCATGATGAGTAAGCTGAATAACCAAACAGTAGGGACTATCTTTGCTAAACAATGAGCAGATACCTAGCACTCTTAGATGAACAAGTCAGAGCATACCTTAAGTTCTAATTTTAAAGGCCTTCTTACTCTGAAGAAGGCGGGGGAGAGGACAAAGAAAAAAATTGTGGAAAGATAAGAATCATTTTCAAGTAACTACATGGCTGACACCTAGAAAAAAAATGTATTTACTCCTTATTGGTACAAATATAGGAAGAAAAGACGTACACTGCCAGATGAATAAGGAAAAATTTTATAAGGAAAAATGTGTAACAAAACTGACCCCTCCCCACCCTCTCAAAATAGCTGCCTCCTCATCATAGTAAGTTTTCAAATAGATACCAACTGTCCAACTGATGGAAGTATTGAGAAAACACTTTCTACACTAGGAAAAGGTCAAGAGTAAGGTAGGGGAGTCTGGAGTAGATGGTCTTCAAGATTCTTACTAGCTTGAATATTCTACTTAAATTCTTGCTGAGCTTGAACTTACTGTGTTTAGAAACTGGCAAAGTGTAATAATGCAATAAGAGTATTACCTTGACAGTAGATGTTACAAAACTGCTTCCATGAATTTTAGGAATAGGGGAACCTGTTCCTTGGGAGGCCTGAGAAGCAGTAGAGAGCTTGTTTGTAGGACTTCCTGATAAGCAAGGCATATTTAAAAATAAAGCACAAAGTAAAATTTACAAAATGTAACTTTAAAGTATTTTCCACCAACCTTCCCTTTTCCCCCAATATTTTTCATTTTCAAAGGCTGAAAACTCACAACCATGAAATTATTATAGAAAAAACACTTAGAGATTCCTCCTATGAAGTTGACCACCTCGTTAACCTAAAAACAGACAAGAAGCTAGTAAGGACATGTAGAAGAATAAATAAGTAAACATTATATACTCTGCTATTTAAATAGAGACACCAGAACACAATGATATTGGTTATTTAACAATGTGCCAAATGTATGCATTCAAGTGAATGCTGGCTCCATAAAAGTAGTTTCACAGGAGGCTAGACCTGTTCCAAAGTGCTGCCAACATTAAACATTTTATATTCCGTCTGTACAACTGCCTTTAGGGACTGATAACAGTAAGTCTCATTATCTATAGCCAACAATAAATCAAGACCAAAATGGTATTTGATCACCTGCTCCATTTACCAAACTTGCTTACAAAGACTTTTGGCTGATTCCTAAAACTAAACACCCTCAAAGATTCCTATTTGGCATCTCTAAATACATTCAAAAGGCTATTAAGTAATTTCTGAAAGCCTTTTTTTTTTTTTTTTAAGTTTATTTATTTTGAGACAGAGAACACGCAGGCACAGGGAGCAGGAGGGAGAGAATCTTAAGCAGGCTCCATGCTCAGTGTGGAGCCCAGCATGGGGCTCAAACTCACAAACTGTGAGATCATGCATGACCTGAGCTGAAATCAAGAGTCCGACACCTAACCAACTAAGCCACGCAGGCACCCCTGAAAGCAGCATTTTTAAAGGAGCTCCACAGTTACAATCATGGTTAAAAGACCTAACTTTTCTAAAAAAAAGTACCTGGAAAGACCCAACATACATTCATGTGTTAAATCAATTATGTTTAAAAAAAAAAAAAAAAAAATCAGTCTCATTGTAGTCACTTCTCTTTTCACTATTTCTCTTAAAGCTACAGAAACTTAGAAGCATGTGTTTACATAGTTTAATTGAAGGGACTACATAAAATAATGTTAATGAAAATACTGCGAAAAAACCTGAAAAGCACTCTGTAGTTACAGATTATGGTGACAAACACAATGAATCCAATTCTTATTCTTCCTATCAGAGGTCCCTTTTTAGAACTGCAGAGTTCAATTTCCTTCCCACACACAAAACTTACCTTATTCACAGAAAAGTAGAGATCACTTTTTTACTTGACTGGTGAAACATGTACATGGTCCACAAAGGTATTCTTTTTTCTAAAGTTTAATTTGGAAAATAACTACATTGCTTGCAGGCCCAAAAAAGAATTATCTTCCAAATAAAAATAAAACATCTTTTTTTTTTTTTAAAGAAAATTAATTATGGCCCACTTTTACTCTTTAGAAATTAAAAAGAAAAATTCCTAAAAAATACAACTTTTACAAAAAGTACATCTTCCCTGAAAGAAACCGCACTGGAGTTACTATTCCAGATCCTCTCCTCTTTTTATAAAGATTTCATTACTCTATTACATGACTACTAAGTCCACACTAAGATTTCATCTTTACGAAAGATCAAACCTTTGGGATAACACAAAGACTGATCAAACGCACACCTGTAGTGGGAGTGGTGGCTCCAATAACCTGCCCCGGCTTGTCCAGGATAACATAGGGATTATTAATGACAGAGCTGGCAGTGCCTTGCTTCACATGGACTGGAGTGGAAGTTGGGGTTCGAGGCAGCGGTGATGGACTTGGAGTTGATATGGGGGAACCTTTATTAATAAAAAAGAGAAAAGAGAAACCAAATAAACAAAAGAGATCTACTCAACCCATCTAAGGTGATGAAGATAATGCAAGAGGGGCAGGGCTACCAGGGAAAAGAGAATGGGACTGTGTATTTCAGACAATGAGCAACAGCAGCAGTGTAGCTGAGGCAGGGATTAGTGTATTTCCCTCTCCACATCTTTGCATCAGCAGGGAGCTTTTGAAAAACAGATTCTGAGATGCTAGCCAAGACCCACTAAATATAAATCTGTACTTTAACAAGATTCTCCCCCATACACCCATCCCAAGGCACATTAAAGTTCAAAAAGCAGAGCTTTATATAACAGCGTGAAACCGCTGAATCCCTAAATAAAACTCTTAACAACTTGGGCAGATTGTTATAACTATGGTTACACTCAAAGACACTAAAATTAGAGGAAATAAGTGAACAGCCAGACTTACAAACCAGGCAGGAGTCTTGATTTACAATTAATTTCCAATAGGAAAGTAGGAAATTCACCCACCCAAAACAAGTCTGCCAATCCTATGTCAGAGCTACAATCCGGAGATACCTGTTCCCACAGAACACTCTCAAAGGTTACCCACGTATCATTAAATATCCTCAATGGTTTTTGTATCGATCAAATGTGTCATCCATGAATTTCTCTAAACTTCAAACCAATTTCTATGTCAGCCTATTTCACCTCTGAAGCAGCAAGTTCCAAAATGCTTCTAACTTGTAGGTAAAATTATACGTCCTTCACCTTTCATGAATTTCAAAAACTTAGATATTTCTGCTTAGTTGTCTGTTTTTAGCACCAAAGACTCCTTTTCTCTCCCTTCATATACAGAAGGCTCCCACTGCCTAGATATTTCTGCAGACTCTCTTTCATGTCTTTTCTGAAGTGGTATAGTCAAAACCATAAAGTATATTCCTACCAGAAGCCTACCTAACATGAGACTGTCATGAGACAATGGACAATTCAACTTTAGTGAAAGTGAAGGCTCAGAACTACCCACTGATAACAGAAATGAGTAATGTTCTGTGTGGTTAGAGAGTATAAAAGACATTTCAATCCCAAACCAATTCCCACCTTTAAAGCTTTAACTCCACACCAAAAGGCCTCTAATTTTTCTTTTTTATTACTAGTCACTCTGGTTTCTATATATAATCCATAACCTTAATCTCTACCTTAGCTGAAACCATACATCCTAGTAAACATTTTACCTGCACCAATTCCTGGAGATGAAACTTGACTGCTTTGAATTTCATTTCTTTCCTTGTAACTATTTCCATATGAGATGACTTCTGTTTTTGCTTTGTGACAACTTTGCTAATTAACAGCTCACTTGTTAAATAAAAAAAACCCTACTTAAAAGAACTTAAAAAAAGAAAGCCATAATACATTCTGTCATTCCAACAATTTTTTACACACATCAACTTGACACATATCACCTATATACCTGAAACAATCTTGCAGCTCATGGTGATGGGTTGGAAGGACTTTCCAGGTGACTCAGGATTAGGAATCTGACTTTGTGGCACAATTTTGCAGCTTGATGCTATTGGCTGAAAAGCTGAATTGCCATGAGAACAAAAGGTAACTTTCTGGGATGTTGTCATTTTGGTGGGCGTCCGTTCCAATGAAGACGGCAAAGAATAAAATGTAGTGTGTCTCTCAGCTTCAGTGTTGGCTGGGAATCCTATTTGAAAGGAAACAGGTCAATGACAAGTCAGAAATTGCTTAGGAATCATAAAACCTTACTATCGTGGAAAAAGAATGAAACAATAAAGATCCCTTATTTCAACAATCATCTTTAAACCACTCACTAGTAAAAAACACAATTGGCATATGTACGAACCCTTTATACATTTTTGGATGAAATGTAAATTATGTTTAGAATCATTTTATTAAAATGCTTCTTTCAAAAAATTAGAAAATGTTAACTATAAAGCATGTATAATAGAAAAAGTACACAAGTGTATTATGTTCTGCCATTTTTTATATGAACTAAAAAACTATAAATTACAAAAAAAGAAAAACTCAAAAGAAAGCATTTGTTGGGGCGCCTGGGTGGCTCAGTCAGTTAAGCGTCCGACTTCGGCTCAGGTCATGATCTCGCGGTACGTGAGTTCGAGCCCCGCGTTGGGCTCTGTGCTGACAGCTCAGAGCCTGGAGCCTGTTTCAGATTCTGTGTCTCCCTCTCTCTGACCCTCCCCTGTTCAAGCTCTGTCTCTCCCTGTCTCAAAAATAAATTAAAAAACGTTAAAAAAAAAAAAAATTAAAAAAAAAAAAAGAAAGCATTTGCTTAATCTAATAATGCCCTATTTTGCTAAATGCCCATGAAGAAGATGCAACTGAAATTTAAAGAATAGTTAAAATTTATAAAAGGACTAAATTATTAACATCACATTAAAATATAGGCTGAGAGAGTAAATTGATGCCATTTAGAACCAGTTTTATATAAGAGAAGTGATTTAATGATATATATACTTATTAAATGAAAAAATACCGTAGTCAAAATACATTTGCTGATGATGAATCTTATATTTTTAATTCCAGTACAGTTAACACACAGTGTTCTATTAATTTCAGGTGTACAATATGGTGATTCAACAACTCTAAACATTACTCAGTGCTCATCACAAGTGTACCCTTAATCCTCACCACCTATTTCACCCATTCCCCTATCCATCTCCCCTCTGGTAACCATCAGTTTGTTCTCTATAATTAAGAGTCTATTGTTTTTGTTGGTCTCCTTTTTTTTGTTCATTTGTTCCTAAAACTCCACATATAAGTGAAATCACATGGCATTTGTCTTTCTCGGACTTCCACTTATTTATTTATTTTTTTTTATTACTAGTCACTCTGGTTTCTATATATAATCCATAAACTTAATCTCTACCTTAGCTGAAACCATACATCCTAGTAAACATTTTACCTGCACCAATTCCTGGAGATGAAACTTGACTGCTTTGAATTTCATTTCTTTCCTTATAACTGTTTCCATATGAGATGACTTCTGTTTTTGCTTTGTGACAACTTTGCTAATTAATAGCTCACTTGTTAAATAAAAAAAACCCTACTTAAAAGAACTTAAATACTCTTTAGAGCCATCCATGTTGCAAATGGCAAGTTTGAGTCTTTTCATGGCTGAGTAATATTCCATTATACATATATAGCACATCTTTATCCATTCATCAATGAACACCTGGGCTGCTTCCTAATTTGGCTGTTGTAAATAATGCTGCAATAATACTGTGTGCATCTTTTCAAATTCATGCTTTTGTATTCTTTGGGTAAATACCGTAGTGGAATTACTGCATCATACATATGGTAATTCTATTTTTAATTTTTTAAGGAACGTTCATACTGTTCTTTCCACAGTGGCTGCACAAGTCTGCATTCCCCCCAACAGTGCACAAGGGTTCTCTTTTCTCCACATCCTTGCCAACACTTGCTGTTTCTTGCATTGTTGATTTTAGCCATTCTGACCAGTGTGAGGTGATATCTCCTTGTGGTTGTGATTTGCACTTCCCTGATGATGGGTGATGTTGAGCATCTTTTCATGTGTCTGTTGGCCAACAGTATGTCTTCTTTGGAGAAATGTCTGTTCATGTCTTCTGCCCATTTTTTTACCTGAATTATTTCTTTTTTTGGTGTTCAGTTGTATCAGTTCTTCATACATTTTGGATACTAACCCTTTATCTGATAGGTCATTTTCAGATATCTTCTTCCATTCACTAGGTTGTCTTTTGGTTTTGTTGATGGTTTCCTTTGTTGTGCAGAAGCTCTTATATTGATGTAGTCCCAACAGTTTATTTTGTTTTTGTTTCTCTTGCCTCAGGAGACATATCTAGAAAAATGTTGCTACTGCAGGTGTCAGAGAAATTACTGCCTGGGCTCTCTTCTACGATTTTTATGGTTTCAGGTCTCACATTTTAGGCCCTTAGTCCATTTTGAGTTTTTGTGTATAGTGAAAGAAAGAGGTCTTGTTTCATTCTTTTATATGCTGCTGTCCAGTTTTCCCAACACCATTTGTTGAAGAGACTGTCTTTTTCCCAATGCATAGTCTTGCCTCCTTTGTCAAAAACTAATTGACAATATAAGCATGGGTTTATTTCTGGGTTTTCTATTCTGTTCCATTCATCTATGTGTCTGCTGTTGTCCCAGTACCATAGTGTTTTGATTATTACACCTTTGTAACAGATCTTGAAATCTGAGATTGTGACACCACCTGTTTTTATTCTTTTTCTTTTTCTTTTTTTTTAACGTTTATTTATTTTTGGGACAGAGAGAGACAGAGTATGAACGGGGGAGGGGCAGAGAGAGAGGGAGACACAGAATCAGAAGCAGGCTCCAGGCTCTGAGCCATCAGCCCAGAGCCCGACGTGGGGCTCGAACTCACGGACCACGAGATCGTGACCTGAGCCGAAGTCGGAGGCCTAACCGACTGAGCTACCCAGGCACCCCTGTTTTATTCTTTTTCAAGACTGCTTTGGCTCTTTGGGGGGTCTTTTGTAGTTCCATACAAATTTTGGGTTTGTTCTAGTTCTATGAAAAATGCTGTTGGTATTTTCATCGGGATTGCATTAAATTGCTTTGGGCAGTCTGGACACATTAACATATTTATTCTTCCATCCATGAGTATCAAGTATCTTTCCATTTGCTTGTGTCATCTTCAATTTCTTTCATCAATGTTTTACAGTTTTCAGAATATAGATCTTTCACTTCCTTAAGTTTATTCCTAGGTATTTTATTCTTTTAGTATGATTGTAAATGGGACTGTTTCCTTGATTTCTCTTTCTGCTTATTATTATTGTTAGTGTATAGAAATGTTAACAGATTTCTGTATATTGATTTTGTACCCTGTGACCTTACTGAATTCATTTATCAGTAGTTTTTTGGTGGAGTCTTTGGGTTTTTTATATATAGTATCATGTCATCTGCAAACAGTGATACTTCTTCCTTACCAATTTGGATGCCTTTGATTTGTTTTTCTTGTCTGATTGCTGTGGCAAGGACTTCTAGTACCATGTTGAATAAAAGTGGTGAGAGTGAACATCCTTTTCTCGTTTCTGACCTTAGGGGAATTGAGTAGGATGTTAGCTGTGGGTTTTTTCATATATGGCCTTTATTATGTTGAGGTATGTTTCCTCTAGACCTACTCTGTTGAAGGTTTCTATCAAGAATGATGTATTTTGTCAAATGCTTTTTCTGCAACTATTGAAATGATATGGTTTTTATCTTTTCTGTTGTTGATGTGGTGTATCATACTGATTGGTTTTCAAATACTGAACCACACTTGCATCCCAGGAATGAATCCCATTTGATCACGGTGAATGATTTTTTTAATGAATTGCTGGATGTGATTTGCTAATATCTTGTTGAGGATTTTTGTGTCTACATTCATCAGAGATAGTGACTTGCAGTTCTCCTTTTTTTGTAGTGCCTATCTGGTTTCAGTGTGAGGGTAATGTTAGCCTCAGAGAATGAATTTGGAAGCTTTCTTTCCTCCTCTATTTTTTAGAATAGTTTGAGAAGTATAGGTATTAACTCTTCTTTAAATGTTTGGTAGAATTCACCTGTGAAGTTGTCTAGCCCTGGACTTTTGTTCGTTGGGCATTTTTTGATTACTGATTCAATTTCACTGCTGGTAATTGGTCTGTTCAAATTTTCAATTTCTTCCTGATTCAGTTTTGGGAGGTTATATGTTTCTAGGAATTTATCCATTTCTTCTAGGGTGTCCAATTTGTTGTCATAAATAGTTTTCATAATATTCTCTTATAATCCTTTGTATTTCTGTGGTGTCAGTTGTTACATTGTACTTTAAATAATAGATACTTAACATTCAGTTTCTTGTTCACACAAGTAGACACACAACCAAAAACTCTTCCTATAACATGTCAGAAGAAACCATTATAATCATCAAAAAATGAACATTTAATGTCTTTTAGTAAGTTTTATATTCTATAAAACATGTAGAACTTCATGAAAAAATTTTGTCTGAGAATAAGGATTTGGCTATTTTCACAACTGGACTGTACAGGTAGAGGCAGCATGCCTATTTATGGAAAACTTATTTTCCATACACTCCTCAGTCTCTACAGGAAGCAGTTCAATATCATATTATGCAAATGAGAGAAAGGAATGCCCCAGAGAGTGATTCCTCTGTACAAGGAAAAATTCATTTCCATATAAGGAAAAATATATTACCTTTCTCCACACAAGTATCAGGTACTGGCTCATGTGACTGCTTTATCGGTGAGGAAGCTTTCACTGGGGCTGGAATGGTCAAAGGCAAAGATGGTGGGGCATCAGAGATGTCTGACTCGGAAGACTGAGGATAAATGGAGTCTTCTCCAAGAGAATGTCGGTGGAGCTCAACATCCACTACCTACACAATCAGGCAACAATTGGACTCATGAATCCATCATCAGTGTCACAGAAAGCCCCAAGCTTGTCTAAGAACGTGGTACTCTAAGAGATGTAACAAATGATTTTTAATCATACTTCAAAGGCAATTTCAATCTAAGAACTAAAGGACTTACCCCAGAATGTAATCTAGTTTGGTTTAATAGATAAATAACCCAGTGAAACCAATCATATAATTTGGGACTATTTGCTGTTTCTATGCCTTAGAACACTCTTCCCCCACAAATCCCTGTATGACTGCCTCTTTCTCATCAAGTCTCAATCAAATGTCACCTTCTCAGAGAGGCTTTCCCTAACCAACCTAGCTAAAGCAACTCCCTTGTCCCCCAGCTACTCTCTTCTTTATATCACTTATTTCCTTTTGTTTACTATATATCTTCTTCCCATTCTCAACACTATCAAGAATATAACTCTTTAAGAACAGCAGCTATCTCTCTATATCCCCGTTACCAAGACCAGTGTCTCTTATATAGTACATGCTCAATAAGTATCTTTATATCTTCTTCCCATTCTCAACACTATCAAGAATATAACTCTTTAAGAACAGCAGCTATCTCTCTGTATCTCCATTACCAGGACCAATGTCTCCTATAGAGTACATGCTCAATAAGTACCTTTTGATACAACAGAGCACATTTCCCTAAACAGAATAAGGTTTAATTGGCTAATTCTAACTATAATGGCTACTGCTGATATAGCATGAACACTACCAACAACAAAACAAGTGGAAGGAAGGGCATGGGGAAGAAGAACCAAGTTGGAGGTCTCATTTCCAGACTTTAAAACTTATTATTACAAAACTATAGTAATCAAAACCATGTGGTACTAGGATCGAGAAGACATATAGACCACTGGAATAAAATGCCACCTCATATGTATGGCCAAATTATTTTTGACAAGAATGCCAAGACCACTGGGAAAAGGACAGTCTTTTCAACAAATAGTTCTGGGAAAACTGGATATCCACATGCATTAGAATGAAAGAAGACCTTTACCTCACACCATATACAAAAATTAACTCAAAATGGATCAAAGACCCAAACAGAAGACCCAAAACAGTAAAACACTTAGAAGAAAATATAAGGGCAAAGCTTCATGACACTGGATTTGGCAATGACTTCTTGGATATGATATAAAAAGCACAGGCAACAAAAGAAAAAAGAGAATCACTGGACTGCATCAAAATTAAAAACTTCTGTGCATCAAAGGACACGATCAACAGAGTGAATAGGTAATAATACACAGAATGATCTGATGAGAGATTAATATCAAGAATACAGAGAGAACTCCTAAAACTCAAAAACGAAAAACCAAACACCTGATTCAAAAATAAGCAAAGGATCTGACTAGACATTTCTCCAGAGAACATATACAAGCAGCCAATAAACACATGAAAAGATACTCAACATCAATAATCATTAGGAAAATGCAAATCAAAACCACAATGAAATACCACCTCACACTCATTAGTTTGGCCACTATCAAAATAATAGAAAATAAGTGCTGGAAAACAGGTGGAGAAACTGGAACCATTGTGCACTGTTTGTGGGAATGTAAAATGGTACAGCTGCTATAGAAAGACTGTGGCTGTCCCTCAATAATTAAAAATAGAGCTACCATGGGGCACCTGGCTGGCTTAGTCAGTGGAGTGTACAGCTACTTATCTTGGGACTGTAGGTTCAAGCCCCATGCTAGGTATAGAGATTTCTTTAAAAAATAAAATCTTCCAAAAAAAAAAAAAAAATAGAGCTACCATATGATCTAGCAATTCCACTGTCTTGGGTATGTACCCAAAAGAACTGAAAGCATAGACTCAAACAGATATCTATACACCCATGTTCTTAGCAGGATTATTCAAATAACCAAAAGATGTAAGCAACTCAAGTGTTCATTAACAGATCACTGGATAAACAAAACATATATACATACAATGGAATATTATTCAGCCTTTTTTAGGAAGAAAATTGTGATGCACGCCACAACACAGATGAACCTTGAGAACATTTCGCTAAGTAAAATGTGCCAATCAAAAAAAAAAAAAAAAGAAGACTGCATAATTCCACTTATATGATGCCTAGAGTAGTCAAAACTTCACAGAGACCCAAAGTAGAAGGGTGTTTGCCAGGGGTTGAAAGGAAAGGGGAATGGTTACTGTAAATGGGGATAGTTTCAGTTTTCCAAGAGGAAAAGAGTTCTGGAGATGCATGATAGCAATACATGCACAAAAATGTGAGTATATTTAATACCTCTTAACTGTACAATTAAACATTGTTAAAATGATACTTTATATGCATTTTAATCATTTTTTTTTTTAATTTAAAAAGGGAGAAGAAAAACTCTTTAAAAAATTCAGCACTCGTTTTTTTCCAGTTAAAAATGAAGATCAATTTTCATTCTACTTATTCCCAAATAATACTGCAGGAAAAACCTACCGTCTCTGCTCCAAGAGTCTGCAGGCCAGTGTAAGTTCTATCCAGCTATTGAAAGATAAAAGAAGAGTGTAAAGTTTCACTAAGCTTACTTATAAATCTTAGGATACAATCTCATCTAAAACCCCTTTCACCACAAGTCTTCATAACATAGGATCTATTTTTTCATAATATATCTATTCATCACTTCGATAAAAACCCTCTGAATTGGAGGGATGAGTAAAATTAATAAAAACAACCTCAATCATATAGTTATTATACCTTTAATATAAACTATATATTTCTAAAAACATTCTAAGCACTATCTAAAAATGGAGGAAGTTTTACACAAAATGGTGTTTACTATAGCCATGAACTGGAGACATAAAAGTCCAGCTATAGAGGAATGCTTAAGTAAATCCTGAACCATCAACTGTGAAGTATTCTAGCCATTTAGATGGTGTTTACAAAGATGATGTAAAAAAATGTAACATAAACAAACTTTACACCTACATACAAAAAGGCTCAGTTCTTATTCCTGTATTTTATTTATACTATCACTTTAAAAAAATAATCTGTACACACACACACACACAATTACTTAGCCATAAAAAAGAATGAAATCTTGCCATCTGCATCAGTATGGATGGACCTAGAGGCTATTATGCTAAGTGAAGTCAGGCAGAGAAAGACAAATACTATAGGATTTCACTGATGTGTAGAATCTAAAAACCAAAACAAATGAACAAACAAAAACCAGAAACAGACCTACAAATACAGAGAACAAACTGGTGTTTGCCAGAGAGGACAGGGGTAAGGTGTTGGGCAAAATAAGTGAAGGAGATTAAGAGGTACAATCTTCCTGTTATGTAAGTCACAGGGATGAAAAGTACAGCATGGGGAATACAGTTGATAATACTGTAGTAACTTTGTACAGTGACTACACTTACTGAGTTTCGTATAGAATTGTCAAATCACTATGCTGTATACCTATAACTAATATAACACTGTATGTCAACTGTATTTCAATAAAGATAAAAATCAGAAAAAGTTTTTGCTTAGCATAAACAATTTGTTCCTCAACAGCATTTTTGCTTTTTGCAATAAAGCACTCAAACCTCCATCCTCACCAAAAAAAAAAAAAAAAAAAAAGAGGATTTGTGGAGCTTATCAATATAAACATTACACAGTAAGATCAATGGGGGAAAACTATTAAGTTTGGTAAAAAGGAAAGATGATTTACTAATCAGTAAATAGAAAACTCTAAGATTTGCAAAAAGTACATTTCAAGTTCTGGCTGAGGTCCTTAGCAGCCAACACAGACATGACAACTCAGTCATGAGAACTAGTTTCGTAACAAAAAAGGCAATGCAGGGTGAATTCACACTCGTTCCATGGAAGAGATCTAGAATTTTAATACTTAAACCTTAGCCAACAGTATGACTGTTAAAAGGAGGTGGGCGGGGCGCCTGGGTGACTCAGTTGGTGAGGCATCCAACTTTGTTCGGCTCAGGTCATGATCTCATAGTTCATGGGTTCGAGCCCTGCATCTGGCTCTGTGCTGATAGCTCAGAGCCTGGAGCCTGCTTTGGATTCTGTGTCTTCCTCTCTCTGGACCTCACCTATTTGTGCTCTCTCTCTCTCTCGCTCTCAAAAAATAAACATTAAAAAAAATTTCTTTTTAATGATGTGGGCAATTTTAGGCTATGCCCATTTTCTTTTTTTTTTTTTTTTTTTAGTTTTTGTTCCTTTTTTGTTCCTATTTTGTTTAGTTTATGTTCATATTCTCCACACCATGGAAATAATAGTCTCGCTGTAATCTGTAGTGGCCTATGTTTCACTCTTGGGACCATACTTTATGAGAGACATTGATAACCTAGAACTGTTATCCAAATGGCAAGAGAAACTAGAAAGCACTGTGTACAAGGAATGTTATAAGAATAGGTTCTGCCTGGGGGCGACTGGGTGGCTCAGTTGGTTAAGCGTCCAACTTCAACTCAGGTCATGATCTCGTGGTTCATGGGTTTGAGCCCTGCGTTGGACTCTGTGCTGACAACTTAGAGCCTGGAGCCTGCTTTGGATTCTGTGTCTCCCTCTCTCTCTGCCCCTCCCCTGCTCATGCTCTGTCTCTCTCTCTCTCAAAAATAAATAAATGTTGGGGCGCCTGGGTGGCTCAGTCAGTTAAGCGGCCGACTTCGGCTCAGGTCATGATCTCACGGTCTGTGAGTTCGAGCCCCACGTCAGGCTCTGTGCTGACAGCTCAGAGCCTAGAGCCTGTTTCAGATTCTGTGTCTCCCTCTCTCTGACCCTCCCCCGTGCATGCTCTGTCTCTGTCTCAAAAATAAATAAGCGTTAAAAAAAAAAATTTATAAATAAACAAATAAATAAATAAATACATGTTAAGGAAAAAAAAAAAAAAAGAAGAATAGGTTCTGCCTGGAAAGGATTTAAGAAGAGCCATGAAGGCCGTCATTAAACATTTTTAGGATTCTTATAAAACACAAAGTCCTGTCCTGTGCTATTCTAGAAATCAAACTAGGACAAATAAGATCAAGGTTTTTTGTTTTTTTTTTTACAAAAAAAAAAAAAAAAAAAAAAAAAAAAAAGACAGTTTTAGTTAAATTTATGGAAGAATCTTCCAAAAGTTTATTTACAAAATGGATAAAAGGGTTGTTTTGGGAATTACTGTGCTCCATGGTGATGGTTCATCAGGGATTCAGGATGTGGGAATTTCATAGATTCTGGGAACTTCAAATTTTACATACCTCTAATACTTGAGTACTTAGTACTTAATGTAATTATTACAGTATCAAATATAGATTGTTAAGCATTCCAGCAGCATTTCAAAATACAGAGAGATCACTATGGGTTTAGTCAGGAAAAGTTACATAGGAATCTGAACTTGAAGAATGGAAAGAATTCAAACAGGCATTATTAAAAACAAACAAAACAAACAAACAAACAAACAAACAAACAAACACAAGAGAAGAAGGCCCAGGGCATTTCTGGGATGTGAATAACTGACCTGGCTGGAGTAGGATGTCCATGCAGGGCATTAGTGTGAGATAATGTAGGAAAAAAGTGTGTAGAGTCAAAATGTGAAGAGCCCTGAAGAGTCAGGGAAGTCTGAACTTGAGTAAAGGGAATTCAATGAAGGTTTCTCAGAGAGGAACAGCATAATGGTTTTCCTATTTCAGGAAGACTAATCTGATGGTGCTCAGAATGGATTTAGGGTAAAGGAGACAGATTAGAATTAAAGAACTTAATCAGGAGACATTAGAATAATAGCCTAGGCAAGAGCAGGAAAGGAGAAGGGTAGAATCTAAGAAAGATGATGAAGAAAGAATAATAGTCTGCAACTGAACAAATATTTAGAACAAAGAGGGGAGAATCCAAGATGGCTCTGAGATTTAACACAGCAATAAAAGGGAAAATACTCCAGTACAAAGATCACATGGTCACAACACAGTGTTTAAGGCCTGAAGGCCTATCAATACATAATAATAAAATTAAGCTTTCCAGAAAAGCCGATAAAAAAACTTAAATACTGTCCTTTTAAAAACACTGTGTCTTGGGGTGCCTGGGTGGCTCAGTTGGTTGAGCATCCGACTTTGGCCCAGGTCATAATCTCATGGTTCACAAGTTCGAGCCCTGCACTGAGCTCCGTGCTGACAGCTCAGAGCCTGAAGCCTGCTTCAGATTCTGTGTCTCCCCCCCTCTCTCTCTGCCCCTCTTCTGCTCATGCGCTCTCTCTCTCTCTCTCTCTCTCTCTCTGTCAAAAATAAATAAACATTAAGAAAAAAAATTTTTTTAAATAAATGAAAACATCAAAATAAAATAAAATAAAATAAAATAAAATAAAATAAAATAAAATAAAATAAAATAAAATAATACAAAACAAAAACTGTGTCTCAAACTTCCATCAGGACCTCTAAGTGATACGGACAATATAATAGTATAAGAACTATGTAAATAATTCCTTATATTTTAGAAATTAGGGCTGGGCCCAGTGCAATGTAAGATTAGTATGTGCAGTGCTTAAAATAAGATAAAAGGAAAGCAACTATTTCAGACCTTCCTCTAATCTTGCCCCTCTGAACAAAGTGGCTGTATGTGCTTGATTCCATTCCAGTTCCTCTGCTAGGTTATAATGCAATCTAATCTTATAGTAATCTCTCAGATATAACTTAAACACAAAGTTTAACAGTGCTGTCACCAATGGAGAGCAAATTTTAGCCTTAAGGTTGAAAAAGTTGTATTTGTAAGGCACCTGGGTGGCTCAGCCAGTTAAGTGTCCAACTTTGGCTCTGGTCATGATCTCATCTCACAGTTTGTGAGTTTAAGCCCCACATCAGGCTCTGTGCTGACAGCTTGAAGCCTGGAGCTGCTTCAGATTCTGTGTCTCCCTCTCTCTCTGCCCCTCCCCAGCTCACACTCTCTCTTGCTCTCAAAAATAAACAAGCATTAAAAAAAAAAAAGAAAGAAAGAAAAAGTTGTATTCGTAGAACAAAGGGAATTCTGCAGATGTACCGACATTCATTTAGTTCAATTTTGGGAGCCAGTAATGGGAATAATGTGGTAAACCACAAAGTAAGGGTGCTTTGGGAGAAGTTTAATATTAGAATTTTATCTTATGTAGAGAAAATCTACATGAGACTACATAGAGGAACTAGGAAAACATTTTAAAAAATGGTCTTCCAATCATAAAAGTTAAACATGCTTATTATAGAAAATTAGAAAAAGACAAAAACAAAAAATAGAAAATAAGGGCAGGAGAAATTGCCCACAATGTCATACTACAATTACTCCAACATTTTGGTATATTTCTTTTGTGTTTTTTCCACCTATTTAAAATCACAGTTGACTTCATACTATACATACATATTATACCCTGTGCTTTTCACTTGCCAGAGTTGGTAGTTTTTCCCCAGGTATAGAAAACACGTCATAATATATAACTTAAAATGGCTGCATAATAAACCATGTGGATATATTAATAAGGGATTTCTTAAAATACAAAAGAATTACAACTTTGTACAGTACTTTCAACTTTCTAAAATATGTTCACTCCTGTCTTAATGCTTCCAAGATAAACATATTCTATTCTATCTTATTATTTGCCTCATTTTACAAAAAAGTAAATAGGTTTTTTTAAATGTTTATTTATTGTGTAAGAGAGAGAGAGCAAGAGAGAATCCCAAGCAGGCTCCATGCTCAGTGCAAAGCCTGACATGGGGCTTGATCTAACAAACCAGGAGATCATGACCTGAGCCAAAATCAAAAGTTGGATGCTTAATCAGTCAAGCCATCTAGGCACCCCGTAGATTTTTTAAAGATTTCAGTCACTTAGTCTCAGGTAACACAGTAACAGTGAGCTTTGATCAGAGACTCAAGTCTTCTGATTCTCTGACCAGTTCATCTTTTTAAAGAACATACATTCTGCTGTAGTGCAACTGCTCCCCCAACCTTCAGGGAACAAAGGAGTCTTGTAGCAGTATGCATCACACAATCAAAAATATTAACCCTGCTTCCACTGTCCTTAGCTACTTCTCTCAGGAGGCCTAACCCATTGCTTTAAGTAACCAGACACAAAGAGGAACTTCAGGGGTGCCTGGGTGGCTCAGTTGATTGAGCATCCAACTCTTGATTTCAGCTCAGGTCATGATCCCAAGGTTATGGGACTGCTTAAGATATTCTCTCCCCCCCCCCCCCCCCCCCCCCCCCCAGCTCACACTCTCTAATTTAAAAAAAAAAAAAAAAAAAAAAGGAGGTAATTCACTTCTGGGGAACAATGTTTTGTTACAATACCTTCAGATTATGTATGATATCTATCCGTTTGTTCTGGCTGTCTTTAAAGTGAACTTGAACTCTGACAGGAAACTCGCCCCAGCCTCTTCTGGTGAGGTGAAAAGGAGGCTCTCTAGGGAAAAGCAGGTATTAACACATTAAGCCAGTCAGTCTCTCATTCTAGACAGGAAAATTTTCTCGTATTGGTAAGTCAGAAAATCAGAGCCTCTTACTATCGTTTACATTTCCTCATTTGAAGCTAAATCAGACGAGATCGGGCGCGTTCAGGGTGGTATGGCCGTAGACTTGAAGCTAAATCAATATGAATTTTGCTAAGATGCTAAAAGAAAAACTGAACTCAAACCTACATTAAACTTTCAATTACTGGATAGAGATATTTATAGTATATAATCCAATATCATTACTTTCACAGTGATTCAAGGTGATTTGTTGGATATCATACATTAGAAGCCAGAATCTTTGCCTGCTACTTGACAGACACAGGCTGTGAGGTATATGTTCCTTACCCCAGACACTCATATTTATTCCTCCACTCTGGCAAAAACAATAGATCACAAATGCTCATCTGAAAGTGACAATTTATTTGAAACTATCCACTAACCTGATTTAAAAGATCTTATGTTCACAATATGATCTTCCCCAGTGATTATGATTTTAGTGGATAGAGAGAAATGTGTGTGAATGTTAACTGGATTAGAGAATTTTTAGTCAAAACAGAATTTGTGAAAGAAACAAAAAGGAAAGTTGGTGAAAAAACAACTAGCAAATTATTAATTGATGCTGGGTATGTAAGGGTTCAAGATACTCTACTTTTAAATATGTTTGGAATTTTCCACATAAAAATACTTTAAATTTAACTGAGAGAACTTCATGTACTCAAAAATAATATGGTTTAACAGGGGAGAGAGAATGCTTTAAAGTGAAAATGTTCATTATGAATCACTACCTTGGAATTACTATAATGAGAGAAGATGCCAAGATGACAGGGAGGAAGAAACATTCAGCTGGATGTGCTTTTCAAAAACTAAGAAGAGACATGAATTCAGTAAGTGCTGAGTCCAAGAACACAACCTGAAAGGAGTCTAACAACGGATGTGAATTACCAAGCACAAGGCTACCAGGAAAGCTCAAGTCAGGAAAAATCCACGAGTACGAGAGTAGGATGGAAGGGAGAAAAAGCAATAGCTATGTTATAAAACAGAGAGAAAGAAAACTAGAGTGTCCTGGGTGGGAGAAACCAGTTGAACACCAGGTGAGTTATAGTAAGTAAAGTAGCTATGATGTTGGTATAGGTCCAGACAGAAATTAAAAAGTTTACGGTCAGGGCATCTGGGTGGTTCAGTCGGTTAAGCATCCAACTTCAGCTCAGGTCATTATCTCGTGGTTCGTGTGTTTGAGCCCTACGTCGGGCTCTGTGCTGACAGCTTGGAGCCTGCTTCAGATTCTGTCTCTGTCTCTCTGCCCCTCCCCTACTCACTGTCTCTCTGTCTCTCTCTCAAATATAAAAAATAAAACATTAAAAAAAAATTTTTTTTTTTAAGTTTAGGGTCAAATGAGAAGATTGACTTGATACAGTAATTTGAAAAGGGATGAAGTAGGGCCAAGGCATGGTGAATGTAAGAATAATAATTAAAGTTTTATTGATGACATGTTTGGTCATTTAAATTCCATTAAAGCTAAGTAGATAGCCTAAATTCATTTTTCAATACATCAATTATATTGTTTGTATGCTGAATTTCTCTTACAACAGATATTGCAAATTAGCGGTGTTCCTCAATTTATGTACATTGGCTAAACTCTCATGAATGAACAGGAAGGACTGCTGTCAGAGAAGACAGACAAACAGCATAGAGGGCCAGGAAAAAGGAACAATGCTTTTAACAGGAAATTTCTCCCTAACCATATTTTTGGAAGCAAAAAAAGGAACCTAAGACTTACCAACAGACATCACCTATAGAAATGTTAAACTTCAAAAGATACACGTATCTCACACACAAAAAGACTGCTTCCCTCAAACAGACTTTTTTATTTCTGGATTCCTCACAGAAGGTGAAATGTATCAATGACCAAGAAGGAAAACTCACAGAATACTGGGTTAAAAAAAAAAAAAAATGGCTTTACTAGATATATACAGCATGGAGTACAACTCCTTGTCCAAGTAATTAATTCAAATGGTCAACCAGTCTTCCAAGGTCACTTCTAGTGACCTAAAACTCATTACTTAATGAGATTCTCTACCACATTTCTGAACAGTTCCATTATAAAAATATTTCACCTTTCTCCTACATGTTAGATCTACTATATGCCTTTTGCAATCACAAATTCTTCCTCCACATGACCTTCAAAAAACCTAAAACATCCCCTAAGTTTCTCTTTTTAAGATGAACACATTCTATTCCCTGCAACAGCAGCAGACACTTAAATATTTACTATGACCCAATCACTGTTTTAAGCCCTTCGTATCTATTAACTTATCTAATCTTCACAATCACACTACGAAATGTCCCTTCTGAGACACAGTGAGGTTGAATAACTAACTTCCCCAAGGTCACACAGCAAATATGCAGTAGAGCTGAGATTCAAACTCAGGCAACAAACTCCAGGGCCCACACTTTAACCGCTAGTTGTCCACATCCCTGTGGTGTGAGATCTCCTTACTGTTCAGACGACTCTCCTCCCAGAGGCATAACACCATGGCTAGATATTGTCAGAATGCAGGGTAGAGCAAGTCTGCTTTACCTCTAATAAAACAGCCTAAGACTGAATTACCATGTGAAATGACCTGGTTTCACTTTTTTGGTTTTTACTTTTCAATGTGGCAATTAGAAAATTTTAAATTACTTACTTGCGTCATAATATTAGACAGTGTAGCTCTAGAGAGCTCCTATATTCAAGCTAAATGAAACAGATACAACGAACTTTAGTCACTCATGTACTAGGACCAGAATACTCTACTAAACTTCTCAAAGGAGGGAACCATGTGTTCTTCATCTTTGCAATCCCTGCATCAAGTCCTGGACCTAGAATGCATTTAGTGACTATCTTGTACCTAAAAGCAAAGTTTACTATCAGAGCCTTTAGGAAGCTGGCTAAGGATGGTCGTGGTAACTGAACCAAATGTCAAAAAGATGCTTCTTAGCAGAATCTACAAGTAATGTACTGTGATGAGCAAATTCAGAGTACATGAGAAACACACATTTGCTTATGAGCTACAGGGAAGATTAACCCCAAGAGTCTCCCCTACTCATCAAATTACTTTAGACACCTGATGTGAAAAACATCTTAAGATCCATGTAAAGAACATGGAGAGGTACAATTAAATCCAGGATATATGCTGGGGTGCCTGGGTGGCTCAGTCGGTTAAATGTCCGACTCCTGATTTTGGGTCAGGTTGTGATCTCACAATCCATGGGATTGAGCCCTGCATCGGGCTCTGTGCTGACAACGTGGAGTCTGTTTGGGATTCTTCCTCTCCCTGCCCCTCCCCCACTCATGTTCTTGCTCTCAAAATAAACTTTTTAAAAATAATAAAATCTTTAAAAAATGTAAGGAAAAGATGGATCATTGATACTGGGACAACTATCATCCATATGAAGAAAATAAAAATCCCATTTCCAAGTATTTTCCCTTCTGACCATCTATCAATTCCTATCTTTCCAGCTCCATTCCTAATCCAACTATTTTTTGAACCCACTGGGAATTCCACTTCTTACCCATACCAATTTTCACTACCTCTCACTGCTCTTTATATAATTTCCTTCTCTCCTTACTCAGCCTATATTCTACAGTATACCAGTATCATAATAACCTCATTTAAAAAGTGAGGAAATCAATGAACTTAGAAATTAGGGTTCTGGGTGAGCTGTCTACTTCCACGTCAAAGTCCTTGAGAATGACATCAACAGGAAACATCAGGACATTGGCTAAAACTGTCTTTGAAAGAGGGGAGTAACTGGGAAATTAGTAGATGTCTGCAACAAGGAGGACGATACAATGCTCCAAAGGAGCTGAGGGCTTTTAGGCAGAAAAGGGGAAAAGATGATCTAGAAGCCACAAATATGTGCAAGAAAGACACACACCCCACCCCTGGACCTAACGGCACATGGTATAAGAGAGAAAAAACAACTGTTGTTTGAAAGTTGTTCTCAGAAGCAGTGTTCTTAGGAGAGAGCCATGTTCTATTTTATTTATTTAGTTTAATTTTTTTTTGAGAGACAGAGAGCAAGCGGGGGGAGGGGCAGGTAGAGAGAGAGACACAGAATCCGAAGCAGGCTCCAGGCTCCGAGCTGTCAGCACAGAGCCTGATGCGGGGCTTGAACTCCTGAACTGTGAGGTCATGACCTGAGCCCAAGTTGGATGCCCAATGGATTGAGCCACCCAGGCGCCCCAGCCATGTTCTGTTTAAGAGTCAGGAGTGGAGAGAAGTTCTGAAGAGAGATAAGGATATAAATTTCACTGATAATAAACCAAAACCACTTCTACAATACATTCACACAATGAATGTATATGTGATATGCAACATCACATAAAGATGTAAAGAATACCTAAATGAAACAAATTTCAGAATAGTATACATATAAAATCAATCCATCTTCGTGAAATAATAATACCAACAATAACAAACTGTACTAGGTTAATATATGTAGGAAAAATATCACTGGGGTTACTTCTGAGAGGCTGAAATCATGGGAACTTTGAAAATTAAATATTTCTGTAATGTTAGAATCCTATGTTTAATACTATTATATTATGATATAAAAAACAGGAAACTTTTACATTTCATCTGTATCTACATAAATAAGTTCAGCTATTTCCAGAAGGAGGAGAATCCACTAATGTAATTCTGACAGGAGGAAATAGTGCCTTTACAGAGAGACAATAATCTGCATGAAGGAACCACAATTAAAACTACATTGTGACTAAAAGCCAAAACTAAGTAAATTATTAATAATAATTAAAGGGAATTTTCTCAAGTAAAAACACTCTTCTTCCACATCAGTAAATCTGTAATTCCTAAATTAAATAACTTAATTGTGCTTACCTAACTTCCACAAGGTCATTTGGTTTATAGCTGGGATGAAGAAAGAACCAAACTTTCTTGACAAAATGATTAATGCTGGGTTCTCTACGAGACCCTCGGACATATACCATCCACTTGTGGGTTGACTGGTCATTTTCTTCTCTCTTATCAGGAGGTATGTACCTGGAGGAGAAAAAAGAAAGAAGCCTGAATTCTTTTTTCCTTCAAAAACCTAGCAAAACATTTAACTCCTACTTAAAACAAGATTAAAAATCAATTATAAGAAAACAACTGGGAATTCATAAATATACGGAGATTAAAGAACATGCTACTGAACAATCAATGAGTCAAAGAAGAAATCCAAGAGAAATCAAAAAATATCTTAACTGAAAATGGAAATACAACATATCAAAACCTAAGGGATACAGCAGGTTTTAAGAAAGAGATTTATAGCAATAAATGCCTACATTAAGAAAGATCTCAAAAGAATGAACAAAGCTCAAAGTTAATAGAAAGAAGGAAATAATAAAGATGAGAGGGGAAACAGAAGAAATGGAGACAAAAAGAGCTATTTTTTTTTTAAAGGTAAACAAAATAGACAAACCCTTGGCTAGACTTACCAAGAAAAAAGAGAAAGGACTCAAATAAAATTATAAATAAAGAGGAGATGTTACAACTAATAGCACACAGCTCGTGGATGGCTCAGTCAGTTAAGTGTCTGACTCTTGGTTTTGCTAAGGTCACGATCTCACAGTTCGCGAGTTTGAGTCCCATGTCGGGCTCTGTGCTGGCAGTGTGGAACCTGCTTGGGATTCTCTCTCTGGCTCTCCCCTGCTTGTGAGCTCTCTCAAAAAAATAAACTTAAAAAACAAAAACAAACAAAAAAAAACAACTAATACCACACAAATACAAAGGATCATAAAACTATGAACAACTATATGGGCACCTGGCTGGCTCAGTTGGTAGAGCATACAACTCTTGATCTTGGGGTTGTGAGTTTGAGCCCCACATTGCACGTAGAAATTATTTAAAAATAAAATCTTAAGGGGCACGCCTGGGTGGCTCAGTAGGTTGGTCCAACTTTGGCTCAGGTCATGAGATCACGGCTTGTCAGTTCAAGCCCCACATTGGGCTCTGTGCTGACAGCTCAGAGCCTGGAGCCTGCTTCAAATTCTGTGTCTCATTCTCTCTCTGCCCCTCCCCCACTTGTACTTTGTCTCTCCCTCTCTCTCTCAAAAATAAACATTAAAAAAATTTTTTTAATAAAATCTTAAAAATAAACAAAATGTTTTTTTAAAAAAAACTATGAACAATTAAATACCAACAAACTGGACAACCTAGAAGAAATGGATAAATTCCTAGAAACATACATGCTACCAAGACTGAAGCATAAAGAAATAGAAAATCTGAATAAAACAATTACTAGTAAGGAGACTGAAATCAGTAATCAGAAACCTCCCAACAAAGAAAATTCCAGGATCAGATGACTTAAAGGGTGACTTCTACCAAATATTTGAAGAATTGACACCAATCCTTCTCAAACTTTTCCAAAAAAATACAAGAAGAGGGGACACTTACAAATTCATTTTACAAAGTTAGCATTACCCTGATACCAAACACAGACAACACTACAAGAAATTACAGGCCAATATCCCTAATAAACATAGATGAAAACATCCTGAACAAAATATTAGCAAACAGAATTCAACAGTACATTAAAAGATCATACACCATGATCAAGTGGTATTTATTCCAGGGATGCAACATCTGCAGATCAATCAGTGTGATAAACTACATTAACAAAATGAAAGATGAAAATCCTATGATCATCTCAACAGATGCAGAGGAAGCACTTGACAAAATTCAACAGCTATTCTTGAAAAAACTCTCAACAAATTGGGTATAGAGGGGACATACCTCCAATAAAGGCCACATATGACAAGCCCACAGCTAACATCACAATGGTGAAAAATTAAAAGCTCTTACTCGAACTAAAATCAAGGACAAGACAAAGATACCTACTCTCACAACTTTTATTCAACATAGTACTGGAAGTTCTAGCCAGAGCAATTAGGCAAGAAAAAGAAATAAAAAGTATTCAGACTGCAAAAGAAGAAGTAAAACTGTCTCTATCTGAATGGGATATTAAATACAGAAAACCCTAAAGACTCCACCTAAAAACTGTTAAAAGTAATAAATTCAGTAAGTTTGTAGGATATAAAGTCGACATAGAAAGTCAATTGTGTCTCTATACACTAACAACAAACTATAAGAGAATTAAGAAAATAATCCCATTTATAATTGCATCAAAAACAATAAAATACTTAGCAATAAATTTAACTAAGATGAAAGGCCTGTACACTGAAAACTACAAGACACTGATGAAAACAACTGAAGACAAATAAATAAAAAGATACTCTATGCACATGGACTGGAAGAATATTGTTAAAATGTTCATACTACCCAAAGCAATCTTACAGATTCAATGAAATCTCTATCAAAATCCCAACAGTATTCTTCACAGAAATAGAAAAAACAATCCTAAAATCTGTATGGAATCATAAAAGACCCCCAAATAGTCTCTTTTCTGATTAAAAAAAAAAAAAAGAAGAAGGCGGCATCATACTTCCCAGTTTCAAACTATATTAAAAAGTTATAGTAAATAAAATGCTACGGTTTGGCATAAAAACAGACACATAGATAAATGGACTAGAAGAGAGCACAGAAATAAGCGCATGCATATATGGTCAATTAATTTATGACAAAGGCGCTAAGATATACAATAGGGAAAGGACAGTCTCTTTAATAAATGGTGTTGGGAAAATGGGACAACTACATACAAAAGAATGAAACTAGACCCCTATCCTATACCACATATAAAAATCAACTCAAAACAGATGTATGACTTAAATTTAGGACCTGAAACCATTTAAAAAAAAAAAAAAAAAAAAAAAAAAGACCTGAAACCATAAAACTCCTAGAAGAAAACTTTTAAGGGTAAGAAGAAAGGTTACAGGGGCAAGCTCCATGACAGGTCTGGGAAATGATTTTTTGGATCTGACGCTGAAAGCACAGGCAACAAAAGCAAATAAACAAGTTTCTGCACAGGAAAGGACACCACCAGCAAAATGAAAAGGCAAATGAGGAATGAGAAAAAATATTTGCAAATCATTTATCTGACAAAAGGTTAATACTGAAAATATATAAAGAACTCACACACAATTGAATAGAAAAAAAAAGTCATAAAAATCTATTTAAAAATGGGCAGAGGAACTAAATACACGTTTTTCCAAACAAAACATACAAATGGTCAACAGGTACATAAACAGGTGGTCAACATCACTAATCATGAGAAAAATGCACATTAAAATGAGTTATCACCTTATACCTGTTAGAATGGCTATCATCAAAAATATGAGATAGCAAGTGTTAGCAAGAACATGGAGAAAAGGGAATCTTTGTGCATTATTGGTGGGAACATAAATTGGTATAGCTACTATGGAAAACAATATGAAGGTTCCTCAAAAAAATTTAAAAAACTGCCACATTGCTGTGTATATATGCAAAGACAATGAAAATGGGTTATCAAAGTGCTATTTGCATTCCCATGTTCACAGCAGCATTATTTACAATAGCCAAGATATGGAAACATACATGTCCGTTAACATATGATTGAATAAAGATGTGAATGGACAAAGATGTATACACATATACATACAGTTAATCCTTGCACAACATGGCTTTGAACTGTGCAGGTCCACTTACATGTCATTTTTTTACAATACCATAAGTATATTTTCTCTTATGACTTTTTATTTTTTCTTTTAAAGTAAGCTCTACATCCAACATGAGGATTAAACTCATGACCCTGAGATCAAGAATCTCATGTTCTACTGACTGAGCCAGCCAGGCACCCCTTTACGATTTTCTTAATATTTTCTTTTCTCTATTTTATTTCTCTATTACTCATAACATGCAAGATATGTGCTAATCAATCGTTTATGTCACCGATAAGGCTTCCAGGCAACGGCAGTCTACTAGTAGTTACTTTTGAGGAGTGAAAAGTTTTATGTGCATTTTCATCTGTGTGGGAGGTTGATGCCCCTAACCCTCACATTGCTCAAGAATGCTAAAGGGTCAACTGAGTGTGTGTGTGTGTGTGTGTGTGTGTGTGTGTGTGTGTGTGTGTGTAAGGGAATATTATTCGGCCATGAGAAAGAAGGGAATTCTGACATCTGTGAGAACATGGATGGATCTGGAGGGCATTATGCTAAGTGAAATAAGCCAAACAAATACTAACATGGAGAAAGACAAATACTACACAGTATCACTTATACATGAAATCTAAAAAAGTCAAGCTCGTGAAAACAGAACAGAAATATGGTTACCAGAGGCTAGTGGTAGAGGAAATACAGAAAGTTTGGTAAAAGGGTACAAACTTTCAGCTTTGAGATGAATAAGATCTGAAGATCTAATGTCTAACATGGTAACTACAGTAGATAACATTATAGAATTTGCTGAGCGAAAAGAACTTAAATGTTCTCACACTCCCAAAAAAAAAAAGGTAAGTATGTGAGGTGATGGGGCGCCTGGCTGGCTCAGTCAGTGGAGCATGTGACTCTGTGAGGTTGTGAGTTCAAGCCCCACATTGGGTGTAGAGATTAAAAATAAAATCTTAAAAAAAAAAAAAAAATGGGGCACCTGGGTGGCTCAGTCGGTTAAGCAGCCAACTCTTGATTTCAGTTCATGATCTCATAGTTGTGAGTTTGAGACCTACGTTGGGCTCTGTGTTTGGATCCTCTGTCTCCCTCTCTCTGCTCAGCCCCCACTCACACTTGCTCTCCCTCTCTCAAAAATAAATAAATGCTAAAAAAATTTAAAAAGTAAACATGAGGTGATACTGGATATGTTAATTAACTTGATGGCAGGAATCCCTTCAAAATGTATACTTATATCAAATTACAATGTACACTTTAAATATAATTTTGTCAATTATAGGTCAATAAGGCTGAGACCATTTTTTTTATTGAAGTATAGCTGACATGTTACATTAGTCTCAGTATACTACACAGTGAGTGATTCAACACCTCTATACATTAGGCTATGCTCACTACATCTGTCATCATACAACACTATTACAATACCACTGACTACATTCCCTACACTGTACCTTTCATCCCCATGACTATTCATTCCATAACTGGAAGCATATACCTCCCACTCCCCTAAAAAATATTCTAACTTAAAAAATTTTTAATTCTAGAAAGATTTAATAGCTCTATCCCCTAACCAATCAAAGTGAATCTTTTGCTGTTAATCTTTTAAAAGTATTTATTTATTTATTTATTTATTTATTTATTTATTTATTTATTCTGGTTTCTAAGGAGCATGCCCTTAAAGTTCGTTTTATTTTCTGATTATCATCCAATTAAAAAAAAAAATCAATTTTGCCTTTCCAAGTGGAGGTAGAAATGAGGTAGAAATAAACTGGCATATTTTATTCCCGGGCTAGGGTCTCTCTAGCTTTCGGGCTGATTTCATTTAGGTTTCAGAGTGCTACAACTCTGAACTCTTCATTGCTGCCACAAAGTTTGCAACTGGTCTCTTGCCTTTTAAAAGACAAAACAGGGGTGCCTATGTGGCTTAGTCGGTTAAGCACCCAACTCTTGGTTTCGGCTCAGGTCATGATCTCCCATTGGTGGGTTTGAGCCCCATGTTGGACTCTGTGCTGAGAGTGCAGAACCTGCTTGGGATTCTCTCTTCTCTCTGCCTCTCTCCTTCTTCCACACTTTTCTTTCTCTCAAAATAAAGTTTTAAGAAATAAATTAAGAAAAGCCAAAATACACCATCCCCTTAAGTCCTGACCATGGCAAAACTAGTATCTTTAGCCCTCCCTTTATTTCATGAGGCCTTATTACATTGTTAGAAAATATTGTCATGGCCTTTTTTTTTTTTGAGAGAGAGAGACAGAGAGAGAGAGAGAGACAGAGAGAGAGAGAGACAGAGAGAGAGCGAGCGAGCAAGCACGCACACACAAGCATGAGCAGGGAAGAGGGACAGAGGGAGAGAAAGAATCCCAAGGATCCCCCATGCTCAGTGTGGAGCTCGATGTACGGCTAAATCCAACAACCCTGGGACTATGACCTGAGCTGAAATCAAGAGTTGGACGCTCAACCAACTGAGCTACCCAGGCACCCCAGTCACAGCCTTCTATACATTTATCTGTGCCTGTGGTTATCCTTAATAATGCAGCGGGCTAAGTTATATTGATTTCTAATGTTAATCCAAACTTGCATTTCTTGATCATGAAGTATTATCATTTCTGTATTTACTGAATTCAGTTTATGATTTTGTTCAGTATTTATGCACTTCTATTCACAACTGTGAATGTCCTATAATTTTCTTTTTCTCGTGAACTGTTTGGCTTTATTTAAAAAGTTAGGCTATCCTCATAAGATAGCCTGATTAAGTGTTGTCTCTTTATCCTCAGAAGATTTTGGGGGGCTTTCTGGTTACTTTTTTTTTTTTTTTTTTTTTTAAGCAATCTCTATACCCAACGTGGGGCTGGAACTCACAACCCCAAGTTCAAAAATTGCATGCTCTACCAACTAAGCCAGCCAGGTGCCCTCTCCAGAAGACTTTGTATACAACTGAAATTATGTGTTCACTCAGCCTGTAAAGCAATCTAAGCCTAGTAGTTTGGTTTGGTTTTGTGATCGGAATGTTTTAAAAATCAGTAATTAAAGTTACTTAGTAGTTGTAAGACTATTCAAAGTTTTTCCTTTCTTGAGTCATAAACAGTATTTTTCTAGGAACTCTCCATTTCACCTAAATTTTTAAATGTACCGGCATAAAGATGTTGGCATTATTTCTTACCTCACAGTACATCATTTGTAGCTATGTCTTTTTTCCTTAATTTCACCAAGTTTGTGTATACAGGGTTTTGTTTTTATTTTTTTCTAATTTCTTTGCATCATTCTAATTGAGATGGTTAGATCATTAATTTTAAGCTTTTCCTCTACTGCAGACATCTAAGACTATACATTTCCCTTTAAATATTCCTCCGGTGTTATCCTACAAGTTCTTATTTGAGTATTTAGTTGTGAATATTTTAATGTGATTTTTTCATTGACTTATGAATTGTTTGGAAGTGGTTTAAATTGCTAGACATAAAATTTTCTAGTTATCCTACTATCATTGATTTTTTTCTTTTTCAACATTTATTTTTGAGAGAAAGAGAGACAGAACACAATGAGGGGGGGTAGAAAGAGACAGAGACAAGTATCCAGACTCTGAGCTGTCAGCACAGAGCCTGATGTGGGGCTCAAACCCATGAACCACAAGATCATGACCTGAGCCAAAGGCTCAATTGAGCCACCCAGGCGCCCTACTGTCACTGATTTCTAACTTTACTGTAACAGTGATCAAAAACAGTAGTCTGGGGGCACCTGGTTGGCTCAGTCAGTGGAGCCTGACTCTTGATCTCAGGGTTGGGCTCAAGCCCCATGCCGGGTGTAGAGATTGGTTAAAAATAAATCTTAAAAAAAAAAAACAAAAACAGTCTGTATGATACAAGTCCTTCAATATTTGTTAGAGCTTACTTTATGGCTTATTATGTGGTCATTTTCATAAATGTTCCTTATGCTTAAAGATGTTTCAACTATTACATGTAATAGTCTATGTGTGTATATCAGATCAAGCTTTGTTAACTGATGTTCAAATCTTTTATATTCATATAGATATTTTGCTTGATCTACCAATTACTGAGAAGGTGCATAAAATCTCTCAGTATACTAGTGCATTTAGAAACTTCTCCTGTGATTCAGTTTTGGTTTAGATACTTTAAGACTATTGTCTAGTACACTGTTATTTAATATCACCCTGTTGAATAGAACTTTTTAACATTATAGAATAACTCTTTACCTTTATGAATACTTTTAGTCTTAAATTCTATTCTCCCTGATATTAATATGCTACACTAGTTTTCTTTTGGTTAGTATCTGCCAGCTAAATCTCACTTATTTGCTTACTTTCAATTTTTCTGTATTTAGATGTGTAACTGATAAACAACAGAGAACTAAATTTTAGATGATTTTATATCAATACAGTATCTTTTAACTAGATAACAATCCCTAGGCATTTTTTATAATTGATATGTTTAGATTTGTTGTTACTAGAGTATTTTACACTATTTGCCTTGTTTTTTTCTCTTCATCAAATCCCTCCTCCTGTCCCTGCTTGCCTTCTTATGGAATCAGGGTTTTTTTTTCCCTTTTTTCATTCAATTTCCCCACCTTCCTCTTACTACTTTTAAAGTTTAAATCTCTAGGGGAGCCTGGGTGGCTCAGTCAGTTAAGCGTCCAACCTTTAAATTTTTTTTTTTTTTTTTTTTTTTTTTAATTTTTCAGAGAGACAGAGACAGAGTGTGAGTGAGGGAGGGGCAGAGAGAAAGGGAGACAGAATCCAGAACAGTCTCCAGGCTCTGAGCAAGCTGTCAGCACAGACCCCAGTGCAGGGCTCGAACTCACAAACCACGAGATCATGACTTGAGCCAAAGTCAGTCACTCAATCAACTGAGTCACCCAGGCGCCCTTAAGCATCCAACTCTTGATGTCAGCTGAGGCCTTGATCTCAGGGTCGTGAGTTCAAGCTACATGTTGGGCTCACATGCTGGGCATGAAGTCTACTTTAAAAAAAAAAAAATTATATATATACTAGCCATATATATATATATATATATATGTACTAGCCATACATATATATGGCTCAGTCCGTTAAGCATCAGACTTCAGCTCAGGTCATGATCTTGCAGTTCATGAGTTCAAGCCCCACACTGGGCTCTCTGCTGCTGATACAGAGCCTGCTTTGAATCCTCTGTCTCCCTCTCTCTCTCTGCCCCTCCCCTGCTCTATCTCTCACAAAAATAAACCTTAAAAAATAAATAAAATAAAAACATATGTCTATTCTTTTAGTTATTATCTCAGATTAACAAGCATTCTTAACAAGTCTAAAATAAATCAATAATTTTTCCCTCTTCCACAACAAACAAGGACTTTACAACTCTCATGTCAACCATTCCCTCTCTACCATAATTAACCATAGTTAACCAGTATTTTAGTTCTAGCTGGTCTTCAAAAGACCCAAAAACGTACAAATTAAATGTACTTGTTTGAAATGTCAATGACTGTTTCTCCCAGTCGTCTTGTGGAATGGTGGGTCTATCTAGATTTCCAGTTTTGGACTTTTCTGAGCTGACTGGTCTTGTACTATTGTTAAGCCCCAACTCTTAACACTTCACATGGTGTATCAGTTCCCTTACCTAAATGCATACCCACTCTAATATCATCTATAAAACAGAAATCTAATTGCCTTAATCATATTTTATGCTTCCATTTATTTATTTAATTTATTTATTTATTGAGAGTGAGTTCGGGAGAGGGGCAGGAGGTAGGGGGAGGGAAGATAGAAAAAGAGAACCCTAAGCAGGCTCCACGCTCAGTGCGGAGCCCAATGCAGGGCTCGACCCACCACCCTGGGATGATGACCTGAGTCAAAATCAAGAGTTGGACATTCAACCAAGGTGCCCCTTTATGCTTCCATTTAAATACTATCACACAGACCATTAGAAATCTTTGTTTTTATTATCCTGAGACTCTTTAATGTACTTGTTTGTTATTTGTGATCCATTAACTGGGGCTTGGAAGACTTCTCCCCCAATCTGATTTCCCCCCCCAAAATAATTACTGTCTGCCTGAATCCTTTATTTTCAATAACTGAATCTAATTACAATTTTCATAAATATATCAACTTATTCAACAATCAAATATTTACTGAAAATCAACTGCTATAAGGTACAAAACAAACAAGACATACTTTCTACCCTAAAGAGATTCCAGTCTGATTTGGGAAAATTATATAAAAACAGAAAATGATTATATGATAAAGATGACAAGAGAGCATAGGGAAAATATATTTCATGAGGGAGGAGAAGGGCAAATAAAGACTTTGTGAGGAAATAACATTCTTACACTATTTGAAGATTTATGTCTATCCATTCCTAGATATTTGGCAAAAATGATGGTGTTCCCACAAGACACCTTGAGATACTTATATAATCATATATATAAGTATATGTAACATATAATCATATATATAACCATAATCATAGTTAAAGAGCTAGCCCCTCAGCTTGGAGAAATTCTGTCTTCAAGACATGCTCTGCAATTTTTTGTTAAAAATTTAAAAGACTTCAATTTGGGCAACAAATATTTTTAGCCATTAGCTAAGGCCCCTGAAAATAGAACTAGTTCATAGATCAGAAAAAGTCAAAACTTCTTCCAATTTATCCATACTAACAAACTTGATAAAATACACCATTTGTATATGGGGTGCCTGGTTGGTTCAGGTGGTGAAGCACACGACTCTTAATCTTGGGGTTGTGAGTTTGAGTCCCACGTTGGGTGTAGAGATTACTTAGAAATAAAATCTTAAAAAAAAATAACACTCCATTTGTATAAAAGCTCATGTCTTGGGGCGCCTGGGTGGCTCAGTCGGTTGAGCATCTGACTTCAGCTCAGGTCACGATCTCACGGTTCGTGAGTTCGAGCCCCGCATCAGGCTCTGGGCTGATGGCTCAGAGTCTGGAGCCTGCTTCCGATTCTGTGTCTCCCTCTCTCTGACCCTCCCCCATTCATGCTCTGTCTCTCTCTGTCTCAAAAATAAATAAACATTAAAAAATAAAAATAAAAATTAAAAAAAAAAAAAAAAAAAGCTCATGTCTTAGAAATTTTTACCAAGCACAATTTTACTCTATGTCAAAGATTAACAGACACCCTGAAGCAAGAATTTCAAGTCTTTAGACTCAGTTTACTTTTAAAACAACAAAGAGTTTGGGGGAAAAAAAATCCTTAAGGCCTCTTCCTACAGTAATACTATAATAATAAAAGTATGCAAGAGTATTAACATAAATGGACAGCTGAAAATGGGAGAATTCAACTGGATACTTACTTGGACACATTGCCCACTACTATTGTTTTCTTTACAAAAAGACGTGAAGTCTCATCTCCTGTAAGATCAGCATTCCGCTGCTCTGTTTTATGAGAGCCAGTAATACTAGCAATGTCCTGAAAGAAATCACAATCAATGTTTACTTTCAATGTGGACAATTTCCAACAGGCAGAAACCACAAAATCACAGAAGGTATGCATAGAGTAACTCAGATTTTTTTTTTAATTACCACATTCTCTGGCTTTGTAGTACCTCTCAGAGCATTAAAGAGTAGTTTTACTTGATCTTTTGCATAGTTTATGCTTGTTCACTATAACTCCATATGTATGTGTGTTTTTAACAGTCATACACCTCTGCTTCGTATATGCAAATAGGATATGGAAGGATACACAAGAAACTATTACAATGGTTACTCCTGGGAAATGGGAATGGGGAAAGGTCAATGGAATTTACTTTCTTTTCAACCTTTTGTATAATCAAAATTTTTTCAATGAGAAATAACATAGACATGACCAATTTAAACTTTGTAGAGATAGACTGCCAGGGTTTAAATCCTGACTCTTCCCATTTACCAGATGTGAAATTTTGTGTAATTACTTCTCTGTCAAAATTTCCTCATTAATAAAATGAAGATAACAGGGATGCCTGGCTGGCTCAGTCAGTAGAGAATGAGATTCTTATTCTTGGGGTTGTAAGTTTGATCTCCACATTGGGTATAGAGATTACTTAAAAATAAAAATCAGGGGCGCCTGGGTGGCTCAGTCAGCTAAGCGCCCGACTTCGGCTCAGGTTGTGATCTCAAGGTTCGAGCCCCACATCGGGCTCACTGCTGTCACAGAGCCTGGAGCCTGCTTCAGATTCTGTGTCTCCCTCTCACTCTACCCCTCCCCTACTCGCGCTCTATCTCTGTCTCTCAAAAACGAATAAACATTAAAAAAAGAAAATCTAAAAAAAATAATAAAAAATAAAGATAGCAGTACCTGTGCCACATGATTGTTTTGTACAGTTCTCAGAGAAGTGCCTGGTACATATGTAGTAAACACTAAATATTTGTTACATAAACATGAGCATGTATATTACATACAAGATGGTAAGTTTCTAAATCCTATGACCAGTATTACCTAAATTATTTTTAATTGAAACAAAAAACAGCATCTGACTTCGGCTGAGGTCTTGATCTCATAGTTTGTGAGTTCGAGCCCCACATGGGGCTCACTACTGTCAGCACAGAGCCTGCTTCAAATCCTCTGTCTCCCTCTTTCTCTGCCCCTCCCCCACTCTCCCTCTCTCACGAAAATAAATAAAACATTAAAAAATACACACACACACACATAAAAACAAACAAAAACAAACAAAAACAAACAAAAAGGGGTGCTTAGCTGGTTCAGTCAGTAGAGTATATGACTTTTGATCTTGGGGTTGTAAGTTCAAGCCCCATATTGGGTGTAGAGATTAAAAAAAATCTTAGAAAAAAAAAAAAAAAACCACACACACATACAAAAAAAAAAAAAAAATGCAGTATTTGCTCAGAAATAATAGTGGTTAGAAACAAGTAAACCCAAACATTAAGAGTTTTCATTTTTGGGTGGTGGCATCATGAATGACTTTCCTATTGTTTTTACTTTCCTGTAAATTTTTCAACAATGAACACGTACAGATTCACAATCAGAAAATTTTAATTTGATTTTTATCAAAAATAAATCAAATCCGGGGCACCCGGGTGGCTCAGTCAGTTAAGCGTCCAACTTCAGCTCAGGTCATGATCGCACAGTTTGTGGGTTCCAGCCCTGCATTGATCGGGCTCTGTGCTGACAGCTCAGAGCCTGGAGCCTGCTTCGGATTCTGTGTGTCCCTATCTCTCTCTGCCCCTCCCCCATTCGTGCTCTGGCTCTCAAAAATAAATAAACGTTAAAAAAAAATTGAAAAAATAAATAAATAAAATCCTTGATGTCTGAGTATGTGAAAAGCAACCTGGAGATTTCCTCTACCACAGAACCCCTGGCTAGGAAAATCATCCAGTAAGGGCTCTATAGCCAAATATTATATATACCGAGAAATTCAGAGCAGTTTGATACAGGAACTCAAGAAACTGGCAGGATCAAAGAAGAATAAATGGTTTTCAATTCTATTTATTATCTGTCAAGTTTCCCCCAGTTTTTAAAGCATTAAAGTTCCACAAAGGAAAATGCTGAAAAGAAAATAAAACATGACAGAATGGAAAGACTTTGGACAAGGTCACAGAATTGCCAATTCCTCAAGGTTTCTCTCATATCTATGTGGATGGCATCTAGGAGTTGTGCGGTACACAGTTCTGATTCAGTTTAACTCTCAGCTTAATTAAGTTTAATTCTCAATTCTGATACTTGTGGGCAAACAGAACTTTAACCTCTTCAAGACGGCTTCCCCATCTCCAAAAGGGATATAATTGACTTATTTCCTAGGGTTCTTATGAAGAGAAAATGAAATAATACATACTTAGAAAATACTAGTTCCCTTCTCCTGACTCCCTCCCACCCATCCAACTATACCCTTCCAGTATTTCGACTTGGTCTCTGTTCCATGTTGTTTGAGAGTCTTTCCTCTATATCCATATTGCTGTTATTGTCTTTGTCAGATAAGAAGTCATTGTGTTGAGATAAAGAATCACTTTCTGAATGATTGGCTGATGGTGTTTCTGATCTCTGATTGGCAGGAGAGGATGACCTAGATGGTGATTCCAAAAATTTCTTGATAGCAGGATGATTAAAAACCATTGTATCACATGTTTTTGATCCCTGCAAAAATGAAAGCAAGCAAATTAAACTTTTAATCTTTCTAAAACCTTATCTATTTAGGGATCATGCTTGAAATTCTTCAAAGTCTCCCCACACCCATAAAACGAAGTCCAAGCTCCTTAACGTGGTCTGGGTCAACAAAACAAAAACTAGAAAGTGATAAATAATTGTGTGAAGGTCCTAACACTGAAAGTTAAAAATGCAAGTTCTCTGAAAATGAGAAATCAAGGTGAATAGGTAGTAACATATAGAAAGTAAGATCTGACTTTTAAAAAATTAGTCTCACAATGCTTTAACACAAACTCATCAACTGCTCTAAATAAAACATTCCTGTAAGAGACATAAAGATTTTTTTAAATGTGTATGTAAAATGGCTCCCACACAGGAGTAAAATGTAGCATAAAATGGTGTAAAATGATTAATACTTACATATATTTGCTATCAGACCAGTACTGAAGCCTGGAATATTTTTGTGTATCTTGTTACTTGGATACAAAATACAGTGTACTCTGTTATAATGTGATTCACTCTACAGTTCCTAGGCAGCACAGCTTTTAAAAACCGTGCTATTAACATCATTTAGTGAGAGAAAAGGAGTCAAGAGACTAGGATTTCAAAGCAACAAAACTGCTGAATCTCAATAATAAAGGGTATTTTTTAGAGCTGTGATGTATTTTGTTACAGCAAACTAAAAATAATTAAATGGCAGATTGTAATAGACAAAAATACACCTAAATATCCTTGAATAAATCCTAATCAAAACAGCAAAAAAAAAAATCAGTGTACTTCTAGACCACCAAGTAACAGTTCAGAAGTGCTAATGGTTTAAAAAAAAAAAAAAAAGGCAACAAAATATTAAATGGACAACCACCTCTTCAGACAGAATAACTACAAGCCCCGTACCATGCAGCTGCTAGCTTATAAGAAAGGACTTTAAAATCTGCATTGAAGAGCATCTCCCAAAAATTCATATGCACCCTGAACCTTGAAGGTGACTCTATTTGGAAATAGACTCTTTGCAGATATGATCAAGTTAAGATGAAATCATACTGCTTTAGGGCCTACCTAGTTAAGAGGGAAATGTGGACAGAGAGAAACTAAGAAGACACACAAGAGAGAAAATATCCATGTGAAGATATACAGAAACTACAGTGATGTAGCCACTAGTCAAGGAATGCCAAGGTTTGCCAGCAACTGTCAGAAGGTAGGCGAAGGCAAAGAAGGATTCTTCCCTACAGCCTTCAGAGACAACATGGTCCAGCCAACACCCTGACTTAGGACTGCTAGTCTCCACAATCATCAGATAATAAATTCCTCTTATTTTAAGCCACCAAGCTTCTGGTAATTTTTTATGATAGCTCTAAAAAAATAGCTCAGGGCCCCTGGGTAGCTCAGTCAGTTAAGGGTCTGACTTCGACTCAGGTCGTAAATCTTATGGTTCGTGGGTTCGAGCCCCACGTCAGGCTCTGTACAGACAGCTTGGAGCCTGGAGTCTGCTGTGGATTCTATGTCTCCCTCTCTCTCTGTCTTATCCCAGCTCGAGCATGTGCTCTCTCTCTCAAAAATAAACATTTAGAAAAAAAAATTAAAAAATAGTTTAGACTCTAATATGCATTATGGAAATTCCTAAAGTAGAAGAAACAACTACCTAAGATTAAACTCAAATAATGCTCCAGATTTCTCCAAGACAATGTCAGGAGTACCACCAATGCCAGGTACCCTAAGCTCCACAGGATGACATGAAAGCCAAAACACAGCGCCTCTTATCTGTAAAAACCATGGGGAACAATGCAAAGAAAGCAGTATGCCGTCACACCTTCCCCCCAGCCCTGCCACCATTCTCACTGAGCCAGTACTGTCCAAGAGAATGATCTGAGAAAACCTATGAAAAAGAAATTTTAAAATGAAAAACGAACAAAAGTTATGCTGAAATTATCAAACTGTCAAACAAGAACTTCTGTTTCAGTTGAACCCTATCCCCATTCCTTTATAACTGGACCAATCTAGTGGTAATCACATTAACTAAGTGGTTAAACTTAATATCTTTAACCTGATTACTATGTGACCTGATGTGATATAATCATGAGGTATACAGAATCACTTAGGAAGTATTATTGCCAAAAACCTCTAACTTTAATCAAATCTTTAGACCCAACTACCAGTTTGCAAAAAAATAGAGGGAATGAAGGAATAACCCAAGGGGAAAAAATAATAAACCCAAAATGTGGGATATCCTATAAACATAAATGAACTATTCTCTTCAAATAAGTCAATATCATGGGGAAAAGGTGAAAGAAGTATTTTAGATGAAATGAGTCTAGAGAAACAAAACGTCCAAATGTAGCCCATGAACCTTAGATCCCGTGTCAAAAACAAGCTTTAAAAGGTATTTTGGGGACGGGGCTCTGGGTGACTCAGTCAGTTAAGTGTTCAACTTTGGCTCAGGTCATGATCTCACAGTTCATGAGTTCGAAACCCGCGTCAGGCTCTGTGCTGACAGCTCAGAGCCTGGAGCCTGCTTCAGATTCTGTCTCCCTCTCTCTCTGCCCTTCCCCCATTCGTGTGTGTGCATGCACGCTTCTCTCTCTCAAAAATAAACAAGCATTAAAAAAAATTTTTTTTAATCTTTAAAAGATATTTTGGGGACAACTGGGAAAATATGAATATGGATTAGTTATCAAATAATATCAGGAAGTGACAAAAGAATGTCCTTTAGGAAATAAATGATTTAAGTACTTAGGGGTGAAGTGTCATGATGCCTGGAACTTATTTTCAAATGTTCTAGAGAAAAATAAGATAAATAAAGCAAAATGTTAAAATATGGAATCTAAACAAGCATAAACAGGTGTTTATTTCACCTCTTCAGTGTACTTGAAATTTTTCATAAAGACTGGGGAAAAAAATCAGGGTTTCCAGAATAAGGTATATATACTGAAACTACAAATTGCTGTTCATTAGGAAAATCAATCTACCTATAATTTGCTCCAAAGCCGACCATAATCAAATGAAGAATAAGGCAAGAACAGGGTCTCATTCAACTTTGTATCTGCAAATCCTAGCAACAGTGCTGAATATTAGTTGGAAAAGGATTAAATAAAAAGGAAAAAATGTTACTTGGGATTATTGACAGTTTATGTATTTTCCCAGGAAGGGAGGCGAGGCTTCTTGAATTCTGAAGGCCAATACAAGATACGTTTCAAAGGCAGGAATTTCACATTAACACTGATTTCCCCTTCATACAACAAATATGGATGGCCAGAAATGATTGTATATGAGGAAAACTTACCTCAGAAACTTTTAGAAGGCCTGCAGAAGCATAGTAGTTGGCAACAATGCAGGCACGAAGTTTATCCATCATCCTTCTTGCCTCAATCAATCGCTACAAACAAATGTTAACTCATTAAAAAAATGGAAATGACAGAAGAGATACACTATAAAAATTTTCATAAAATAAGAAATACAAACGACCAAAAGCTCAATTTCTCTAATAAGCAAAGGAAAGCAAAAACATGACTATTTCTACCTATCAAACTGGCAAAGGATTGAAAAGAATGACAAAAGCCAATGTTTGCAAGAGAATATAGACATGTTAATATGAACATTTGTGTGTATATATGCATATTCACTGAGAAACGTCCATAAAGAAACTGGGCACAAGAGCAAAGAGGAATTATGTTTTGGGACGGAATTTCAGGTAATTTTTTTTCATTATGTTTTCCTGCAGTTTCATTTATAGAAAAAAAATGCCTTTTTTCCAGAATGAGAAAACTCTTTAAAAGAACGGCAAAGGGAAAAAAAACATAATTTTATCTCAACAGACCTTTTTAAATTCATCATGTATAGATTTTTTTGCAATAGCTTTGTTGTTTTTTTAAATTTATCACCATTTTTTAAATATATCACCATTATCACCATTATACCTGATCGATGACTTCAATTTCATGTTCCTTATTCTTCATTTCAAGTGCAAATTGTTCCTTAATAATAGTCTCAATCTTCTGCACAGCAGCATCTCGAGCTGCAAAAAGAACATAAAATAATCCAAGGTCTAATTAATCAGTGACTGTCTTGATTTAAGTCAGCATGCAATAGAACAAACCCAGAAACAATGACTCCTAAGTGGAGAAACCTAGTGGCTGTCACCTTAATCAATGATGAAAAGTTAACATCACTAATACAGGGGCAAACTGACCTCATGTGTTTTCTGACATAATGCAATGTCATCACTCTATGCCGTTCTGGTGAAAAATGCTAAATCTAATCACAGGGAACATCAAACAAACCTAACTGAAGGATATTCCACATAGTAACTGGCTTATATGATTCAAATATTAGAGTCAAGAAAGACAGAAAGGTTGAGGAGATTAGAGATATGACAACAAAATGTACTGTGTGATCCTGGACTGGATCCTGGAGAGGGGAAAACAGTTATAAAATACAATACTGGGACAACTAGTCCCTGTTATTCAAGTGTTGAATATGGACTATAGGTTACACAATGTAATGGATGAATGTTAAAATTTCCTGCTTCTGATAATAGTACCATGATCACATAAGAGAATCTCCCTAGGAAATAACACTGTGTTTACAGGTGTCCAAGTTATTTTCCAACGATTTAAAAAGAATGATGTGCATATATACCTGAATGCATGCATTTGTGCGACTGTGTGTGTGTTTGTGTGTGTGTGTGTGTGTGTTTGGGGTGGGGGAAAGACTGATAAATCAAATAAAGCAAAAATATAAACAACTGGCAAATTAATCTGGATAAAAGACATGCAAGTATTCCTTGCAATTATTCTGTTTGGAAGTGTATCAAAATAAAATTACTGGGGAAAAAAAAATGAAATCTATTAAAATTCCAGGAGAAACATTTATTGACCTGTGAAAAACCACAGTCCAAGGACAAAGAAAATACAGTTAGCTAGAGGGGAGGCAATCTGTGATATAAGAGCAGTTCATAAAAAGGCATGTAGCTTCCTTCTGTAGAGAAGGATATGGCAAGCAATTCAGCAGTTTCTGATCACAACTACATAAAGGAATAAGCAAATAAAGAATTCAAAAGTAAAAATGCTTCTACTCCTGAAGCTAGTATTACACTATGTGTTAACAGGTATTTAGGGGCACCTGGGTGGCTCAGTCAGTTAAGCGGCCGACTTCGGCTCAGGTCATGATCTCGCGGTCCGTGAGCTCGAGCCCCGCGTCAGGCTCTGTGCTGACAGCTCGGAGCCTGGAACCTGTTTCAGATTCTGTGTCCCCCTCTCTCTGACCCTCCCCCGTTCACGCTCTGTCTCTCTCTGTCTCAAAAATAAATAAATGTTAAAAAAAAATTTAAAGTTATTTAGATAAAAACTTAAACAAAGAGAAAAAAGGAAAGAAAAAAAGAAAATGCCTCTAAATGTGATAGAATTCAGATGATGACTACTCAAAATAATATGCAACTCAGAGTCTAAAATATCAGATACAAGAGAAAAAAAAAGAGCCAAATGACTGCTTGAAAAACCTGGAATTTGGGGGCAGCTGGCTGGCTCAGTCAACAGAATATACAACTCTTGACCTTGGGGCTGTAATTATGTTCAAGCCCCACTTTGGGTGGAGAGATTACTTCAAAATAAAATCTTTAAAAAGAAAAAAAAACCTGGAATTTTGCAAAAGGATTCTGTGTTTATAACATGAAAAAATGATGTTCACCCATGCTTTGAAGTATATGAAAAACTGCAGAGAAAATTTGGCTACTCTGATGGCCATATCACTTTCTCATTGTAAAACATGACATTATATGGCAACTTCAATGTTGCCATTAAACTTCAATGTATACTAGTAATGGAATAAGAGAGCATTCTTGTGGATATGTCTGCATGGAAGCAAATGACTGATATTTCTCATCATGAAAAAGAAAAGTATTTTCTAGTATTACTATATATATGTCCTCGTCTGTAGAAACCAGCAGATACTCTTAGGGAAGGCTGAAAAGTCAGAAACTGTGATCACTGAAGGCTATTTTATCATAAGCTCCTCAGAAAGAAACACTTCTAAATTATCCCTTTCATAGAATAAAAAAAAACACAAACAACAAACAAAACAAAACAAGCAAAGGGAAGCATCCTACCAAATCTACTTTGAGAAAAATTCTGAAAAATAAAAACATGGCTTGGGATTAGGCAGAGTATGGACATCAAAAAGAAGAATAGCAAACTGTCTTTCAGTAAGAAAAAACCATCCCTGGGGCGCCTGGGTGGCGCAGTCGGTTGAGCGTCCGACTTCAGCCAGGTCACGATCTCACGGTCTGTGAGTTCGAGCCCCGCGTCGGGCTCTGGGCTGATGGCTCAGAGCCTGGAGCCTGTTTCCGATTCTGTGTCTCCCTCTCTCTCTGTCCCTCCCCCGTTCATGCTCTGTCTCTCTCTGTCCCAAAAATAAATAAACGTTGAAAAAAAAAAAAATTAAAAAAAAAAAAAGAAAAGAAAAAACCATCCCTGCTTAGGCTGAGTATCTGGGAACTTACACTAGATTTAAGCTGAAGTTATGATGTTTACTAAAACAATCAGTTTTTCCTACTCTTAGTTTTCTTTAAAAAAAAAAAGTTATGCCATGTGATGCATTTGAGTAATGGATATAAGTTTCACATTTATTTGGCTTATTTCGGAAAGGAAATGACTTTTCCTTATAAATAAAATTACAACTGAATGAGGGGAAAGGTTGCAGTGAATGAAATGGTTTCATTACTTGGAATTCAATTTGATAATTTTTGGTCCACAAAGACTTTCTGTGGTACATATGACTTGACTGCACTGACAGAGACAGGAATTTTCTTTCACTACTTCAATTCTAGCAGCACTAATCTTTGTGGAGCTACAACACTTTATGACTTGGCTGCCTTCTTTACCCAGCTGTAAATGTTAACTTACATGGACTTACTATTTAAATAAACGGTAATGAATTCCAGCAATAATTTAAGAACTCAAATTCAGGGGCACCTGGGTGGCTCAACTGGTTAAGCATCCGACTTTGGCTCAGGTGATGATCTTGTGGTTTGTGAGTTCGGGCCCGCATAGGGCTCTGCTGTCAGCATAGAGCCTACTTTGGATCCTCTGTCCCCCTCTTTCTCTGCCCCTCCCCCACTCACACTCTCACTCTCAAAAATAAACATTTAAAAAAATTAAAATAAAATAACTCAAATTTAGCAACTTTTTCTGAGAGAGCTTAAAACATTCTGGGTAGCTACACACAGTTGATGATTTGCTCTTCAACCAATTATATGATCTTGGGCAAGTAGTTTAATGCCCCTTAACTACTAGCAACTAAGTGCAGGAGTTAAACTAGATCACTATTTCTCAAATGTATATCATTCGTATACCACCTTTAAGTTACCTACACCACATCTGAGAACCCTATGAAACACCTAATTAACATAATTAAATAATATTTTTACATTATTTTAGCCTCATCCTAAGCAAAAGTAGTCACAAAATTACAAGTTTGATGAGACCATCATCTTTCCAATAGACATTAAAATAATATGCAACAATTACAATAAAAAACTTAACCCAATGTGCCACCTATAATCATCTACCACACTGCAGTATACATATTATAGGACTTTATGGTTGTAACTAACACACAACGATAGTTAAACTTACAGCCAGTCTCATTACTGACACTTCACTGTCTACCTGATTGTCTTCCTGGCCTCTTATGTCACAAATGGCGTATTGCTATTAACAGAGCACTTAACTAATCCCTCTTCAAATTATATACAGCAGTGGAAATGCATTTTGTTTTAGTTTCTGTAAATCTTATAGGGAGGCAGATTAAACAAGGAAATAAATAATTTCCTAAGGGAGGTGAATTTCTACCTGAATTCTCAATTGCTTTATGTCGCTTATTTGGAAGGGCCACAGATACATCCTCATAATCAGGGTCGGTTTCTTTGATTGTCCGCTTGATTCCAGACATCATGACATTCGTTCTTCACTGTGAAGTAATAATAAATAAACAAGTAACACTGTTTGATGCCAGTACTTATAAATATATGTCTACACATAAAGGGAATATTACATAATGCTGATAACTCATATGTCTCAGTGTAAACACGCACATATCCCTGTTAAAGCCAAAAGCATTAACTACCTTCAAAGGTTAACTTTAAGGAAAAAAGTCATCATCATCTGTTAGAAAGCATAGGTTTGCCTTTCAAGAGAAAATCCTTTAACAAGGCAGCACACTACTCAGGCTTTTCAAAAGGGGCCAGTCTTTCAATGAAGGGCACTCATAACGAAAGGAAAGAAACCAGACTCTGATAACAACATGGTTAAAGCCCAAATAGCATCTTGGAATTCACAATGCAGCCACCATATTACAAAATATGAGAGGCACCTGGGTGGCTCAGTCAGTTAACCATCCGACCTCGGCTCAGGTCATGATCTCACAGTTTGTGGGTTTGAGCCCCTTGCCGGGCTCTATGCTGACAGCTCAAAGCCTGGAGTCTGCTTCACATTCTCTGTCTCCGTCTCTCTCTGCCCCTCCCCAGCTCACACTCTGTGTGTCTCTCTCAAAAAATAATAAAATAAAAAATTTCTTAAACTTAAAAAAATGAGCAATATATATAGTTAAGCTCTCAATAAATAATTTATCATACAAATCCTCTTTCTGCTACTTAAACGTGCCTGCTACATAACAGGTACTCAATAATATTGATCATTTATCATTATTCATAATAAACACAGACTTATATTAAGACAGCAAGTTTGCAATCTGGTAAACAAGTCCTATGTACACAGGTCTTTGAGTAAAACAATCCCATAAATCTTCCAGGTCTGCACTGTCCCAATACATTAGCAACTACCCATATGTTGCTATTTGGTGTTAAGTAAACTGTTAAAAATTAAAAAAATAAAGTTAGGGGTGCTTCAGTGGCTCAGTCAGTTAAGTGTCCAACTCTTGATCTCAGCTCAGGTCATGATCTCATAGTTTGTGGGTTCAAGCCCCACATAGGGCTCTGTGTTGAGGGTGCAGAGCCTGCTTGGGATTCTGTTTCTCCTTCTCTCTGCCCCTTCCCCTCTTGTTCTCTCTCACTCTCTCTTTCCCCACCCTCCCCTCACCTCCCCACCCCCGCTCAGTCCCTCCCTCCCTCTCAAGATAATAAACATAAAAAAATAAAGTTAATTCAAAATTCAGTCCCTTTCTTCACATTTCAATTTTTCAATTTCAGAAGTAGCCACATTTCAAGTGCTCAATAGCCGTCAGTAGTTTAGTAGCTACAATACTGGACAGTGCAAATACAGAACATTTATATCACTGCAAAAAGTTCTACTGGACCCTGTTCCTCTTCTAAACTGTGTTTCATTGAGCATTTATTAATATTTCATGAGTTGATTTAGGAAATGCTGTCCATATCAGCACTGTCCAAAAGATATATAATGTGAGCCATGTGTGGAATTTAAAATTCTCTAGCAGTCACTTTAAAAAAAGGAAAAAGAGGGGCACCTGGGTGGCTCAGTTGGTTAAGCGTCAACCAAGTCTCTTGGTTTCGGCTCAGGTCATGATCTCATGGTTTGTGAGTTCAAGCCCCACATTGGGCTCTGTGCTGCAAGCGAGGAGTCTGCTTGGGATTCTCTCTCCTTCTCTCTCTGCCCCTCCCCTGCTCACTCACTCTCTCAAAATAAATAAACTTAAAAAAAAATTTTTTTTTTAATGAAAAAGAGGGGAGCCTAGCTGGCTCAGTCAGTAAAGCATGCAACTCTTGATTCCAGGGTTGTGAGTTTGAGCCCCACATTGGGCTCAAAGAGATTACTTTAAAAAAAAAAAAGGGAAAAAGAAATGGGTGAAATTAATTCTAATAATATTTTTGCTTAACCAATGTACCCAAGTTTTACATTCTTATCTTTGTGCTAAGTCTTTAAAATCCAGTGTGTATTTTACACTTCTAGCACATCTCAATTTGGACTAGCCACACTTCAAAGGCTTAGTACCACCTGTGCCTAGTGACTCCCTTACTGGGCAGCAAGGGCCTACTGATACAGTATACAGATAAAAAAAAACAGGTCTAGGGTGGTTACATGAGTTGCCTCATAGAGCACAATCCATGACACAGAAAAGAAAGAGCTCCCTGATTTCCAGACCTGTGTTCTACTGCTAATGGTTATTTACCTAACCAAAAGAAAAATACACAATATGTATTTATTGAGGCAATAAAAAGAGTGTGTTTTTTGTTTTTTGTTTATTTTACACAGAGAGTGTGAGCAGAGGAAAGAGGAAAGGGGAAAGGGGAAAGGGGAAAGGGCAAAGGGAGAGAGAATTCCAAGCAGGCTCCACACTCGGCACAGAGCCTGACGTGGGACTCGATCCCACAGTGCTGGGATCACAATCTGAGCCAAAATCAAGAGTTGGATGCTCAACTGACTGAGCCATCCAGGTGCCTTGAGGTAATAAAAAGTTTCAAAATAAAATTAATAAAAATAAAATACTAACCCAAAAATTTTGACTCAGTTAAAATAGAAATAACAATTTAAAAGTTTCTTGGCTTAGGGGTGCCTGGCTGGCTCAGTCAGTGGAGCATTTAACTCTTAACCTCAGGGTTGTGGGTTTGAGCTCCACATTGGGTATAAAGATTACTTAAAAATATTTTCCTAAAAAAAAAAAAAAAAAAAAAGTTTCTTAGCTTAGTCCAGTTCTTTCATCCATCCCAGAGACAGGCTTACTTGAATCAGATGGGAGAGAGACCCATTATGTAATGATATATATTTAAAACCTAGATCTAAGAGATCATTTTTCCTGTAATTGCTACCTTGTATAATATCACTAAGCTTAAAAATGTTCAAAAATCTTTAGCATTTATAAATATCCTGAATCAAGCCATTTAATGTTTGCTCACTATCATTACATAACTGCTTTAATTTAGCATATAAATGAATCTTTACTTTTATAGAGGCCCTGAATCCAACTATTATTTTCTGTTTTTAAGGTTTTTAGGGGCACATGGTGGTTCAGTTGGTTTAAGCCTCTGACTTCAGTTCAGGTCATGATCTCACAGTTCGTGAGCCCCACATCAGGCTTTCTGCTGACAGCTCAGGGTCTGGAGCCTGCTTTGGATTCTGTGTCTCCCTCTTTCTCTGCCCCTCCCCTGCTTGCACTCTGTCGCTATCTCAAAACACAAATAAACATTAACAAAATTAAAAAAAAAAAAGTTTATAAAAAGTGACACGTAATGGGGCACCTGGCTGGCTCAGATGGCAAAGCATGCAACTCTTGATTTCGGGGTTGTGAGTTCAAGCCCCACTTTGGGTGTAGAACTTACTAAGAAAAAATAAAACAAAATAATAATAATAAAACATTTCTTTGAAAAGTAAGAAGTAGGTCGCATTTGGTCTGCAACTAGTTTCAGACAACCTGAAAAAAATCTTGGGTCACTACATGAAGAATGCATTCTAGGGGCACCTGGGTGGCTCAGTCAGTTGAGTAGCTGACTTCGGCTCAGGTCACGATCCCAAGATTCTTGAGTTCGGGCCTCATGTCAGGCTCTGTGCTGATAGCTCAGAGCCTGGAGCCTGCTTCAGATTCTGTGTCTCCCTCCCTCCCTTGCTCATGCTCTCTCTCTCTCTAAAACGAATAAAAACATTAAAAAAATTTTTTTAGGGGCGCCTGGGTGGGGCTCAGTCGGTTAAGCGTCTGACTTCAGCTCAGGTCATGATCTCGCAGTTCGTGAGTTCAAGCCCGATGTCTGGCTCTGTGCTGACAGCTAGGAGCCTGGAGCCTACTTCAGATTCTGTGTCTTCCCCACCCTCTCTGCCCTTCCTCTGCCTGTGCACACACACACTCTCTCTCTCTCTTAAAAATAAATAAACATTAAAAAATTTTTAATAAAAAAAGAATACATTATAAAAAAAAGAATACATTCCTAAAAATCAATAAACCTCATTCCTTCTTCTTTAATGCAGATGGGAAAAAACACACCTCCTATTCTCCAATAAACCTAGAAGCAGAGACAGACACATCCCAGCAGATCTCCAAATCTGTTTCTGCACCACACCATTTCCTTGGTGACCACCTGTCTCCTACAGCTTGCCAGAGCCTTATGGGATCATTCTGTAAAGATGAGTGAGTCCAGCATCATCTTCATTCATCCATTCTATGGACTTCATAATCTGAATATTCTCCTCCTACTTCCCAAGAGTAATAGCAGCTCCTCCCCAGAAAGGCTGGGGATCCTTGAAGAAAACAATATTTTATTTCACCTTCACTTAAGCGATAAAGCAAAACTCTTTCACTTTTGCTCTAAAACTGGGGAAACAGAAGGGAAAAAAGAGAAGAATTTGTAGAGAGGTTGGGGTGGGTAAGGAAGAAACCACCAATGAGTTAACCTGTGCTGCCAAGGTTATTCATATTTCATGCAGCCCATGTAAGAAAGCTTTTCCTGTCATATTTGGGTATAAATTTGGGCCTCCAATAAACATGTTTAGGAAGATTTAGGTCCACACTGGGCACTTTTTAATAATTCAGGTCTGCTTCTGTCTAGCAAGAACAATACTAAAGTATACACATGCCACATTCAAGTATACACTAGCTAAGCTAGGCACAAGTGCTGAGGCATGCTCTCAACATGATGTAATAATACATGAATGGAATGTGTAACAAATGACCCATGGTCATATTAAGTTTTGGATTCTTGTCTGACTTTGAGATTTATGAAAAGAAAATTATGAACAGTTGCTAGGTATTATCAGATTCAACTATGAAACAAAATGTCCTACTAATTTTCTCTGGTTTTGAATCAGATGAAACTGAAAAGAATAAGGAGATGGTAAATGTGAACTGGTAAAAAAAAATCTGTTACTGTGTATAATTTGACTTTGAGAAAAGATTTTCTCCATACCATGGGACCAACGCCAAACACAGAAACATAGAGAAACATACATAATGCTGATTCCTCTAATTTAGAATTTTTATCTCACTGAAACAGACTCATTATAAAAAGTGAATGTCTTTCCAGTGGGGAGGACCTCTCCATAAGAACATACTCCTCACAAAGGACCTCCTCTACTCATCACTCCTGGAAAAGAGGAAGCACAAGAAGCGCCTGGTCATGGATGTGAACTCCTATGTCATGGATGTGAAGTGCCAAGCATGCTACAAAATCACCATCCTCTTAGCCATGCACAAACGGTAGGTTTTGTGTGTTGGCTGCTCCACTGTCCTTTGCAAGCCTACAGGAGGAAGAGCAAGGCTATAGGAAGTTGCTCCTTCAGATGGAAGCAGCACTAAAAGCAGCCTGAACCAAGATGAGTGGAACACTATCCCAATGATCACGTTTTGTTTTGTTCTTAAGTAGGCTCTACACCCAGTGCAAAGCCCAATGCAGAGCTTGAACTCCCAACCGTGAGATCATGACCTGAGCTGAGATCAAGAGTCAGAAATCTAGGGGTGCCTGGGTGGCTCAGTCACTTAAGCATCCACCTGTTGATTTCAGCTCAGGTCATGATCTTGAGGTTTGTGAGTTTGAGTCCCACGTCGGGCTCTGCACTGACAGTGCAGCTCCTGCTTGGGATTCTCTCTCTGCCCTTCCCATGTGTGTTCTCTCTCTCTCTCTCTCTCTCTCTCTCTCTCTCTCTCTCTCTCTCTCTCTCTCTCCCCCTCTCTCTCTCAAAATAAATAAACCTTAAAAAAAGGTTCACAAAAAAAATAAATAAAAAGAGTCAGACACTTAACCGACTGAGCCACCCAGGTACCTCAGCAATAAACACATTTTGGATTAAAAAGAAAAAGGTAAACATTATTGGGGCACCTGGCTGGCTCAGTTGGTAGAACATGTGACTCATGATCCTGGGGTTGAGTTCAAGCCCCTCATTGAGGGTAAAGCTTACATTTAAAAAAAAAAAAAAGTGGGGATCTAGGTGGCTCAATCGGTTAAGCATCCAACTCTTGATTTCAGCTCAAGTCATGATCTCAGGGTTCATGAGATCAAGCCCCACGTCAGGGTCTACACTGACAGCACAGAGACTGCTTGAGATTCTCTCTCTCCCTCTCTTTACCCCTCCCCCACTTCTACACACACACTCTCTTTCAAAATAAACTTAAATATATATATACATATATATATATACACACACATACAAGTAAATGTTGTTAATTTAAACTTAAAAAAAAAAAAACACATGTTCCCCTACAATGTAAGAAAGCAAAACTACCCTATCATACCTGTTCAAATAACAAGTCTGAGTTCTTGAAAAAAGTTAAAGACCAAAAGCAAAACTAAACCTGGTAATGTTCTATCTTTAAATATGAAAGAAAAAATAATTTTAAAATGAAACTGTATAATTAAAAATACAATTATGTAATACAGTCACTAGAAATTCTTAGTAAAAGATCTTAGTTCTTATGTCAGAGTATACCCAGTCCTACAATCCTGTCTTGCAAATAATTTTACAAGATGTGGCCAATTCTGGGGAAAGGAGTAAAATCTTATAAATAAGGTCCTTGAAAAATATGCAATGTACTTTGTGAGGTATCTTCTCAATATAAACTTCTATGATCCTCATGCATTTGAATCTCATCAGAACCCTGAATTTTGTGCTCACTCAAGGCAACTTTTCGCATCTGATTTAAAAGGGGAGCCAGGGAGGAGCAGTACAATCATTTTCTACCTGATTCCATACAGACAGATGTTCCTAAGATGTTAATAATGACTTTATCATTCTTTGGCCCTATCCTTTCTAAATTCTTCATTTCAAACAAAATGTTTTCCCCTTTGTAAACAAGACAACCAACATTTCTTTATTAAATATCTGAAAGAGAGAATCTACAATCCATTCTTCTCTATTAGCCAAAGAAACATTTGAAAATGTCTGTAAAAAACAAAACAGGGAAAAAAAATTGGAGGGGCACCTGGCTGGCTCAATCAATACAGCATGCAACTTTTTTTTTTTAATGTTTATTTATTTTTGACAGAGAGAGACAGAGAGAATAAGCGGGGGAAGGGCAGAGAGAGAGGGAGACACAGAATCTGAAGCAGGCTCCAGGCTCTAAGCTGTCAGCCACAGAGCCTGACACGGGGCTCAAACTCACAGACCGCGAGATCATGACCTGAGCCGAAGTCGGATGCTCAACTGACTGAGCCACCCAGGTGGCCCAATACAGCATGCAACTCTTAATCTTGGGGCTGTGATTTCAAGCCCCATGTTGGGCATATAGATTACTTAAAAAAAAAAAAAAGGAGAATGGATAAACAAATTGTGTATACCCAATGAACTCCTGATCTAAGCAAGAACAGAAATGAATCTCAAAATCATCTTGGCAAGTAAAAGAATCCAGACACAAGAGTACATATGTGAATGATTCCACTTATACGAAGTTCTAGAACAAACTAATCTATGGTGAAAGAAAAGAGAGTAGCTGTTCAGGTGCTGGTGGTGGGGACTGACTGGGTGGAGTAATAAAGGAACTTCCTGGTGTAAGAGAAATTTTTTATCTTAACAAGAGTATGGGTTGCATGGCATAAGCAATGTGAAAATTTACCCAACTGTACACTTAAAATCTGTGCATTTCACTGTATATAAATTACAGCTCAGTTTACAAAAGGGCTATAAAAATATTTATCATGTCATCCCCTGCTCAAAACCTTCCAGTGGCTTCCCACAACACTTAGAATAAAATCACATCCTTAACATGACCTACAAGATCTTACATGAATTGGGCCCTACCTCCCTCACCATCCTTCACCATTAGCATCAGGACACACTGGTTTTCTTTCTGTTCCTCAAATACACCTCAATCTTTTCTTAGGGGTTTTGGTTTTGTTTGTTTTTTTATTTTTTTATGTTTATTTTTAAGAGAGAGAGAGAGAGAGAGAGAGAGAGAGAGAGACACACACACACACACACACAGAGCATGAGGGGGCAGGGGCAGAGAGAGAGGGAGACACAGAATCTGAAGCAGGCTCCAGGCTCCACAGTGTCAGCACAGAGCCCAACACGGGGCTCAAACTCACCAATCATGAAATCATGACCTGAGCCTAAGTGGGACGCTTAACCAACTAGCCACCCAGGCTTCTTTTTAAGTAAGCTCTACACCCAACATGGGGCTTGAACTCACAACCCTGAAATAATCATATGCTCTACTGACTGAGCCAGCCAGGTGCCCCTCCTTAGGGTTTTTGGACTTCAGGCTCCCTCTACCTGGAATGCTCTTTCCCCAGGTTAGCTTTACTAGATCTCAGGCTCAAATGCCCACCTTATCAAAGGCCTTCCTTAATCATACTATTCAACACAGCTTTCCCCATGTTCTCCTTCCAAAGATCCTGGAAGCTCACAATAAATTATTTGCTAAATAAATAAAGGTATAACTTAAATATACGCCAAAATGTGAATACCCAAGGGAACATACCTACCAGCCTTCAGTAACTTTTATCACTCTTGCCTAATACTTACAAATCTATTTGATAATGCTACATTTCCAAAGGTATTATAGCTAAATTTTAAAAATAAAGGGATGTGCAAATTTATTATACACAAGCACATCCAGATGAAGAGACAGCTGGCATGGCATGCTTAATAACAAATAGGATCATTTAAGGCAAAAAAACATTTAATATAATAAAGATTATGTTACTACTAAAGGACACAATCACAAAAATGTCATAAACTAGACATCAAACATCAAAACATACAAAATAAACCTGAAGTACAAGGACAATTTAAGAAAAATCACAATCATTACAAAATAATCTGAACATATGTCTCTCAGAAATTTAAAAGATCAAGAAAACAACAGATAAAAATACAGAGTATACAGATAACGCAATTTACAAGCCAGATTTAACAGCTACATACAGTTCTGAACACAACAGAGAATACTGTTAAAATATCTATAAAAATTTATTGAAATTAAACCATAAGATAGAACATAAAGAAAGTCACAATTATTACAAAACATGGAAATGTTATGGGGCACCTGGGTGGCTCAGTCGGTTGAGTGTCCGACTTCGGCTCAGGTCATGATCTCGCAGTTCATGAGTTCAAGCCCCACACCGGGCTCTGTGCTGACAGCTCAGAGCCTGGACTGCTTCAGATTCTGTGTCTCCCTCTCCCTCTGCCCCTTCCCCGCTCATGCTGTCTCTCAAAAATGAATAAATGTTAAAAACATGGAAATGTTACAGCCATATTCTCTGATCCTAACAAAATTAAATAGGAAATCATTAACAAGAACTCACTATGATATGGAGAACAAGATACTCTTCTAAGTTTGTTTATTTTTTGAGAGAGAGAGAGAGAGCGACAATGAGTGAGCACACAATCAGGAGAGGGACAGAGAGAGGGAAAGAGAGAATCCTAAGTAGGCTCCGTGCTGCCAGCACAGAGCCCAGTGTGGGGCATGAACTCACGAATCATGAGATCATGACTTGATCTGAACCCAAGAGTCGGATGCTTAACCAACTGAGCCACCCAGGTGCCCCAACAAGATACTCTTCTAAATAACTCATGGCTCAAAGAGAAAATTAAAATAAGAGTATTTTAAAATTAGCAACAAAGAGAACATAACATTTCTAAACCTAAGAAGATGTGGTCAAAGGCATCAGCAGCGAAAAATGACAGACCAGTTTTCATTTGTGAACACAGACACAAATCCAATCCAGCAGGGTATTTAAAAAATAGAAAAATAACTAGACTTATTTTTTTTTTTTTTAACGTTTGAGAGAGAGTGCACGTGCACACCCACATGAGCCAGGGGTTGGGGCAGAGAGAGGGAGAGAGACAATCCCAAACAGGTTCCACGCTATCAGTGTAGAGCCCAAGGCAGGGCTGGATCTCATGAACCTGTGAGATCATGACCTGAGCCAAAATCAAAAGTGAGACACTAGCTGAGCTACCCAGGCACCCCTAGAAGCTTTCATTACCAGCAATAAACAAAGTATTTAGGAGATTCAGAAGCAAGGTGATTTGCAATGCACATGTCTAATGTTGAATCTTTAGGAATATATTAATGTCACTAACTTTCAGTAATCCAAATATATATGATCCATTTCATAAATTATATATGGGGAATTAAATATAGCAGCTTTTAGGAGCACCTGGGTGGCTCAGTCAGTTGAACACCCAACTCCTGACTTTGGCTCAGGTCATGATCCCAGGGTTGTGGGATAGAGCACCTCATCAGGCTTTGCACTGAGCATGGAGCCTGCTTAAGATTCTAAAATTAAAAAAAAAAAAAAAAAAAAAAAAAAGGCTATACTGAGAAAAATCATTTGCATAAAGAAGTCTTATCAAAAAAATCAAAATAAAGGGGCATCTGGCTGGCTCAGTTAGAAGAGCATGCAACTCATATCTTGGGGTCATGAGTTCGATCCCCATGTTGGGTGCTAAAAAAATAAACTTAAAAATCAAAATATATTTCAATGTCAACTTAAATTTTTTCTTCTGAAGATTAGTCATAGAACTGTCATCTCTCACTGACAAAGGTAACTGAAAATATACACAAATAATTTTCTCCCCAAAATCATGCTTTTTTTTTTTTTCACAATACAAGGAATCTGAAGTAGCTTATACGAAAGACTCAGATCAAGGGAAATCTAAAAGGGAGAAGATTCAGTTCTGATTTTAAGTTGGTACTGACAAAAATTCTGTACCCTAATTGTTCTAAGATCTTTTACACAAGACCATTTGAATACACTCTCATTTCTTGGTCAATATAATTACTGTTTCTTCAACTCATCTGGTATGGGGGCAGGGGGGAAGGTCTTTTAAGTAAAAACGATCACAATTTTACACTGGACCAGAATGGTGGGGAGCTGATGGGAGGTCAGTTCACTGCATCATACTGACATGGGCTATTCCCAGTATAAGGGTCACCTGGCTGGCTCAGTGAGTTAAGCATCTGACTCTTGATCTCAGTTCAGGTCTTGATTTCAGGATAATGAGTTCAAGCGCTGTGTTGGGCTCTCACACTGGGCACGAAGCCTATTTAAAAAAAAAAAAAGAAAAAGAAAAAAAGTCCCTGGAACATGATCTTGTGTCCAGGGGTATCTCCCAGTATGACATGTAAAGAGCTGAGCAAAATGGAAAAGCTAGATAGCTGAGCTCAAAAAAAATTATATTATTTAAGTATTATATATTTCCAGGTCAAAAACACATACTTTCCATTAATAAATGAAATTGCTAAAGACCATGTAAGTTGCTATAAAGGTCAGCCCCAGGATTCATGCAGGCCAATACTTGGTCTCCAATGTGCAAAGCAACGTGAAAGAAAATCTAGAATAAAACAACTATTCTAAATTATCCATGCCACTGCTTCTATCCATTAGTGCAACAACTGGATAGCTGGCCTTAGGAAGCTTTACCCTTCCTTTACTCCAGGACTTCAACATACACTTTCTCTGGACAGAGTGACCTACATGAGCTGTTTAAAGGTTTTGAGATACTTAAAGCAAATTCTTAAGTTGACAGAAGGGAGACACCATATAGGGGTACCTGGTTGGCCCAGTTGGAGAAGCATGTAACTCGTGATCTCAGAGTCATGGGTTCGAGTACACAGTTGGTTGGAGACTGCTTGAATACATAAACTTTAAAAAAAAAAAAAAAGAGAGAGAGAGAGAAAGAAACAAGGGAGGGTACATAACCTTCCAATGACTTCCCTGGTGTCACTTTCAGACAAAGATCACTGGAATAGTCTGAAATGATAGCTGACTTCATATGAGAATCCTGTCTCAATTGTGAAGCCCTAAAAGTTTTTTTTCCAAAAGAAGCAAAAGGAAACAAAGCTGGTCTACAATTCCAGGTTGAAAAAGGAAGGAACTGGACCAGATCAAGATTATGTCAAACTCTTGGACACAGTCACTGAGAATACATAAACTGAGCCAAATCTTGCACACTTCACTAAGTAGGGATTTTTCACTGGAGTTTTCAAATGGACAACGACAACACATTCTATGGGGATAAGTCTCATGCTTTTCCATGTGAAGCTGAGATTCTTAAAAGGAAACAAGCAACTTAAAAAGGGGACATTTTTTAGAAACTGGTTTTTTCTTTAAATCAACACTCTCTAGTCTAAAAAACTATCTATTTATAAAAATCTACCTACTGATAAAAATTTTCTGGAACCAGATATAATGATGGCTGCACAACTTTGTGAATCTACTAAAAGAAAAAACACAGAGTTTTACACTTTAAAGAGTGAATTTTACAGTATGTGAATTAGATCTCAAAAGTCATTATAAAAAATAACATTGGAATTGTAGGTTCAAGCCCCACAATGGGTGTAGAAATTACTTAAAAAAAATAAAGTCTTGGGGCACTTGGGTGGCTCAGTCGGTTAAGCGTCCGGCTTCGGCTCAGGTCATGATCTCATGGTTTATGGTTCAAGCCCGGTGTGGGGCTCTGTGCTGACAGCTTGGAGCCTGGAGCCTGCTTCAGATTCTGTGTCTCATTCTCTCTCTGCCCCGCCCCCACTTGTGCTCTAGTCTCTGTCTCTCAAAAAATAAATAAATGTAAAAAAAAAAAATTAAAAAATAAAATCTTAAAAATGACAAACCCAATATATATTAACCTTAAACAAAAATCTATTTACAGATTATCCTTCCCCAAGTACATGAGTGCATGCTATATGTGCATTTACAAAGGGGCAGAGCCATCAGTTGGGTAATCAACATTAGGAAGACTAATGCTCACATCATGCATTAGGGAAGCTCCCCTGCTCACACACACACTCTCCCTGTCTCTCAAAATAAACAAATAAACATTTAAAAAAGAAAATTTGTGGGATGATACATGTTTACTATCTTGATTGTGGTGATGGTTTCACAGGTGTATAAATAAGTTGAAACTTCCCAAATTACACATTTTGTGCAGTCTGTAGATGCCAATTGTACCTCAATGACACTTTAAAAACCTACAACTTTCGAATATAGTCGGCCAGAAACACATATAAAGTATAAACAATGAGATCCCTCATTCACTGTGGGTGGAAATGTAAAATGGTGCAGCTGCTGTGGAAAAGTTTGGCAGCTCCTGAAGAAGTTAAACAGAACTGGGGTGTCTGGCAGGCTCACCTGGAAGGACATGCAACTCTTGATTTCAGGTCATGAGTTTGAGCCCCACATCGGGTGTAGAGATAACTCAAAACAAAAACAATAAAACCTACACTTAAAAAAAAAAAAAAAGTGGGGTGCCTTGGTGGCTCAGTCAGTCAGATGTCCACTCTTGATTTCAGCTCAGGTCATCTCATGGTTCATGAGTTCCAGCCCCACATGGGGCTCCATGCCCTGCTTGGGATTCTCCCTGCTCCTCCTGCACTCTCTCTCTAAAAATAAATAAACTTAAAAAAAAAATGTTTTTTAAGTTAAACAGATTTACTATATGACCTAGCAACTCCATTCTTAGGTATATATCCAAGAGAACTGGAAACACATGTTCACACAAAAAGTTACACCTAAATGTTCATAATAGCATTATTCACAATAGTGAAAAAGTATAAACAACCCAATATCCATGGATTGATGCCTGGACAAACATAATGGGGTATATTCAGACAGGAGAGTATTACTAAGCAAAATAATGAGGTACTGACACATGCTATATCACAGACAGACTGAATGTATCATGTTAAGTGAAAGAAGCCAGATACTAAAGGCAATGTGTTATATGATTCTATTTATATGAAATGTACAGAAACAGGCAAATCCATAGACTCAGTGTGGTTGCCAGGGGATGAGGGGAGAGGGAACAAGGACTGGCTGCTAGTAGGTACAGGGTTTCTTTCTGGGGTGATGGAAATACTTTGGAATTAGATGGTAGTAATGGTTGCACAACCTTGTAAATATACTAAAAACCATTAAATTATACACTTTAAAATGGTGAATTTTACATTAAGTGAATATGTCAATTTTAAAAAATATACGTACCCTGAAACTAATTTTTTATAAACAAAATAGAGAACAATCACCAATGTATTCATTAACTCAATGACTAAAAACATACAAATCAAGAGGAACTCCCCTTGGCATTCTCCTCACCCTCAGCCTTTACTACCAACACATAACACATCTCCCCCATCCCCATGCACCCCCACAGTTCATTCTTCAGATAAACAGAATAAACAATCCTTGGCTGGAGAACTAGTTCTACCTCTCTTTGTCTGCAGTCATCAAAGTTCGCATGCCTGAACATCTCACAATTACCTTTCAATGGATTCATATTTCACCTCTACCTTCTCTCTTGCTTACTGAAATGCTATTCAACTTTCAAGAAATCCAATTAAATTCCAACTCATCCATGAAATGCACTCCAGCCTTCAGAAACTTTTTTTTCCTAACTCCCACAAAACAGATGTTACAGACACAATTTGCTTCATAAGCCTTGTTTTCTGAGGGAAAAATGTACTGACCTTCACCCACCACTTGGTAGCAGTGTGGAAAACAGGATAAAAGGGAGCCAGGATTAAAGGTAGGGAGATGGGGGTGAATTTAAGGATTGGCAGTGAAAATTCAAATAAAAATCTCTGGTTGAACAAGAAGAGAATCCTCTTTCTGAGAAATCTATCCTAAGAAACTGCTCTCAATTTACTCTCCTATGTGAGCTGCACTTACAGATCTATAGTTTAAGTGTTAGTTCTCCTCTTCCTGTATATTTTATAATAAAAAATTGGTAGTAGTCGATGGCAAATTATAGTGCATCCAATGAATGAATACGAAGGGTTTTTAATATGGAGGGATATGATCTTATATGTAAAAACCCTAAATATTCCACCAAAAAAAACTGTAATAAATTAATTCAGCAAAATATCAGGATACTGTCAACACACAAAAATCAGCTGCATTTCTATACTCACTAAAAAATCTGCAAAGTAAATTACAGAAACAATTCCATTTATAACAGCATCAAAATGAATAAAATACAGTTGACCCTTGAACAATGCAGGCATTGGGGGCACCAACCCCCACACAGTCAAATCCATGTATAACTTTTGACTCCCCCAAAACTTAACTACTAACAGCCAACTGTTGACCAGAAGCCTTACCGATAACATTAACAATTAACAAATATTTTGTATATTATAAGTATTATATGCTGTATTCTCACAATAAAATAAACTAGAGAAAAAACTAAGAAAATCATGAAGAGAAAACACATTTACAGTATTATACTGTATCCAAAGAAGTCCACATAGAAGTGGATCTGCACAATTCAAACCCATGTTGTTCAAGAGCCAACTGTACTTAGGAATTAACCAAGGAAGTCAAAGAGTAATACAATGAAAACTACAAAACATTGCTGAAAGAAATTAAATACAACATAACTGAATGGAAACATATCTCATGTTTACGGATTGAAAAATACTGTTTAAAACTCAGTACTACCCAAAGCCATCTACAGATTCAATGCAATCCCTATCACAATCCCAATGACATTTTCCGCAGAAATAGAAAAACCCATCTTGAAATTCATATGGAATTTCAAGGGACCCTGACCAAAACAATCTTGAACAAAACTGAAGAAGTCACTCCTGATTTCAAAACTTACTAGAAGCTACAGTAATCAAAACAGTTTGGTACTGCCGTAAACAGAAATAAACAGACCAATGGAGAAGAGAGCCCAGAAACAAAGCCTTGCATATATGGTCAAATGATTTTTGACAAGCGTACCAAGACCATTCTATGGGGAAAGAATAGTCTTTTCCACAAATGGTGCTGGGAAAACTGAATATCTACACGTGAAAGAATGAAGTCAGACCCTTAACAACACATACAAAAATTAACTCAGAATGGATCAAAGGTTTAAATATAAGACTTAAAACAACAGAACTATTAAAAGCTTCACAACATTGGATTGGCAAAGATTTCTTAGATATGACACCAAAAGCACAGGTAAAAAAAAAAAAAAAAAAAAAAAAGACAAACTGGGCTTCATGAAAATTTAAAAATTTTGTGCATCAAAAGACACTATCAACAGAGTAAAAAGACAATTCACAAAAAGCTAAAATATTTGCAAATCATACATTCAATAAGGGATCAATATCCAGAATATATAGAGAGAACTCTTAAAACTCAAAGCAACAAAAACTTGACTTAAAATAGACAAAAGATTTGAATAAACATTTCTCCAAAGGTATACAAGTGCCCAATAAGCACATGAAAAGATGCTCAACATCACTAATATTAGGGAAAAAAGTACAAATCAAAACCTCAGTGAGATTATTACCTCACACCCATTAGGATGGCTATCAAAAACAAACAAACAACAACAACAAAAAAAAAAAAAAAAACCCAGAAAACAAATGTCAGCAAGAATGTGAAGAAACTGGAACCCTTGTACAGTGTTGGTGGGAATATATGAATATACGTGCAAGCCACTATGGAAAACAGTGTGGCAGTTCGACAAAAAAACTAACAATAGCATTACTGTATGATCCAACAATTCCACCCCTGGGTATATACAAACCAAAAGAACTAAAAGCAGGACCTTGAAGAGGTATCTGTATACCCATGTTCTTAGCGGCATTATTTATAAGAGCCAAAACATGGAAGCAACCCAAGTGTTCATCGACAGATGAATGGGGAAATAAAATGGGATATATACATACACTGGAATATTATTCAGCCTTAAAAAAGGAAAGTTCTTTACTAAAAGAAAAACACTGATTCAAAGGGAAACACATGCCCCTATGTTTATAGAAGAATTATTTATAATAGCCAAGATATGGAAGCAGCCCATGTCCACTGATGAATGAAGAAAATGTGATATATATAAACACAATGGAATATTATTCAGCCATAAAAAAGAATAAAATCTTTCCATTTGCAAGGACATGGATGGACCTGGAGGTTATTATGCTAAGTGAAATAAGCCAAAGAAAGGCAAATACCTATGATTTCACTCATTTGAAACTGTTAAGAAACAAATGAGCAAAGGGGAAGAGAGGAAGAGAGAGACAAACCAAGAAACAGACCCTTAACTATACAGAACAAACTGATGGTTACCAGAGGGGAGGAGGTGAGGGGATGAGTGAAGTAGGTGATAGGGATTAAGGAGTCACTAGTCCTGATGAGCACGGTGATGTATGGAATTGTTGAATCACTATATCCTACACCTGAAACTAATATAACACTGTATGTCAACTGGAATAAAAATTAGTTAAAATAGGGGAACCTGAATGGCCTCAGTCAGTTAAGTGGCCAGCTCTTGATCTCAGGGGTCCTGAGTTCAGCCCCATATTGGGCTCCAATGCTGGGCATGGAGGCTACTTAAAAAAATAAAAATGATTTAATTAATTAAAATATGTAATTTTTTTTTAAAGGAAGGAAATTCTGACACCTGCTACAACATGGATGAATCTTGAGGGCATTACGCTAAGTGAAATAAACCCATCAGAAAAAGACAAATACTGTATGATTCTACTTACATGAGGTACTTAATGTAGTCAAAATCAATCACAGAGACAGAAAGAATGGGGCTGCTATAGGGACTAGAAGAAAGGAGGAATGGGGAGTTATTGTTTAATGGGTATAGATTTTCAGTTTTACAAGATGAAAAGAGTGGTGGAGATGGATGGTGGTGATAGTTGCACACTGTTACAAATGGATTTAATACCACTGAACTGCACACTTAAAAATGGTTAAGGTAGTAAATTTTAGGCTATGTGTATTTTACAATTGAAAAAAAAAAAAGCATATATAGAAGTTAACCATGTATTAACTTGGGATCAGACATGTCTCTCCTGATGGAGCATATATAATAAACTCATTTATTCCCAGAAAGGAAAAATACTTAAGGGGGGAAATTCTGCAAGCTCTACGTAAAACTACATGTTTTCAGTATCTAAAAGAACTCTTGACAATCAATTCCCAAAAGTGATAAACACAAAAAGATACACACAGGACAGAAACAGAAATTCACCAATGACCAATATATGTGAAAAAATTTTCAAACACACTAGTAATCAAGGAATGAAATACTAAACAAGACACCATTTTTCACCTATCAAATTTAGTTGTGGAGCAGATGGAAATAAGGCATGTTGAAGAAGGCCCAGGTTTTTGTAATTCACACTCATTATCTTCACTTACTCAAGCCGCAATCAATTATTCCAATCTAGTTTCCACCTCCTACTTCTAGAACACTGGATAATAATACCAATGACAAAGGGGGGGTGTGGGTGGCTCAGTCGGTTGAACATATCTGACTTCAGCTCAGGTCATGATCTTGCGGTTTGTCAGTTCCAGCCCCACACCGGGCTCACTGCTGTCAGTGCAGAGCCAGCTTGGGATCCTGTCTCCCTCTCTTTGACCGTCCCCCGCTTGCATATGCATACTCTCTCTCTCAAAAACAAATAAACGTTTAAAAAATAATAATAATACCAATGACCAGGGGTGCCTGGCTGGTTCAGTCAGTGAAGCATGAGACTCTTCATCTCTGGGTTGTGAGTCAAGCCCCATGCTGAGTGTGGAGATTACTTAAAAATTTAAAAAAAAAAAAAATAGTAATACCAGTGACCAAACCAACAACCTCCAAAACCAATTAAACATCTCAGAAGTAAGGATGGACCAAGTCTCTTGTCTTCTGTGAACTTATTTTTCTTGGTTTCCATCACACCAGTCTTTTGCTCCCCTACCTACCTGACTGGCTATTTCTTCTGTCCTGTGTTCAATCTTCTTCCTCTACTACATCTTGAAGTATTGGGGGGGACCAAGTGCCAATTTTCACTTCTCTATCTATACTTTTTACCTTGGTGATCTCATACAGTCTATACCTTTCGATATCATCTATGTACTGAGTACTCCAAATTTTTATCTAACAGCTCTTGGCTCTCTCTTCCATGAGATCCAAACCTGTTCACCCAATTGCTTCCTCAACTACCAACTTCACAACTGATAAGCATCTCACATTTAATACACCCAAAATAGATCTCATGATTCTTCCCACCTCAAACTTCTGTTCCATTCTTCTCCCTCTCAGTAAATGCCACCATTTACTCATAGTTGCTCAAAACAAATACCAAAAAGCAAAGAATTCTCGGGGAATGCAGCTGGCTCAGTGAGTAGTTAGTAGAGCATGCGACTCGATCTCTCAGGGTCATGAGTTCAAGCCCCACGTAGGGCACAGAGTTTACTTAATTAAAAAATAGATATATATTTTTTAAAAAGCAAAGAATTCTCCCATTCCTTCATCAATCCACTTCCAAGTCTTGTTCATTCTACCTCCAAAATATTTTTAAATCTTTCTACTCTTCATCCCTGCCATGGACCTAGTCCAAGGTACTGCAAACAGCATCCTAACTGATCTCCCAGCTCCCCACTCTTGCCCTCTTCCTCCACATAGCAGTCAGATTATGCTACCTGCCTTCTTAAAACCTTCAAAGGATTCCTATGAAAACTAAATTCCTAATTAGGGCATTATCTGCTCCTATCTTTGAAAGAATATACACAACCAAAAATATACAATAACATCTCTAGGCAGCAGAACTATGAATACTCTTCCTCATTTCGCTTGTATTTTTAAACTTTTCTATGATGAATACTTGCTTATTAAGAGGAAACGATATTGTTGAATACTGTGTATTACATCGCATTTTTACACCTTAAGGAAAAAAGAAAATGGAAAATTGTAGGTAAACTCTAACTGTAACTGTTATAAGCTTAGATGAAAATACTAGCAAACATAAACACTAAGAATGATGTGTCAGGGCTATGGGATTATCGGTGATATTTTCCTCCTCTACTTTCTATTTTATAACATAATTACACTCACAACAGAAAAAAAAGATTATGAGATAAACCTCATTCATTGTCTTCTGCAATCTGGCCACAACCCACCGAACCAGTCTTTCTTCCAACTACTCACTTTCCCAAGCTTTCCACTCTAACCTCGCACTGTCTCACACATCTGGTGCTTTAACTCGGGCATATCCCTGGAAGATCCTCCAACCTTTTTAAATCCCACTCATCCTTCACAGGGGAGGGGGGCGGTAAGGATGGCGACAGGTTGGAGGTAGATTTCACCGTTCTTGTTGGTAAATCCACAACTTGCTGGTACCGGAGCCAAATCTCATTTCCGAGCCCATCAGAGGCCACCGAGCTTAACATGCTGAAAGCTCCGGCCACTGGGGCCCAAGGGACCCCCATCCCCGCAGAGAGCACTGTGCCCCTTAGAAAAGGACCCCCCACACAGCCAAATTCCAGGTTGCCGCTTCGAAGACTCCTCCGACAGACACACTCACCGCGGAACCAGCCCGCCCCTCCGGTCCTCTTCTATCCGCAGTCACTCGCTCCCCCCTCCGCTCCGCCCGGGACCGCGCGGCCACCCGGGTGGGGGAGGGGAGCGCACGTGCCCGCGCCGCCCCCGCCCAGACAATGCCCGGGAGAGCGGAGCGCGCGCCCGGCCGGCCGGAACCCGCTCCCGCCAACACTCACCCTTGCCGGGTCTCCCGCCGAAGCGCAGGGCCCGCTGGGCGCCGCGAGAGGACACAAGGAAGGTGCGAAAGCGGGCGAAGCTCCGCGGAGCCGCCCCGCCACGAGGCCCCAGCGACCCCAGAGCCCGCGGAAGCACAAGGCTCGGCGGAGCCCGCCCGTCCCTCCCTTTCGGCCCCGCACGTCAGCAGCAGGGGCGGGGCGGGACGCGCGCGGCGGCGGCGCGCGCGCGCGCGCGGCCCCGGGGGCGGAACTTGCAGAGATGTGGGCGGGGCCAGGACTCCAGCTGGTGCTGGGGCCGCGGCTGGCTGGGCTGGAGCTGTGGTTGGCGGTGGCCCAGACTCTGATCCCGGCCGGTGCTGCCGCACTGCCTGGGGAGTATGGATGTTGGTTCTGGCAAAGGCACCATCATCATTTATCATTTTCCTCCCTAGAAGATGGCAAGTTCCAGCCTCAAGTTTGACAGAATATTCCTTCTGCCGGCATATGTGAAGCTTCTACAGTAGTAACAGTAGCTATGATTTGTGTATGTGTATCATCTTGTACCAAGCTTTGTGCTAGGTTCTAGGGATACAAATAACAATAGTTATTACTAACCTATGATACAGATGCAGAAATTGGGGCTCCAAAAGGTTGGGATTTAACTAGTTTACACAACTAGTGAGTGACAATCCATCAAGTCCAGTTTACCTGCTAAATATCTTTTGAGCCCACCTTTTTCTTTCTCCCTGTACCGCCCTACCCCAGACCACATCATCTCCTGCCCAAGACTGCTGTAGCCGCCCAACCGGTGTCCAGGGATCTGTTTCTGTTCCCTTCAATCTGTTCAAGTCACTGTGTAAAGATTTACCACTGGAGCTGAGTGATAAGCTTAGAGAGAGTTTCCTATATAATTTTTTATACTTTACATATGTTATCAATTTTTAATGCTTAATAAAAATGTTTTAAAGAGTTCACTCCTTTATCTCCAATAGCAAGCCCAGTGCATTGCATGTGGCATGCACTCAAAAAGTATTTGTTGAATGAATGAGTTAATAGGACCAGGAACTGACTCCAAAACTCTGTATGATAAGGAAATTGAGGGTTTTATAACATGTCACCCCTGGCCCCCTGACCTTAAAGTCTATCAGGGGTAAAGACAGATTGACAATATTTGTTCAGCAAATTTTTTATTGTGTTTCTGTTCTGGCACTGTCTGCCAAGCACTATGTTAGGCACCGAGGATCAGAAAGGAACAAAACTGATCCTGCCCTTGTGAAATTTACAGACAATCTGATCTGAAAGGCCAGGAAAGGCTTCTCTTATCCTGAAGCTAAGACCCAAAGAGAGAATAGGAATTGGGGAGGTAAAAAATAAATTTCATAGAGAAAGAAGTAGGGTAAGAGGTCAGCATGAATGGGTCAATATTCCCCTGATTTTGAGGTCTAACCCTGAAAAAGGGGCATAGTAGTGTCCAGCTGACTAGGGATTGGGTGAGGCTAGAAACCCACTTCCCCTAGCCCAGCTTAGAAGGCTGAACAATTCTGGCAAATGTCTCACACTGAGCAGGGCTCAGGAGTAGGGGTATTGGGGAGAGAGAGGTTGATGCTTCTAGTTGTCCACACCTTGCAGATGGTGTGCCAGAAACCCAGACTTCTCTCGATGCTCCCTGACAGGCAAAATAGCATGGTTGAGAGCCATGGATGGGACAATGTGCCAGGGACTAGGTGATCCTAAGCCAGGGGCAGTGGTGGATTGAATGGCAGGGAATGGCTGGAGAATGTGACTAAGACCCCAAGGATGAGCAGAGCTGAAGCCTCCAGCAAGAGCAAAAGGGTTCCCAAGTCAGCTGATGAAAGGAGCAGGGATTGGAGGGGCTGGGGTGAGAAAGTGAGACATATGAATTTCAAGGTGCTGAAGCAATAGATCACGAGCTTGCCAGTCAACAACCTCAGGGCTGTGGTGATCAGGAGTGACTAGGGAGCAGAAGCCAGTGAGGACCCTGGCTACAGCTCTTAATTCTGCACACAGATCTGAGACCCCTCTGGCCACTGCTTCCAACCTTCCCTTTGATCTTGCAGGCCATCTTGGGAAGTCAAGGTGTGGAAGGGAAAGTTCTGGCAGGACTGCAATTTTAAGCTGACAGAATATTTACCTCAAATGAGATCTTTTAAGACCAGATAACTTTAACTGGCAAGTTTAAGTTCAGCCCAGTCCCCAAGAGCAATGACAGCCTCTGAAAAAAAAGTTTGCCTCATTTAATAAGAAATAACATAGCTACAAATTTCTACACATATGCACTCAGTGTGCACATTTTCATAACAGAGATAAGCTCTATAAAGGAAATGGGCATAGTGAAGACAGCACAGCACAGAGGGAGCACATTTAATATGGAGGTAGAAAAGGCCTCCCTGAAAAGACATTAAGTGAAACCCTGAAGGCAGTAGAAGCTGTTTGGGCATGATAATAATGCCTAAAACAAGATAAGAAGAAAGCCCAGGGTAACTTAAGCAAGAGTAAAATGGCTGGAGATGAGGCTGGGAGCAAGATCACACAGGACATGGTGTTATGATTTTGATCTTTGCCGTAAGAACAACAGGAAGTCATTAAAGAGTTTTAAACAGGGGTGTAATGTATTTTATTTGCCCTTTTAAAAAGATTGCTTACCTTGGCGAATGGGTGGGGATGACTGGAAGGGTGTGTGAACAAAGAAGCAGCTAGACAGTTACAAAGCAATTTGAGTCCCCCAGATGAAAAATGAGGATGGCTTACACTGAACAGCAGAGATGGAGGGAAGTAGATAGATTCAAGAATTGTGGACAAAATACCAAGAGACTTGGTAATGAATTGGGGAGAGACTGAACTCTGCTAAGTCAAATGCACGAAGAAAAACCGACCCAATCCTTTAGGCAGACACAGTCCTATACGCTGGAGGTTGGATTTCAGGCCCCTCCTTAGCCAGGCCTCTTCAGCCCGCATTCACCTGCACAAGTGGAGGTAGGACTGGGAGGAGAAGATCAGAAGGGAGAAAAATAGAGGGTGGCTCCCAGGTTTCTGGCATTGGCAAACAGTGGATTTGCTGAGATGGCTGAGTGCCATTTACTGAGAAGAGGGACGTGGAGGAAGAACAGATTTTGTGTGTTGGGGATTGGGTGAATCAATAATTCCCTTTGGGACATTTTAAGTATTCCCCTGACAAGATGAAACAGGCATCCCTACATAGGACCCTGGGGCTCAGAGGAGAACTGGTGGGTGGTGCTGTCAAAATACCATTTAACAGGTAGTTGGTGAGAGTTGGTGAGATTGCAATGAAAGTACAGCAAAGGAAACAATCGACAAAACTAAATGCAGCCTATGAAATGGGAGATATTCGCAAATAACATATTGGATAGAGGGTTAGTATCCAAAATCTATAAAGAACTTCTCAAACTCAGCACCCAAAAAACAATTAACCCAGTTAAGAAACGGGTGGAAGACATGAATAGACATTTTTCCAAAGAAGACATCTAGAAAGGGGCACTCAGGTGGCTCAGTTGGTTAAGCATCCAACTTTGACTCAGGTCATGAGCTTACAGTTTGTGAGTTTGAGCCCCACATCGGGCTCTCTGCTGTCAGTATAGAGCCCACTTCGGATCCTCTGTCCCCCTCTCTCCCTGCCTCTCCCCACTTGCTCTCTCTCTCTCAAAAATAAAAGAAGACATCCAGATGGCTAACAGACACATGAAAAGATGCTCAACATCACTCATCATCAGGGAAATACAAATCAAAAGCACAATGAGATACCACCTCACACCTGTCAGAGTGGCTAAAATTAACAACACAAGAAACAACAGGTGTTGGCAAATATTCGGAGAAAGGGGCACCCTCTTAAATTGTTGGTGGGAATGCAAACTGCTGCAATCATTCTAGAGAACAATATGGAGGTCCCTCAAAAAACTGAAAATAGAGCTACCCTAGGATCCAGCAATCGCACTATTAGGTATTTACCCAAAGGATACAAAAATACAGATTTGGAGGGTTACCTGTACCTCAATGTTTATAGCAGCATTATCAACAATAGCCAAACTATGGAGACAGCCCAAATGTCCATCGACTGATGAATGGATAAAGAAGCCGTTGTGTGTTTGTATTATATGTAGTATGTATATATAATATATAATGGAATATTACTCAGCCATTAAAATAATGAAATCTTGCCTTTGGCAATGACATGGATGGAGCTAGAATGTATTATGCTAAGCAAAATAAGTCAATCGGAGAAAGACAAATGCCATATGATTTCACTCATATGTGGAATTTAAGAAACAAAGCAGACAAATATATGGGAAAGTGGCGGCGGGTTGGGGGGAGAGGCTCTTAACAATAGAGAACAAACTGAGGGTTGATGGAGGAAGGTGGGAGGAGATGAACTACATGGGTGATGGGTATTAAGGACGGCACTTGTTGGGATAAGCGCTGGGTGTTGTGTGTAAGTAAGGAATCACTGAATTCTACTCCTGAAACCAATATTGTGCTGTATGTTAACTAAATAAAATTTTAAGAAAAGTATAGTTTAGAGGGGTTGCACAGTCATAGCCTACAATGTCACACTTTGCTTTAAACAAGCCAACACTCTGAACATTGAGAAATTTCACATAATAACCTGGATTTCTCTTTCTGTGAAAAACCAGAAGCTATATAACCTGGACCCACCTTGGTATAATCAGATATTAGCTAACACTATGTATGTATCAAGCAGTGTTCCAAGCACATCACAAATTTAATCTAAATAACTACTTTCTTCTTCTTCCTCTCTATTAAGGAAGAGAAAACTAAAGCCCAGAAGGGTTGAGTAACTTGTCAGACAGCTAGGAAGTGGAGGAGCTGGGTTGCACACCCAGGCTGTCTGGCACCAGGGTCTGAGAACCTAGCTGCCACGCCATGGATGCAGCTGGAAAGCTGCAGTCCCATTTAGAGAAACCCTATGGCCTTCAGGGGATGGTCCCATCACTCCCCATTGTCTTCCTGCCCACCCCCATTCCATACTGAGTGTCAGTTGCCCTTTATTGTTTTACTTGCGCTGCTGTTTTCTGATGTTAGAGAATTATTTCTCTATACCGGGTAGAAAGTTAAAAATATTAAAATTGAGATGTCTAACTTCTATGGGTAAGAATTTAAAAATCATTTGTGAAATTTCTGTATGTTATCTGATCAGATAAAACTGGTAAAAACAGGTTAGTATTCAGATTAAATATGTATGAGAAACTCTTACCTATGTTTCCATGCTTCTGACACAATCATACTTCAGAGGTGATTTCTTATTCTCAAGTATATAAGATTAAAATGATAGAGCCACGGCAACTAAAATGTTAAATAAGTTTTAAATTTCAAACAGTTTTATTTAAATAAGGCTGAGATCAGGGAGATCTTGACAATACACTTAAACTTATTTTCAAGTCTTCGGAAAAAAATATAGTCAGTTTGGGGTCTTATAGCCTCTCAAGCGGGAAAAGCAAAGGTGGGAAAGGAGAGAGAGAAAGGGAGGTTGGTGGTTTAGGTTGCCCACTGGTCTCTTACTCAGTAAAAGTGTGGGAGGAAAATGGCAGATATGGATGTTTAATGTAAAATATGAATTAAAAAAAAAAAAAACTATTACTGAAGTTTGTCAAGTAGGTTCCAAGAGCATTGACACTGACCCAGGATAGTTGGAGGGGCCTTACTCTGGGAGAAGTGCCAAACAGCTGTGTGCAAGGCTCCAGTGGCAAGGAGCTCTATGGGCAGACTGAAAGCAGCAATCAGGGAAACAAGGAAAGTCTGAAAGGATGGTGAACTCAAAATTCTGCCTGAGGCAGAAGCTGGCTCAGGTGGAAAATTGTTGCTAATTTCTGACCCGGAGATTCAGGTATCCTGGCCTACTCCCTGGGAAATCCACCCACCCTTCCTAAAATTAACATGAGTGAAGCCCCAGAGCCCTTAAGGTAATGACGTTCCCTTATAGGTTGCAGATACTAATTAGACTTCTTAAATGAGAACCTCACTTCTTTACAGCCCCAAGCAAACTGTTGTTAGTGCCTGGGAATTACATTCAGGCAGTTAAAAATAAGTGATTATTGGGCACCTCGCTGGCTCTGTTGGTGGAGTGGGTGACTCTTAATCTCACGGTCGTTGAGTTCAAGCCCCACGTTGCTGTAGAGATTATTTAAGAATAAAAAATCCTGGGGCGCCTGGGTGACTTAGTCTGTTAAGCATCCGACTTTGGCTCAGGTCATGATCTCACAGTCAATGAGTTCAAACCCTGTGTTGGGGCTCTGTGCTGACAGCTCAGAGCCTGGAGCCGACCTGGGAATCTGTGTCTCCCCCTCTCTCTGCCCCTTCCCTGCTTGCGCTCTGTCTCTCCCTCTCTCAAAAATAAATAAACATTTTAAAAAATATTTTTTTTTCAACGTTTTTTATTTATTTTTGGGACAGAGAGAGACAGAGCATGAACAGGGGAGGGGCAGAGAGAGAGGGAGACACAGAATCTGAAACAGGCTCCAGGCTCTGAGCCATCAGCCCAGAGCCTGACGCGGGGCTCGAACTCACAGACCGCGAGATCGTGACCTGGCTGAAGTCGGACGCTTAACCGACTGCGCCACCCAGGCGCCCCTAAAAAATATATTTTTTAAAAAATTTGTATTCATTTAAGGAAACTCTACACCCAATGTGGGGTTCGAACTCATGACCCCAAGATCAAGGGTCACATGCTCTTCTGACTGAGCTAGCCAAGCGCCCCAAGAATAAAAAATCATTAATAAATAAAAATAAATAAATAAAGGACTATCCCCAAACAAGAAACCAAATGTCTGGTTGGCCTATTTGAATTTTGGCAAAACTACGTCCCATCCTTTAGATCTTATTGGACCGTATCATAACCCAAAAGAAATCAGGTAGTGTGCTTTTTTTTTTTTTTCAAGATTTTATTTTTACATAATCTCTACACCCAGCATGGGGCTCAAACTCACAACCCTGAGATCAAGAGTTGCGTGTTCCACCAATTAAGCCACCAGGAACCCTTAGTGCTTCTACTCTGTGTGGATTATGCAGTTACCATGGAATACAAACTTTGGGAATGGGGAAGATGATGCAAGACATGTTTTCATTCATGCAAAAAAAGGCAAAAAATTTTTTCTTTTTGCCCTGAAAGGAAACTTTCTATGACTGGAACTGGTGGTTGGGTCCTCTGTGTTTGTTTCACATAAAAATAAAGCCTCTAAATGTGGCTTTACTTGGAACCCTAAATGTGGAGAAATTGGAACTCTCATACATTGCTGATGGGAATGTAAAAGGGTGTGTAGCCACTTTGGCAAACAGCTTGGCAGTTCCTCAAAATGTTAAACACAGAGTTACCATATGACCCAGCAGTTACTCTCCTAGGCAAATATTGAAAAGAAGTGAAAGCATACGTCTACATAAAATTTGTACATGAATGTTCATTGTAAATTTTATTGTATCTCAATAAAGTTTTTTTTTATTATTATTTTTTAAAAAGAAGTCTCTGAGGGGTGCCTGGGTGGCTCAGTCAGTTGGGCGTCTTACTTCAGCTCAGGTCATGATCTCATGGCTGGTGGGTTCAAGCCCTGCATCAGGCTCTGTGCTGACAGCTCAGAGCCTGGAGCCTGCTTCAGATTCTGTATCTCCCTCTCTCTCTCTCTCTCTCTCTCTCTCTCTCTGCCCCTTCCCCACTCACACTCTGTCTCTCTGTCTCTTAAAAATAAATAAATATTAAAAAACCTTTTTTTAAGTAGTCTCCGAGCATAGGTTAAAAATTTCTGAAAATTACTTGTAAAGGTAAAGGCAAAAAAAATACAAAATTTCCAACCAACCAATATGAGTCGGTTTAGGTGGAATATAGATCATGTAAAAAGGGGAATGTACAAAATAGTTCTTATTTTTTAACTTTTTTTTTTTATTCTTGAGAGAGAGAGAGAGAGTGAGCGCATGAGCAGGGGAGAGTCAGAGGGAGAGGGAGAGAATCCCAAGCAGGTTCTGTATTGTCCATGCAGAGTCTGATGTGGGGCTCAAACTCACAAACCATGAGATCATGACCTGAACTGAAACCAAGAGTGGGACACTTAACCACCTGAACCACCCAGGTACTCTGCCAAAATAATTCTACTTGAACCTCAGGGCAAGTTTTTAAAGCCTAAAGACTTCTGATTTTATTTTGGTTACATTTCCTTGTCTTTAATTAGCTTTTAGGTGTCCAGGTAATACAATACTGAGATATTTTCATTATTGTTTAATGTTTTTGAAATGAACTTCTATACTACAGCTCTCTGTTATGAAAGATAAATAATGACACTGGTGCTGAGCTTATTTTCTGACAGAATTTTTAATAACCTTTAATTTCCTTGATGATATTGATGTGTATTATCCTCTGCTAGTTTTTATCAGGATGTTTCCTGGCTTTCTATTTTATGATCCATCTGTTCTAGAAATGCCCCCAAATGCCCTTAGTCAAGAGGTATAATCCTGACTGTAAATAGCCCTCATCCCCAAGTATAAGAGGCCTCTGGTGGCCTTGCCTGAGCCAAAACAAAGAATATTGCATATATCAGTTTTCAAAAATCAATTGCTGCTGAGAGTGCTATCCTGTTGACCCTGATGTTAGAAGTCTTAATCTGCCTTCACAGTGGCAGATTTGGGGATGTTGCCCCTGTAATCAGTTCTCAGTTCCTCCAATGCAAGTGAGTCGGAGATATCAGTTGAGCAATTTCAGAAGAGCAATCTTCTACAAATTGACCTTGGCAGTGATACAAACCACATGGGTAATAACTTTTATTCTCCAAACATCTCCAATCTCTTATGTTGTATGACCATTATGTTTCTCCTCCTATGCTTATGAAATGCCTTATTCATATGTTCAGAGTAAATGCATCCAGATTTGGTGTTCTCCAACTAAGCAACATATAATGTCGGAACAGTCATAAATGTGCCTAGAGAAGAATTGTTCACATTATAAAAGGAACAAAAGGAGGAGAAACTGTCAGGGAATTTTCCCTGCTGTTTTGTATTGTATTCATTGTAGAAAAGACCAAGTGGAGAATCTGAGCAGAGTTTGTGTATACAATGAATTCATGGCCCAAAATTCAGGCAGTCTGGTTTTTTTTCTTTTTTTAAAGTTTATTTATTTATTTTGAGGAGGGGGGAGGGCGGGAGGAGCTGAGAGAGAGGGAGAGAGAGAGAACGCCAAGCAGGCTCTGAGCTGTCAGCGCAGAGCCCAGCGCAGGGCTCTTACTCATGAATGGTGAGATTATGACCTGAGTGGAAATCAAGAGCTCGACTCTTAACCGACAGAGCCACCGGTGCCCCCACGCAGTCTGCGTCAAAGTAAAAAAACAAAGCAACAAAACAAAACACGATAGTATTGGGTATAATAGTTGGGAAAACTTTTCTTTGACCCTTAACTGTATACTGCTTGTACAATGTTTACATTTACATTTTGCACAAAAGATTTATTTATGCAACAACAAAGGCATAAGAAGCTGTGCCTATCCTCTTCCCCTTTTGTCACCCTGTCTTCTCCTTCAGTAGATGACATACAAAACAACTTAGCAGACTTCACATTCATTCCCTACCCACAATCCCTTGTCTTCTTCTATAGAAGCTGGAAGGTTGAACACTCAATTTTTTACCATCTCCTGCAGCCAGGAATGACCATGTGGCTCAGTAGCCAACAAGATGAATCCATAGTTCAGTGAATGAAAAGAGACTCCCAAAGAAGGAGGAGAGTTGTAGCTAGTTTTGCCTTTGCCCTTCTGTCCCTCTAAATTTGGATGTGATTCCTGAAGGTCCAGCAGCCATCCTTCAAATATAAGATTATAAGCCAAAACCTTAAAAATGGTAGCACAGAAAGAAAGCAGGAGTCTGCGTCTTTAATGATAGTATTGAGTCTCTGTACCAGGTCTAGACCGCCAACTTGCTTTGTGAGAAAAATATCATTTGCTTAAACAACTTGTTGCCAGGTTTTCTATTATTTCTAGCCAAGGACATTCCTGTATGACACATGAGATTTCTTCAATGTGTTTCTTTCCTTATTCTCATCAACTTCTTTGATAATTCCTTCTCAATTTCTATCCCAACCTCCTCTTTCTCTGCCAATGCCTAAATACTGAGGTTTCTAGATCTTCTGTCATTGGTCTGTTCTCATTTCTTGAATAAGTTTCCCCAAAGGTACAGGTTGAACTGCCCATTACGTACCAATGAGTTTCAAATCTTGACCATGAATTTAGGCCTCTGTTCTGAACCTGGGCCATTATTTTCTTAAATATTTATTTTCAAGTACCTTTAAGACATTTCCCCTTGAGTGGCCCTGAAGCAAATTCAGTCTATCCACAGTTTAATTCATTTTTTCACCAACCACTCAGTTATCTAAGATAGAAACTTTGGAATCTTCTACTCTGCATTTACCCTCACAGATCTCATCCAGTTGGTCTCCAGGTGTTACTGAGTCTACCTTCTTAATTCTTAGGCCAGGTCTCTCTTCTTTCCTCCCTCAGCCATCATCCTGGGCCAGGTCCCACTTTCTCTCACCTGGATTCCCACACCTCCTCACTGGTTGTGTTGCCATCTTGCTCTCCTCATCAAATGCATCTCAGCTGCCAAGCCAACTTTCTACAACACAAATCTGACCACCTCACTCTGCCATTTAAGGGGCCTCCCAGTGCCTCACCCCCATTACCCTGGGCTAGCGGTTCTCAAATTTTAGCAATCAGCATTAACTGCAGGACTTGTTCAAACACAGATTGGTGGGCCCTTCTCCTGTGTATCTTATTCCATAGGTCTGGGGTGGGTCCTAAAATGTGCATTTCTTTTTTTTTTTCTCTCTTTTTAACTAGGCTCCACACCCAATGTGGGGCTTAAACTGAGATCAAGAGTCACATGCTCTACCCACTGAGCCAGCCAGCCACCCCCTAAAACGTGCATTTCTAACAAATTGGGGGATGATGCTGATCAAGGGCCATAATTTGAGAACCACTGGCCTAGGTTAAAATTAAAACTCATTAGCATCAGGTTTAAGACCATTTACAATCTACTTTCTCAGTTTCTGGCTGCTGCTCACCACATTCCTGAAATTCTTTCCAAAGTCACCTTCCACTTCTATGGAAAGCTAAGGTCTTAACTCATTCCCTCTCCTGCCTGGAATGCAATCTGTCCTTCTCATTCCTGACAAATTCCCTTACCAATTCTTCAAGGAAAGTCCAGCTCTGACCATCTATTTTCTTTTTCTTTTCTTTTAAAAAATTTTTTTTAATGTTTATTCATTTTTGAGAGCGGGGGAAGGGGCAGAGAGAGAGAGGGAGACACAGAACTGAAGCAGCTCGAGGCTCTGAGCTGTCAGCATGGAGCCTGACGCAGGGCTTGAACCCACAGACTGTGAGATCATGACCTGAGCTGAAGTTGGCTGCTTAACCAACTGAGCCACCCATGTGCCCCAAGGCCTTCTATTTTCTTGAAGAAGTAATTAATTTGCTGCTTCCTCCTCTATATTCCTTGGCACTTTATACGTAGGGTACTTTATAGTCTTGCTACTTAAATTGGTCCTCAACAAACACTAGGAGCATCACTGGGAGCTTGTTAGAAATGCAGACTCTCAGGCTTCACCCCAGACCTACTGAATCAGAATTTGCAATTTAACAGGATCCTCAGGTGATTCCCTTGCATAAAGAAGTGTGAGAAGCCCTGCTGGGCAGGGCCTCATGCTAGGCATTGCGATAGATGGTTTGATGACAGTATTTCCTTTGATTCCTTCAGCAGTGCCATGGCTCATTATTATTGCACACAATTTGTAGAGGAAGTGGAGGTTGGTAGTAGGCAGAGCTGGGATTCAAACCTAGGACCATCTGGCTTAAAAAACCCTGTGCTTGCTGTGCTATACCAATTGTCTCTCTGTTACAGGTCTTCACACGTAGCATTGTAATTATCCATCCATAGGTCTGTCTCCTTATCCATGTAAGGAAATGCTGAGCAGGGCAAAGTCTCTGGACTTCAAGGATAAAAACAAGGAAGAACTGGGGCGCCTTGGTGGCTCAGTCCATTGAGCTTCCGACTTTGGCTCAGGTGACGATCTCATGGTTCATGGGTTTGAGCTGACAGCTCAAAGCCTGGAGCCTGCTTCGGATTCTGTGTTTCCCTCTCTCTCTCTGCCCCTCCCCCACTCTCTCTCTCTGTCTCTTTCAAAAATAAATAAACATCAAAAAAAAAAAGGAAGAAACTTTCTCACTGTCAACTCTAGTTCTGACAGCAATTTTGGGTAGGATGGGCTTCTCGAAAGAAAGAGTTTATATAAATTTTAAAAATATGACAGCTTTGTTGAGATGTAATTCATATACCACATAATTAACCCATTTAAAGTGCACAATTTGGTGCTTTTTAATATATTCACAGAAGTGTGCAGCCATCACCACCATCAGTTTTAAAATGTATCATACACCGCTCAATGAGCTGCATGCCCATCAGCAGTCACTCTCTATTCCCACCCCCCGCCCTGCCCTGGCACCTCAACTCCAGGCCACCACCAACTTACCTCCGTCTCTGTATCCACTCTGGATGTTTCACAGGAATGGAATCGCACAATAGGTAGCCTCTGTGACTGGCTTCTTTCACTTAGCATAATGTTTTTATTTGTATATATTTTTTAAGATTTTATTTTTTAAGTAATCTCTACACCCAATGTGGGGCTTGAACTCACAATCCTGACATCAAGAGTCGCATGCTCTATTGACTGAGCCAGCCAGCCAGGTGCCCTAGATAAGAGTAATGTTTTATTATTTATTTAAAGGTCATTTTTTTTTTTTTAATTTTTAGCTTTATTTTCTTTTATTTTTTGAGAGACAGAGAGAGACAGAGCACGAATGGGGGAGGGGCAGAGAGAGAGGGAGACATGGAATCCAAAGTGGGCTCCAGGCTCTGAGCTGTCAGCACAGAGCCTGATACGGTGGCTGGAAATCATAGACTGCAAGATCATGACCTGAGCTAAAGTCAGACGTTTAACCAACTGAGCCACCCATGAGCCCCTTTAGGGTAATGTTTTAAAAATCATCCATGCTGTAGCACGAATAAGTGCTTCCCTTCTCTTTATTCCTGAGTAAAATCTCATTGTATGGATATACCACTTTTTATTTCTCCATTCTTGAGTTTATAGACACTTGAGTTGCTTCCGCCTTTTGGCTCTTATTAATAATGTTGTTATGAACATTGGATGTATCAGTTCTTGTGCGGACATATGTTTTCATTTCTCTGGTTCTATGCTTAGGAGTGGAATTGCGAGGTTATATGGTAACTCTGGGTTTAAAGTTTTGAGGAACTGCCACACTGTTTTCTAAAGGAGGTGCATTATTTTAAATACTCAGCAGCAGCCAGATGAGGATACCATTTTTTCCACATCCTTGCCAACATTTGTCATTATTTGACTTTTTTAAAAAATTCAACTTATTTAAACTAAAAAGAATCTGTCTTTTTGATTATAGTCATTCTAGTAAATATGAAGTACTATATCATGGTGGTTTTGATTTTCATTTCCCTAATAATGAATAATATAATATTGAGCATATTTTCATGTGCTTGTTGACCATTTGTTTATCTTCCTTGGAGAAGTATCTATTCAAATCTTTTGCCCATTTTTGAAATAACTTACTTTATTTTATTTTTAATTAATTAATTAATTAATTTTGAGATTGAGAGAGAGAGAGAGAGAGAGAGAGCATGAGCGCACACACATGACAGGGGGAGGGGAAGAGAGGATCCCAAGCAGGCTCTGTGCTATCAGCATGAAGCCAGACACAGGGCTTGAACCCACAAACTGTGAGACTCGTTGGGCTTGAACTTCCCCACACTTTGTTTAAAATAAAGTCAGTCAGTTTTACAAGCAGAGTGTTGGGCTAGGGTGTTAGTCTCTGGTCTGCTTGATATGCCTTTTTTTTCATTGAAACTAACATACCATTGGGGGCTGGCTGGTTGAAGGGTGCCTTGACCTCTCGGTGACACTTACCTGGAAATTAGCCTAGTCAACAGGGATGTGGGGGATGAGGAATGCTGGTGACCTGCCCTTCCCAAGAAGATATCCTTGATTGGCAGCTGGGGTGAGCCCCACCTCTTGACCATACCCACTGGAAGTATAGCTTTTGTCTCATTGATTTGGGGGGGGGGGTGAGTTTGAGAATGAGTGGCTTAAGTGCTACAGAATCTATCTGTTCTTACTAAATTTTAGTAGATTTTCTTGAATAAATGTTTCATCACTTGCTATATACCCTTAGGACAATTTCCAGAGACTTTAAATGTTGTTGTTTTTCTTAATCATTTTCACCAATTATAGTTGTTTTGCTGGGGTGTGGGTCCACAAAACTCTTTACAATTCTGGGAGTAATTTATAACATTTTGATGAAAATGGGATCATTGCAGCTGTGGGGATAGGGATATTTGGGAGGGGGGGTAGGGATAGCAGTAGCAGAGTAAGTCAGGAATAGAAGATTGAGTGGCAATCAATTAGGACTTCCAGTTAGCATAACAAGTGAGAGACAGTAGCTGTGAACTAAACCTGGGGCCACTAAAGAATTTTGGAGGCTTTATAGCTTCTCTATTCCTTTGCTTTTCAACTTACCTTTTATGCTTCGCATAGTGATTGTCAGTCATACATAAACATTCATTACCTACTCTGTGCCAGGCACTTTGCCAAGTCCTAGGAAGAGTAAGGTTAATAAAGACAGACTTGGTCCTTGCCCTCAAGGAGAGAAGAATAAATCCCCTTGGAAAATCAGGAAAGGCTTTATAGAAGAGGCAGCATTTGAGCTGGAACTCAGATGCAAGGAAAGGGTTGCTGTAAACCTAAATTTAGACAGAAGCCCAAAACCTAATTATAAGGTCAGGGAAAGTCACTGTTATGTAGGATGTTAGGAAACCATTAGGAACATGATTTAACATATATTGATGAGATTTTTCAGCTCTAGGCAAATTCAAAATAGGTCCTTTGTCACTGGCACTCAACCTTCTTTTCTCTCTTCTCAATTTTCAATGACCTGGGGCTTTCCAACACTACCCACTAAGGCATCTTACCCCAGCTGATCCTTTCCGTTGGACTGGATTCTTGGCTAGATCCTTGGAACTCATCAAATAAGAAATGGTTCCTAATTTTAAAGAGTCCATAACCTGGGAAAGGGAGGTAAAGTGTCAAATAGAAAAGTACCATGACAGAGATATATGAAGGTGGTAATGGGGATACACAAGAGCTCATCTAACTCAGACTGAGGTGGGAGGAGGACGGTTATGGGAGTTCTCCTGAGGAAATTAAATCTAAAGTCTTTCAGAGAATGAGAGAGATAGCTGGAGGACAGGCATTCCAGGAGAAGAAAGCCAGTTCACAGAGATGGGTAAGCCCATGAAGCATTCCTCTCCGCTACCCCCTGTCCCCCAAGACTTGGGGAATTCTATATTGTATTTATTTTGGCAAGTAGCAATGCCTTCCTCTCCCTAAAGAATTCAGATGTTTCTCCCTGGCCCTTAGCAGCCAGCTAGGTGTACGAACTAGTATCAATCAATTGATTGTTTCCACCAAGGATTTCAATCAAGGAGTAAGTGAGGTAAACATAAATCCGTTAGCAGTTGTGTTGGATGGGCAGGGATGTTCTATCCAGATTATTTCTGCTTAAAGATCATTGTTGTGTGTCCTGCTTCATGACTCTTTGGAGCTGCCTCAGTTTCTGCCTATTTTCCAAGTCTGATACTTGGTTCTCTCATTGATTGATTCTGTGAGCCTCTACTGCCTTCTGATAAATTCCTTATTCAGATAGAGTTGGTTTTAGTGATACACCAACTTTGATCTTAGGCAAATCATTTGGGAGTCTCTTCCACACAAGAGACGATGAAGGCCTGAACTAAGACATTGGTATGGAGGATAGAAAGGTTGATGGATGGATAGATAGATTGAGATATCAAAGAGGTAGAGTTCCTGGCATAAGATAGGTACTCAATTCATATTTGAATGCATGATTGAATAGCAGAAAAAATTACTCCTAGATTTCTGGCTTTGAAATGCAGTCAATTTTGTTGCTATCTGTTGCAGAAGAGAGAATACAAGATAAATGAGTACTTTTGGAGAAAGAGATTCTAGAGTTTCACTGCTAGTAGTCCCATATTAAGGATTCGGGTAGAAATTTCTTTTTTTTTTTTTTTTTTAAAGTGTTTGTTTATTTTTGAGAGAGAGAGAATGGGAGAGGGGCAGAGAGAGAGAGGGAGAGAGAGAATCCTAAGCACTGCACTGTTAGTGCAGAGCCTGATGTGGGCTCGATGTCACCAACTATAAGATCATGACCTGAGCCAAAATCAAGAGTCAGAAGTTTAATCCACCGAACCACCCAGGTGCCTCTCAAGTTGAAATTTCTTTAAAAAAAAAATTTTTTTTAACGTTTACTTATTTTTCAGACAGAGAGAGACAAAGCATGAACGGGGGAGGGTCAGGGAGAGGGAGACACAGAATCTGAAACAGGCTCCAGGCTCTGAGCTGTCAGCACAGAGCCTGATGCGGGGCTCGAACTCACCGACCGTGAGATCATGACCTGAGCCGAAGTCAGCCGCTTAACCGACTGAGCCACCCAGGTGCCCCTCAAGTTGAAATTTCTAAAAGACATTTGGATACAAGTAGGGGCACCTGGTTGGGGCAGTTGGTAGGGCACACAACTCTTGATCTTGTGGGGGTAAGTTCAAACCCCATGTTAGGTGAAGAGCTTATCTAAAGTATATATATTAAATTTTTAAAAAAGGCATTTGGATACAAGTATATTGACTGAATATTTAGATTTAGAAGTCATTAAATACAGTCATTACTAGAGCCATAGAATTTACATTTATAAAATTATCCAGGATAATTATCTGCAAGGTAAGAAGAAATCCTGCTGATTGGGGATTTAGGGCAGAGGTGGAGGAAGAGAACATGAAGAAGAAGTAAAAGGGAAAGTATGACTACAGCCAAGATAGAAAAAAATGTAATTAAGAACATCAAATTTATAGGAGTTAAATAAAATAGAGACTTGTGGATTTAGCAACAAAATGTAATTAGAACTCTTAGCAAGTGTGATTTCTGTAGTGATATGAGCCAGACTGCAGTAAGAAATGAGGCAAAGGAGAGATTTAAATTTTTCATTTTTATATTTTTTAGTAATCTCTATGCCCAGGGTGGGGCTTGAACTCACACCCCAAGATCAAAAGTTGCATTCTCCACCAACTGAACCAGCCAGGCTCCCTGAAAGGAGAGATTTTTTAAAAAGAAGGTGTAGTTAGAATGGAATTGAGAGCTGCAGAAAGGATTTTAAATGTTTATTTATTTTTGAGACAGAGAGAGAGAGAGTGTAAGCAGGGGAGAGGCAGAAAGAGAGGGAGACAGAGAATCCAAAGCAGACTCCACGCTGTTAGCACAGAACCTGATGTGGGGTGTGAACTCAGGAGTAGAGAATTCATGACCTGAGCCAAAACCAAGAGTCAGAAACTTGACCAAATGAACCACCCAGGAGCCCTGCAGAAAGGATTTTAAAAACGAGAGAGGCTACAGTATTTTTAAATGCTATGTGAAAGTACTCAGTGAAAGAAGGTGAAAATCAGAGAGGGAGGTAGAGGGAAGTCCCTAAAATGCTGGACAAGGGGGATTCAGGGTTTAGATGAAGGACAGATACCTAAATCATGAAGGAGAGAGGATGGGAAATAAGTCTGGGAGGGCAAGATGTGGAGAGAGATTCTACTTCATGTCTTTCAGTCTTTGAAGGAAAGAGCACGATCAGTTGCTGAGAACACAAGTGAAGACAGTACAGTACTCCAGGAGAGTGGGGAATGAGCTGTTGTAAAGGAACAAAGAGAGCATAGGAGCACTGGTTTGCCAAGAGTATCCTGCTCAGTTGAGGTTGGCAATCACATTTCAGAGGTATTAGTTTGTAGCGAATTGATTTTCTCTATCAGTACTCAGCAGCTTGGGAGTAGGAGCAGAGAAGGCCAATAACTGGGTTGATTTAAAGTGGGATGGGAGATCAAAAGGGTGAGCAGATTTTGAATGCTGGTGAGAGTGGATGGAACAACATTACAACTGTGGAATAGGCTGGGCAGGGAGAGTGGGCAACCCAGGGGCTGCATGAAGAAATGTTGGAAGATGGCGATCTGGAAAAGGTCACAGGGAAAGTCACGGAATGAGAGAGGAAGGAAGGGAAGGCGTGGCAAAAGACAGAAAAGCTTTAGAGGTTAAGGTTTCATAGGAAGAATAATTCTGGTGATGGAACAATCTAAGGCAAGGCTTTGTGAGTTACTGGACTGAGTGGGGGTGAAGATCTATTGACTAGAGGTAGAAATATTGTGAGGTGAGAGCAAAGGGACAGGTTCTAAATGCTGAAATGACCCAGGATAATGGCAGAAATCAAAACGAAAGAGCAAGACTGTAAGTCAGATGCCAAATTTGCTATAAATAACATGTTGAATGGTAGGTATGTGGAAGCTACAAGTTAAGTGGAAAATGCAACAGATTAGGGGGTTAGGGAGCACCGGGTTGGCTCAGTTGGTAGAGCATGAGACCCTTGATCTCAGGGTTGTGAGTTCAAGCCCCATGTTGAGTGTGGAGACTACTTTCAAAACAAAACAAAACAAAAACTAGGACATTAGTGTAATGCTATTTCCCTGTCTCAACAAGCAGCCCTTCCCTGATTGCTATGCATTTTCTCACTTGACAGAAAGCTTCTGGAGGACAGGGACTATCTTATTTGATGTATTAGTCCCTCAGCACCTTTCCCAGTGCTTGGCACAATTGGAAAGAAGAGACCATAAAATCTCTTTACCCTGGAAAATGATGATTCTTTATTCCCATTTACACAGTTCTCAGTAAGTGGAATGTCTGTAACTACCTCTATCACGTTATACAGAATTGATCTGTTCACATGTCTGCCGACCCTGTCAGTCTCTAAACCTTAAGAACAGGGACTGTCGGGGAGCCTCAGTGACTCAGCTGGTTAAGCATCTGACTTTGGCTCAGATCATGATCTCATGGTTCATGAGTTCGAACCCTTCATTGGCCTCCATACTGACCGTGTGGAGCCTGCTTGGGATTCTCTCTCTCTTTCAATCCCTCTCTGCCCCTCCCCCCACTAGCTCTCTCTCTCTCTCTTTCTCTGTCTCTCAAAAATAAATAAACTTAAAAAAAAAAAAAAAGAACAGGCACTGCCACATTCATTAATGCAATCCCAGCAAGGAACATTCTGCCTAATCTACATCAAGGATTCCAATGTTTGTCAAATAAATAAATGAATAAATGAATGAGTGAAATCTCAAAGCTATTAATTACTAGCATCCCTGATTAAGCACCATTGCCAAGTACTGTGCTGAATGTTTTATGTTCTAATTTATTCCTCAAACCAAGCCTAAGTGGGAAGGGGGGAAACCAAAGTTCAGAAAAGTTAAATACCTTACCCAAAGACATACATGTAGTAAATGTTAAAGCTGGCATTTAAACACGGTTGGTTTTAAAATTTATTTTCACGTTATGTTGCCACTAAGCCTAGTCTAAGTGTACCAACTAGCACTTTTCAGAAAACCAGGCTTAGTGAATGGCTCCACGGTACTAACTTTATCATTAGAGCAATGATTCCCAAGGCACTTTTTTTTTTTAATGTTTATTTATTTTTGAGACAGAGAGAGACAGAGCATGAATGGGGGAGGGGCAGAGAGAGAGGGAGACACAGAATCGGAAGCAGGCTCCAGGCTCTGAGCTGTCAGCACAGAGTCCGACGCAGGGCTCGAACCCACAGACCTCGAGATCGTGACCTGAGCTGAAGTCGGACGCTTAACCGACTGAGCCACCCAGGCACTCCATTAAGGCACTTTTTTCTATATATGCTAGTCCTGTGTCCTTTGAGAAGATAAGATCAAATAGGCAAAGATTTTAACAAAAACATGCAAGGGAAGAAATGTCCTGTGAGAGAAAACATGGAGAGTCATTAGGTCCTAAAAGCAAGTGAGGAAAAGGGGGAAAGAAGGTTGGATAGAAACATCCTGCATTACCATGCAGTGTAATGAAGGCTGGACAAATTAGAAGGGGAGTCGTGGAGGCAAAATCCACCATTAGGAGAGATCTTTTAGGAACACATGTGCCTTAGTAGCCCTGCCACAAGACATTGGCTGGGCACAGCTGGTGGGACGTGTGGCCTCAGCACAAATGCAAGATGGATTTCAAAGCCAGCAGCTGTGGCATCATTCGGTCAGTTATGCTCCCTGTGGTTGGAGGTAGGTCAGACCCATTTCCATTGGCTGCCATGCCATGCTTGCAAGCTTCTTGGAAGGTGGCTTTCTGTTTTGTTTTACCTCCTCTGCACATGTGTGGACACTGAATTCATATAAAGCCCTACCATCTTTGGCGTCATCCACCAAATCCGAGTAGAAAGGGGTAGGTGTGCATACTAATAAATAGGATCTTTTAAAATCCTCTTTTCTTCTTCCATTTTACTCACTAAAACATAACTCCCTTCTGTGCTGAGCATAAGTGATTTGTGAGTCTTAATTTATAAAGGTGACTGGGTGACAATACAGAGAGGTTAATACTATTGAAATAAAAGTTGAATGTTAGTCACAGTTCCTCTAGAAACAAGAAGCACAGTATGTCACTCAGGGCCACAGGGGAAGAAGCACCAGTGTCAGGAGGCAGAAAGAAATAAGGGGAGAGCATAGTCTAAAGCCTTTCCTGGCTTTTCCGTGAGAAAGTCAAGTCAAGGCAGGGCAGGGTATACAGTTTAGGATTGGCTAGTTTGAATAATTACAGCAAGCTTTGGGACAGAGGAGCTGTTCTCAGTGTCTGGTACCTGGCCCTAGGGTGACTCAGGGCAGGGGAAATATTGGCTTGGTGTGTGAGTTAAAGGAGTTAGTTGTGGGCATGGATGATATATGAAAGGTAGGCTCACCGACAAGTTGGTTACTGTTTCCAGGAATTAGCTAGTTCTAGGAAGAACAGTCTCTCCCTAGCCAGCAACGTCCCCCAGAGATGTCAAAAAATTATAAAATAAAACAAAATAAAAAATAAATTAAAAAGATCCCAACAAAATTAAGAGGAAAACCATGCCTTTTGATATTCTAAATCTACATTAACAGTGAATAGCAGGGAAGAAGGCAGGTTTAAATCATTTTTCCCCATTCCATTGTGAGTGCAGGTGATTTTTTAAGTAATCTCTACATTCAAAGTGGGGCTTAAATTCATGACCCTGATATTAAGAGTCATACGCTCTACGAACTGAGCCAGCCAGGTGCTCCAAGAGTGCAGGTGAATTTTTTAAAGAGAAAATTGAAAGTACAAGGGGCTTCTATTCTTTACCCATTGTCCGTGATTTTCCAATTATAAGCTAACAAACACTTTTAATTTTCTCACCCCCTTCTCTGCTTTTCATATTGCATTTTTGTCCTGAAATAGCTGCATGGAAAAGGAACCAACATTTATGTTTTCTTCTGTGCCAGAACTGTTCACCCTTGGACACACATCCCAGTAGCTCATCTCTTCACAATAAGCCCGTGAGGTGAGTAGCATGACCTTTCCTAAACATGGGAAAGTATGGTTCAGAGATTAAATAGCTTTATGGTATAGAGCACTGGTTGGAATTAGGTCTGATGAAGCCCATGCACTTTCCAGGTGTGGATACAAAGGAATTGGGTCAAAGAAAACAGCTTTAACATTTATTATTTAAGTAGCACTCTAACTTGCCATTTTCTTTTGATGGCACAATTTAAAAACTAAGCATAAAAAGCTAAGCCTTGCATATACTTCTGTAACATATATCTTTTCAAAATTTTACCTTGTTAATGTAAAATCAGACATTGCATCTCCAGTAAATAATATGCCCTCTCCCTGACACCTGAAAGAAAATTTCTTAAGTCCTTTACTCTTCATATTACTACAGGGGTACTTCTGAGAGCCTACTCAAAAAACACTATAGAGTGTACATGTTATAAATAACTTTTATGGTAATTAAAAATTTTTTTGGATAGGTGACTTCCATGTAGTTCAGACTAAAACAACGATTATATGCCTATTTATACATTACGTATGATTAGGAGTATGCGGTGGCATTTCCTTTTTACTTGTTCGTTAGCCACCATTTCCTTTCCTCATATACACCAATGTTTTTAGTTTACCTTTCTAGTTACCTTATGGACATACCAGTAAACACTCACATATATTAATATGAAATTTCCTCCATTCCTTCTTTTTTTGCACAAGCATTTGGATGTACTTAAAATAAAACAATGGGGCACCTGGATGGCTTTGGTCGGTTAAATGTCCATCTCTTGATTTTGGCTCAGGTCACGATCTCACAGTTCGTTAGGTCAAGCACCGAGATGAGCTCTGCCCTGATAGGGTGGAGCCTGCTTGGGATTTTCTCTCTTCCTCTCTCTCTCTGCCCCTTCCCCACTTGTGTTCTCACGTGAGCATGTGCACAGGCTGTCTCTCTCAAAATAAATATTGATGGGCATTGAGGAGGACACCTGTTGGGGTGAGCACTGGGTGTTGTATGGAAACCAATTTGACAATAAATTTCATATTAAAATAAATAAATAAAAGAACATAAAAATAAATAAATAAATAAATATTTAAAAATAAAACAAAACAACAATTTTTTGGTAAACAAAATTTAATACAACTGTATAGTCAAATAATAATGGTTAAAAGACATTTTATTAGATACAACTTTTAAAAAATTAAAGAAACTATGCACAAAGTATATTTAAACAAGACATACACGAATTAATGTGCTACAACTGAATTGAGAACAAAGAAGTACAAAGCATTTTTGTTTTCACTGTGGAGATTCTGGAGCCTCTCACTAAAAGTGAATGACATTTGGCTGCCATAGGTCTGTACAAGTTGGAAAGCATATTATGCTTTTTTTCAACTCTATAATTGTGTTGTCTTAGCTCCAGAAATTCTCAAAGATTTAAATAAAGAAACTATGGGGAGGGATGATGGGGAAAGGAAGAATAAGAACTTTTCCAAGAAAGATAAAAGAAAAAGCCTGTAGGAGGAAAAAAAAAAGTACATAAGAATGGAACAAAAATAAGTGTGTTTACATTTTTGACATTAGATGTAGATATCGTAAATGACATTTTACAAAGTTTTAATCAGTGTTAGATGTTTGTCTGAATATCTTAGAAAGCACCTTGGTAACAAAAACAAACAATACTCCCAAATATAATAAAACTCCAAACACTCAACATTTCTTAACATTCTCATTCTGCCAAGCAACCACATGGTGCTCATTAAAAAATTTAAGAAGAAGGGAAGTTTATTTACTCTGTAGGAAACAGATATGAAACTCACTGAAGGTAAGCTTTGTTTAGAATGAAAAAAAAAACAAACAAAAAAAACCAACCAAAACTGAAATATCACTAGAGAACTTAAGGCACATAAACAAATTCAGATGCAGTTATTTTGAAAACATTAAAACAAATTCTTTTCTTTGGAACAATATATAAAATAAGTTATGACTACTGCTGTTTTTAAAAAAATTATTTATGATGATCTTTAGCACTAAGTAAATTTAATATCTAAGGCCATCACACAAATGTAAAACATTCATAAAAACATTTAAAAATGTCTGAAGTATGTTGAAAATGTCTCTGGAATCATCAATTCACACTCTGGCTCAATGGTTTCTGGTGTCTAGCATTAGATGTGACAATAAGTATAGCTCCCTATACTTTTAAAAGGCCTAACCTTTTAAAAGGCCACCAAATTGCCCTCCTTCTGGTTACTTGATACGGTGAATTTATTTATTTAACTACAAAGAATGATGGGGTGAGGTGATGTAAACCTGCCTTTCAAAATAATGCACAAGAAATTCTAATAAGGCCAAAATCATGTTGAGGTTAACTGGTGTCTTGAGTTTAGTAAAATAAAGGCTTCCACAGGAAGCCTTTAAGAGACATTATCTTAACACTTGGCACCACATAAATAGTTATCTCTTCTCTTTGAAAATACAGTCTGGAGATGTCTTTTCCACATACAAATCTCAAGACACAAAAGGCACACACAACTATTTAACCCCTCTCTTTTCATGTATGGGTTCTCACAGCAATTCTTTAAAAAAAAAAAAAAATCTATTTGCCATATCCAGACAACAGGGAAAAGAAACACACACACCTGGTTTGCATATTGACAAAAGTAGTATAATTGAACCTTTGTCTTTCCTGAGTTTCAAAAGGGTGTATGACAGTAGAGATACATAAACAATTCATATTCACTAAGAGAAAATGTATCAGTCCACAAAACATTTTCATCTTTCTAAATATAAAAGAATGAATGTTCAACCACCGCCTGTGTGAAGCCCCTTAACCAAATTAAATTTACTCTAGAATCATGAACTGAAGGTTATTTAGTTATGGCATTTTAAACACACCAAATAGGCAAAAATGACAAGTTAATACCCTCCCTGAGTATTTACATCATTTTTTTCCTTAACACCTGGTTTAAATGGAGTAAATATCTATATTTCAGTCATCTAGGGGGGAAAAAAGGTTACTGAAAATTCAATAAGCTACTATTTCATACCTGTGCAGTAGTCAGTGGGAAGATTAAAGTAGAAAAAGAAGGTCTTCTGTTGTAAAAATTAGACCACTTTATAGCTCACTCATACATAGGAAAACACATGTTCATGAACAAAAAACAACTATACTTTCCTGTTGATCCACAAACATACACTTGAATTCCTTTTCCCACTGAGGTATCACAGCTGGGTTTAGCAAACTCGTCTCTACCTCCAATTTGTTTTCTGATCTTGTGAAACTTTATGTATTATACAGATTCTGACTGTATGCGATTTATTACACTAACACTCATCATGTACTTTCAAACTCTTTTAAGTAATATCTACACCCAATGTGGGGCTTGAACTCACAACCCCAAGATCAAGAGTTGCATGCTCTACTGACTGAGCCAGCCAGGTGCTCCTCATCATGTACTTTCAAATGTAAAAAAGAATGATAGAAATGCCCAAATAAAAAAAAATCTTCTGGAATTGAATTTAATAAGGTCAACCAATTTTTACTTTATGTGCTTCCTTCTGATCATCACAAACTGATCAATTTCTTGGTGTTTGTATATATGTGTGTACATAACCGTACTATCTATATACACATGTATATACATACATACTAACCCAAAGCTTATGTGAACATCTCCTATCAAAAGAAAGCCTGTCAACTATGTGATGACACTATGAATATAATCTGTCACAATTTGGTTTATGAATCCCTTTTGATATTTTGATATACTAATTATACCCTAAAATTCTTTTTTATCAATGCTAACACCATTATTTATCAATAATCACTAAAGAAAGATAAATAGTTAAAGGATATTGAAATATCAGTTGGGTAATTTCAAAAATTGTTAATTTCATAGGATCCAAACTAAGTTCTTGGTGGCCTACTTAGTTTTAAATCATGTAGAAAAATTAAATGATATTGGTATGAAGTCTATGTTTAGACAAAATTGTTTTCTAGAATTTCATTTCAAATTTAGTACAATAAACACATGGATATTAAAAATAAATGTAAGATGAAATACAAGTAAATAGTTAACACTTTTACAATAGACAAAAGTACTATGGATACAAGTTATCTTGAGAAGATTTTTTTGTGTGTGTGAAGTGTCTGTATTATGGGCACAACCTTACAAATACACATGAAAATAACAAGTATCATTTGTATAATCCTTAGCATTTACAAAACACTTTTCTCATACATTATCTCATCTACTGCAAAGAATTTCTGAACTAAATAATTTCCATTATCTACAAAAGGTATATTGCAGAAGTAGATGTTTATTCTAAAATTCAAACAAGTGTCCCAATTATATGTACAATTGTCTTTCAACTAAAATGATAGAAAATTGTTTTCTGAATTGCTCTGATAATTATCTCAAAAAGGTACATATCATTTCAAATTATAATTTGAAAAATTAAAATTTCCTAAACATTTGTAAGATCTTTAGAGCTTTTCTCAGAATTCAGATTCCAGCTAAGCATTGAAGTTGATGCCGTATGATTTATTAGAAATCTCTGTATCATTCTAAGATGAGAAAACAAAAGTGGTTTATCAATGTTAGGTTTTTGATTACTAACTTGGTTTTCATAGAAATCTGGTGACACTATAGTCACATATTTGCATCATCTCTCCTGTGACAGGAGTATATAATTATGATGTGAGACGACAATAGTGCCTGGGAAGTTGAAATCCAGCAGGCTACCTGAAACATCCCTGGAACGTCCCTCAAATGTTGTAAATTATATCTGTTTACCCAGGAATAACACTAATCACTTTGCTACAGTTCCTGCCATTCCATTTGCCTTAGAAAAAAATTTTACATTCCTTTCTGAAAACTAGTAAGCTTATAAACTGGAGTTGAAAAATCTAGACAAAGGTAACTTGTTTGTTGTATAGAAGCTTGAGAATGTTGACCAGTATTTTCCACAATGGGTACCAAATGAAAGATTTATCTTAAACTGCAAATAATGCTGCTAGTTTTTTGGATAGCTAATTTTAAAAGAAAAATGGACCCACTGATAGGTGGTCCCTGCTTTATCCTTCAAAGGCAACTTAACAGTGGAGACTCCAAGATTTTTACCTGTTCACAGGAAAGGAGGATAACCAGGGAAGAGGACCTCACCCAAAGCACCATACTAATGAAGTCAAACCCTACTGGGCTAGGGAGAAAATTTGTCCCCATTTTCTACAAAATAATCTTGCAATGTGGATTTCAACTCTTTTGCCGGGTTCAAGAAAAGGTGCTTCCTTAGAGGATTTGGAGATGATACATAAATACTTTGAGAGCCACAGTGGTCATTTTCCCCTTCAATGGTCTTATATAATTTTTTTCTTAGGAATAAACCTATAATTTTAATCCCCATTTTAGGGGCATTTGCATTTCTATCTCCTACCCAATGTTCTTCCAAAAATATGTTTAATACAAGACAACAATTCTAAGAAGTAAATCATGATAATTCAGTACTTTATGATACTCAAATTGTTACTACATTTTTATCAATTACTGAAAAAACTTTCAATAAAATTAATCAGGTTGGATATATCTTTAGTGAAAAAGATTTTTGAAACTGATTTCCCCTCTTAGAATGCATTCTAAGCATTCTAAACATTATGTGATCCAACCTAAACAAAGCCTAAGTCATGCAGTTTTCTATACATAATATGACAAAGAATATATAGGCTTGCAGATAAACATACATAAATGAAGAAACCATTCACAAATTCCTAAAAGTTATTCAGGCAGACATTATTTCTGACTCCACATAAGTTTCTTACAAATACTTACAAAGGTACACTCTCAAAACCCAAGCAATAACCACTATTACTTTCAAAAACAACAAAATTTTTTTCCCAATTACAGGAAAGGCTTTATTACAGTTTGAAAGGTTATTTTGGGGGGAAAGGCACCACAATTATTATCTTTACTTTTTTTGCGTACATGGCACAAAGGAGATATGTCAAGTTCCCACTCTGGAGTTTTTCAAACCTCTCATCTTGGATTGGTGTGGCTTCTTGGGTGAGGTATCCCGGCTTTAGAGCTTAAAGCATTTTTCATTGTATCTATGAATAGTCACACAGCCATGATAGGACACTGGCCTGGGCATTGCAGCTACCCCTGTGATGATACTTGTTGCAGGATCATAACAGAGAATAGTGTCTGTGGCTTCTCCATTTTCCCGTCTTCCACCCAGGATATATATTTTACCATTACACACAGACATACCACAGTTTTCCTGTTCAACCAAATACAAAAAAAAAAAAAAAAAAAAAAATTAATTCTTGAAGGTAAAGGATTTAGTAGCAAACTGAAAAATAAGACCTGCTTTAACAGACCAAAAAAAAAGGACACATCAAATAAGCTCCCTTTTGCCCAACTCCTGCTCTATGTATGAGTGCCAGATAATTTTGCATGAATGAAATGTTAAGATATGTTATTGGTTGGGGCCAAGATGTGGGAGGTGGAGTGGGGGCTAAGTGGACAGAGAGAAGGGTTTTAACTTAACAGTAGTTGAACAAAAATAGTTTTGAAGAACATGGCTTGCTTCTCCTATTACAGGAAGCTCTCTTATTGTAGAAAGTGGCTATTACATGACCAAGGAGTAGGAACATTACTCCTCATATAGGATTACCCCCAAGTTGAATGAATGAATGAGAGAAAGAGTTATAAACAAATTAACAAAGCACTGTTATTAGGACTTTGGCTGGCACATAGAAATTTCCTAAATAATATTTTAACCTTGCACATAATGGGATTCTTAGCTAAATTTTACTCTTTTCTGTCAATAACATAATTACTCTAAAAAACAAATATCATTGACCTAAAAAAAATTCCACAATTTTTCAAAGGATGTTCTTGACAAGAGTTAAAAAGCAAAATATGTTTAAAATAGCAACTTGTAGCTTTTAGGAATCATGCAGAGTCAAGAGGCACGGAAATAGTAAGGAACAGAAAGAGAAAAAGGTTGCATTAGGTCCCTTAGGTCTGCAAAACAAAGAGCTCATTTTTTTTTTTTTTTAGCTTTTTTGCTACTTAATATTCTAAGCATTTAAAAAACTAGTCTGACTCAAATAACTGTCTAACATGAAATTACAGCTGATTTTTCCTTTTTCACTGATTAGCGTCAAAAGGGTAGGCAAACAGATGGTTCAAAAATTACCTATTAATAATGTTTACAAATATACACTTAGAAGTACTGGTAGTAAGAATGGACTGAGGAGAAAAAATAATACCAGAAATATCATTATTTTTTGCTTCAAGAGATTTGATATAGAACACTTGATTTGGACTTCAATGATTTGTCTTTGTCATAATAGATTTAATACACTTCTTATCTAAATGTTTCTTCTTTGAAATTTCCGAAGTCAGATTATTCATTAATTAGAAAAAATGTGCCATGTTTGTCCCGTTGTTTTTTCATAGTTTTATCTCAATCATGTAGTTAAAAACATATTCATTGTATGTCCTGCATTATACTAGATGTTGGCAATTATCTTCCTAAGTTGTTATCATTTTATATGATATAGCTAAGTTCTGAATGAACAGTTCTTGGTGAAAATGCATTATACTTTAAAATATTCACTTAATAAGCCAATAAATATTAGCTTTGATTAAAACATTTACAAATTAGGGCATCTACTTGGCTCAGTTGGTAGAGCATGTGACTCTTGATCTCAGGATCATGAATTCAAGTCCCACATTGGGGGTAGAGTTTACTTAAAAAAAAAAAAAATTAGGGGCACGTGAGTGGCTCAGTCGGTTAAGTGTCTGACTTTGGCTCAGGTCACGATCTCGTGGTTGTAGGTTCGAGCCCCATGTCAGGCTCTGTGCTGACAGCTCGCAGCCTGGAGCCTGTTTTGGATTCTGTGTCTCCCTCTCACTCTCTGCCCACCCCCCCCCCCAATAAATAAACATAAAAAAAATTTTTAAAAAATTTTAGAAATAAGTGTAAACACTTGTCACACAGGTGAATATGACCATAATATGGGTTCTTATATGGTAAGGCACACTCTTACTTCTGCAGAACTGGAGATTGTCCTTTCCAGTAGAGGCCACTGAGCTAGAGAAATGTGATTCATTTTACTTAAATGTGATACAAGAATGATAGAAGATTATATTACCTCTGTACCATGAAGCTTAAGATACTATTATGTCCCTTTCATCAGTTGAGGCAATGTTATTTTGAATACATTACTAATTAGAGACTATACCTCAATGTCAACAACTTAAGAAAAATGGTGTTATACTCAATCCCTATTCATTATATTTATAGTCTATATCTGTTAGGGATATTACATTTAAGACTCTTAAAATTAGGTCCTTTGTTACTTCACTGTCTCATTTTTTACTTATTCAGTAAATATTTACTGAGCACCAATTAATACAAGATACATTGGGAAAGAGAAAAAACAGTATTCTTAAGAAGATGGAATTCCGGTACAGAAATAAACATTGATACTCATAACAGAATATATGACTGCCATAATAGAGGTATAAGTGCAGTGACAGATCAGATCAGATTAATTCTGAACAGGGAAACTTCAGTTTGTTGTAACATGAAGTGGTCCTTGAAAGAAGAGTAGTGTTACAAGTAGAGAAGGTGGAGGGGCGCCTGGGTGGCTCAGTTGGTTGAGCGTCCGACTTCAGCTTGGGTCATGATCTCACAGTCTGTGAGTTCGAGCCCCGCGTCGGGCTCTGTGCTGACAGCTCAGAGCCTGGGGCCTGTTTCAGATTCTGTGTCTCCCTGTCTCTCTGACCCTCCCCCGTTCATGCTCTGTCTCTCTCTGTCTCAAAAATAAATAAACGTTAAAAAATTAAAAAACAAACAAACAAAAAAAAAACAAGTAGAGAAGGTAGAAAAGGCATTAGAGCCTAAGAGGATAGCATGAACCAAGGCAAGAACATGTATGGTCTATATTGCAAATGCAAGTTAACAGATACTTAATGTAATTGGGATAAAGTTGCAGAAAGTGAAGCTAAAAAGGCAAGCAGGGCTCAGACAACAGAAGGTCTAGAATGAAGTGGGAAAACTTTTGGATTTTATTCAGTATGTTTCCAATCAGAGGAGGAATATAATAGGATTCGTTGGGAAATAATGGGTGGCAAAATGGGTTAGAGAAGACATTAAACGCTAATTAGAATATTACTGTTTTTGTTGAGGGAAGAACTAATAAGAACTTGAACAAAAGCAGGAACCACAGGAATGGAAAAGAATAGGAAAAACTCTGGGGACACAGAACCGATATGTTGGATTGATTCAATTTAGGAGAAAGTGGAGGAAAATCTAAGAGATAAGTCTCGGTGTGAAACAGTAGAAAAATATATATTAGTCTCTGCCTCCAGTTCCTGTCACAGAGCTCCTAAATCCCTTGGAATTTCCTGAGTGATAGGAATGTCTTTTGTTTTAATGAGGTGACTATTGGCTGGTTCCTGGATGGGGACTGGTCACCAAAAAGATCATGCCATAATTAGAATCTTGAAACTTTCATCCCGACTCCCTGTTCTCTGGAGAGGGGACAGGGGCTAGAAATTAAATTAATAATTATATAATGAAGCCTCCACAAAAATTCCCAAAGTATAAGATTCGAACAGTTTCTGGATTGGGGAAGGGTGCACCTCAACCCCAGAACAGAAGCTCCTGTGTGCTTTGGACCCTTCTGGACCTTACCCTATGTGCTTCTTCATCTGGCTGTTCATCTGTATCATTTATAATATCCTTTAATATACAAAAAACCAAATAAACACAAGTGTTTCCCTGAGTTCTGCGAGCTGTTCTTACAAATTACCGAACCCAAGGAGGGGTTATGGGAATGTTAATTTATAGCCAGTGTGTCAAAAGTACTGGGGACAAGCTGGAGCTAGTGGTTGGCGTCTGAGGCAGTGGCAGTCTTGGGGACTGAGCTCTTAACTTGCAGAATCTGACTCTAATTCCAGGTAGATAGTGTTAGAACTGAATTGAATTGTAAGACACTCAGCTGGAGATGGAGAATTGGTTGGTGTGGCACATATCTGGTGCCAGATGTGCTGTGAGTGTGAGTAAGGAAGAAACAATTCTTTTATTCACTAGGTTGCCTGGAAACAGAAAAAGTAGGGTTGGGGAAGATGATGAATTCTGGTTTAAGTTTGAAGTCATAGAACATCATAAAAAATATCAAATAGGCAGTTGGAAATTTGAGTCTGGAGCACAAGAGAGAGGTTTTAATGATGATAAAGACTTGAAGTGTATCAGTACTGGGCAATAAATGTGGTCACTCAGGAACAGAGTAGAAACTGGGAAGAGGGAGGGGGAAAGAGGCTCAAGGAAAACTTATATTTAAGGGTTGGATAGAAAAAGTAAGAGTATATGAATGAAACTGAGATTATTAGTAATGACCTCTGGCAGTATAACACCTTAGAGTGGTATAGGTAGAGCTAGACTTCCAGCATCAGAACCATCAAGCATTTTGGTGGTAGAAAGAAGGAGGTTGGAGCCATGAATCAAAGGCCGAGAGAAGGCTTTTGGGGAGGCAGAGGGTAGAGGTGGAGTAGGAGTACAGATAGGAGGAAGGAGACCTGAGCACAGCCATTTCTTTTATGATAAAAGCCACAGAAGGAAAGAAACCAGTTTGGGAACATTTGTTTTCTTCAAAATACCTAAGAAATAGGGATAAGGACTAGAGTAGATTCTGAAAAAGGTCAAGGGAAAAAAGTCACCAGCTCAAGTACAACAGCTGCTTCACCATGGGATGGTAAAAATTAAGCTATTTCAATAAAACAATTCTCTGGAAGGAGTTCAAAACGTCATACCATATGCTTAATGTGGAGTTTTAAAAGTTATGAAATAATTCAAGCACACATAAAATATATTAACAGTGAAATTACAGTATATTTATAATGGCCATGTACTTGGTCCCTCGTTGGTTGATTTTTCTTTTGGACTGTTTTACGTTATTACCTGTCGGCTGAATGTATTCTGTACATGCATCCAGTAATCTTCAACTGGATCATAACAGTATATTGCCTTGGTCAGCCCACCAGCAACATATATCAGGTTGTTTAAGGATACGGCTGTTATACACCGCTTGGCAATTGGGATAGCTGCACGAAGTAGCCAAGAATTGGTTTCTGGATCATAAGATTGAACCTAGTAATGTATAGAAATATTTAATTAAAACTTCTAAACAACAATGCAAATTTACTTAATAAAAAAGTCTACCGATACATAGAAACATGATTAAAAATCAAATCCTATTAATTAATTTACATTAATTAATTCACATTAGTTCACAGAATTAAGAAAGGTTAGCTTGATAGGGAAATGTCTGAATTACAAAATTCTCAGATGCAAATTTATTACTATCAAGCAGAACAGAGTAACACACACAGAGATTATTTCCAGGATGACTGGCTAGGCTATCATGGTAAGTTTCTTTACTTATTTCCGTTAAAATTAACAGTTGGGGTGTCTGGGTGGCTCAGTTGCTTAAGCATCCAACTCTTGGTTTTGGCTCACAGTCTGTGAGATCTAGCCCCACGTTGGGGTCTGCACTGACAGTGTGGAGCCTGCTTGGGATTCTCTCTCTCTCTCTCTCTCTCTCTCTCTCTCTCTCTCTGCTTCTAACTGGCTCTTTTTCTCTCTCAAAATAAATAAATAAACATTAAAAAAAAAAAAGAAAATTAACAGTATAGATTAAAAAAAATTGTGTCCTATAGGATAACTATGCCTCCATTTAAATACAATTTCTTTATACTTTTAGGAAGTCATTTCTTCAAAAGAACACAAGTAAATTTCAATTCAGTGTACTTTGAATTACCACAAATTCTGTATTACTGAATTCTACATATGTAACATTTGACCACATTATATTACAATTCAATTAAAAAAAAGAATTGATTGACAAAATTCAGTAAACAATTGCTAAAGGGATTAGGTATTAGACATTTGTTTCCAGAATAAAAACAGTATTTTCTGAGGTGTGAGGATGGCACATGTTCTTTTATCCCAGGAATCCAATGGACTGCAGCAACTTTGAGCTGTCCTCCATTTACGTTACAGAGGTTTCCTTTCCTCCTTTTTGTTCTAAAAAATACTTTTAAAGTACGCAGAAGATGACCCAGTTGGAAGCAGCATAGCTACTGTATCTTACCTACTCTGCTAATTTACTTCCCAACCGTGTTTTGTGTGAATAATTTTTTGATTCTGTAGACTACTGCAGTTAAGAGGTTTAAAACAATTTATTTAGTCTAAGATCCAAACTCTGAAATTAGTCTTATTTCAAAAAAATTAGATAAAGCTTTTTACGGAAAATTGTTAGATATATTAGGATTTCACTTCAGTAACGTGAAACTCAATGTTTTCCTCCAAAAGGATAAAGTACCAATTTTTAAAAGGTTCCTCACAATAAGGGACCTAGCTCTCTATTTGACAAGCCTTATGTAGTTTTCTTCTTATATACATCATTGGCAATTTCTATAAGACAACATGGCTTACCTTATCAGAACAAGTATTATCATCAGGTCCTCCACCAATCACAAACAATTTGCCTACACAACTAGTCACGGCAGGAGAACTCACTGCTTCCTTAAGGGGAGCAACTTCAGTCCATCGATTTGAAAAGGAATCATAACATTCCACGCTGCTAAGTCTGTTTTGCCCATCATAGCCTCCAACAACATATACCTAATATGCAAAATACATGGAAAAACCTTAATTGTCAAAAATCTGCATTTTTAAGTAGATGACTAAGAAATTAAGGGATCTGTCTTTAAAAAGCCCTTGATAACTGTAATTGCAATATATTTAGCTCAGTTTCTGAAACTTTATTGGCACCCTCTTACCACCACCAATGATACTTTTCAGATGTTTTTTCATAATAGCCCCCTCCAATGAAGTTTTAATACCACAGATATATTGTATATCCATTTATGTACTGTATATATATCTGTGCTTTATATGAAAGAGTATAATTCTTTTCACCCCTAAGAACTGATCTTCACCCCCTTAAGGGTGATACTGCTCATGTTGAGAATTACATGATTGCTTAAATACTCACACTCATGGATAATGAAAATATTTGATTCTTATGAAATAATAAACCTATAAAACTAAAATATTAGGCAAGGATTACTAGACTGTGAGATTACTGAAGGCAGGGTCTATCTTGTTCTTCATTTTAGTACCTACTGTGCCTAGCAAAGTACCTGAGACATAATGAACTCTATACTATACATTTCAATAGGTTTCACAAATATGAGGAAGGTAGGCAGAGTGATATCTTTGCGACAGGTGAACTAATCAACAAGCTATTTATTAAATGATCTATATGCAGAATAACCCATTAAGAATCATGAGATACACAAGAAACTTTTAACCTAAAGATGTTCTCCAGTTTAACATCCACAATTCCTTTAATGAACAGTCATTATCAACTCTTCCCTCCATATCTAAATAACTAGTAAGTCCCACTAAGTCTTCTTTCACAGCATCTCACATCTGTCTTTTCCTTTTGTTACCAATTGCCACTATCCTAAGTCAGGGTCCATATCATTTTATACTTCTCAATTAATCTCCTGGTCTACACTCTTGTGCTCCCTCAACCACAGATTAATCTTCCTAAAATACCTCATCAATTCCTTTTAGTAGTTCAACAATAGATGCCTAAGGGTCAAGGCCAAACTTTATACACTGACATTCCAGTCTGCCCACAATTTATCTTTCTGTGCTCCTCCAAATTTCCAGAGCAGCCAATGCTATTTCGTATTTCAATCTTGCACTTCTCACATTATGTTAAAATGATCTCTTGGTGGGTCTGTTCTCCCAACACCATGATGTCCAGAGAAGTTAAGTAATTTACTCAAGGTCACCCAGCTGGAAAGGGTATGGCAACTGTGGCAAAATGTAGCAATTAAAGGCGTGGCTTTGAAGTCAAGAGAGGCAGGGTTCATATCTAGCATTGCCATGAAATGTAAACCTTGGGCAGTTTACCTACCCTCTGAGACTCAGTTTTAATTTCCTCAATTTAAAAATGTAGACAGTAATAATACCTATCACATATATAATTTTGAGCATTAAACTTTAATATCATTCCCCTACATGCATAAATTAATAATATATGTTGTGAGCATCAAGATGAAAGGCCTCTAGATTAAGAAAATCTGAGTTTTGTTTTGCCCCTGCTTTATCACTTTCTGTGTAGCCTTGGGCAAGTGACTTGATCACTCTGAATTAGGTTTCTTTATAAACTGAAAAAGTGACATGAAATATTCTCTAAGATTCCTTCCTATTTAGATTCTATATTCTAAATCATCCTTACTATCCTACCTTAATAGTGACAATTTATAAATTTAAATAATTTTATAGGCTTGAATTCAGTTTATACTGTAAGTTTTTTGGACAACAGTTTCTATGAGTTGAATATATGCTATGTAAGAAAGACTCCTTTCATTTCTTGACTTACTGCTTCTAAGATTTAGGTAACTTCAAGTATACTAACATTGGTCAAATAAATTATTGCTTTCCAATCCATACATGATATTTGAGACATCAATCATTTTCATTTGCCTTTGTGCTTCCAGGCTAAATAAGTACAATTTTTTTTAGTTAGATCTCTTCTCTTTCCACCCCCTTGAATATTTTGGCTGCCCCTTTTCAGTAATATTTTATCATTCTTGACGCATGACTACCAAAACCAATACAGTAAGTACTGGAGTGCCTGGGTGGCTCTGATGATCTGAGCATGAGTTCGAGTCCCGCATCAGGCTGCTGCTATCAGCACAGAGCCTGCTTCAGATCCTCTGTCTCCCTCTCTCTCTGCCCCTCTCCCATGTTCTCTCTCTCAAAAATAAATAAACATTAAAAAAATAATATAGTAGGTACTAACAAACTAGTGATTTTGGAAAATATTTAAATAGAATTAATATTTTATTTCCATTACATCTATTTCAAGATCTTCAATGTTTCATTGACTGTCAATAGCAGCAGCACAACAGATCAATATCCTTAGGAATAAACAGTAGCTTTCAAAATGTGCTTTGAGAAACTCTAGTATTGTACAGTATATAAATTTCAAGAATCCTCCATGGGGAAATAGGGGGAGGGCACGAGGGCTGATGAGAGGCTGAATGGGAAGGGTTCCTGCACCATCTCAGTTTCAATTAGAGCAGTTCTGTTTTCTCATTGGTGGCTCTAAAATGTCTCCATAGGAGGACCTAAGAGGCAGCAATCTTTTTAGAAGGGGGCTTCAGGGAACCAGTCAAAACATGAGTAACGGGGCGCCTGGGTAGCTTGGTCAGTTAAGCATCTGACTCTTAGTTTTAGCTCAGGTCACAGTCTCATAGTTATGGGATCGAGCCCTGTGTTGGGTGCTGCACTGGGTGCTTGGGATTCTCTCTCTCTCTCCCTCTGCCCCTCTCCTCGGCCCATGCTCTCTCTTTCTATAAAAAAACAAAACAAAACAAAAAACAAAAAGAACCCCACAAAACCCAAAAAACCCGTGTAAGCAAATATGCTGCTTTTGCTCAGATTGCTCGTTAATTTGAGGTAGCTTTGGAGGAGCTGACAGAGATGGAGGTAGTGAAAAGCTAAAGAGCCCTTGGTATACTGCTGTATTTTTATCTGTTCTGTGTAATGGTTTTTATGTTAGATTTAACTTTAAAAAGAGGGTGTAGGCTCAGTCGGTTCAGTGTCCTAACTTTCGCTCCGGTCACGATCTCACAGTTTGTGAATTCAAGCCCCACATTGGGCTCGCTGCTGTCAGTGTGGAGCCCACTTTGGATCCTTTGTCCCCCTCTCTGTACTTCCCCGACTTGCACTCTCAAAAATAAATAAAAGCCTCTGTGCTGACAGCTCAGAGCCAGGAGCCTGTTTCAGATTCTGTGTCTCCATCTCTCTCTGACCCTCCCCTGTTCATGCTCTGTCTCTGTCTCAAAAATAAATAAACGTTAAAAAAATTAAAAAATAAAAAATAAAAATAAATAAATAAATAAATAACGTTAAAAAAAAAAGAGGATGTAGCTGGTTTAAAAAAGTTTGGAAACCACTAGTCTATAAGTGTTTCTCAAGTTCCTAAGGACAAAGAAGATAAATTATATACTTTTACTTTTTTTAATGCTTATTTATTTTTGAGAGAGACAGAGAGAGGGAGAGACAGAGTGTGAATGGGGGAAGGGCAGAGAGTGAGGGAGACACAGACTCCGAAGCAGGTTCCAGGCTGTCAGCACAGAGCCCAACACAGGGCTTGAATTCTCAAACTGCTTCAAGATCATGACCTAAGCTGAAGTCAGATGCTTAACCGACTGAGCCACCCAGGCGCCCCCAAATTATATATTTTTAAATATGTATTAGCTACAGTCAATAATCAGTTTTCTTTAAAATATGTTGCTGAATTTATCTTAACACTTACTTTAAACTTTTGTCCCTAACTTGTGTAAAGAAAAAAGATAAAATAACATCACTCTAGATAAATGTATCTCCTCCTGACTGCCAGTCAGCAAAGGAAAATGATTGCTTGGATTAGACATTGGCCTGTTTTTGTACTTGATGTAACTCCTTTATTTTCCAATGCTTCTTAGGCATTCAGACTCCAATGGAACATAAAAAGAGAAATGTGCTTCACTGCCACAAATTCCAAATTGGGAAAACAAAATATCCATTCAAAAGTACAGTGTCAAATTGTTTGTATCTGCAGTTTATCTACTGAGGTTAGAAATGGAAGGAAATACAATTTGAATCCAAAATACCCAGAGAGTGAGTAAAATGAAAGATTCAGCTGTGGTATTTATTTTGGAAATGTACCAGCAATAGTAATAAAAAGTGGTTTCTTACTTTACCAAGGAGGACAGCCATTTTGTGACGCCATCTGCCTTTATTTAGAGAAGCAACTCTGATCCAAATATTTAACTGTGAGTTATAAATCCACACATCACGACCATTGATTCTTCCACCTTTAAATGCAAAACAATGTACACACAATAATATATATATCACTAAGGGACTATGCTCAAGGCATAGATAATTAAAACATAGGATTTATTCAGTCTAAGAATTTGTGAATTCAGATCAATAAATGAAAGACCCTCTTAAAGTTTAATGGAAATAGTTCCACAGAGCAGATTTAAACTTGGCTGATTATCTTGAAAAATAATAATTATAGGCCCCAAATAATAAAATGCAGAATATGAATTTTACAAATGTATGAGACTATTAATTTGAATCAGACATCAGAAGCACCCAAACAGATTTAAAAAAAGTTTTTTTAAATCATCCATTTTTTCAAATGTATACTATCGTACAAAATAAAGTATGTATTGTTACATTGTTCAACAGGTAGTAATATAGTAATCTGCAAAGCTGGTAAAATTATTAACCATGAACAGACTTAGGACCATTGATACAGTAGTTATACTTTGTATACGTCTGTCATTTTACTGTCTCTGATTTTAGATGTAACATCACATAAACGAAGTTAAGAATTTTGGGGCACCAGGGTGGCTCAGTTGGTTGAGCTTTTGACTTCAGCACGTGATCACGAGATCAGGTCACGATCTCACAGTTTGTGAGTTTGAGCCCAGTATCTGGCCCTGCTATGACAGCTCCGAGCCTGGAGCCTGCTTTGGATTCTGTGCATCCCTCTCTTTCTGCCCCTCCCCCGCTTGCACTCTGTCTCTCAAAAACAGACGTTAAAAAGAAATTAAAAAAAAAAAAAGAAGTTAAGAATTTTAAGGAAAATCATGTTTCATAAACTTTGGGAGAATTTCAGAAAAGCTGGGTGGATTGGAGATGCTTAATTATATGGGTTATTTTTCACTTTGCATACTTTACTGTGTTCCCTAAAACAAAGTTAACAGGTAAAAGTTAAGAAAAATTATACTATATTCTATATGCATTTGATAACATTTAAAATATGATGATTACAAGCATTTTTCTAGTGGATCTCTTATAAATCACTCTAGATCATCTTGAGCTCGTTTTTAAGCGCAAAAAGTCACTCTTGGTTTTATTTGTTGTATAAACTGATCTGCCTAAAGTGGGCATATTCACTTTCACTGTTTGTTTTTTTTTTTTTTTTTGAGACAGTACTATTCTTTAAAACAGCCAAGCTATGTTCAAATTAAAAGTTGCTACAGTAATAATTCTTTACCTGAAACAAGAATGTCATTCCTTAGAGCACAGACCGCATACTCTGATTTGGTAAATTCTGGAAGCTTAGCCAAAGACTTCCATTCTCCTGTCACAGGATCATAACACTCAGTGTATGGAAGATTAAATCCTCCAACCCGTTCACAGCCTCCAACGACAACAATCACCTCAGAATAGCCAGTTGACCTAAAATAATTATTATAGGAATGTTTAAATAATAAAATACATGCAAGATCATTGGAAACTCTAAAGACATACCATTATCACTAAGAAAGCAGAACACGATTATAAAGTAAACAGTTTATTCTCTGAGCATGTGCCAAATAATACAGGCTGCCAATGACTTACTTTGAGAACATTTATAAGGGATCATATTATTATTAGTGACATATTATTATTAGTGACATCATTTTCCACAGAAAATTTCTATGGGTACTTTTTTCTATGAGTTTTGCCTCAAAAATTGTAAAGCAGTCTAAAGATCCTACCTAACTCAACTGGAATCCTGGTATTAATAAGGATGATTTTCAAATGTAGTTTTGTAGCAATTCAGATGTGTATAATCACACCAAGGTAAGATAATGTAGACAAATGGTGCTTTTTCATCAGACTGCTAGTTCTAAAAAAACGAATTCATAGTATAAGTACCCTTTAAAGGAGTATGTGTACTTATTCAGAAGTTATTTTTTATAATAATCTTTTAAAGTTAAGTAATTAAAGTAATCCAAAGCAAAACACTGAGCAGTCACTAAAAGAGTTTATAACAAAGAATGTTAATGGAAAAAAGCAAGACAAAAATTATACAGAAGGTCTCATCAATACTATGTAAAAAATGTATCTGGAAAGAATATACCAAAGTGCTAACGATAGTTATCTCTGGATAGTGTGGCTTCCTTCTATCAACACAAATTTTCAAGATGATAATGAGCACGGAGAATTTTTAGAGTGGAAAAAAAAAAATATTTAGAGCACTAAGAGAATCCTAAGGTTTATGTTAGTCACAGGATTCTTTTGTTTTGTAGTTTAAATTTAAGTTAGATACAGGAAAAACTAAAAACTTATCTAAGTTTTTTGTTGTTGTTGTTGTTCATAAGGATCAATAGATAGTTTGGAATTTGAAAGTTATTTGGCTTTTATATTTTTTCACAAATATAACTGAAATGAAAAATGCACCTACGTTTTATGGTTGTTATAATTTTAAGTCTCAGGAAGCAAAATGCTAACAATCCCTCTTCTATTAACTTAAATATGGAGGGAAGATAGACCCACATCAGAACACTGATTTGTAGTTTTAGTCATTACACTAAAGTTACACAATTACACTAGAAAAAAACAAAATTAAGCAATACTGGTATGTTCCTCTAACAGAAATACTCTATTCTAGCTACATTTACTCATAGCTTTTCCAGCTAATAATCATTCTCCTGTTCCATGTCAGCCATATTTTTCCATTATAAAATCAGAAAAATATATTGTAGAAAAGAATCTTGTTCATAGATGGAATAAAAATTACTTTTAGGAACCCAGCAAATCATATAACCCTAATCTAGTACATAGTAAAATATTATTGGAAAGATGGAAATATTATCAATACTATTTTCCAAATAATTCCAAAATGAGACTATTAAAGTATTCCAAAATGAGTAATTCCAACACAAAACTATTAAAAGTAAAGAGAATAACACCAGATACGTAGTATAACTATTAACTTCTTTCTTTCCATAAAAGTATCATTTCCCAAAATTACACTTAAAATACCTCTAAAACAAATCCATGTGATATTCCTCAAAGCCTTATTTATTTTTTTTTATTTTTATTTATTTATTTTTTTAATTTTTTTTTTTTAACGTTTATTTATTTTTGAGACAGAGAGAGACAGAACATGAACAGGGGAGGGGCAGAGAGAGAGGGAGACACAGAATCTGAAGCAGGCTCCAGGCTCTGAGCCATCAGCCCAGAGCCCGACGTGCGGCTCGAACTCACATACCGCAAGATCGTGACCTGAGCCAAAGTCGGCCGCTTAACCGACTGAGCCACCCAGGCGCCCCAAAGCCTTATTTATTGATTGATCAAAACAAAAGTTGCTAAATACTGTCATTGGGGTCCAACCACTCCCAATTATTTTAATGTAAAATCAATACAACTATTATTATATTATAGAATTGTGCTTTACACTTTTCCTATAACATTTTATTTGTTTTATAGTTTCTCTTTGCTTAACGTTGCTTGCCTTTTTCAAGACTTCTTCGCCTAATAAACATATATTGTATGTTTTTGTACCTTGGGACAAGAGAAAATAGCACAAAAAGCTAATGGCCAAAACAATTAGTCCCACTAAAAAAAAAAAAAAAAAAAAAACAACAAAACACACAAAAAAACAATTAGTCCCACTAAATAAAGGATCATTTCGGGTGTACTGGAATGTGTTTTTATTTGAAAGGATCAATAAACTAGTAATTTTGCCTGTATGGAAGGTCTTATTTGCAACCAAATGGCTTTTAACTTAGAGACAGGTCTAGTGTTCTCATTATAGAGACTGTTAACCCAATAAAAGTTATTTTTATTTCTTGAGCTTGGAAAACTTTTATCTATGGTGGGGAGATGATAGCCTTAATGGAAATAAGTTACTCCAGCTGATGATGGCAACTAGAACAAAAAGGCATTCAAGATGATACTGTAGGATGAATCTATATTCCGAGATTCAAAAATATCTGAAAACTGCTCCACCAAACAAAATAATTAACTAAAATAGAGATATGAGACTACATGGTTCTTTAGTCCATAAGGTATGACACTTACTAAACTCAATGTATTAATATATCTAAAAAAACCCCTACATATCAAAAGAGGGGTTTGGTCAGTTATAGAAGCAACAAGTAAATGAATGAAAAAGTATAATAATCACAGAGGCAAACATTTCCTGTGCTCATTCAAGTTATTTCTAAGGGCAAAAGAATCTTAGGTTAGCTAACTTGAACATCACTGGTTCTTTGGTAAGAATATTTTTGTGGTTGTGGAGACTTGCTCAAGCTATACTAGCTGAGAGGATTCTGATTCTAAAGATCTACTAACTCCCTTTGTTTGGATTCCATGCTTGCCCAAACAGCCTTTGAAAACCTTCCCACTTAGTGACCTGTCCATAGTAAGAGAATACTCTAAACAGACTGACTTAAAGATCTATATGTGCTGATATAGAATAATCTCCAAGATACTTATAAGTGATAAAAACAAGGTGCAGAGTGGAGTGTATAAAAAAAAAGTAGGCAGGTACGTGCGCATATATTCACATGCCCACTTCTATATGCAAAGTATATTTCTAAAGAGTTCAAAAAACTGGCAACAGGTATCCTTTGGGGAGAATTGATATATCAAGGGTCAGGTAGAGGGAGACTTACATGTATACTTTTATGTAAAAATGTTTGAGTTAAAAATAAAGAAACTAACATGGAGAAAAATGGTAAACTATGCATACTATAGTATAACAGATTATTATTCTTAAGACGGAGTGGAAAAAATTGAAAACACTGAATTTTAAAATACTCTTTTTTTTTTTTTTTCTGTGAGAGAGAGAGAGAGAGAGAGAGCGAGCACAAGTGGGGGAGAGAGGCAGAGAGTGAGAAAGAGAGATAAACTCCATGCTCAGCATGGAGCCTGATGCAGGGCCCGATCCCACTACCCTGGGATCATGACCTGAGCCAAAATCAAGAGTTGGATGCCCAACTGACTGAGCCACCCAGATGTCCCGAAAATACTATTTCTTAAAAACAAACAAACAAACAAATTAAAAGATTTATGTATTTATTTTGAGAGAGACAGAGATAGTGAGAGTGGGGGAGGGGCAGAGAGAGAGGAAGAGAGAGAGAATCCCAAACAGACTCCACCCTCAGCACAGAGCTGGATGTGGGGCCAATCTCATGACTGTGAGACCATGACCTATGCCAAAATCAAGAGTTGGCTGCTTAACCGACTGAGCTACCCAGGCACCACCACCCCCTGCCCAAAATCTTAATCATATCTTTGTCTACTCATTGGTTTCCAACAGGAACTTGAACCTTGTCTTCCTTATGCACATAATTTTCATTATATAGTTAACTGATTATTAGGCAAGATAAACAATTATTAGAAAAATACTTAAAACTGATTCCAAACTCAAAATGATAAGCTTATTAAATCTTAGCTATCTCTATTCTTCAATGGAATGTGACAAAGAGCATCAAATTTTTCCATAGACATGAACAAACTATGCTTAAAATAAACCACATTAAGCATTTCTGTCTCTCAAACAATATTTCCTATTCTGTAAAAGTATAGCACAAATTTGTAATGCATTTTTATTATTCATAAAACAAGTAAAAACTTTTATTGTGTATTTTTGTGTCAAATACGAGCGTATACACTTTTCATATGGTATTTCCAATCCTCGCAATATTACAAAGTGGCATTAGGCTTATTTTAGAGAAGAGGAAACTGATAGAGACGTGAAAATGCTTTGCCTAAAGTCATGGAATTAACTGTTCGTACAGAGCCAGATCCTAGACTAAGCCTGATTCTGAAGCCAGTATTCTGAACACATAATGATGCTTGCACTTGTTTATTAAAAAACAGTATTATGTATTATTAGTACAGAGATTTAAAGTTACATAATATATATTAATAAAAAGACAACTATTCCTAAGCTTTATTCCTATGATTGGTCTCTATTGTTTTTTCTACCAGGGCTTTACAACTGGTAGTACAGATTATCAGAATTTACATGCTCTTAGATTGGCCCATACTTTCTTTCTAAGTAACCCTATCATACTGTTTTCAATATAATGTATGTTGGGGTTTTCTCTCTCATTTGAGAGACACGTGGGTATATATAGTTAGAATATCCAGTATGGATTGAGCTCCACAGAATACTTGGCACAGGATAAGCATTGAAGAAATACTGGCTGATGTGAGGACTATAACCTAACTGTACAGTGGTAGGAACAGACTGTCATCACCCAAATCCAGAGTTAACTTTTGCATCACTAAAGGTGGGACGACCAGATATACTATGTCTCTTAATGTAATGCCATACAACATATACACATTACCTAGGATGAATTCTAGCCATAAATATTTAACTTGTCTCCATCAAGCTGGAGCTTGTAGAGCTAACTTACAGTTTCCAGTAAACATAGCTAAATTCAACTAAGTAACACCATAAGGAAGCAACCTAATACAGAAGGTGCAATATTCTCCTGGGCAACTTGCCCATCAACAAGTTAAAATTATGAAAAAGAAACTTTTCTAGAATAAAAGACTTGGTGGAAATAACTACATGCAATGAGTGGTCTTTGACTGGATCAAGGTTCATTATGGAACAGTTTAGGGATTGGGGAAATATGGATATGGACTGGGTATTAGTTAATATGAAAGAATTATTATTGGGGCGCCTGGGTGGCTCAGTCAGTTAAGCATCTGACTTTGGCTCAGGTCATGATCTCACGGTTCATGGGTTGAAGCTCCATGTCAGATCTGTGCTGACAGCTCAGAGCCTGGAGATTCTGCTCCACATTCTGTGTCTCCCTTTCTCTCTGCCCCTCCCCTATCGTGCTGTTGCGCACGCTCTCTCTCTCTCTCTCAAAATATAAATAAACGTTAAAAAAATTAACAAAATATTTCAGCTCATGACCTGAGCTGAAGTTAGACGCTCACTGACTGAGCCACCATGGTACGCCTATGTTATTGTTTTAAAGATGCATCCTGAAGTAAAAATAAACAAACAAATAATTTTTAAAAAATTTTTTAAAAATTGAATAAAAGAGAGAAGTCTGGGCTGGAGATATAGGTTTGAGTGTCAATAGCATATATGGTAAGTAAAATGAAGAGAATAGATGAGATAATCTGGGAAGATGTAATATAAGGCAAGACAGACAGGTGTGAACCAAGGGGATGATCAACATTTCAAAGATAAGACATAGAACCATCAAATTGGAAAAGAGCAGCTGGAGAAGAAGACCATAAGGAAAATAGTGTTTCAGAAGCTTGTGGAGGAGAGAGCATCAAGAAAAAGTAAAACAATTGATAATGTCAAATCCTAGTGAGAGATCAAGGTGAATAAAGACTGCAAAGAAGCTAACAAATAACAAATAGAAGGTCAGTAATGACCTGATTGAGAGGAGTTTCAGTAGAGGGACTGGAGCAGAAGTCAGAGGAGTGAACTGTACTTGAAGTGGAGACATCACTCCTCTTTCAAAGAAGTTTGGAGTTTCTCAGAAAGATGAGAACCTGTACAAACAATACACATTGTTCAGATAATGAAATTCCTAGTGATTGGTACTAATATGCAGTAACAGATAAGTGAAAGAATATAAAGAACAGGAGGTGATGGTAGAGTTGTAAAATAAAGCATTTCTCTTTATATTCCTCATGTAATGCCTACATAAAATAAATATCTTCTATTACATTTACAATATTCTGTAAATTCAGTGTAACTACAGTTTGGTTTTTCCTACTTTCCCCTTAAATAAAGATGACATTACAACCTTATACAGATTATTTCACTGTATGAAATGGATTGATTCCCTTAAAAATTGGATGTAAAATACATTTTTACAAATCAAATAATTAAGTGAATTGGAAAATTATCTATTTGTATTCTAAGCTTAATTATCCTTAGGCTGCAATCTGATTTCATTTATGTCATATTTTTATAATGTTAATAATAAAATAACTTGGTTTGATTTTACAACATATATTCCTTGGTCCCTAATTCTAATCTTATGCGTATAGAGGAGATATGCAGGAAAGGTATTATTAACCCTATGTGACCCAAAACCATTCTCTCTGCTATAAGGGCATTCTGTTTAGAAAAATACACAATTTGGGGGTACATGGGTGGCTCAGTTGGTTGAGCATCTAACTCTTGATTTCAGTTCAGGTCATGATACCAGGGTCGTGGGATCAAGCCCCATGTAGGGCTCCATGCTGAGTGTGGAAACTCCTTGAGATTCTCTCTCTCTCCCTCTGCTCCTCTCCTCCGTGCACTCTCTCTTTCTCTCTAAAAGAAAACACACGATTTTCCCCTTGGAGGGATACTGTGTATCCAGAAAAGTTCTAGAACAGTCCCAAAGCTGTTCAGTGTTTTTTCTTTTTTTTTTTTAATGTTTATTTATTTATTTTGGGAGAGAGAGTGAGCACAAGCAGGAGAGGGCAGAGAGAGAGGGAGAGAAAGAATCCCAAGCAGGTTCTGCACTATTAGCTCAGAGCCTGACGTGAGGATTGATCCCATGAACCGTAAGATCATGACCTGAGCCAAAATCAAGAGTTGGTGCTTAACTGGCTGAGCCACCCAGGCATCCCCAGTGTTCTTAATTAATACATTGAAGAACCTTGGTCTTTTACATTTTTGAGCTCAGCCCAAGTTTCATAACAGTCCTTAAATAAAATAACAGCTTAAAAAAATCAGTATATTATATAATAAAATTGTATGTTCTTGTCCTTTGTTAAAAAACTGAGTAAAATATTTTATATTTCTTTCTTATAAAGCAATTACTTTTCATGAAACTCAGTTGACTTTGAAGAAAAAAGTGCACTCTAACTCTAATACAAAGAAATATTACATTATTTTTTTGTAGTTTTAATTACCCAATACTGTATCCAAAAAAATTCAGACTGGGAGTTTTCTTAAAGTGGGTCAGACCTATACTATACTACATAAATAATAATAGCTAATAATTTTTAAGTACTTCTGCACACCACTTCTGATGATGAGTACCTTAAGAGTTATTGCACTTAATAGTTAACCAAGTACTATTTAAATCATCATTCTCATTTTACATATGAGGAAAGAGATTAAATCTTACTATATCCAAACTAGTGTAGATTTTAAAGACATGCTATCTCCTAATCTGCTGAATTTTAATCACATATAAAACAATAATAATCAAAATCAAGTCTAAAAATTTGATTTAAGAGCTATGCTCTAGTAAATTTATAGGAAAAGTGGAGACGCTATGTGAAAATAAAAATAAACACCAGTTTCACAACAATGTGAATATATTTAACACTACTGAGTAGTATACTTAAAAATTGTTAAGAAGGTAAACTTATGTTATATGCTTTTTTTTACCACAATTAAAAAAAATTAGCTTTGTTAGAAAGATATTAGAAACATTTTTTACTGTAATATTTCTCACAATAGCTGTTTCTTGCTTATTCACAGTTTGGCACATTTAGTATTATTCCTTCAATTATTAAAGCATGGATATTATTTTTCTATAGTTTATGAATTAAAATCTATATGTGCTTTATAAATACACATTGTAAGATGATACAAATATAATACTGAATTGAATTCCCACCTCCAAACATAAATTTCTAAATTCTCTCTGATGATACAATTTTTATATTCAGAAAAAAATTTAAAAATTGAGATTGACATTAAATATAGTAACCATGGCAATAAGAAGAGATCTGAAACATGGGTTTTACATCTAAGAATCCACTCAATATATAGCAGCTTATTTACTTCACAATTATATTTCAAGTTGTCTGTTTGGAAAAAAGGGAGTCTGTAAATTGGCCGGTTGTTTTTTATATGTAGAGGCAATCCAAGACAGTCTACCAAAGTCTTTAGTCTACTTTATATCCAAAGGCCCTCTGGAAAGAAAAGTGAAATGATCTGGGATCCTATAAATGTTAAGAGAAATAAGTAGAAATATATTGAGATGTGCAGAGTTGTAAAGACCCTTTGCCATACTCTTTCATAGCTCAGAACAATAACAAAAAAATGTTACTGTTGAATCTAGCCTTCACTGGCAGAGACATTTTATTTTATTTTTGGGGGGAGGGGGGCATTTTAATTATTTACATAATCCATAACAAATCTTAAATCATATAAAGCTACATGTAGACAATACATAAAATGACTAACTGAGATTTCACTCAGGAGGTTTAAAAATATTAAACAAATAAAAACTTGTGTTGATTATGTTGTAGTTCATTCACAAACAGTTTTCTCACCTGCGTGGCCTTGTCCTTGGGGACATCATTTCATTCCCAAGTATGTGGTACCGTCTTGCTTCATGCAACAACTGATAACACTCAGGAGAATTCTGGATCAATTGGTCCACCTCAACTGTTTGGACAAAGTAGTTGGGATGCAACAGAGGGAGTCTCACATGTGTCAGGAGCTCATGTAACAGTGGTCTTCTCAGATCAACAGCACGATAGACCCAACGCATGACGGCTTCAAAAACCATCTCCTCTTTACCAATAACAAGTTCATCACTACAAATATAATCAATAAGTTCATCTTTATCAAGCTCAAGAAATTCTTCATGCTGGGACACATCCTCAAAAGTCTGTAATGCAAAATTCTTGCATTTTGTGAAGAGTGTTTTGAGGGAATGCGTATCAGCAAAGCGCTGGATTCCTAAGCAGTTACAAGGATCAAGTTGCTCCTCTAAGAACTTGGCACATGCATCACGGAGAACACTAATCTGAAAGAGGCTTGATGTTTCAAAGAGATATTGTACATTCTCTGTAGTGATCTTTACTTTTCCAGTATAAACATACTGCAAAAAACATTCCATGGCTTCAGCTAAAATACCATTAATCTCAACCAACATTTCTCTGCTTTCTCTGTGGTCGTTACAAAACATAGCTCTGAAATAGCTACTGCAGGCTGAGAGAACAGCTCTATGGCAAGGAAATTCTTTGCCTTCCACACAAATGATAACATCTGTGAATAAGCGGCTGTCTCGGAATTCATTGAATATCTGGAGTATGTTTTCAGCATGGGATGATCCTGAAGAGAAGTCAAAAAACTCACGGCCTGTCAGAGATTTAGGGTCCATTTCAAAAACTTTACGTTTAGTAGCTGGGGAATCACGCACCCCAAGATCCTCTCTGTTTAGTCTTCGTCCCAATATTAGTACCATTGTTACATCAGTTGACTATATAATTGTTGAGAAATGACTGTTAAGTATCTTCTTTATATGGCTACAAGTAAAAAAAATGAAAACATTTCAATATATAAACAGCACTCCACATAGTTTCATTTTGATGTAAACACTACGACAAAATCACATGATACATCTTATACAGGACATAGAGTATGATCTCATTTCAATTAAAATTGCTAAATAAAAATTTGCATTATGGGTACAATTTGCAATAGTATTCCTTAAACCCATCCCCTCTAAAAGTATTATGCAGGTTGTGAATTACTAATAACCTCTGTCTCCCCTATTACACAGATGGGTTCCATCTACTTACTGTAGAGTTAAGAAGGAATGCTGCAAGACAAAGAATTGGACTACATTCAGAATCCTAATATAAATGTTTTATTATCTTAATATATAGTATTTCTAGAGGGGAATTCAGCTGTATCTGCCAATGGCCTTTAAAAAGATGTATACTGGGGCATCTGGCTGGTAAGGTGGTAGAGCATGCAACTCTGGGTCTCAGGGTTGTAAGTTCAAGTACCACATTGGGTGTAGAGATTACTTAAAAGAAAAAAAAAAGGAAACTGTCTGACCATCAAGTCCCTTTCTAGCAATCTGTTCTAAAGAAATAATCAGGAATATGTGGAAAGATTTATTTACAGGGATGTTCAATGATGTATTAATAGAAAATACTTAAAACAATCTAAATGCCCTACAATAGGAGATTAGTTAAACCACAGTACATCTTAAGGATGGAAGACAGTCTACGCAGCCATTTAAAATTATGTAGACTAGGGATGCCTGGGTGGCTCAGTCAGAGTGTCTGATTCTTGGTTTGGGCTCTGCTCATGATCTCACAGTTTGTGGGTTTGAGCCCTGTGCGGGGCTCTGCACTGACAATACAGAGCCTGCTTGGGATTCTCTCTCTCTGCTCCTCCCCCACTTGCATGTGTTCTCTCTCTCTCTCAAAATAAATAAGTAAACCTAAAAAACTTTAAAAAATAAAATTATGTAGACTATTTAACAATACGGGCAAGTATTTATTAGGTAGTATGTGGAAAGCAGATCATAAAATATATGCTAAAAAAACAGAAAAAAATTATGTATCAGTGGTCTCAGGGAAAGAAAAAAGGAGACACATATGCCAAAAATGGTAAGCAATTTATTTATCTTCTGTTTTTTTCTATTTCCCCCAATTTCAATTATAAATATGTAGTATTTTGTTTTCAGATTTTTATATTTTATTTATTTTTTATTTTTTTAAATGTTTTTATTTATTTTTCAGACAAAGAGAGACAGAGCATGAGCAGGGGAGGGGCAGAGAGAGAGGGAGACACAGAATCTGAAGCAGGCTCCAGGCTCTGAGCTGTCAGCACAGAGCCTGATGCAGGGCTCGAACTCACGGACTGTGAGATCATGACCTGAGCTGAAGTCGGATGCTTAACCAACTGAGCCACCCAGGAACCCCTGTTTTCAGATTTTTAAAACACATGTATCTATGCCCTTCTCTCTTTTGCTAGTAAGAAACATCCCTAAACTTCTCTCAGAAATGACTATGAATAGGTAAACTAATGGATTGAGGCAGGGGGCTGTAGCTATCAATTCTTTTAAATTTTGATTTTTAAGGTGGTTCTTCTACTGCTACTTTTTTTCACATCTCCATAAGTTAATATGTGATCCAAAATGTATTTGTAATTGGCCTAAGAGCACTCAGAATAACTCTCAACTATTCCCATGCCCTCATAATCTCATACAGAATTCTTTCTTCTTCTTTTTTTTTTTTTGAGAGAGAGCAGGCTCAAGTGGAGGAGAGGGGCAGAGGGAGGAAGCCGGGGGGAGGGGGGGGGAGAGAGAGAGAGAGAGAGAGAGAGAGAGAGGGAGAGAGAATCCTAGGCAGGCTACTCACTCAGCATGGAGCCTGACATAGGACTCAATACCTCGACCCTGGGATCATGATCTGAGCCTAAATCAAGATGCAGACGCTCAACTGAATGAGCCACCCAGGCACCCCATCATACAGAATTCCTTCTAATGGTCCCAGCTTATTTCTGAAATATTTCAACAGTCAGACATCCAGACCTAACTATGGCATCATAAAGAAGGCTTAAGAACATCAGAGATAACCCCCAAAATGAAATGCCATCCTACATTCACAAGCCACAAATAAAGTCGAGACTTGAGATTTAACAATCTTAATTTAGGACTGTATTTTATATACTCCATCACGTATTAAATTGTACCCCATTTTTAAAATCATGTGACATAACCAAGAAAATATGAAATATCAAAATCAAGAAGCAACTCACCTATTCCATTCTTTTTCATATTCTTATTCTATTTGCTTTCTTTTCTCCATCACTCTAATGACCCACATATCCTAGTTACAATATTCACTAGATGCTTCCAACTTTCATCAACTCGCTCACTGAGTTTATTTAATTCTGTCAGTTCCATGTCTATTATCATCAACAAATACTGTGTGCCCACCTTTGTCAGGATACTGTGCTACACCTATGGTTTTCAAAGATCTAAAGGTATTACTAGATATTGCTGTTGAAGTTTTTATTTTAAATATAGTTGAGACAACACATATTCACACAAAGATAAATAATAAGGGAGCATAGGCAATATGATGCCACACTGGTACAGACAGCACAGTTCCCACTTACAATGGGAATGTTTTTTACCTCTTCATATAAATTAGCATTTAATCTTCCTGAAGTCCAGATGATAGAGTTTTCCCTGGGCAGATGTATGCCAGGCTATTCTGATTGTTAGGAAAAAGTACCTGGTTGTAACAACATTTGAAGGACACCTAAACGTTTGCATGTACAGAATCTTTTCTTTCTTTTTTTTTTTTTAATTTTTTTTTTTTAACGTTTATTTTTGAGACAGAGATAGACAGAGCATGAACAGGGGAGGGGCAGAGAGAGAGGGAGACACAGAATCTGAAAGGGGCCCCAGGCTCTGAGCTGTCAGCACAGAGCCTGACGCGGGGCTCGAACTCACGGACCGTGAGATCATGACCTGAGCCGAAGTCGGACACTTAACCAACTGAGCCACCCAGGCGCCCCAAGTACAGAATCTTTTCAAAACACTCCTCTCTTCATCTCCCAATTTTGCAGGGAAAGTCAGAAAAAATTCAAGCAATTTTATCAGTCAAATGGAATAAAGATGTGAGTAACTATTTTCATTTGGGATCAGCAGGTGGGGATTCAGAGGCAGTAAGCTGATAGGGAAATCCATGCTGTGTTCATGTAGATTGTGTGGATTTTAAAAGTCATAAAACAACTGAAGAAGGACCATTTTGGTCCCCTCTAAGAATTCTGGCAAAAACTGAGGAAGTTCTTGGAACTCTATCAGGTTAGGCTGTAGGAACAAGTAAGAGCCAAACCTGTGTAATAATGGTCTATTAACTGGTTTGACAATACCACAGGAGCTATATTTCTTTGTATGCATTAAAAAACAAAACAGAACAACAACACTAATCTTTTTTTTAAACTGCTTGCCATGTGCCTGGCACTTTCTAAATTCTTCATACAGATTTAATGTAATCCTCCTAACAACCCTATGAGGTTGTTATTACAATTAACAAAAAGTTGTTTTATAGCCTTAGGACTTTACATACAGGATTGAGACAGATTTTTCTAAATAGGCAAGAGCTATTTACAAAGTAAGTGAAAGACTGATAGGGATAAACTTTACCCTCACTTCTAAGTTAAAAAACAAACAAACAAAATTTTAAGTATTCAAATATACATGCAATTTATTTTCTGTGTAACAAAGTTTGTAATGTAATGAAACAGTTATAGCCATAGAAACTGATGTAGAAGGCCTACTTTTTAAAAAAAAAAATTTTTTTTTTTTAACGTTTATTTATTTTTGAGACAGAGAGAGACAGAGCATGAACAGGGAAGGAGCAGAGAGAGCGGGAGACACAGAATCTGAAACAGGCGCCCGACGCGGGGCTCGAACTCACGGACCGTAAGATCATGACCTGAGCTGAAGTCGGACGCTTAACCGACCAAGCCACCCAGGTACCCCTAGAAGGCCTACTTAAATAAACAAGTAAAAATAAACCTGAGAGAATGTTTATGACTAACTGGTTTTTGGAGCAATGTCAAATACCAGATATTTAGTCAGTAAAATTAGCTTTTCTTAAATTTGAGAGAATATTAGTTTACCCACATGTTATAGTCCAAGAAAGCTAGCTTTTGAACTGAAATCTCATTATGCTTTGGAGGTTTCAGGTAACAGATTTGCCTAAGAATAAAATCTTCATTTTGTTAATTCTAATACCTAAATGAATAAAATTACATAGGCTTAAAGTATTTTATTATCAGTTTTAAAATGTATAATCAAGAACCAAAAAAACAGGGAGAGGTTTCTTCTATCTCTTTTGAGACTTTCCTGACTAGAGAGTTCACGTTTGCCTCCCTGCAGGTCACACAACTTCTTGGGTTATGGCTGCCCACGCATGTGTGTGCCATCCACGAACCCATGTACATATACATGGGTTAAAGTTGAAAAATTCACTAATAATACATATAGTCACTTCCAAATGGACAGTAGCACATATCTCGAATATGCTTTTAATCTGAAGTTATCTCAGTATTGGTTCAATACACAGAAACCTATCTCCCATAGATGAGAGATCACTACTGTGCCTGAATGCCAACTTTTTGTTGTTGAAATTGAAAAAAGTTCAAAGCATGTAATATCACAAGTGATAACCATTCAATTATGATAAACATAAATACGATATGGAATATAACTTATTTTAATCTTAATGCTTTACCAAGTTAAAGCTTCCCAAATCAAAAATTTGTCTATAAATTTGCTTACTTAGTTTAAATTCTTATTGCATTTCAGATTCAAAAAATTCACAAACTATTGTTTTTGACTGGTGATATAAGGACTGGCATCAGCGACAACAAAAATCTTGGACTTTATGCCTTTTGTGTTCTACATTTTTGTTCTCTCAATCTTTAAATGAATACAAAAACAATGCAACAGAATGCAAACAAAATGCAAAACAAAATAACATACTGTAAGAACTAAGAATTTCCTTCTGGCTAAAAGGGACAAGTAAGAAAAATGAAAAGATACTCTGTTTTCTGTATCTAGTAATCATATTGTATCTGGTATTTGTTAACTGGTATCTGTATCTGATAAATTTAGGGATAGTAGATTGAGTGAGTTAAGTATTAATATAAGGCTGATGTTACAGGAGTTAAGAAGGGTTTGTTTTCTTATGCTATTTTCTGCCTCTTATTCTTATAGCTGGTTCCTTGACTGTTGACTGACAAGAGGTCTTCCACTGCTTTCACCCAAGGTAAAACTGAAAATCCCGTATTAGAACAGCTATAAAATCACCTGCTATTACAAAGTATTCAGCAGCAAAAAGATACTTGTTTACTGCTTTGTATTTAAGAGAGACTATCTCATAGATCTGAGCTGTTTGCTTCCAAGAAGCTTTGGCCTGGCTTTTTGCACATCTTCACTTTCTCTAGACTTTCTGAGAAAGTCTCCCATTAACCAGTCTGCACAACACAAAATATAAATTCTTCCTATTGATGACAGGGTAAATAATTTACACAGGGGTCTTAGAAATATGAGATGCATTTCAAAGTGAATCTTTCGGACTTCCAGGTATGCTTCAATAGCTTTTGTTTTCCCATTTTACACAAAGTGTTTTATTTTAACTAGTAATGGTTAAAAATGTAAAGTTACGTTTAATCACATCTCAAAGTAGAGTATCTACTATAGGTTCAAGATTTATAATAAGTGATATAATAAATGAATTCATACACAATCAAGCAAACAAAACATAAATTACAGATTGAATTCTAAAAACTGAGCAAATATCAAAGCATTATCATTCCTTTCAGGAAAGAGCAAGCAACTAAATAAGCATTGCAGGGCACCTGGGCGGCTCAGTCAGTTGAGCGTCTGACTTCTGCTCAGGTCATGATCTCACGGTTAGTGAGTTTGAGCCCCACGTGGGGCTCACTGCTGTTGGGGCGGAGCCTGCTTTGGATCTTCTGCCCCACCCCCACCCCCCTGTCCCTCCCCAGCTCACATGCTTTCTTTCTCAAAAATACACATTAGAAAAAAAATAAGCATCTCTAGATAAAATAAGAGGGGAAGATGTTTGTTCCAAAGGAATATAACGACAGGAAGTTTTATCTAGATAAAGGTAGTGAATACAAGGGTGATCAGACTGCCAAGTCAGCAACTGACTGCCAGAGTCACATGATTTGTCTAGAAAAGCTAGATCCCTTTCTTTCTCTCCCTCATTTCTTCAGGATCTTTATTCCTGATGCTACACTTGAGAGACTTTTCTTAACATAAAGATTCTTCTGGTTAAAGGTACTCTAGCATTGGGGCACTTGGGTGGCTTAGTCGGTTAAGAGCCCAACTCTTGGTTTCAGCTCAGGTCCCGATCTCAGGGTTCATAAGTTCAAGTCCCATGTTGGGTTTCATGCTGGTGATGCAGAGCCTGCTTAGGATTCTCTCTCACTTCTTCTCTCCCTGCTCCTCCCCTGCTCACTCTCTCACACTCTCTCAAAATAAATAAATAAACTTAAAAAGAAAAATAACTAAAGGTACTTTAGGGTTTTATTTCCAACTGTAGAACTCATGCATGTTGTAGACCTAGCTCCTGATTGCTAGGTAGATTTAAAATTATGTTTTTGGCCTATGTCACAGAAACATGAGGGGAGATAACTTATTTTAGTATTTGTAAGACTAGAGAAAAATTAGAAGAGGGGCTAAGGATATCAAGGAGGAGCTGAAACAAGTAGATAAATACTTTATTTGTTAACAGAAATGACTGTGACACTGTCTTCCTTTGATCTTGAGACTAGATATAATTTGTTCCCCATTACTCTGATTGGCCTAAGTAGTCCCTGGTTAAAGAAAGAAAAATGGTTTAGATTATCTAATAGCAATGTTTAGGAGTTTATAAATACTATAAATATAATACCTTTTGAGCATTTGCTTGATCAAAGCCCTGGTAAAAATACTTGTGTTATTTTAATTTCCACACCTAAAATAAACAGAGAACAGCAATTTATAAATAAGATACTAATCACATCATGCATAGTTGGCATTATTTACAAATATATTGAGGGGTGCCTGGGTGGCTCAGTTGGTTGAACATCCGACTTGGGCTCAGGTCATGATCTCACCGCTTGTGGGTTCGAGCCCTGCGTTGGGCTCTGTGCTGCCAGCTCAGAGCCTGGAGCCTGTTTCAGATTCTGTGTCCCGCTCTCTCTCTGCCCCTCCCTCGCTCATGCTCTGTCTCTCTCTCTCTCTCTCAAGAATAAATAAAACATTAAAAAAAATTTAAAAAAAATATATTGAAACAGTTTTAGATTTCAGTTTCTGACTTTCGCACAGTTTAAAAGTTTTGCATAGAAAGTCATTAATGAATAATAATTCCCTAAAACAAATTAATAATTTTGTGCTATTTTACATCTGCATTAGTTTCCTTATTTATCAGCTTCCTTACTTGACAATATTATCTTGGAGTAAAGTTTCTTGAAAGATGAGTAAACAAATATTTGTGTCAACAGCAAGCTAACTGGTGGCACTGAGATGACAAAAATATATATCCTGTGATAATTCTGCAATGGATATTTGAAGACTGTCTGGTAATTGATGTTTCATCTGAGTTTGGGGCCAGTAAATAATAGAGTTGGTCTATCAGTATTAGAAAAATTGACAGTTTAGGGGTACCTGAATGGCTTAGTCAGTTGAGTATCTGACTTCAGCTCAGGTCATGATTTCAAGGTTCATGAGTTTGAGCCCCGTGTCAGGCTCTGTGCTGACAGCTCGGAGCCTGGAGCCTGCTTCGGATTCTGTGTCTCCCTTGCTCTCTGCCCCTCCCCCGCTTGTGCTCTGTCTCCCTGTCTCTAAGATAAATTAACATTAAAAAATTTTTTTTAAAAACCCAAAAATTGACAGTTTAGTCATTATGTAATATAAAACTATGGCATCAATTTGAGAAAATCAGAAAATTTCTGGTAATTCAGGAAAAAAATTTTAGTTTTTAATCCTTAGTTATCTAGATTATCCATATAGAACTCAAATAATTATTTTAAAATCTTTTAATACAGAAATACATATTTTTTCTGCTTTGTTAAACCTTATAAACTTAGTACCTGTGGAAACCAACTAATTCAGCACAATTCTTTTTTTTTTTTTTTTTTTTTTTTGGTGGAAGTGAGGGAGGAGAGGAATTTTCTCTTAAGAGAAAATACTAGAACCTTGAACTGTGCATGGAATAGCAATATTATTTAAACACAAGTGGTTCTGGTGTCTTGCCCAGGTATCTACAAACAGAACTTGTAAAGTCTTAACAACTTTAGGCAAATAACAAAAGTTGATCATGAAAATGAAGAAATGGACTGTTAATTTATACACACACACACACACACACACACACACACACCCACACCTGATTATGTTGTGATTGTGAAGTGAATGTTATTTTGAAGTTTCCTTACTCCCAGAAGTTAGTCAAACTTGTATGTACCCTTGGTAAAAAATATTTCAACTTGGTCAAATTAGGGGATCATTAATCCTAGCTAAGTTAAGTGTTTCTTCCCAATGGACAATAAGATCCTGAGCCAATGTTGGGATTTGGGTCAAATGGAGAAAGGTTTCTGAGCGCTTACTCTCTGTCTGGCACTTGAGTTGCAAATACTGAATTGAGATCCAGTTTAAGACTCTGCAGGGTTGTGGTCCCTGGCTGGCTCAGTCAGTACAGCATGTGACTCTGGATCTCGGGGTTGTGAATTTGAACTCCACATTGGGTGTAGAGATTACTTTAATTAACTAATTAATTAATTAAAACAACAACAAAAAAGAACTCTAAGACTAACATTAAAATAGATTCAAATTTCCAGTGTTTCACCAGCAGAAAACACAGGTACAAATTGGAATAGATTTTTCTCATGACTGATCTGGTCTACAATTATTACCTTAAGGAGTAGAATCACAAGGCAATTCACTAGGGCATTTTGAGCAGAGTTTTAAAGTAATACTTACCACCCTAATAAGTAAGGGCAAGGGACAGAGGAGGCCAATGTAAAGTCGAGAGGAGCTACAATATCACAGTTGATCTACAGTGTAGCTATGCTGCAACCAAGCTTAATTTTCCTTTAGAATTCAGGAATCCTATACAAAGAAAGAAATTACTATCAGTCTTAAAGATAGTGTGGATTAATGAGGAGCTTTAAAGACTAATAAATACCAAATAGTAAAGGAAACCAATATTTTCACTAATGTGGTCTGTACAACTAGCAGTACTGACTTGCCACATACTATGCTCTACACTACTCCATTTTCTCAAATTTAACTTTGAGTGAAGAAAAACACAGCAGAGACAACCAGAAGACTAAAAAGAGGAGGTTTATCTTTAAAGATATATAAAGTTACAAAGTAAATCCAAAGAAGGAAAGCTTAGCACAAAAACAAACACTCAGATCAATGGAACAGAATAGAGAACCCAAAAATGGACCCTCAAACGTATGGCCAACTAATCCTTGGCAAAGCAGGAAAGAATATCCAATGGAATAAAGACAGTCTCTTCAGCAAGTGGTGCTGGGAAAACTGGACAGCCACATGCAGAAGAATGAACCTGGACCACTTTCTTACACCATACACAAAAATAAACTCAAAATGGATGGAAGACCTAAATGTAACACAGGAAGCCATCAAAATCCTCGAGGAGAAAGCAGGCAAAAACCTCTTTAAAATGTTTTTTTTTCAACGTTTTTTATTTATTTTGGGGACAGAGAGAGACAGAGCATGAACAGGGGAGGGGCAGAGAGAGAGGGAGACACAGAATCAGAAACAGGCTCCAGGCTCCGAGCCATCAGCCCAGAGCCTGACGCGGGGCTCGAACTCACGGACCGCGAGATCGTGACCTGGCTGAAGTCAGACGCTTAACCGACTGCGCCACCCAGGCGCCCCGCAAAAACCTCTTTGACCTTGTCCATGGCAACTTCTTACTCAATACAGCTCTGGAGGCAAGGGAAACAAAAGCAAAAATAAAAAGCTTCTGAACAGTGAAGGAAACAATCAGCAAAACTAAAAGGCAACCGATGTAATGGGAGAAGATATTTGCAAACGACATATCAGATATAGGATTAGTATCCAAAATCTATAGAGAACTTATCAAATTCAACACCCAAAAAACAAATAATCCAGTGAAGAAATGGGCAAGACATGAATAGACACTTCTCCAAAGAAGACATCCAGATAGCCAACTGACACCTGAAAAAAATGCTCAACATCACTCATCATCAGGGAAATACAAATCAAAGCCACAATGAGCTACCACCTCACACCTGTCAGAATGGCTAACATTAACAACTCAGGCAACCACAGATGTTGGCGAGGATGCGGAGAAAGAGGATCTCTTTTGCACTGCTGGTGGGAATGCAAACTGGTGCAGCCACTCTGGAAAACAGTATGAAAGTTCCTAAAAAATTAAAAATAGAACTATCCTAGGACCCTGCAATTGCACTACTAAGTATTTATCCAAGGGATACAGGTGTGCTGTTTTGAAGGGGCACATGCACCCCAATGTTTATAGCAGAACTATCAACAATAACCAAAGTATGGAAAGAGCCCAAATGTCCATCAGTGGATGGATGGATAAAGATGTGGTATATACATACAATGGAGTATTACTCGGCAATCAAAAAGAATGAAATCTTGCCATATGCAACTACGTGGATGGAACTAGAGGGTATTATGCTAAGCAAGATTAGTCAGAGAAAGACAAATATCATATGACTTCACTTATATGAGGACTTTAAGATACAAAACAGATGAACATAAGGGAAGCAAAACAAAAATAATACAAAAACAGGGAGGGGCACAAAACATAAAAGACTCTTAAATATAGAGAACAAACAGGGTTGTTGGAGGGGGATAGGCTAAATGGATAAGGGGCATTAAGGAATCTACTCCTGAAATTATTGTTGCACTATATACTAACTTGGATGTAAATTTAAAAATAAAAAATTATTAAAAAAAAAAAAAGAAGGAAAGCCAGAAAAGTGCAACATAGTAAATCCATTATTTAAAAATGACTAGAGGGACACCTAGGTGGCTCAGTCAGCTAAGTGTCAGACTCTTGATTTTTGCTCAGGTCATGATCTCCCTGTTTGTGGCTTTGGGGTCTGCCTGGGACTCTCTCTATCTCTCTCTCTCTGCCCACCCCCCACTCCTGTGTGCTCTCCCTCTCTTTCTCTCCAAATAAATAAACTTAAAAAAAACCAACCGTATACTTTTTATAAATTTCAAATATTTTCACCCTATTTTCTTAAAAGCTTATTTATTTGAACCATTCTATTTAATGACTTGTTAAAAACTATAAATTTACACTCTTGAAATTTTAATTTAAAGCTTTACTCTTGGAGCAGTGAGTGGTTCCTAAACCAAGTTTTACAAATCCAGTATTTAAAGCCCAGTCTTAAAAATATTATTTTTTCTTTCTTTTTTTTTCCTCTGAAAGGAGGATAAAGGGTTTATTTTACATAACTGAATGAAAAATAATTAAAGAAATAGTAAATAAACAATATATTATTTTCAACATTTCTAATTTCTTTTTTATTCTTTTAATTAATTAATTAATTAATCAATCAATCAATTAATTTATTTATTTGTTAAAGTGTATTTATTTGAGAGAGACAGGAAGAGAGAAAGAACCCCAAGCAGGCTGTACATCCAGTACAGAGCCCCACACAGGCCTCAAACCCCAAAACTGTGAGATCACGTCCTGAGCCAAAATCAAGCGTCAGACGCTTAATTGACTGAGCCACACATGCGACCCTTAAAGTTTATTTATTTATTTTGAGAGAGAGAGAGTGCATGCAAGTGGGAGAGGGGCAGAGAGAGAAGGAGAGAGAAAGAGAATCTTAAGCAGGCTCCGTGCCATCAGTTCAGAGCCCGATGCAGGGCTTGAACACAGAAATCATGAGATCATGACATGAGTCAAAATCAAGAGCTGAAGCCTAACCAACTGAGCCACCCAGGTACCCCTAGCGTTTCTAATTTCTTAATGGAACCACCAAGAACATATTTACCCACCATAAGACACCAGAAACCAACTAACACTTAAATTTCTTTCTCTAGGTTTATAGCAATTAGGGATTATCCCTTGTTGACTAGAATTCAAATGGTCAATATGTTCTGACTTTGATTAATGAGAGAAAAAAAGTAAGAGGTATCTAATGATGAAAACTTTAGCAGTGCTTAATGTGTCAGACTTGACAATATAGTTCTATAATTAAAAAAGAATACCCTCTTCTCTCAAATCACAGAACAAAAAAATCAGATTTCTCCATTCAGTGTTTTTCTCCCTTGCCTTGAAACTTTTGGTTACTAATATTTCCCAACCCACAAAGGAAAAAAAAAAATGCTAATTATCAAACATCACACCTAGGGTGCCTGGGTGGCTCAGGCCTTTAAGTGTCCAACTTTGACTCAGGTCATGATCTCACAGTTCATGAGTTCCAGTTTATATATATATACGTATGTGTATATATATACATATATAAATATGTATATGTGTATATATGTGTATATATATATATACGTATACGTATATATATAAGTATGTATACGTATACTTATATATGTATATATATACGCATACGTATATATATATATATGTAAAATCACACCTGCTATCAAGCTGCCTTATTAAGCCTACTCATGCTTCTCACTAGACTTAACATGTAAACTTAATGTCATTTGGTTTTATGCTAACATGTTTCTTTTAGGTATTTAATGCATGATTTTATTTTAAAATCAAATTAAATCTGCAAGGACCCTACCTGCTGCTCTGCCACTCAAACAGGTTTGAGATCCAGTATTTCAAGCAACTTCTCTATGTATAAAAGTACTTGTAAGTTAGTGACTTTTATTTACCTTAGTGGTGACACAAATTATTTACAGAATAAGTTTTAGAAACTATTGAGTACAAAGCCTAATCACTTTTAAACATCAAGTTGCTAGACTTTAGGATGTGCCAAATGCTGAAAAATTATAAGCCCTTGGGTGATGAATTTACAGTGACAAACCCATCAATTAAAGTTAGTTCAGCTATTGTGTTTTTTGTTTGTTTTTAACTTTATTTACTTTGAGAGAGCGCATGAGAGTAGGGGAGGGGGAGAGAGAGGGAGGGGGAGAGAGAGAGAGAGAGAGAGAGAGAGAGAGAGAGAGAGAATATCCCAAGCAGGTCTCCTGCTGTCAGCACAGAGCTCTATGGGGGGGGGGGGGGGAGGGTGTCTAACTCATGAACCATGAGATCATGACCCGAGCTAAAAGCAAGAGTCAGACACTTAACTGACTGAGCCACCCATGAACCCCAGGTATTGTTTTTAACAGGATAAAGAATAAGGGTTTTAAAATGTCAATAGTTGTCAGGTGGCCACATTTTGTTTTAATCACAACACAATCAGAATCATACAAAACGTATTTTTCATATATTTATATGGATACACTTATGAGGCTATTTTATTTACATTTTTCAGTATACAGTCCATACCTAAATATTTATTGAAAAAGGATGTCCCAAATTTCTAGGTAAAAGTATATACAAAAATAACTGCAGTCACTTAATAGTATTTATTTGTCATAGGCTTGACCTTTGGGTTTTAATGAAATGGCAGAAAAACAAGGAAGTTAAAAGAAAGTTTTCTGAAAAAGGATTAAGGTTTTAGCAACTTGAACAGAAGTCAAGAAAGTTTAAATTAAAGCTTATAGCCCTAATTCAGAATATTTCTTTTTTATGTTCAGATATAAGTCACAGGCTTTGTCTAGATATGCAAGCTTTTGAATGCTGATTTAAAGATTGCATTTTGTACTTAGATACGTTAAATGCCCTCAATGCACAAGTGATGAGGAGTGTGGGATTTCAGAAGCTGCCCTTCTGGTATAGTCATCTCCACTTTAATTTTAAAAATATATTAAGAATGCGTAACAAATGAGAACTGTTCATATTCAATTTCTGCTTCAGCCAGGGAACTCAATTTACCTCCTATAGAAATGCATTATTCTTGGGTGAATTCCTATAAATTTACAGGAAAAGAAAACATGATAAAACTCAAGTACCCTATTCATGAAATTAAGCAAACCACATCTATAATACACTGTGGCTAACGTGATTGTTCTTGGAGATTTTATTATTGTCATCTTAATTTACACTTTTTAATGTTTATTGGGGGGGGGGGGGCAGAGAAACAGGGAGAGAGAGAGAGGGTCCAAAGCAGGCTCCGTGGTGTCCCTCCCAAGGAGGGCTAGATCTCTCCAACCATGAGATCATGACCTGAGCCAAACTCAAAAGTCAGAGGCTTAATCCACTGAGCCACCCGGGCGCCCCTAAATTTACAATTTTAAAACAACATATTTGTAATTCATTCAAAATTTTTAATTACAATGGAGATAAATATAGGAGTGTGCCACAGTCCTCTAAACAAGGAAAACAATCTAAACCGGGGTATACAAGGCGCTTAACTTTTAGAACGATATCCCTAAGCTATCATTTATTTATTTATTTTAAGTAGAATTCTAATTTTAATCTTAGTCGATACCGGGTAGATTTTAAATCTATTTTACATTCCTAATAGAAATCAAGCTCGGCTGGTGGACCTAAAAAGCCTAAAAAGTAATTTTTAAAAAGCTGCTTGAAAGCAAGTGATTAATCACTAAAATCAACTGTGAACAGTCACTGCCTCAGGGGTGAGTGAGGCATCCTAAAATATGGCGTTATGGTCCTTATTTAGCTACTCATACGTTGTTTACAGAATCAGCAAGCACAAATTCACATAAGGATTTCCTTCCCACCATCTCGGTAATAAGGCTACACTAGTTAAATAGGGCTAATTTTCCGGTCCTCCAAGGGCGCCCGCGCTGCCGTCCTCTGCAGTCCCAGAACTGCCTAAGGCTCTGGCAGAAGCTGCGGCGGTCACCGAGGGACAGTCGTGACAGGGCTGGGTCTCTCGCTCCAGTCCTTCCGCGCGGGAACGCGCGCCGCTAGCTCCAAAAGGGCCGCAGGAGCGCCGAAGCCGAAAGCGCGCGCTCCCGCGCGTCCTCCAGATCACCTTCAAGGGGGCGGGGAAGAGCTGCTTGGGCACAACGACAGGACAACCGCCAATAAACACTCGGAACTCGCCCAGTCGTCCCGCCTGCAGGCAGCCACCGGCGCCCAATCCCAGCTGTGATAACAGTCAAGAGCCCCAAGTGTCCAGAACTTGGGGGGCGGGGACATTAGGAACCAAATTAAGAAACCGAGTCCTGGACTGGTAGGAAGGTGGGGAGGTTAGGCGGGGACTCCGCGGGCTGAACGCCGGCGCCCCCGCCCGCCCCGACTCCCCGGGGACAGTCGCTCCAGGGCTGGGTTCCCGGCGCTGGCTCAGCCGCCATCCGTGGTAAACAAAGGCTCGCGGGGGGTGGGGGTGGGGGCGGGGGTAACGGTCAGGTGACAGTGCCGAGCACATTTCGTAACCGCTTTAATGGGGCTTCTCTGGCCCGTTGCCCTGGGACCCACCTTGACCCCGTCAGTCCTCCCCAACAGGACCAACGGTGGCCCCCACCAAACGAAAAGACTTGACTTGAGACCTTCTCATTCTCAGTGCTTCTTTCGATTGAAAAAGAGCAGCGCCTCGTTCAAAGCCCATCAGCAACATGCGGGGCCCATCTGCCCAGCCCTGTCCGCCAGCTGCTCCTGCCCTCGAGGCGAAGGGGTGACCCGCACCTGCTACCCCCAGCCCGGGCGGCCATGCTCCTCCCAACCCGCCCCCGGCGGGGCGCGCCAGCAGCGCCGCGGTTCCGGGAGGGTAGTGCCAGGAGGCGGAGGTGCCCTCCCTTCAGGTCTGCCGTTACAGTGCCGGGATTGAAGACCAATCCCCCCCCCCCAGGGTGCCCTGGAGACGCTGCACCCCAGACAGAGGCCCTGCAGTACCAGCCTCAATCTCCCCTCAGGCCCCACGTCTGGCTCCGAGACGCCGGCCAACGCTGGCTTCCTTCTGCAGACACCCCAGTGGTCGCGACCTCGGCCGCCCCTCCGCTCCCGGCTCTGGCCGGTTCGTCGCCTTTCGGCTAGTCCGGAGCTGTCAACCCTGGTACCTCTCGGCGAAGGCTGGAAACGGCCAGCGGCGGCCCCTGCGTTCCCTCAGCGGCCCGCGGCGCAGCGCTCTCCACAGCGCCGGCGTCCCCCTCCAGCCACCAGTGTCTGCTGTAGCTCACAACAAAGGAAACATGTGACCGTCCGGGCCAAAACACTGAGCGTCACCGACCCCTGGCCAATCCGAGTGGGTGCCCCCGCCCTGGGGCACCCTGGGATATGTAGTTCCCACTCCTGGGGCGCCTTCCGGGCCACTAGGGCTTCCCGCTATGGGGGGGGGGGGGTGTCGGTGCCAAATGTGAGGAGACCCAATTAGCAATCTAAGGGTGCTAATTCGGAAATACTTTGTTTTAGGTAGAAACGGGTTAAGGAAATCCATCCGTGTTAGGAGCCTAGTGAGAAACCCCGAGTCATTTGTTTATTGCCACGTCCCCAGGCAAAAGCGCGTTGCCGACAATTCTCAGAACCTTAGAGCGTGGGCCTAGGCATAGAGATCTTTTTTTTGACCCCTGTATACACAACCTGGAAATTTGAGGACCGGAGGGGTGAAAGGGACTAGCTCTGGTTGCTAGACAGGTCAGGGAAACGGCCTTTCTCTGCAAATCTGTTCATTTCACTCATATCAGTCATATCAAATGCTAGGTTACCTTTTATTTTTTTAATGTTTATTATATTTTTGAGAGAGAGAGAGAGAGAGACAGAACATGAGCGGGGGAGGGCAGACAGAGAGGAAGACACAGAATCCCAAGTAGGCTCCAGGCTCTGAGCTGTCTAGCAGAACCCCAGGCAGCTCGAACTCGCCTTAAGATCATGACCTGAGTCCAAGTCCGAGGCTTAACTGACTGAGCCACCTAGGCACCCCTACCTTTTATTTTAAACCTAGTGCAAGTGAACAACGTCACAAATCCTTATTTTCTCAGGCAGATAGATACCTCAAAGGACAGCATTTTCTCCTTTTGTTTCTGCAAATATTTTTTCAACCACCTGATTTTTCAAACATTTATCTAGGTTTTGGCTTCTAATATTGGGATAACTTCTCTCCCTTCTATACTTTATGAATACAGTCATACCTTTTTGTTAAATAATGGAATGTGTTCCAATGACCGGAGGTGGAAATAAATAAAGAAGGCATGTTTCCAGTCCTTCTAAATATACTTTTTAGGCCTCTTTTCCATCTCTTATTAAAAACAAAAATACTCAGGGAGCACCTGCTTGGCTCAATCAGAAAAGCCCAAGACTCTTGATCTCAGAGTCGTGAGTTTGAATACCACCTTGGGTGTAGAGATTACTTAAATTTAAAAACTTAAAAAGAAAATGCCTGCAATTTATTATGTTTATATATTAAATATTTAATAAATATCGAATTATATTATTTACTAAGCTTCAGACTCAGTGCTATGCACTTCACATATATTCTCTAATCCTCATAATAACCCTGCAAAATAGGTGTTACTATTCCAATTTACAGATGAAGAAACTACAGATAGGATAAAGAGTTGTCCCCTGGTCACTCAGTTATTAAGTGATGAAGCTGAGGTTTACACATAGATACTTAAAAAGAGTTTTTATTTATATTAATATAGGTACATAATTATCTTTCTAAAAAGCTTATTTACAAAGTTACATATTACAAGGCTAGTGGTAAAACAGCAGTCCCATCTCCCATCCTTTCTACTCCTCATTCTTTAGAAGCAAACCACAATTATTTGAGCTATTCCGGTTATTTGTATCTATATTTTCACATAACATGGCTATGTCTTAATAAGGAAGCTGTCATGCCTGTTCCCGCCATCCTTCTAATATTATAATTTCTGGTTAAATTGTTATTTAATGTTTATGTTATTAGGACTGTGTATTTATTATTCAGTGCTGACTCAAATAATATACAATTTCCTGTCTCATATGGCTTTTTGTTTTTCCTGGAGTAGGAACCCATGGCTCTCCCTGCCTTTATAAAGTCCCAATTCCCTGGCAATGCATACAAGATCCTTCTTGATGCACCCTGGGGTCTACCTATGCAGCCTGAACACCAGCTTCGATGAACTACCCACAGCTGCCCAAAGGACTTGCTCTGTCTCCAGGCCATTTGCATCCACATCTTGCTCCCTATGCCTCTTATGCCACCTCCATTCCTTCACTGGGCTAACTCCTGCCTTTCCTTCCAGGAGTCCTGGGGAACTCTTCTTTCCTCCCCAATACCCTCTGGACTAGTTGTCTCTGCTCTATCTTTCCACAGCAGCCCTTGCTTACCTCCTTCTTAGCAGTTAACACATTACTTATCCATGTTTATTTACATGTCTTTCTCAACTTAGACCCCTGAGGTCAGGGATGAAGACTTTTCTTTTTTTTTTAGATTTTATTTTTAAATAATTTCTATACCCAATGTGGGGCTCGAACTCACAACCCTGAGATCAAGAGTCACATGCTCCCCTGACTGAGCCAGTCAAGTGTCCCAGGGATCATGTCTTAATTCATTTTGTATCATAGATTCCCTAGTAGATGTTCAATATGTTAACTGATGGAATGAGCTCTACTTCTTGAGGTTATAGGGATCAGAGTGAAAAAATTGCACGGGCACCTGGGTGGCTCAGTTGGTTGAGTGTCTGACTCTTGATTTTGGTTCAGGTCATGATCCCAGGGTCGTGGGATGGAGCCCCACATAGGGGCTCTGCACTGAGCATAGAGCCTGCTTCAGATTCTCTCTCCCTCTACCCCCTTTCCCCATTCACTCACTCTCTCTCTCTCTCTCAAAAAAAAAAAAAAATGATTTGTTAAAAAAAAAAAATTGCCACCAGACACCCTGGACTCATCTATATACGGAGGTCCTCAGACTCTGTTGCAGCAGTTGTGCAGGGTAATCTAATCAATCAGAGTTCTGAGAGTGGAAGAGATTGAGGGGACCCATAGAATAGGCAGCTCTGTAGACAGGAAGAGGCCTACTGGTGGGTGTGGGAGCTCCTCAGGCAACCAGAATACAGGTAGTTTCAGCATTGGTGGAGGGCCCTGGGAATTACACCTCTCCCACAAATCAATGAGCATGGCCCGGTGGCAGTCTTTTCCTCAGCTAGGGCTGGAATAGGAGCAGAGCAGAGATGTCAAATCCAGGGGGAATCTACTGAAGTTGAGTAAGATTAAGCTGAAACATGATTTATCTTATTCAACGTTTACAATTCAGGTTGGCTTAGTCATTTGAAGGAGGCAGCTACGTGGAGTAGGGGAATCAGAGGGTCTTCAGACCTATTTTCTCTTTCAGGGATATAGCATACTGTGCCATATTCTTTTCTTGCAAATACCCAATTTCCCTCTGTTCTGCTCTCCAGCACATCCACGACAACCTTTAAGGTATGGCCTATCATCCATAGTTCTTCCAGCATTCTTTTTTTCTCTCCAGCCTGCTCCATTTCTTCATGCAGACAACTGTCAGGACATAGTAAATCACCATTCTCTAAACAATATGAAACACTTTCAGACCTTTCTGGCTCCCCTCTTGGCCTCTCACACTTAAAGCCCCTGTGCACTATTGTAGTAGAAATGTTGGTCATTGGTTAAGGCTCATCTCTGGTGCTACCTCCTCTGATTGTTTCCTCTCTCCTTGACCTGCTGTGAAGCCGTGAATACCTCTCAGGTCCTTTAGAAGTGACAGTCACACTGTGTTTATATCCAGTCTCTGAATGTAGCTGTGTCCTTTGATCTCCCTTGTAACAAATCCCAGTTGCAAAGCACTGATGAATGGAGATTTTACTGAAGGTTTCATAAAGAGAAAATCATAAGGCATTTCACACCACAAAACTCCATAACAATTCCCTTCAAACATCTCTGCTCCCTCATCTTACCTTCTCTATTGGTATTAGCTACTCCTCTTTTCCCCACCAGGCAGCCTCTCTTTGGACCTCTCTCCAACCACAAACTTGGGCTTCCTCCCTTTCCATGTTCTCTGCCAACCTTCCTCCTAGATACACCCCCCCCATCTCCTTTTCTGCAATTCGTATTTTCACACTCATCATCTTTCAAAGAGGAGAGTTCCATTCTTCGGAAGACAGAGAATATTGAGGCTCCTGGCTAGCTCAGTTGGAGGAGTGTGAGACTCTTAATCTCAGAGTTGTGAGTTCAAGCCCCACGATGGATATAGAGATTACTTAAATAAATAAAACTTAAAAAAGGGGGGGGGGTGCTTGGGTGGTTCAGCTGGTTGAGTGTTGGACTTTGGTTCCTGTAATGATCTCATGGTTTGTGAATTTGAGCTTCACATTGGTCTCGCTGCTGTCAGCGTAGTGCCCGCTTCGGATCCTCTGTCCCCGCCTCTCTCTGCCCTCCCCTGCTCATGCTCTCTTTCTCTCAACAAGAAACAAACATTAAAAAAAAAAAAAAAAAAAAAAAAAAACTTAAAAAAAAAGACAGAGAATAGCATAAATAACAAATGATCTCTGCCCACCCCACTCCCGCCCCATTTTCCTCCATACACTAACGTCTTAGCAAGTCTGTTACACAATACTACCTCAGAGTGTTGAGTGAAGGGGAGAGTAAACACAGCACACTATTTGCTCTTGGCACCTGAGTCTCTCCAGTCTTGAGGCCCACGCCTTCCCTCCTTTTTTCTCTGGTGAGGTTAGATGTGACTCATCTCCGAAGTCCTTTGAATGCAGAGATCCGACTCTCCCTGGCTATATAGTTACCAGGAAAGGTTTGAATTGTCCTCTTGAGGTTCTTACTCCAATCCCAACCCAGACAGTCTAGTCCCACTAGACCAGTCAAAACTTAAGGTCAAACATAGAAGCATTAGGATTCCACAAGGAAAGATACAGCTGGAAATTTTTCCATTTTGAGATCTGGGAAAAGAGGTAAGTCTGCCACCTGGTAGGTGAGCTCCCTCTCCCCTTCCCTGAGTTTTCCCCTCATGAGCACAGTCTGCCATAAGGTGTCTTTCCTCAGAGCTGAAGCAAACCCATTTTCTGCTGGTGGGTGGGGTGGCATTCCTTGCTTTGTTCTTGAAACTGTCCCAGGTTGACGTCAATGAGATGCCAAGGGTTGGTGATCCTGTTATCAAACTTGCTACACTGGTGCAGATAAGGATGACTGGTCACCGTGAGTCCTGGGCTCTGACTTCAGGGGGCTGAGGCATACTTGCACCCTCCCTGCTCTGTGATGCCAGTCCCTACTCTGCTCTTCATTCTTCTGCCCTGAGGACATCTGATTTCGCCTCCCTTTCTGCTTCCTTAATTCCTCAGTAGTGAGAATTCAGATGTTTCCTTTGGTCCCAGAAAAAACCTGACATTTTGGAAAAGTTTTGTCATAATTACTCCTGCCCTGATTGCCCTAGGTGGACCTGATTCTCCAACGGACACCCCCTAGCACCTTTTCACATGACTTGCTGTGAAACCCTCTCAGGTATGAACATACATGAAAAGTGTTTTCTCTTGTTCCTGGCATCTGGTCCCATGCTTAGGCCAGTTTAAAAAATGACTCTTCCCACTCTAAGCTCTGCTCAGCAATCTGTCCCACAGATGACTGTGAGTCCATATAGAATTCCTGCTGCTGGCCACGTGGACTTTGACGCCATCTCCAGTTTCTTGCTATCCTGTGTGACATTTAAGAGGCATATATAATTCCAACTTGATCTTTCTCTGCGGTCCCTAGCACTGCTCTCCTTCCAAATGACTGCAGTTTCTAAGAGTGTCTTGTCCCTTTGTGGTTCCCTTTTGCCTGATTGGAAGCCTTCCCAGGAATTCTTCGGCAGGTATGAAAGGGCTGGACCTGCCCAAGAATATCTGCAGCAGACCATTCCTGTTCTTGAAAGACCCCATCCAGTTTCTTAAGAAACTGCATCTGTTGAGGCTGACACACTAATCTCCAGCCTGAGAATTCTCACTTTAGTAAGCTCACTTGATGCTTGCTCATCAGATCCTCTGTCTGCAACATTCATTTTGAACAGTGCAACCTTGCCAAAGCTTTAATGCAGATCTCAGAGCAATTCCCACACAGTGATAGATAGGCCAGGGACCACCCTAATTTGTGCTATGCCATTTTTCACTCCTTACATAGGCTCAGCACTCTGCTGGTCGTGTCCTCTGTCTCCCTGCAAAGACTGAAAATCTAAGTGTTTCCAGTGGGGTTTTAGAGTTGGGGAGTCTAGGTCCAAAATTTATCTCGGTTTCTTAGTAGCTATATATCCTTGAGTAAATTACTTACTCTTTCCCAGTTTCCTCATCTGTAAAAATGAGGATAAAAATACCCACCTCATAGAATTATTATAAAGATGAACTGAGAAAAACAAAAACTATATATAGGGCCTGGAATATAGCAAGTGCTCAATAACAACCAAAGCTGTTACCCACCAATTCTAGCTAAGTCCTATATGCTTTGTCCTCTGATTTAAGAATAGGAGGGGTGGGGGTGCCTGGGTGACTCAATCCATTGACTCTCTTGATTTTGGCTCAGGTCATGATCCCAGGCTCCTGGGATCAAGCCCCGCATTTGAGATTCTCTCTCCTCTGCCCTCTGCCCCTCCCCTGTGCAAGTGTGCATCCTCTCTCTCCCTCTTTCTCTCTCCCTAAAAATAAAAAAATAAAAAAATAAATAAGGAGGGGTAAAGACTGAAATAAAGGAAATGTAAAAGATCTTATAACCTCTGTTATCTATATTTGAAAAACAAGCCAAAGCAGCCTTTCTGAACATTCACCAGGGTCCTGTCCTCTAACTTCTTTTGTCTTTTCCGGTGGGTATTCGGAAGATTAAAAAATAGAAAGAGACTGACTACCAGATGTAGGAAAGCAGTTTGCCTCTGCTTTAAAATATCCACACTCAAAGGCCATGTATTTCCTCTGAGTTGCAGATCAAGGGGCTAGCAGTCAAGGGTTGAGGGAGATCTATGTTTTTTTCAGTAAATTTTTGACACTAAGGAAAAAAAAAACTATGTACATATATACACTTTGCAAATGAAACAAAAATGTTTTAAAAAACACTTGCCTGACAAATGTGATCAAATAAGCTCCTGTGCTCACTACTGCAATCTCCTTTCCTTCCAGCCCCAGATCTCTTTGTAACTGGCCTAGAAACAGCAGGCCTCCTAGGTCACCAGTGCACAGGGACAGATACTCTTGACCCTGCTTGTGACAGCATCGCAAACACATGCCTGACATACCTTGGATAGCCAGTCTGGTTCTATTACTGGTACATGAAAGTTTTGCTCCTGCAGCAAATCTCTAAATTTAGATGCTTTTCAGGATGAACTCTGAACGATCTTTGTCCTGAAGACTAGTAAGGAATTGGAGGGCACCTTGCTTTTTATTTATTAATTCAAGTGCCAGAGTAAATGTTTCATAATATAAAACTTGTGAAGATCGCCATATTAATGGAAAATAAAATAAAACACAGGAAGTATCTAAGATTTCTCCTTTACAGTTCTCATAAAAATTTTACCCTGGCTTCCTTTTTTTTTCCCTTCGCTTGAGTATGCAAAGCATTACCATATTATAGCAATACACTGTAGTAATACTTTGCACACTCAAGTGAAATAAAAATAAGTCCAGGGCGAAAATTTTTATCCTGGTAGCTTTATGAAGGTGTTTAGAAATAATACATTTTAGGAATTTAGTTCTCATATAATGTCAAGGTGCTTAAATGTTGCCATTTTCATTAAAGAAAAAACAATTTCACTAATGAGAGAACTTCAGAGAATGATGAATTTACTTTAATAAAGGCTAGCCACATCAGAGTATCTTTTTCTTTTTCTTTTTTTGTACAGTCAAGGTATTTTTTAAAATTATTTTTAAATTTCTACTAGAATATATTTGATAATTAAAAATCATATAGGGGTGCCTCAGTGGTTCCGTTGGTTAAGCGTCCTACTTCAGCTCATGACCTCAGGGTTTGTGAGTTTGAGCCCTGCATTGGGCTCTGTACTGCCAACTCAGAGCCTGGAGCATACTTCAGATTCTGTGCTTCCCTCTCTCTAACTCACCTGGCTCATGCTCTGTCTATAAATAAATAAATAAATAAATAAATAAATAAATAAAATACAAAACAAATTGTATATATTTCAGGTATACAACTTCAAGATTTGAAATCATTGTGAAATGATTACCACAATCAAGCTAATTAACATATCTAGCACCTCAGATAGTTACCTTTTTTTTTTTTTTTTTAAGATTTTATTTTTAAGTAATCTCTATTCTCAGTGTTGGACTTGAACTCACAATCCTGAGATCAAGAGTTGCATGTTCCATGACTAAGCCAGCCAGGCTCCCACTGTTTTCTTCCTTCTTTATAAGAACATTTCAGAGCTCCCCTCTTAGGAAATTTCAAGAATACAATAAAGTATTGTTAACTATAGTCACATTGTTGTACATTAGGGTCTCAAACTTAATTCATCTTGCAAAACAGAAACTTTGTACTTTGCTAAACACCTTCACATTTTCCCAGCCCCCAGCCCCTGGCAATACCATTTTGTTCTCTGCTTCTATAGCTTCAACTTTTTTTAGATTCCATATATAAGTGAGATTATGCAATATTTGTCTTTGTGTCTGGCTCATTCATTTAGCTCATCCAGATTCACCCATGTTGTTCCAAATGGCAGGATTTCCTTCTTTTTTGAGACTGAGTAATAATCCGTTATATATATAGTATAGTGTTCACACACACATACACACATGCATCAGGACATTTTTATGGATATTCAAGAAGGTAACTTCGGATTCAGATGGACTGGGTTCACATCCTGACTCTGCTACCTAACAGGGTGATGGTGGATGGTTTATTTAACTGCTTTGATGCTTTGTCTGAAAATGCATTCTAATAATACCTTTTTATTATGAGAATTAAAAGACAGCTTATAAAAAGCACATAGGCCTCAATAAAGGATGTTATTCAGTCAGGACATAGTGGTAAGCATTATTCGTCAAGATATTATGATAAATCCTATTATGACAGGAGCTAACTTTGTGTTGATGTATCCCGGCAAAGAAAGATTCTTCTTGTTTAACAAGGAACAACATGGGGTAGTAGAAAACAAATACACAGAAAAAAGAGGGATCATGGGGGGCCCTGCCATACCTTACCCAGTCACCCTGGACAAATCACCTAATCTCCTTGGGCCCCGGTTTCCCCCCGGCTTTTAGAAAAGCCACAGTGCCTTGCACTCATGAGAGCATTTGGCTAAACTGTTTCCAAAGGCTTGTCTGGTTTTTGAAGTACGGGAAGTCTGTGTTTTTCTTTGTTAAAAGGACTTCATTGGAAAAGGTCGTTTAGTTAAAGAAGCACCTAAATCAGAACATACCTGCAGGTACAAAAAATTCTTTGGAAAGGAATTGGTTGGATCAGAGGCTACACATGACCAGAAATCAGGTTCCAGGTCTGGGAGTAGGAAAGCCTGCTTGACAGGCCAATGAGATTGGGGAGGCTAAACTGAACGTGGCTCCTCCACTGAACCTTTAAAACGACTCTTCCATTCATGAAGTAGTGCTCCCCACAAAGCCTCTCCAAGCTGCATCCCTGGCTGAGCACCAACTCCTTATGCAGTCCCCACTCCTAAGGGAGAGACTGAGCTAACCTTCCCTTTCTCTTAGTCACCCAGCTCCTGTGCTGAACCCCAGTTTGCCCCGCTCACAGCCTTTCTTGTGGGACTTGTTGCCTCCCCAAATTCAGCCCCCAGCTCTTATTATTTTTAGCTCCCAACTCAGGGACTTTTTAGAGTAAACAATCACATGCACTAGGGAATTTACGACATCACTGGCTTGTGCTCTCCCTCTTACCTTCTCGTTAAAGATCCCTTGCTGTAAAAAGAAGAAATGAATATTTTTTTAAAGTTCTCTTTTTCCCGATTTAAAAGTATTATATGCTGAGTAGACAACTTTAGAAAGGACAAAGAAGAAATTGCAATACATTTCCAATTTTTTACTTTCTGTTTATGTTAATACATCTATAGCTAGTTATAGATAGTTTTAAATATTTGAGTCAATACTATACATACAAAATAAACTCTTATATATCAACATTTAATATTCAGTTTTCTATTTCCTTCTCTCTAATCTGTTTTCATCTTCAACCTCTTGGCAGTCCCAATGACACTGACCTGTAGCCTGGAATTAGCTTCCATCAACATGTTATAACTAAATAATTGAGATCAGTTGGAGTTTTATATGTTAAAAAAAGATGTCTTTCCCCAAATTGAAGGTGATAAAGGCTCATCAACTCTGCAAACATGAATCCCATTTTTATTTTTGATGTTTTTTGAGTCTCCTACCATACAACTACTTTAGTGTTACCTAATATTTTCAGTTTTATTTTTTATTCATCCCTCTCCTTTTCTAGTAAGACGGAAGTTTGAAATAAGATTAAAATCTTTCATTAAAATATAATTCATAATGTTACTATGCTATCAATACCACTATTTCACATGTATTTCTCACAGGCTCAGCATTTGTTTACATACTTACTATTTTATATATTTTTTTCACTTAAGACTGTACTGGGAACATTTTCTATGCTTTATTAAGTACACTCAATTAACTTCATATTGATAATGAAAACAGTAATGGCAACATTTCCTAAGCACTACTCTAGGTGTTTGTTAAGTGCTTTACTTAAAGTATCTTGTTCAATCTCCATAACAACAGTACAAGATAGCAACTATTATTAGCTAACCCCATTTTACAAGGGAAAACTGAGAAACAGGAACATTAACTACTTTGCACAAAGGATGAAGTTTAGAAAATCTGACTCTAGGGTCTGTGCTCCTTCTGAGCCATTATATAGTTCTTTGTCCTTCATAATGTGCATTGGTAGCTGTGCCTTACTTTGTTCAATTATTCCATTGTTTTTGGATACTTATATTACATCTAGTTTTTTTCTCCCCCAATTTTGATAATTCTGCAATGGACATCTTTCTGCATATAGACTTTTACTTCTACTGCAGGATTTCCTTATGGTGAATTCTCAGAAATGTAAAGGGAAAATCATTTCGTCCAAAAATTTTATTCAAGGGGTGCCTGGGTGGCTCAGTCAGTTAAGCATTCAACTTTGGCTCAGGTCATGATCCCACGGTTTGTGATTTTGAGCCCAGCATCAGGCTCTGTGATAAGAGCTCAGAGCCTGGAGCCTGCTTCAGATTCTGTGTCTCCCTCCTTCTCTCTCTCTCTCTCTTTCTCTCTGTCCCCTCCCCCACTTGCACACACATATACTCTCTCCCTCTCAAAAATAAATAAATGAACATTAAAAAAATTTATTCAAGAGGCACCTGGGTGGCTCAGTCCGTTGGACACCGACTCTTGATTTCAGCTCAGGTCATGATATATTAATACATCTATAGCTATTTATACATATTTTTTGCATATTTGAGTTAATACTATACATACAACCTTAAGCACATCCTACTTAAGATTCTCTCTCTCCCTCTCTGCCCCTTCCTGGTGAGTGTTCTTTCTCTCTCTCAGAAAAAAAAAAAAAAAAAAAAAGACTTGTTCTCTCTCCCTCTGCCCCTACCACACCCCCCGACAAAATGTTTTTTTTTATTCAAAAGGACCTTATTGGAGGAGCTGTTGGGAGAAGACAAGGAGAATTTATTCAGTTCTTTTGCCACAGGCTCTGAGCTGAGCCCCCCAACTTCATAGTGTGGGGTAGGGGACATGGCACTGAGGAATCTTGTCCCTTTCAGGCTGTGTTTGGTGTCTCTCCTGTTACAGGACTTCCTATTGTCAAAACATTTATCACAGGCATTTTAACTTGTTTCATCATGTTACCCCCACTTAAAGAAAAGCACTGTTTGTTTTCCTTCTTTGTACCCAGGACTGAAGATAATGTCCTGTACATAGTAAGTGCTTTACAGACGCTAGTCAAGTGAACAAATGAAAAATAGAGAAAGAACTCTCTTAACTGTGAACTCTCAGTTTCAATGAAATTAAACTATGATAGTAAAGATCAATACCTCGTTAGGGTATGTATTAAGTACTGAGGTGTCTATTAAGTGTTTTTATTTTGGTGCTTTTGGGGCTTTGCCTGCTAGAAGGTGCTGTGTCTCCTGGGGTTAGCAAATTCCTACAGATAGCAAACAACTCCCTTAGGAGAGTATCTTTCATATGTAAACCAACCAATCTAAGACTTTATCCCAACCAGTGCTTCTCACAGGGCTCTCACCTTTGGGTCATTGTTCCCCTGCCTTCATTGCCCCAGGGCTACGTACCTGGCTACTAGAGACAGCCCCAAAGTCCTAGAGTCTGCTGAAATTACTCAAACCACCCAATTCTAAATCTGCTTCCCTGCCTCACCTATTCCTTTCTGTTCTTGGCCATGTTTTTCTCTTGCTTCCTCTCCCTCCTGATGGATTCTAGTGCTTCTGCATGTGGCCCCATGTGGCACAGTGTACCTCCTTTGCTGGGAACTATGAGTAACTATTTTTTCAATGACAGTCAACTGCTCATATGTTGGTCTTGCTATACTTGAATAATGAAATCTACATCTTCAAGCAGAGTAGTAAAGTTGACAATGACTGAGATAATGGCTGAAACATTGTGACAATGTAGGGGAACAGTAGGGCTGCAAGATGTAACTGACAGTAATAGTGGCATTGACTACAGGTTACCATGGGTAACAGCCAAGGAGAGGGCATGATAATTATGATAATTAGTAGCGATAATAATTTTATAATCTTACAGAGCACTTCAATAATCTCAAAAAATAATAATCTCACTGCTTTACACTTTCATACGTAATATCTTATTTGCTTTTTACAACACGTATCTCCAGGTAATATTATTATCCTGTCTGATTACAGAATAGGCTAGGTCTTCTGGTAAGTTCATAGAACCAGAAATAAAACTGAATATCACCAGAACCTATCTCCTCTTTGTAAAATTGAGGAAACTGAGGCCCATGGAGGCTATGATGGTTAATTTTAAGTGTCAGTTTGTTTAGGCTATGGGTTGCCCAGATATCTGGTCAAACGTCAGGTATGATGGTTAATTTTAAGTGTCAGTTTGTTTAGGCTATGGATTGCCCAGATATCTGGTCAAAGGTCATTTCTGGGTGTGTCTGTGAGGGTGTTACTGGATGAGATTAACATTTGAATCTGTACACTGAGTAAAGCAGAATATCCTCTCTAATGTGGGTGGCCTCATCCAATTGGTTGAAGGCCTAAATAGAACCAAAAAGATGAAGAAAAAGAAAATTCTCTTTCTGCCTGATTGTCTTTGAGATGGGACCTTGGTCTTTTCCTGCCATTGGGTCAGACTCAAACTGAAACTATACCATTGGCTCTTCTGGGTCTCCAGCTTGCCAATTGCAAGTATTGGGGCTTCTCAGCTTCCATAATTGTGTGAGTTGATTGCTTATTATCTATTTATCTCTCTCTCTCTCTCTCTCTCTCTCTCTCTCTAATCTACCTACCTACCTACTTTTTCCTATTGGTTCTGTTTCTTTGGGAAACTCAGACTATAACAGAGGGGAGGAAAGTCTGGCTTTGTTTGATTCCATCCCTCTGAATTGTCACCCTAGATGTCCTTTGCTGACTAAGCCTAACTTAAGTTAGGAGCCATCTCAGAGTCTGGCAGGAAACAGGACAAAGCCCTAGCATACAGTGGCTTGGGACCAACTTCTAAGGCTCCCTTCCTGCTGAGGTCTGGCTGACACTCCCTGGTTAGCACCCAAAGTCCATCCTTTTTGCCTTGGGCCAGAGCTGAGCCAAGAGCCCAGGTTGGGTCCTTTCACCTCTGCTCACAACATTTCACAACAGCACACATCACTCCTCTTGAGACGGTACCTGAGGAGGACAAGGCTCTCCTGTAAGGTAACTATCTTCAAGTTACTGGGATGCCAGGCTGGCTTGTCCTTGGGGACCCAGGCAGGGGATCAAGGTCGCTTGAGGTTTTAAGACAGGGGCTTAGATACAAGCCATTCCCATTCTTGTAGTAGGTTCAGAATGGAAGCAGCCACCAGACTAGGATATAGAAGGCTGAATTATTAGTTCAGGTACCTCAGATTGCCCAGAAAGGAAATTTGCCCTATAGTGTAAGGTTAGGCTGGATTTGCAGCCTAGAAGAGGTAGAGTTTAAAGCACTGCAGAATAGGGAGCTGGGCAGTGCTGCTGGAGACATTTCCCTCTGCTTATTTCATAACCATCCACATTTTATTAAAAGAACCATTGGGGGGCGCTTGGGTGGCTCAGTCGGTTGAGCATCCAATTTCGGCTGAGGTCATGATCTCACAGTTCATCAATATAAGCCCCAGGGTGGGCTGGCTGCTGTCAGCCCAGAGCCTGCTTCAGATCTTCTGTCCCCTTCTTTCGCTGCCCCTCCCCTGCTCATGCTCCCTCAAAAATAAACATTAAAAAAAAAAAAGAAAGAAAGAAAGAAAAGAAAAAAAAGAACCATTGGGAGCTGAGGCATTTAATGTCCACTGATGGATCTGACCCCATTTAGAATCAGAGAACTTTTTTTTTTTTTTTAACCAGAGAACTTTTATATGAGACAAATTTAATGGTAGCAGCAAAGCTTGGTGGGAAAAGAGAAGCAGCAGCAAGTTCAGACAAAGAGAAATGGCAAAAATAGAGAGCACTCAAATTGTCTGAGCTAGTTTCTGTGCTATTAACTATAGCCAGGAGCTACTCTGACTCCTGCTGATGTCACCACCAGAAATAAAATCTGACTTCTCCTCTGGATTGCAACCTTCACTAACAAATGTTGTGTCTATAAAATGTGCTGAAGACATGACCAAGAGCTGCTGTGAGGGTGCTGGCTCCGTTGGTGGCCAGCAGGGGCAGGGAGCAAGGAATTTAGTGCCAGGGAGAGAGGCACGGTGGAAGCCAAGGGCTGGGTCAACAGGCTCAGACAGGATCTGGGCAAGCGTTGGGCCTAAAGAGGTATCAGATCAGTAAACATTCAGAGGGAAGCCAGGTTCTCTGGTTTACAAAGAGATTCTGGACCAGAGGAATGGAGAAGGCAGAAATGGAAGCTGGGGGACAGATAGCATCAGGTAATTTTCAAATTTCCCTGAGAGGAGGTCACAGCCCTATAGCTTTGGATCAGGTTTTTAAAAAATGAAATTGAATAATTTTAATTTTTTTTTTTTTGAGAGAGAGAGAGAGAGAGAGAGAGAGAAGGTGCATGCACGCTGGAGCAAGGGAGGGGTAGAGGGAGGAGAGAGAGAGAGAATCTTAAGCAGGCTTCACTCCCAGCTTGGAGACTGATGGGGGCTCAACCCTACCACCCTAGGATCATGACCTGAGCCTAAATCAAGATTTGGGCGCTCAACTGACTAAGACACCCAGGTGCTCCCTGCCTTTTTAAAAGTAATCTCTATATCCAACATGGGGATGAATGCATGACCTCAAGATCAAGAGTCACAGCACTCCTCAGCCTCCTTGCTCTTGCCTGTTGTCATCTCCTCTCTGTGGAGTGGAGAGTCTGAGAGAAAGAAACATAGGAAGAGACTGGAATTTCCTTCCTCTACCCTATCTGGTGCTGTTTGGTCAAGAGCCCAGCCCATGTTCTGATCTTGTCCTAATCTTTTAAACTTGAATTCTTTTCCCTGGAAGCAGTAGCCTATAGAAAAATCTTTGCGTTCTGGAGTCAGAAAGAATTGGATTCAAATTCCAGTTCTGCTACTTACTAGCTAAGTGATATTGGACAAAAGTTGTTTGATGTGTCTGAACTTCAGTTTCCGTATCTGTGAAATGGGCAAGATAATAGGGATGTAGTGAGGATTAGATAAAAGAGAAAATGGTGGCGTGTGGGTGGCTTGGTTAGTTAGGCGACTGACTCTTGGTTTCTGCTCAGGTCATGATCTCATGGTGTGTGATTTCAAGCCCAGCATCGGGCTCTCTGCTGTCAGCACAGAGCCAGCACAGGATCCTCTGTCTTCTTCCTCTCTGCCCCTCCCCCACTCATGACGTCTTTCTCTCAAAAATAAACAAACATTAAAAAAAAAAAACAAAAAAACAAACAATGTGAAGCATAGGGCCTGGTGTACACAATGTATTTAACAAGTAATAGTCCTTCCCTATTCTTTTTTTCTATCATGAAGGGGTTAGATTGGGTCTGGAGTTGGCATCTCAAATGAGGCACTGGAATCATCATTCTAATAACTGGAGTATGACTTGTATGACAAGAAGGTTACACATTTTCTCTACGCCTTTGACATTTTGTTCCGCAGCCTAGAACAGTGATTCTCAAACTTTACCAGGAACCAGAATCACCTGGAGGATCTGTTAAACAAATATTGGTGGGCCTGATTACCTAGAATTTCTGATCCTATAGGTCTGGTGAAGAGTCTAGGACCTTGCATTTCTAACAAGTTCTCAGTTGCTGCTGCTGCTGCTGCTGCTGCTGCTGGTCTGGAAACACATTTTGAGAAGTGCTGGCCTAAAACATTTTATTACTCTCCTATCCTTCTGGTTAACTCCTACTCATCCTTTAAGTCTCAGATTTGATTTTTATTACCTCTAGAAAGTACTTTTTTAACTATTTATTTTTTTAAGTAATCTCTATACCTAATGTGGGGCTCAAACTCATGACCCCAAGATCAAGACTCACATGCTCTACCAACTAAGCTAGCTAGGTGCCCCTAGAAAGTCTTTCTTAAACCTGAAGTCCAAATTAGGCATTTATCCTCTGTACTTTCAAGGCTCCCTGGGCTTGCTTGCTCATAGGACTTATCACAACGTTCTGTAATTGTCTTATTACTTGTCTATATCTGTAATTACTTTAGAAAAGTGACTGTGTCTGTCCTGTTCATGGTTGTATCTTCAGGGCCTTGCTCAATACCTGGTACATAATAGGTACTCAATAAATGCTTGTTGCATGGATGAGTGAGCTAGACCCTGGGTAATTGGAACCAGAGCTTAGTGACTCATGAGGGTGAGGCAGGTAAAGGGAATAAGTTCTAGTGGCCAATGGCCAGGCAAGTCTAGGAATTTAGTGCCAGGGAGAGAGGCAGATCATTGCAGGAATTATAGGTACAAGTTCTGGACCTGAGGAGCTTGGTTTACCCTCTGGGATATGGAGAACAGGGCAGAACCCCATATCATAGAAGTTGAGCAGGGACCAAAGCTCTATTTCTGATTAAGATGACTGATTTATATATAGATGGACCTCAAGGGTATTATGTGAAATGAAATAATTCAGATGGAGAAAGACAAATACTGTATGATCTCTCTTAAATGTAGAATCTGAAAAACCAAAACCAACAAAATAAAAACCCAAGTTCCTACATACAAAAAACAGATTAGTGGTTGCTGGAGGTGGGTGGGGTGGGAAAAATGGGTGAAGGAAGTCAAAAGATAAAAAGAAAAAAATGTATATATAATATGTGGCCATGAATTTGGACATTGTTATCTGGGACTTGGGACTTCCTATTGGTTTGGGCAAGAGATATTTGTAGCGTATTTTTGTGTTTAACATCATTTAAACTATCCAAAAATTTGTAGTATTTGGCAATTTCATTTTCTGTTGTATAGACAGAGTAACACAACATATGCCTCATTAAACTATGGAATTCCCCTCTCCCCCTAAAAAAGATGCTTGATCCAAAAAGCAGGGTTTAAAACATTAGTGGTCCCATTATTTTTTGATAACTCAAACATACGGTCTATCTTGGTGACTGTTTCATGTACGCTTGAAAAGAATGTATCTTCTGTTGCTGAGTGGTGTTTTCTACAAATGTCAATTAGGCCTAGTTAATCAATATAGTTGCTCAAATCTTTGATATCCTCACTGATTTTATATTTACTTGTTCTGTCAATATTTGAGTGGGAAATATTTATACCTCCAAATATAATTATAGATTTATCTTTCTTCTTTCAGTTCAATTAGTTTTGCTTCATGTATTTGGAAGCTATGTTAGCTGTAGACACATCAAGTATTTTTATGTGTTTTTGAAAAAATTTTTACTTTATCATTATGAAATGTTCTTTATCTCATTCTAAGGTTCTGAGGTATAATCTATTGATTTTAATATAGCCACTCTAGGTTTCTTTTTAAAGAACAGCTTTATTGAGATACAGTTCACATACTACATAACTTACCAATTTAAAATGTACAGTTACTATTTTTCATTATTTTTAGATTGTGCAATCATCAATAAAATCTGATTTTAGGACATTTCATTGTCCAACTCTGTTTTGGCTAGTGTTTCATGGTATGTTTTGAATATTTTGACTTTCTTTTTGTTTGTTTATTTATTTTGAGAGACAGAGTGTGCAAACAGGGGAGGGGCAGAAAGAAGGAGAGAGAGAGAATCTCAAGCAGGCTCCACACTGTTAGCTCAGAGCCCAACGTGGGACTCCATCCCATGAACTGTGAGATCATGACCTGAGCCGAAATCGAGTCAGATGCTTAACTGAGCCACCCAGGCGCCCCTCTTTATTTTTTATTTTTATTTTTTTAAATTCATTTATCTTGAGAGAGAGAGAGAGAGAGAGAGAGAATGCAAGCACAAGTGGGGGAGGAGCAGAGGGAGAGGGAGGGAGAGAGAGAATCCCAAGCAGGTTCCAAGCTCTGTACTAAGCTCAACTCGGAGCTTGATCTCAAGATCTTGAGGTCATGACCTAAGTCGAAAATAAAGAGTTGGACGCTGAACTGACTGAGCCACTCAGACACTCCAATACTTTGACTTTCTTAAAAACAGCTTTATCAGCTTTATTGAGATACATCCTTTTACTTACAATCATTCTGTATTCTTACATTTAAAATGAGTTTCTTACGTAACAGAAACCCATGGGGGAGGGGAAGGAAAAAAAAAAAAAGAGGTTAGAGTGGGAGAGAGCCAAAGCATAAGAGACTGTTAAAAACTGAGAACAAACTGAGGGTTGATGGGGGGTGGGAGGGAGGGCAGGGTGGGTGATGGGTATTGAGGAGGGCACCTTTTGGGATGAGCACTGGGTGTTGTATGGAAACCAATTTGACAGTAAATTTCATATATTAAAAAAATAAAAAAATAAATAAAAAAATAAAAAAAATAAAATGAGTTTCTTGTAGGTAGCATACAGTTGAGGGTTGAGTCTTGCTTTTTTATCAATGTGATAATCTCTATCCTTTAAGTACAGTGGTAGATAATTTACATTTAATGTAATATTTGATATAGCTGTGCTCTAATTTTTTTTAAAGTTTATTTATTTTTAGTAATTTCTACAAAGTGGGGTTCAAACTCATGGCCCTGAGATCAAGAATTGCATGCTTTCCAGGCTGAGCCAGTCAGGTGCCTCAGACATAGCTGTGTTTTAATCTACCAATATACCATTGATTTCCTATTTGTCCCATTTGCTTTACTCATTTCCCCCATCTTTTCTTGTTTCCTTTTGGATTAATTGAGTATTTTATTTCCATAATAAGCTTATTATCTACATCTCTTTTCTTTGGCTTATTTTTAGTGGTGTAAGATTTACAATACACATTTTTAATTTAGAACAGTCTATTTTCAAATAATATTACACTGCTTCATGTGTAATGTAAGAAACTTATAACAGTATACTTCCATTTCCCTTTTTTTGTCATTTGTGCTATTATAATACATTTTACTTCTACATGTATTATAAACTCTACAATATCTTGGGGAGTATTTTTGCTTTAAATAGTTAATTATCTTTTATAAGAATTAAAATATGAGTCTTTTATATTTACCCACATATTTACCATTTTTGGCATTCCTTATTCTTTATGCCAATTTAAGTATCCATCTGGTATAATTTTCCTTTTGTTTGAAGAACTTTTTTTTTTTAACATGTATTCTATGACAGGTCCACTGGTGGAAAATTCTCTCAGCTTTTGTTTCTCTAAAAAAGTTTTATTTAACCTAATTTTGAGGGGATATTTTCAGGGTACAGAATACAGAATATAGAATTTCTTGGATATAGAATTCCAGGTTGACTTTTTTTTTTTTGCTTGCCTTTTTATTTTTAAATTTATTTAAATTTATTTTTATTTTTTTAAGTTTATTTATTTATTTTGAGAGATTGCATGCGTATCCATGGGGAAGGGGCAAAGGCAGATTGAGAGAGATAGATATAGAGATAGAGATAGAGAGAGAGAGAAAGAGAGAGAGAGAGAGAGAGAGAGAGAGAGAGAGAATCCCAAGCAGGCTCTGCATTGGGAGCGCATATCAATCCCAAGAGCCTCGAAATCATGACCCGAACTGAAATCAAGAAAGGGACCCATAACTAACTAAGCCACCTAGGGGCCCCTTGCTTTTTTTTTTTTTTTTAATTGACACACAGCATTACATTAATTTCAGGTATACGTAGTGATTCAACAACTATATGCTATGCTTACAAGTATAGCTACCATATATCACCATAAAATGCTATTACAATAGTATTGACTATATTCCCTATGCTGCATCTTTCATCCCTATGGCTTATTCATTCTGTAACTAGAAGCCCGTGCTTCGCCCTTTCACCTATTTTGTCCATTCCCCTACCCCTGCTAACCCTGCAACTATCAGTTTGTTCACTGTATTTATGGGTCTGTTTCTGCTTTTGTTTGTTCATTTGATTTGTTTTTTAGATTCCACATGCAAATGAAATCATATGGTATTTGTCTTTCTCTGACTCATTTCACTTAGCAATAATACTTTCTAGGTTCACCTACATTGTTGCAAATGACAAGATCTCATTCTCTTTTTTAATGGCTCAGTAATATTCCATTGTATATATTTACCACCACTTCTTTATCCATTCATTGTTCAGTGAATACTTGGGTTACATCCATTTTTTGGCTATTGTAAGTAATGCTGCAATAAACATAGAGGTACATACATCTTTTCAAATTAGTGTTTTTGCTTTCTTTGGGTAGCTACCCAGTAATGGAATTACTGGATTGTATGAGATTTAGTTCTTTCTTTCTTTCTTTCTTTCTTTCTTTCTTTCTTTCTTTTTCTTTCTTTCTTTCTTTCAGTTTATTTATTTTGACAGAGAGAGAGAGAGAGAGAGAGACAGAGACAGAGACAGAGACAGAGAAAGCGCTCATGAGTGGGGGAGGGGCAGAGAGAGGGAGAAAAAGAATCATAAGCAGGCTCAGTGCTGTCAGTGTAGAGCCCCGTGCTGGGCTTAATCCCACCAACTGTGATATCACAACCTGAATGAAATCAAGAGTGGGATGCTCAACTGATTGAGCCACCCAGGCACCCCAAATTACTGGATTGTATGACATTTCTATTTTTCATTTTTTTTGAGAGAGCGAGAGAGAGAGAAAGAGGGAGAGAAAGAATCCCAAGCAGGCTCTGTGTTGAGCACAGAGCCCAACTTGCCTGGATCTCATGAACTGTGAGACTGTGAGATCATGACCTGAGCTGAAATCAAGAGTTGGACGCTTACCTGACTGAGCCACCCAGGTGCCCCAGGTTCTCTGAAACTATTTTTAGTTCCCTGAACTCTGAAGCAATAGATTCTTTGTTGTCTTCTATGCTTTTTTCAAGCCCAGCGACTAATCATATGACTATTATTCTAAATTCTTGTTCAGTTATATTGTTTATATCTGTTTTGAACAATTCTTTAGCTGTCATTTCTTCTGGAATTTCTTTTGAGGAAAATTCTTCCATTTCATCATTTTGGCTAGTTTTCTGTCCCTTATGTGCTTCAAAAGTTTGTTATGTGTCCTGCTCTGCCTATTTTAAAACTGGAGTTGAGGGGCAGCTGACTCAGTAAGTTGTCTTTTTATTTTTTTGGTTTCCTTTGCTGCGCAAAAGCTCTGTATTTTGGTGTAGTCACAATAGTTTATTTTTGCTTTTGTTTCCCTTGCTTGAGGAGACCTATCTAGAAAAATACTGCTAAGGCCAATATCAAAGGGATTATTGCCTATTTTCTTTTTTTTTTTTTTAATTTTTTAATGTTTATTTATTTTGGAGATAGAGACAGTGTGTACATAGAGGAGGGGCAGAGAGCGAGGGAGACAGAATCTGAAGCAGGCTCCAGGCTCTGAGCTGTCAGCACAGAGCCTGATGCGGGGCTCAAACCCACCAGTTGTGAGATCATGACCTGGGTCGGAGTTGAATGTTTAACCAACTGAGCCACTCAGGTGCCCCTGATTACTGCCCATTTTCTTCTAGAAGTTTTATGGTTTCAGGTCTCACACTTAGGTCTTTAATCCATTTTGAGTTAATTTTGTGTAGGGTGTTAGAAAGTGGTCCAGTTTCATTCTTTTGCATGTAGCTGTCCTGTTTTCTCAGCACCATTTATCGATGAGACAGTCTTTTCCTTATTATGTATTCTTGCCTTTTTTTTTTTCATAGATTAATTGACCGTATAAACATGGGTTTACTTCTGGACTCTTTATTTCTGTTCCATTGATCTATGTGTCTATTTTTGTGCCAGTACCATACTGTTTTGAGTACCATAGTTTTGTAGTATATCTTGAAATCTGGGAATGTGATACTTTCAGCTTTATTCTTCATTTTCAAGATTTCCTTGGCTATTCATGGTCTTTTGTGATTGAAATTGAAGTTTTAGCATTATTTTTTCTAGTTCTATGAAAAATGCTGTTGGTATTAATAGGTTGACTTTTTTAAAAAAAATTTCAGCACATTATAGATGTCTTAGTTTCTGATAAGAAGTCAGTGGTCACTCTATTTTTTCCCCCTCTGGATAAAATGTGTGCTTCTTTGTCTACTTTTTATTTTTTATTTTTATATTTTTAAAAGTAAGTTCTACTCCCAATGTGGGGCTTGAACTCATGACCCTGAGATGAAGAGTCTCACACTTCATGACTGAACCGGCCAAGTACCTCTCTCTACTTTTTTTCTTTCTCTCTACTTTTAATATTTTCTTCTTATCACCTTTTTTCAGCAATTTATGATATGCCTTGCTTTTATATATTTTTAAATGTGTGTGTATATAGGGAGGGGTTACTGTGTGTGTGTGTGTGTGTGTGTGTGTGTGTGTGTGTGTATTTGTCCTGCATGGGGGTTTGTTGGGATTCTTGGCTCTGTGAATTTAGAGTTTTCATTAAATTTGGAAAATTTCAGCAACTTTTCCATTTAATATTTTTTCTGTCACTCTCTCACTTTTTCCTCTTGTACTCCTATTATATATATATATATATATATATATATATATATATATATATATTAGACTACTTGCTATTATAGGTCACAGAGACTCTGTTGTGGTTTTTTTTGGGCCTTTTTCTCTCTCTCTCTGTGCTTTAGTTTAGATAGCTTTCACTATTATGTCACCAAGGTCACTGATCTTTTCTTCTGCACTGCCTCATCTTTTGTTAATCCCTTTCAGTAAATTTTATTTCAGATATTGTATTTTTCATCTCTAGAATTTCGATTTTGTTCTTCTTATATCTTCCATTTCTCTCTGTATTATACTCATTTTTATTTTAAATACTTGAACATAGCTATACTTGTTTTAGTGTACATATTTGACAAATCCATCCCCTCTGTTATTTCTAAATTGTTTTTAACTGACTGATTTTTCTCCTTGTCATGGTTCAATTTTTTTAAAGGTTTCTTTGCATATCTTGTAATACTTGATTGGATGTTGGACATTTTGACATTTGCTGAGCATGGGATTTTACTTTCTTCCTTTAAAGAGTGTTGGTTACCAGCCTTTGTTCTGGTAACCAGTTGAATTATTGGAAGATCAGTTTGATGCTTTTGAAGCTTATTTTAAAGTTTTGTTATTATAGGTCTAGAGTAGCCTTTATTCTAGGACTAGTGTAGTTCTGCTTGTGAGATGTGACCCTTTTGGATTCTTTACTGAATGTCTCAGGTGCTCAGTGAGGCTTCTACACCCTGACTGATCAAAACTCAAATGTATCCTGGATCTGGGTAAGCTCTGGGAATTTTTCAGGTGGTAACCACTGATTTTAATTTCCCGGGATTCTTGAGAGGATTAAATTAAGTTATGCACATATGAAGACTATTGCAGGGGGTTGTGATTAGGAATGGGTACATGAGGGATTTCTGGAGTGCTAGCAATATATTTTTTGATGTGGGTGATGGTTACATGTTCACTTTATAACTATTTGTTAAACTAAACATATTCTTGCTGTATATTATACATCACAATAAAAATTTAAAGGAATAATGTAATAAAGTGCTGACATCTACTTAGAGCTTAATAAATGTTAGTCAGCCTGATTAAATGAGATAAGATATAGAAAATGCCAGCACAGAATTCAATGTACAGGGGATTCAGGATCCTTTCCTGTAAATAAACTTCTCATGCAGGTAAAACCTATATGAAGACAAGTACACAAAACATAAACACACAACTCAATGAGTTTTTCCCTATGTGAATACACCCAAGTAACCAACAAGTATGTCAAGAAACAGAACTGAATTGTTAATGTGCAAGGATATGGAATGGAATTTTTCTAGTGTCTCAGAAGTTTGGCCAAATTCCCAAAGCTGTGAATAAGTACCTCCCCCTTTCTAAAGAATGTCATTATACATACCTTCAGAGCTTCTTAAAAGAAGACAGAGCTGGTGCTTTGACTATCAGCTTGCCCTCCATCTCCAGCCTCATAGGAAACCGGGATTTCAAAGGTGGCTTATTTCAGAGTCTGCCTATGAGGGTGTGATGTGATTAAGTGATGGGCTGACAAGTCATCACAGCCCCTGTGCTTCTTGGCAGCCAGAGCTGGAGACTAAGAGAGGTTGGGGGGAGCCTGACATACAGACCCCGGAGTTCAGAGTTTGAGGGGGAGGGTGGTAGTGGGGTTAGGGGTGTTCCTAATGAAATAAACATTGGTGCTTGCTTGCTGCTGGGAGTATTGTGAAAGTAAGAGGCAGGCTAGAGCAGACGGTGATGGAGGGGCAAGGAGAGAGGGCAACAGTTTGGTGGCACACGGATGTGTAAGGTCCTCGGCCAAACGGAGTGAGCGGTAAGCAGTGGGCTTTGAGCTGCCCTGACGGGGTCCTGTCCTAGAGGGCTATCTGCCAGGACTCTAGGAGTATGACAAAGTGGGGAGGGAGGTTTGCCTCCGGGGGTCAGGAGCCAAGGGGTGGATCACAATAAATTAGAGAGGACCTCATCCACATCAGGGAACCATGCACTGCCAAGGTACCACAGGGCCCCGAAGAACCCACAAACGCTTCTTCGCTAGAAGACCTAGTATTTGAAGTTCTCATCAAGTACTCATGGACGTGACTACGCTCTCCCTGGCTGGGCCTAAGCCACACCACAGGAGGGACGGCCATTCAGGCGAACGGGGCCGCTCTTCTCGCTCTGCCCGCAACCCCTCGCCTCTGCTCCCCGCGCATGGGCAGCCCACGGAAGGGGGTGGGGTGGAGTTGGGGGTAGGGGGAGCGTGTGGGGAACCCGGCGCCCTCCGCCTCCCCCCCATCTCCCCGGGGGCCGTTGTGCTCGTTCGCAGCCCTCTCCCTGGCCTCTAGACCCTATGTCGACCTCCTGGTGGTGTGTGGTGGCGAGGGTCGTGCAGCCACGCGCGCAACCTTGGCGGGGTCGCGTGTTTCTCTCGGCCCTCTGTGGTGACCCCGAGCGCTTCAGGTCTCCGCTCAGGTGCCCGCCCAGCGAACGCGTGGTTTCCTTTTCCCAGCTACCCCTCCCCCAGGCGGCCGCGGCGATGCGGTGTCCGAGCAGCCGGGAGCAGCAAGTAAGGTAGGCACGCCTGTCCCGTCCGGCGGGCGGTGCTCGTCATCTCACTGCGCGCTGGGAGCTGAGGTGGCGGGCGCACCACGTGTCACCTTTGTCGGGTTGCACGCGGCTGTGTGAGCGATGGTGGTGGGCAGAGCCAGCCAAAGATGGCGCTTTGGCCATCTTTGGGAGCTACGGTGTGTGGCCAATATGTGTGTATGGTTCGCTTCCCTTTCTGCCGGAGAAGCGAACTTCCGGGCAACACAGGGTGCTCGGTAAAACTTCGAGGAGACGAGGGAGGCAAAGGGAAGGGCCTGTGGCACCACGGGGCATCACGATGCCCTAGGCTTGCTCATACCGCACCCCACCTCCATGCCCTGGCATCTCTGAATACCTTCCTGCCAGTGGGGGACAATCGGTGGCAGTGACCTGCGGAGTGGAGAGGAGGAGGGGGGGAAGGAAGGGAAGGAGGGAGGGAAGGGGGACCTAACACTTGAACATTGGCTGATGTTAGTCAAGAGATCACAAACTGTTCCCTTCTAAGTTAAAAGATCTTTCCCTTTCTCCCCCTCTCTTTCTCCCCCCCCCAAAAAAAACCCCAAATAACTTTAAAAAAAAAAAAAAAAGACCCTTCCCTTTCTACAAGCCAATCCTGCAGGAGCCAGGAGAGTTGGATGAGGTAGCAAGAAAGAGAAATTGCAGACCACACATGCCTTCTTACCCAATGTGGATTCTTCAGCCACAAGTCAGACCTGAGGAGTGGGGAGAAGTATTGAGTTCAATGTGAGGGTTTTTTTTTTGTTTGTTTGTTTACTATGGACTGGATTTTTTTTAAGGTCCTCAAATGAAGTTGTTCATATAATCCTTCCACAGACCCTGGAAAACTTCCAGATTCCTGGGATGTTGGTTGTCCGGGGGCTTAAAAAGGAGATCCGGTAAGGCATGTTAAAAGACATTGTTAGGAGACAAAGCCATTTCCTGTTTGCACCTCTTGAGTGCAGTCCAGTGTGTGTGTGTGTGTGTGTGTGTGTGTGTGTGTGTGTGTGTACCCTTTGCTTCATCTAGGCTGTGGCAGAGTGTGAATTTCTCCTCCTCTGTAAGATGCACTTTTCCAGAGATTAGAAGTCACTAAGTCATGCTTCTCTCCTATGGACAGCCCTAGGTAAATGCAGGTAGATTTTGTTCTGTCTTCTTGGATTTATCAATCATTAAAGTATTCTGTATGTGAAGTTTTTCCTGTTGACACTGTTTAAAAATATATAGTTCTTTTCCCAACAGTTGCATTTTAAATTCATGCCTTCTCTATAGGGAAGGCATCCTGGGCCCCTTCATAATTGGTGATGCAATTAAATTCATTAGTAACAGGTGTACAGGCTAGTGACCACATGATGGCATCATTGGTATTTCTGTATTTATCTCAGGATTTGTAAAATAAAACCCATGGAAACTACATATTCATTATATTTCAGTAGAAAATAATTAAGTTTAGGGTGCCTGGGTAGCTCAGTCGGTTAAGCATTCTACTCTTGATTTCAGCTCAGGTCATGATCTCTTGGTTTGTGAGACTGAGGCCAGATTTTGGTTCTGTGCTGACAGCCTCACAGTGTAGAGACTACTTGGGATTCTCTCTCTCCCTTTCTCTCTGCCCCTCCCCCTGCTCTCTCTCTCTCAAAGTAAATAAATAATTTTTTTTATTTAAAAGAATAAAAATTAAGTTTATTATATATCATTCTTCTGATCACTCCTGGTATGGCTGCTCCCTTGGATTCAGTCCCCTCTGTCTGGAAAGGGGGGGGTGGCTAGCAGTCAACAGTGGTCTTTTGGAGTTGCCAGATCCACCCCCTTCGGCATCTTTCTGTTCGGTTTAGCACTCAGGAATGAGCCTTCAGGATGACCTATTTCATTAGTTTTGAATTTTCTTTCCCAACTCTGGAGGGATGCACTTGGTTCTCTCCATGGCAGAGAGATTGGCCTCTTTGCAGGGGTCTTATGGGGGAATGGATGGAAGAGATGAGAGAAGGCAGACTGGCAGGAATTGATAGAACAAGAGAAAGAGTTTGTGAAAAGGGTGTCCAGGAGACAGAAAGAAGATACAGGGAAAGGGTTTGGAAGGAGGACCAAGACAGGTGCATGAAACTTTTGACTGGAAGTGGTCTTAACATCAATTAAAACACCAGTATTTGGGTACTTAAAAAGTACAGTGTTGAACATTTATGTAATCACCATTGCAAATCTTTCCAGAAAAATCTCTATAGGTGGCCAGTAATAGGGAATATAATTTTGATTACTGCATCTTTTGGTCTCAAAGGTTTATGTCTTCTGATTTTTTTTTTTACGAACTTTGGGGTTTGTCATATTTCGATCCTGCAATTCCACGATAAAGTGGAAGGAATTTCTGAAAGGTTTTGAAGTCAGACAGACCTGAATTGTCTGTCTGCTATTATTAATTGCAAACTTGAGCCCATTACATAACTTCTCTGAGCCTTAATTTCTCCATTCATAGCTATCTACCTAAGGTAGAAACTATTAAGCAATTAAATGCAAATACAAAATGGAATGCTTAAAAACACTGAGCACACTACCTGGCACATGGCAAATAAGTGCTTGATAGGTGGTTAAAATTGTAAATAGTGTTGTGTATAGTATTAGTTTGATTAATTATTTCTGTAGCTGTAGTTTTTGGCATTTCTAAGGTTTTCAAGTCTTGTTTGTCTGAACTATTCAAAACCATACTACTATAAAAGCTTTTGCCCAGAATGCAAATTTCCTTAGTGCTATATTCCTAGAAGTGAAATGATTAGGTCAAAGGTGTAAACAGCTTTGTAGCCTGCCAATTGGTGCTTAGAGACATTGGACCAATATAAAATGCAAATGCAATATCTGGGTGTATTTGTTTCCAAAGTCTAGTTGATAATGATACATTTAAAATACTTAAATTTGTGATGGGTGCTGAAAACTTCTCTCTTATAAAAGATTCAAATCTTCATATTAAAAAAAAATTTATTTATTTTTGAAAGAGAGAGCAAGCAGGGGAGGGGCAGAAAGAGAGGGAGACAGAGAATCCCAAGGAGGCTCTCCTCTGTCAACACATAGCCTGATGTGGGGCTCGAACTCACAAACTGTGAGATCATGACCTGAACCAAAATCAAGAGTCGGACACTTAGATGATGAGCCACCCAGATGCCCCTCATTTTTCTTCAGTAGTCATAAATTTATCTATCATACGTTAAAATAAAAATTTAAAAACATTTGATTCTCTAACACAACTGCTTTATTATTATTATTTTAACTTTTTTCTGGATTTTTATTTTTTTTTATTTTTAAATTATTCATTTTTTTTTTTTTTTTAATTTTAGCTAGTTAACATACAGTGCAGTATTGGTTTCAGGAGTAGACTTCAGTGATTCATCACTTACATTCAACACCTGGTGCTCATCAGAACAAGTGCCCTCCTTAAATTTTTTTTTTAATGTTTATTTCTTTTTGAGAGCAAGAGAGACAGAGTATGAGTGGGGGAGCGGCAGAGAGAGAGGGAGACACAGCATCTGAAACAGGCTTCAGGCTCTGAACTGTCAGCACAGAGCCTGATGAGGGGCTCGAACTCACAGTCTTCAAGATCATGACCTGAGCTGAAGTCGGATGCTTAACCGACTGAGCCACCAGGTGCTCTGCAAGTGCCCTCCTTAATACCCATCACCCATTTAGCCCATCTCCCACTCACCTCCCTCCATCAATCCTGTTTGTTCTCTATAGTTACGAGTCTCTTGTGGTTTGTTTCCCTCTCTTCTATCTACCCCCTTCCCATATGTTCATTTGTTTCTTAATTTCCACATATGAGTGAAATCATATGGTATGTCTTTCTCTGATTGACTTACTTTGCTTAGCATAATACATTCTAGTTCCATCCACATCATTGTAAATGGCAAAATTTCATTCTTTTTGATGAATGAGTAATATTCCATTGAATATGTATCACATCTTCTATATCCATTCATCAGTTGAGGGACATTGGAGTTCTCTCCATAGTTTGGCTCTTGTTGAGAATGCTGCTATAAACTTTGAGTTGCATGTACCCCTTTGAGTCTGTATTTTTGTATCTTTTGGGTAAATACCTAATAGTGCAATTGCTGGATCATAGAGTAGTTCTATTTTTAGTTAAAAAATTTTTTTAATGTTTTATTTATTCTTGAGAGAGAGAGAGAGAGAGACAGAGACGGAGCATGAGTGAGGGAGGGGCAGAGACAGAGTGGGACATAGAATCCAAAGCAGGCTCCAGGCTCTGAGCTGTCAGCACAGAGCCCGACACCAGCCTCGAACTCACAAGCTGTGAGATCATGACCTGAGCTGAAGTCAGATGCTTAACCAACTGAGCCGCCCAAGTGCCCCTTTTAGTTTTTTGAGGAACCTCCATACTGTTCTCCAGAGTGGCTGCATCAGTTTGCGTTCCCACCAATACATCTGCAGCTTTAAACAGTTAACACTGGGTATTAAAGACTTATTAATCCATTTGCCAAGATTTATTAAATAATGTTTCATTGTGTTATTATTTTGTACAGTTTGTGCTTATGGTCTAGTATTTTGAGTCTGTTTCTAGGATCTTGATTCACTTTCATTTGTCATTTTTTCCCTGATTATACTCCCATATCACAGCTGATTATGATTGTCTATTTAAATGATAATATTCTTGTTAGCTTTATTTTATTAAAATTCATCAAGGACTTTTAGTTTTTTGGAATATGATATTTTAATTGTTATCTCCTGCAATCTGTATTTAACTTTGTGTGAATGTTCATCCTATTTTTGTTTATCTGTATGTTCTAATTTTTTCCATAGTGAACATGGAGAAACAGTATACATTTAAAAATAAGAAAAATATGATATAAAAGATCTTTAGTGGTAATGAAATGCAAGAGGGCAGTAGCATGATTGTAACTTCATGACTAAATATTGATTTAAATAGGCAGAGAAACGTGGGTCATTGTCTCATTGGTTTCTGTACACAGATTCTCCAAGCTCTCCTGTTTGTTGAGGGCTGGAACATTTTATTCTTAACTACAACTCTCAAAGAATCACATTAAGACTTGCATGACCAGGAATAGTCTTGGCACAATATAGGTAGTTTGTTTGAATTTGCTAAACACCTAATAATGCCATCTTGGTATTTGTTCTTTTCTTTTATTGTGTTGACTAATAACAAATACCATGAATTAAATAAAAGGGCGATTCTCGTCTGATTTCTGTTTTTTTTTTTTTTAATATTTATTTTTGAGAGAGAGAGAGAGATGCAGAGAGGGAGGGAGAGTGAGAGAGAGAATCCCAAGCAGGCTTTGCCCTGACAGCGTGGAGTCCAATGCGGGGCTAGAACCTATGAACTGTGAGATCATTCCCTGAGCTGAAATAAGAGTCCATGTGCAACTGACTGAGTCACCCAGGTGCCCCTGATTTCTGTTTTTGATTGAAATGAGATGACTTTGCTTCCAGACATGATAGAGTAAAATAGGGACTAGATTTACCCTCCAGATTTAAACAGCTAGAACTCTGGACAAAATATATAACAGTTTGGGAACGTGGACAGCAGATAGAACAGATCTGTGATCCCTGAGAGAAGGAAAACAAATGAGATGAATTTTACAATTGACTCAGCATACTGCCTGGATGGACTCAGTGCAGGGAAAAGAAACTCTCAGGCTATAAATATAAATTGGAGTTTCAGAGAGGTTAACGCAGCTAGAGTTTTGGGGCTTTGTAAAGGAGAGGAGGATACTGTACAAAGAGAGAGCTCTGAATATTTATAGAGAGACCCCTTTAAGTCTTTGGTTGAGTGGTCTACACATTTGTAAGAGGAAACTACTGAGGCCATGGAAAGGATCACCAGAAAGCAGTAAATCAAACAATTCCTGGAGCTCACATGGAGCTGGGACTAGTTGGTGTTTCAGCAGCCAGAGTAGAAAGATCTCATAGTTTCCTTCATGGCACCAGGTAGACATCTCAGAAAGGTATTTCCTTAGCAGTAAGGCTAAATTAGCTAGCCCTAGACTAAGCTAAAGGCTGCTCTGGCTTCAAAGGAAGCTTTGAAAAGAACAAACTGATGCTAAGTAATGTGACTACACCAGAACACAATCCAGAACCAATTGAGGAAATTCAACAAAATCTAGCACTCAGGTGTAAAATTCATAATGTCAGGCATCCAACAACAACAACAACAACAACAACAACAACAACAACAAAAACCAGGTGGGAAAATATGACTTAAGAGAAAAGTCAACCAATAAAAACAGTCTCAGAAATGACAGACATGATGGAATGATAAAATGTTAAAACAGCTTTTATAAATATACTCCATATTTTCGAGAAGGTAGAGGGAAAACCTGAGACAGAAATTTAAGATACAAAATTGAAGTTCCAAATGGAAATTCTAGAGATGAAAATATATAAATGAAAAATATAGTAGATAAGGTTAGTTACTATACAAATAAAATCCGTGAATCTGAAATCATAGTAATTCAAATTCAAAGTGAGGCACAGAGAGAAAAAATACTGAAAATACATGAACAGATTGATTATGGTTTGTGGGATAGTATAAACAGTCTAGCATACATGTAATTGGAAGCCCAGAAAGAGAAGTGGGGAGGGGTTAAAGGAGGAAACAGGAAAAAATAATTGCAGAAACAATGGCTAAAATTTTTCCAAATTTGATGGAAACTATAAATAAACCTGTGTACAAAGAACCCCAAACAGAACAAATGTCAAGAAAACCACACCATGGCATATTATAATAAAATTTCTGAAAACCAGTGTAAGGAGAAAAAAAAAAAGCAGTCTTAAAAACTGGTAAAAAGGACAAATTACATAAAGAGGAACAAAGATAAGATTGAGAGTAAAGTTTTTATCAGAAACTATGCAAACTAATATATGTGTAACTACTTACAAATTTCCTGTTGATCATTCCATTTAATAGATTATAATAGTTCTTCCTAAGTTAAAAAAAAAAAGATTTTCTTTCTCTTTTGTCATTTTACTTACAAAACTCAGCTGACTTTGAAATTTGCTAATTCAAATATTGATGATTTCTATAGTTTTTTATTTCTATAGTTTTAAATTCTACTTTTTCATTTGCCTTAAACATTATTTTTCTTTACTTATTTTGATTTTCTCCATTTCAGTTTTTAAGAATATTTATAAACTCAGTTTAATAAATTCTTGTTTTCTATTTCTTTTTAAGATTATTTATTTATTTTTTAATTTTTATTATTAAAAAATTTTTGTGTGTGTGTTAATTTATTTTTGAGAGAGAGAGAGAGAGACAGAGTGTGGGTAGGGGAGGGGCAGAGAGAGACGGGGAGACACAGAATCTGAAGCAGGCTTCAGGCTCTGAGCTGTCAGCACAGAGCCTGATGTGGGGCTTGAACTCACAGACTGCGAGATCATGACCTGAGCCAAAGTTGGACGCTCACCCGACTGAGCCACCCAGATGCCCCCAAGATTTTATTTTTAAGTAATCTCTACATACCCAACGTGGGGCTCCATCCCACAACCCTAAAAGTAGGAGTCACACACTCCACTGACTAAGCCAGCCAGGTGCCCCAATTACCAATTTTTTTTTTAAATGAGAACATTTAAGATCTTAGCAAATTTCAAATATAGAATACATAACTATTAACTATGATCATAATGTTGTGCAGTACCTTCCCAGAACTTATTCATCTTACAATTGTATCCTTTGACCTGTATCTCTCCATTTCCCCCAGCTTGAGCCCCTGGCCACCACTATTCTACTCTCTGTTACTGTGAGTGTGGCCTTTTTAGAATCTATAGAAAGTGAGATCATGTAGTATTTGTCTTTCATTTTCTGACCTATTTCACTTCATATAATGCACTTAAGGCCAATCTATGTTGTTGTAGTTGGCAGCATTTCCTTCCTTTATATGGTTGAATAATATGCCATTGTATGTGTATGTGTTTGTGTGTGTATGTATGTGTGTAGTGTGTATCTCCATTTTCTTTATCCATTCATTGATCAATGGACATTTAAGATGCTTCCATGTCTTGGCTATTGTGAATAAAACTGCAATGAACATAAGGGTGCGAATATCTCTTCAAGACGGCGATTTTATTTCCTTTGAATATATACCCAGAGGTGGAATTACTGGATCATATGGTAGTACTATTTTTAATTTTTTAAGGAACCTTCATACTGTCTTCCATAGTGATGGTACAGATTTATATTCCCAGCAACAGTGCACAATGGTGCTAACACTTGTTACCTTTTGTCTTCTTGAGAATGGACATTTAACAGGTGTGAGGTGATACCTCACTGGTTTTGATTTGCATTTCCCTGATGATTACTAATGATGAACATCTTTTCGTGTACCCGTTGGCCATCTGAATGTCTTCTTTGGAAAAATGTCTCTTTGGGTCCTCTGCCCATTTTAAACTCAGATTATTTGTGGGGTTTTTTTGTGATTGAGTTGTATGAGTTCCTTATAGATTTTGGACTTTAACACCTTATCAGATATATGGTTTACAAATATTTTCTCCTGTTCTATAGATTGCCTTTTCATTTTGTTGATTGTTTCTTTTACTGTGCAGAAACTTTTAAATTTTATGTAGTCCTATTTGTTTATTTTTGTTTTCATTGTTTGTGCTTTTGGTGTCATATTCAAAAAGTTGTTGCCAAGGCCAATGTCAAAGAGATTTTCCCCTATGTTTTCTTTAGGAGTTTTATGGTATCAGATCACACATTTAAGTCTGGAATACATTTCAAGTTAATTTTTGTGAGTGACGTAAGATAGGAGTCCAGTATATTTTTTTGCATGTGAATATTCAGTTTTCCCAGCACTCCTTATTGAAGAGACCATTCTTTCCCTATTGAGTATCCTTGGCTCTGTTGTCAAATATGAGTTGACTGCATATGTATAGGTTTAGTTTTGGACTCCTGATTTCTTAAAAGATAATCTCTGCACCCAAGGTGGAGCTTGAATTAATGACCTGGAGATCAAGAGTCACATGCTCTACTGACTGAGCCAGCCAGGTGCCCCTGGGCTCCTGATTTTGTTGTATTGTTTTGTTATGCATCTGTTTTTATGCCAGTAAAATGCTTTTTTGATTACCATTGCTTTGTTATATAGTATGAAATCAGGAAATGTGATGCTTCCAGCTTTATTCCTTTTTCTCAGGCTTGTTTTGGCTATTCAGAGTCTTTTGTGGTTCCATATGAATTTTAGGATTGTTTGTTCTACTTCTGTGATAAATGCAGCTGGAATTTTGATAGCGATTGCATTGAATCTGTAGATGGCTTTGGGTAGTGTGGACATTTTAATAATATTAATTCTCCCAATCTGTGAACATAAAATATCCATTTATTTATATCTTTTTCAATTTCTTTCTTTGATGTCTTATAGCTTTTAGGTCTTTGTACTTTGTGCTGAGCTGTCAGCACAGAGCCTGATGTGGGGCTCAGACTCACAGACTGCAAGATCATGACCTGAGCTGAAGTCAGACGCTTAACTGACTGAGCTACCCAAGTGCCCCTGCAGTTATTTTTTTAAAATACTTTGTCCTTTAACCTTTATACTAGAGTTAAATGGTTAATACATAACCATATTACCGTATTATTCAGAATTTGACTATATACTTACCTTTACCGGTATGTTGTACATTTTCATATATTTCAATGTTATTAATAGTGTCCTTTCATTTCAACCTGAAGAACTCCTTTCAGCATTTCTTGTAAGGCAGTTCTAGTGGTGATGAACTCTCTCAGCTTTTGCTTGTCTGGGGACATGTTTTTCTCTCCTTTGTAAGGACAACTTTGATGGGTAAAGTATTACTGGTTGGCAGTTTTTTCTTTCAGCATGTTGAGTATGTCATCCCACTTTCTCCTTGCCTTTAAAATTTCTTCTGAGAAATCCACTGGTGGCCTTGTAGGAGTCCCCTTGCATGTGAGGAATTTTCTTTCTTGCTGCTTTTAAAATTTTCTCTTTCTTTTTCTTTTTTTTTTTTTTTTATGTTTATTTTTGGGAGAGAGAGAAAGAGAGACAGTGTGAGTGGGGTAGGGTAGAGAGAGAGGGAGACACAGAATCTGAAGCAGGCTCCAGGCACTGAGCTGTCTGCACAGAGTCCACTGTGGGGCTCGAACCCATAAACTGTGAGGTCATGACCTGAGCTGAAATCAGACACTTAACTAACTGAGCCACCCAGGTGCCCCAAAATTTTCTTTGTTTTTCAAATTAGACTGTTTTGTTATAATATGTCTTGAATAAAATCTTTCTGAGTTGAAATATTTTGGGGATGTATGATCTTCATGAACTTGTATGTCTAAATCTCTCCCTAGGTTTGGTAAGTTCTCAGTCATTATTTATTTGAATAAACTTTCTGCCCCACTGTCTCTCTTTTCTTCTCCTGGGACTCCAGCAATGCACCAAATGTTTTCTTTAACGCTGTTCCATAGTTCACCTGGACTTTCTTCCTGTTTTTCATTCTTTTTTTTCTTTGTTCTTCTCTGTATAATTTCAAATGACCTGTCTTCTACTTCACAGATTCTTTTTTTTGATCCAGTATGCTGGTGATGCTCCTTATTGTGTTTTCATTTCATTCATTGTATTCTTTTTAAACATATATTTTTAATGTTTATTTGTTTTTGAGAGAGAAAGAGAGAGAGACAGAGTGTGAGCGGGGGAGGGGCAGAGAGAGAGGGAGACACAGAATCTGAAGCAGGCTCCAGGCTCTGAGCTGTCAGCACGGAGCCCGACGTGGGTCTTAAACTCATGGACTGCAAGATCATGACCTGAGCTGAAGTCGGACATTTAACTGGCTGAGCCACCCAGGTGCCTCATCATTCATTGTATTCTCTACCTCTAGAGTTTCTGTTTGTTCTTTTTCTGTGATTTCTGTCTCTGTTAAATTTCTAATTTTGTTCATGTATTGTTTTCCTGATTTTGTTGAATTATCTTTCTGTGTTTTCTTATAGTTCACTGAGCTTCCTTAAAACAAATATTTTGAATTCTTTATTGGGCAAATCCCAGTTCTCCATTTCTTTGGGGTCATTTACTGAAAAATTATTGTACTTCCTAGGCTAGTATCATGTTTCCTTGATTTAAAAATTTTTTTATGTTTATTTTTTTATTTTTGAGAGAGAGAGAGAGAGACAGAGTGTGAGCGGGGGAGAAGCAGAGAGGGAGAGAGAGAGAGAGAGAGTGAGAGAGAGAGACAGAATCCGAAGCAAGCTCCAGGCTCTGAGCTGTCAGCACAGACCCTGACGTGGGGCTTGAACCCATGAACTGGGAGATCATGACCCGAGCTGAAGTCGGACGCTCAACCGACTGAGCCACCCAGGCGCCCCTTATGTTGCCTTGATTTAAAAAATTTTTAAAAATTTTTTTATTTTTGAAAGAGAGACAGAGAGAGCAAGTAGGGGAGTTGCAGAGAGCCAGGGAGAGAGAATCGCAAGGAGGCTCTGAACTTTCAACATGGAGCCGACATGGGGCTTGAACTCACAAACTGTGAGAGCATGACCTGAGTTGAAACCAAGAGTTGGATGCTTAGTGGACTGAGCCACCCAGGTGCCCCTGTTTCCTTGATTTTTTAATGTTTCCTGAAGTTTTGCATTGCTGCCTTCACATTTGAAGAAGCAGTCACCTTCAGTCTTTACTGACTGGTTTTGGGAGAGAAGTACCTTTTGTCAGCCCTGTTAAGGATTTCTGAGGCTTTCTCAGATCTTTTCTATGGATATCCCTTATACACATTTTTTGTTCCCTCTTGGGCCTGGGTGGGATTCTTAAGATTGTGTGCGAAGCCAGGCTAGGTGCTGACAGCCTTCTGTTTGCTTTCCCTGGGGTGGTGCTGAATGCTTAAATTTGTTTGCTTTCACCTAATCTTGCAGAGCTGGCCAGCTTTCTGTGTGTGCTCACTAGCTCTCTGCAAAGGCTCACTCACTGCCCTTCAGGGCACACACAGAGAGCTGGCCAGGGGGTGCGGAGCTTTGCAGGTCCCTGTGGGGCCAGTTGGGGGGCCTCAGGTGAGGCATGCCCAAGAGCTCACAGGTGGGTTTTTTGATGGAGTACATGACACAATTAATAAAATCTCTGTCCCTTTGATGCTCTTCAAGAGCATCTTGTCAGCTGGCCTGCTAGCTACTCTGATCCCCAGTCATTAGTACTCTTCAGTATTTTGCATGGGTGAGAAAGAAGTGGGACCCTTTAGCAGCATCATGCACAGCTGGGGACTCTGGGCACTTACACACTCACTTTCCCCTGTGGGAGAAATCATGAGCTGAATAGGTCACTCATGACACTGAAATGTGCTGCCTTGAGGGAGGAGTGGTAAAGAGAAACTGTTTCCTCTTACCCTCATCAGTGTGTCCAACATAGATATTTTCTTGCTTCAACCGTCTGCTGGAACTTCTCCATTTGATTCCTGGACTTCCAGAAAGTCACTCTTGTCCATGAGTGATTGTCAGAACTCCACTTCTTTAGAGGGGAGTTGTTAGAAAACTCTTATTTTACCATTTTGATTACTTCACTCTGTGTGTTGTGGTTAGAAACATTGGGAAGCATTAGTCAACCTATATAGGTGCTTAACATATCAGAGAAAGAAAGAGCAGACCCAAGAACTCAGCAAGCATAAATTGTGGAAATTTAATGTTATTGTTGTTGCCAGTTGCCTTCCATAATTTAATAGGCCTTGAGGGCCTCATGGTTATTTTAAAGAAAACTTACTTCAGAGTTCCAGAAACTCCCTCAAACTTGCATAAGCTAAAAAGAGACACAAGACTACAAGTGTTTCATAGAACAAAAGGTTTAGAGAGAGCCCCAAGAGGTACCAGATTGGATTCTGGAAAGCCACCAGAAACCATGCTGTCTCTTCCTCTGTACCTCTCTTTGTGAGGCCCCATAGCCTTTTAGTTCTGTTCTCTTTGAGAGCATGCTTTGTTCTTTTCTTTCCTTTGCTTTTCTGTCTGCTCAGCCTCCCATCCATCCTCTTTAGTATCCATACAGCCTGATTAGAATGGCTATATTCAATTCCAAATTTCCATAAAAGAATCTGATCAGCCCAGCTTGGCCAGGTCTCTGTCCTTGGACCACTTAAATGTGTCTGGGAGAATGAAATCAACAAGAACTTACCTATGGAAATTATGCCAAGAGGAAAGAGCAGTTCTCAGAGGAGAATTCCCAAAGAAGTCTCTTATAATCATATATCATTGATGTTCATTACAAGAATTTATCATCAAGAGAAAGATCATTACAAAATAATTAATAACTGACTTTTTTTTATTTTAGAGAGAGAGAATGAGTGTGTGAGCAGGAGAGAGGGGCAGAAGAAGAGAGAGAGAATCTTATGCCCCCTCCACACTGAATGTGGAACCTGACATGGGGCTCTATCCCGTGACCCTGGGATTATGACCTAAGCCGAAATCAAGAGTCAGATGCTCAAGTGACTAAGCCACCTAGGTGTTCCAATAATTGCCTTATTCTAAAAAGGGATATGAGGCAGCTAAATCTTAAAGTATGCAAAGATGCAGACTTTAATATAATAAGCCTGGAAAATACATAAATTTAGTATTACTATGTTTTACTCCAAAATCATTAGAAATTTCAAGTGTGGCTTAGTTTAAGTTATTGTTGTAAGTGGAAAGTTTTACTCCCAGTGATTACAGATAAGTGTGGAGATTTTAAAAAGTGAGTATTTGGCTGGTTTGTTTCTTTTTACTTAAACACAGTCTGTATTTTAGCCAAAATTATATTAGTAAGAAAATGTGATAAAAGGGTGCTGGGATGGTTTAGTTGGTTAAGTGTCCAACTCTTGATTTTGGCTCAGGTCATGATCTCACGGTTGTGGGATCCAGCCCTGTGTTGGGCTCCCTGCTGGGCATGGAGCCTGCTTAAGATTCCCTCTCTCTCTCTCTCTGCTCCTCCCCAAGTCAAGTGAGCTGTCTCTCTCTCTCTCTCAAAAAAAAAAAAAAAAGATAAAAATAAGAACTAGTAAATCATTTTGAATTTAACAGAGAGAGCTGGTTTTAGATATTTAAAATATCTTGGTCAATTATAATGTTCTGGTTAATGAATTGTTGAAATTTCATAAGGAAATGAAACCCAGTTGTCTGGCTTTACCAGGTGTTTCTATATTACTGTAGACTGTGGCTAATCGTACCCCATAGCATGAGTATTAAATGGTTTAGGCTACATATCTTGTTTTACTGCTGAGTAGGGGAAGTGAAATGCGGAACAGATCATTACTCTGGATAGGAAACAATAGAAAGGCAAATCAACGTTGTTCTTGACTTGGTCCTTTGCATTGTTTTTATACTTTTACTGGAAATGTTTTATAGAAATGCCCTTTTGGATCACCATTTAGTTGATCAGTAAATAGATGTCTGATATAGTGCAAGCCCTGCCTGGAACTGAATGTTTCTTTTCCCCTGGGGAAAGGCCTTATAGCCTGAGTTCATTTGCATATGACTTCAGGTGGCTGGGAAAGGGAGAGAGTGCTGCCTTGGGGACCAGGCTTCCCATATTTGAAAGGGACTATATTCTCCAACAGGCAACGGTGCATGCCCTTTTGTGCCATTATAATTAGAAGGTAGGAACGTTAAGGAAGGAGGGGGTTAAGTAACAATAAGCTTTATTATAAGCTCAACAAGTTGAGCTGCTTGCAATCGCTGGGTGAGGTGGGGCTTACGGGTAGGCTCAGCTTGGGGCATAAACAAATAACTGCAAACTAGGTTCTTGGGTAGCTTAGCCTCTTGGGTCTCTATGTGAGGGGAAGTAAAAATTTGGAGGATTGGCCCTTCCTGGGGAAGAACCTCAAGAGGATAAAAAGGTGGGATCCTGCCAATTTCACTTGAGCTCAGAGTTCACCCTAAAGAGCCCAGCCCTGCAGGGATCAGCCATTGCCTTTTCTCCAGACAAAGAAAGAGCTCAGAGATGGCTAGAGGGATTCTGCTAATAGGGAGAGCAATAGGGAGGGAGCATGCAAGCAGTTATAGTCAGAGTGTAGAAACAATAGTGTGAGAATTGGTGGCTCTTCCTTGCTGGGCATCAGCAAGATCAGTGAGGGAGACTCCCAGAGTGGCTGCCCATTTTAAGTGAGGCGGCAAGAAGATGCCTGTACCTACAGCTCTGCCCACTCCCCTTTCTACTGGATCATTTTACAAACTGGGTTCAATGTCTCCCATCTTTAAAAAAGCCTTCACTGACTTCTTCATCCCCCATCAACTGTCAGACCATCTCTCTGCCTTTCTTCCCAGAGAAACATCTCAAAAGAGTCACCTACACTCCGCCTTTAGCTTTTTACCTTCCTTAAGCCTATTTTTTAATCTTTAGGATGCTGTTAACATTAAATAACAAAACTCAGAATGAGTTTAAATAACAAGAACCCCACAGTGGAGCAAACTTCAGGCATGAATTCTGGCTCTTCTTTGTGGCAGTTCTTTTGACTTTGCTCTTCTTTTTGGCATTGGCTTTATCCTCAGGCTGGTATCCAGATGGTTTCTGCAGATCTAGGTGTCACGTGCAGAAAATGACAATAGCCAATGGAAGAAGAGGAGCTGTCTTTTCCTTATGTCTCTTTTTAAGGAAAAAGGAGGCCTCTACAGAAATTCTCCAAAAAACTTCCCCTCACATTTTGTTACAACAGAATGATATCACATGCCCATTCCTAAACATATCATTGCTAGAGGAAAGTAGATTATAGTGTTCGACTTGGACCAGTCAGAATTTACATTGGAGCTGGCCACAGGATTCTGTTTGAGAGAAGGGGAGAACAGATTCTGGGGAAGTATCTAACATGTCAGTTTAGCTCTTGTCCCCAACACTACACTGAAATGGAATAGCACAAGGCAACCAGATTTCAGTGAGCATTTCTTTATCTTCATCTTCTTCCACTTTTAGCAACATTTGACTACTTGAGTACACTTTAACCTCTGCTACATCATGTTATCTTGGTTTTTATTTTCCCTCTAGTTGTTTTTTTCTTGGTTTTCTGGGTGCACCAGATTGTAAAACAGGATTCATCTTTGTCTTCAGCTTTAGCTTCCCCTCACAATCAGATGATTTCAATGTTTCTTTTTTAAAAAGTATTATTATTATTATTTTTTTTAGTGTTTATTTTTAAGAGAGAGGGGTGAGCACAAGTGGAGGAGGGGCAGAGAGAGAGACACACACAGAATGCGAAGCAGGCTCCAGGCTCTGAGCTGTCAGCACAGAGCCCGACATGGGGCTCCAACTCAGGAACCCTGAGACCATGACCTGAGCTGAAGTCAGACACTTAATCGCTTAATTGACTGAGCCACCCAGGAGCCCCAGATGTTTCCGATATTTCAAAGTGAGGAATGAGACTATTAGCCAGGACTTGTAAAGGAGGTGGCTAAGTATGGGCTTTATGTCCATTAGTTGATTACAAATCCAAACTTATAAAAGAGATTGAAGAGACCAAAGTGCATAGGAAATTGGAGAGAAAACTACTTTAGAGAGATCTGCAATATAACTTTCTCTCACAGTAGGGAGGCAGTGGGGATGCTTGGTCTTCTCTGCCAGTTTAGTGAAAGGGGCTTTATTGGGGAGCACTTGGAGAGTGGGGGCACAGAGGACTGGAGTTTAACTGTGGCTGGCTAGCTCCTCTGATAGCAGAGTAAAAGGGTGATGCTGTGTTGGGGATGGCTGCCCTCCCAGAGTTTGGGGCAAATGATGCTCAAAGCTTCTCATAGACCTTATATAGTACATATAGAGAGCAGGCATGGGGTTTTCTTAGATCCTGCCCCAGAGAGCTGCTTGTGGAAAAACACACAAACAAACAAGCAAACCCTGGAAATATACCATTAGATTCTGGGGTGGTGAGGGGAGAGTTTTAAGTGACCAGCCCTAGGAGATGCATTTACTTACAAGGGAGCTGCCATTGCAAGATTTCCTGAGCTGATGGAGCTCCAAAAAAGCCATAGAATAGTCCCAGGAGATAAAGAATAAGCTCTAAATACCTGCCAAGCCCAAGTAGCTTTGTTTAGTTCGTAAGTCAATTAAGATCTTTCCTTTTCTCCCTCCCCACTCTGCTTCAACCCTGGAGAAAGCAGAAGCAGAGAAATGGGACTGAAGGTTTTAGATGAGAGAAATAAAGAGCCAACTATACCCTTCTCCCACTGGAGGCAGCCAGGGTGGAGCACACCCAAGCTAGGGGGTGGTGGGGAAACTTCAACTCTTCATTGCTTTGGAAGTTGTTATTACTTTGGACCACTTGTAATACTTACTGAAATGAAACTCTGTGTGTGTGTGTGTGTGTGTGTGTGTGTGTGTGTGTGTGTGTCTGACCAGACGTAATTTGATGGCTTTTTATGAAGAATGTCAACAAAAGTCACAGAATTGCCTTTGATTTTATTCAAGGAGCAGGGCACAACAAGTCCCACCGAGGGGGTGGTTTTAACAGGTAGTGGAGGAAAAGAATAAAATGGTTTTCTAATTATACCAAGTGCATCCCTCTTGCTCAATGTATCATTAAGATAGACTTTTTTCTCTTTTATCCAACCTCTAAATGAGGTTGTGCCCAAGACCTGTCTTGGGTCTTCACCCTGTCTTTGTCTACATTTTCTTAATATGTTATCCCTTTCCATTTTATGGCTTTGACCCACTTTATGCTGATGACTTCCAAATGTGTACCAAATGTGTATCTTCAGCCCAAACATTTTTTATGAGCCCCAGAATCACGAATCCAACTTGTTGCTTGTCTAATAGGCATTTAACATGCCCCAGATTTCCCTGTCCCATCTCCACCATTTGTTTTTCTCCAGTTCTTTCCTATAATTTTAAAGAGCATCACCTTTCAACCAATTGCTTAACTCCCAAATCTAAAAGTCATTTTGGATCTCCCCTTTTTCCTTATCCCCTGCTTCTAGCCCGTAACCAAGTCTTATCAGTTCTACCCAAAGAAAAATCCCTAGTCCATCCTCTTCTTTCCATCTCTACCATCATCCCCTCCTCCAAGTTACCATCAGCTTTTCCTGGACTGCTCCAAGTCCTCCTACCTGATCTCTCTTCTTCCATCCTGTTCCTGTTTGGTCTGTTTTCTACTTCACCAGAGTGAATTTTGAACATTTAAGTCCAATCATGTCACTGCCCTCCTTTCCTATTTCATAAAAATAAAATCAAACTCCTAATCCTGGCCTATAGAAGCCTTTATGGTCTAGCCTTTGTCTTCCTTTTTAAGTTCATGTTGACCACCTCTTTGTTCACTGTGCTGCAGCCACTTTTCCTTGAATGGCCCAGTCTTCTGCTTACCTCAGGTACTTTGCACTTCTTGTTCCTTCTGCCTTGAATGCTTTTTTACTGACTCTGATAAGGCTGGATCTCTCTCAGACTTCATGTCTCTGCTCAAATATCATCTCTTTGGGAAGGCTTTTCCTGAGCATCCCATCTAAAGTAGCTCCTTCTGAGTCCTCTGTTACTCTCTATCTGATCACTTTATTTCTTGGGGCACCTGGATGGCTCATTCGGCTGGGCATCCGACTTTGGCTCAGGTCATGATCTCACTGCTCATGAGTTCGAGCCCCATGTTGGGCTTTGTGCTGACAGTTCGGAGGCTGGAGCCTGCTTCAGATTCTGTGTCTCCCTGTCTCTCTGTCCCTCTCCCACTTGCACTCTGTCTCTCTCTCTCTCTCGAAAATAAATAAACATTAAGAAAATTTAATCAGCTTATTTCTTGTATCTATGGCACCTAACACAAATTTAAATGATCTTATCTATTTCCTTATTTTATTTTCTAGTTCCTTTACCCACCTGTAAATTTCATGAAGATAGAGACCTTTCCATCTTGTTCACACCAATACTCTTGGCACCTAGAATAATGCCTGAAAGATAGAAGGTGCTCAATAAATACTCAGTGAATAGATGAATGAAAGAAGCAACACCCAACAATGAGTAGGTGTTCTCTGAAGGAACCAGATGGACCTGCGTTAGAAGAGCCTAGAATGAAAGCACAGTGGCCCTAAAGCTTGTTCAGAGGGGAAGATGTTATTTGAAGCTGAGGTGTTTCAAGGTGAGGGCAAGGTGAGGCCACTGCCCCCACTCTGGCGTGTTACCTGGAACAAGGGGTATAGTATCCTCATGGTCCAGAGAAGATAGATGTTAGAAGTAATTAGTTTTCTCTTTTCTGCAGCCAGAAGATGATAGAGAAGGCAACTTGAAGCTTGGGCAGACTCTCCCCAAGAAAATCCTATTAGAATGGCAAAAAGGGCAACCTTTTAACCTTTCCACCCTGTAATGGTCATGCTGAGTCACAAACCCTTCAGTACAGAGGGTCCAAGTAAAGACCTCCCTCCTTGGGGATGGAGTGCTTGCCTCTTCTGGAGCCCTCAAGACCTCCTAAAGCTGAAAACTTATTTAGTGTGCACCAAACCAGTAGAGGATCCAAGGTGCTTGGATAAGATGCTGGGAGTCATAGAAGTGATGAGAAATTCTGGGATACCATCCTATTTATGTTTAGAACTTCCATCTCCTCCTCCACAGCCAAATTCAAATTGCAAATAGCAATAGATGACAATGACTGTGTGACATTTCTGTGTGACGGAAAACACATGAGCATTGTGGTCAGACATCTGGGTTTGAATTCTATCTCTGTCACTCACTGGCTTAATGATCTTGGTCAAGTCACTTAATCTCTTTGAATCTAAATTTCTCTATTTAAGGAATAATTACCTTTGTTAAGTTGTTCAGGTTTAAGGGTCTGATACATGGAAAAGGCCTGACAAATACTGGTGTGATCATTATGGTGGGAGATTTTCTGCTTATAGCTCAGTGTGCTAAAACACTTCATAGGCATGATAAAATGCAAAAGCCTGTCTTACCTTTCTCTTACCATCTCTATAATAAACCTTAGAGGATCTGAGTCTTTTAGTGAAGCTGAATGCTGTAAAGCAACAGTTGATTTCTTTTGGGTCAAGGTTGACATCCAGCATATCATTAGTGTATTTTAAGACATGGAGACTCCTGTGATCCATGCTAGAAACAAAAGGCAATCTAATTCCAAGGGATAGGAAGTTGCCAGGAAGTAGCAGGGTTGAAAGGTGGCAGGCTGAATCATGACTTAAAAGATTAAGTCTAAACAAAGGAATGACAGTCTAGCCTGGTTCAACTTCTCAGTAGACAAATGGAAACTATTTTCCAAAGGCCGTGAGACTACATTAATTACTCCACATGTCATTCAGGTTCCTCAAAGCCTCTGTTTTCTAGCCATTTGCCAATGACATCTTCCATATCCCCTCAAGCACTGGCATTGGATAATTGTTTGCCATGAGGGATGAGACAATTGTATATAAATGTGGGTGGTGGTAGCAGTCATGTTTTCTGTCATAAGGATGAAGAAGCTAAAAGAGCCAGTCTGAGAAAAATAATAAATCAGATGTTAAGAGAAGGAATCTTTACTGGTTTATTATCTGCCCTGGAGAGCCTGGGAGCATTCCTGGGCATGGGTTCAAAGTAATCTCTGTGTATCTGTAACAATTTCATTTTTCACACTTGTGTCAATTTGACTTAGGTTTTGTTACTTGTAACAGCAAGAGTACTATTTTTTCCCCTCCACTTAAATAGCACTGTTTTATTCGTCCCAAGCGGGCACCATTTTTATAACCATTGTTACAAGTATTTATAAACACTTCTTGAAATGCATTACAAAAGAGCTATCACATCCATTCTCTAAAATAAGACTCTTCTCAAAGAATCTTGCACAGAACATGCAAGAGTCCTGGGCAGTGCAAGTAAATGACAATGCTTGGTATATAGCAGCAGCTCTCTGACAAAAATGATTGCCATTATTATAACTGTTGCTATTGGTACCAGTCCATGAAGATCATACCCTTAGCCTCATTGGGGGCATTCCTGAAGTTCAAATGTCAGTGTGGTTCTCAGAGATAGTTTGGGGAGGGTGATAAATCCTGGCCCTATTAAATTAAATCCTTGCAGCTGGTTCTACCTGTGGAATAAACCTGTTCCTACTTTTCTCTCTCCATCCATCCATCCATCCATCCATCCATCCATCCATCCATTGTGTCATAAGCTAGGGAAATAATTTCCTCTTAGTCAAATCATCCAAGAAACAGGAATTCTTCAACCTTCCTGAAGGAGACCCCAGCAGAAGCTACTTGGGAGTGAGAGAATGGATCTGGTGGTGGGGTTCTATGTAGGAAGACCTTGTTGGACCCCTGAAGTTAGAGTTTTCTTGTCTTTGGACAGTGTTTAGATGAGCCATTCCTGTCTGTTAGCCTCTAACAGCAGCTACAGGCTTAGGCTGATCCGTGTCCCTGCCTGACCTCACATCAGCTTTCTGGCCTCCTCTGCATTTTCCCTGACTTTAATTACCCTGTAACAGCTGCTGCCTCCTTTCCTGGTGTTGCCCCAAACTGGGCCTGGCTTCCATCTGACTTCAGGAGAGCAGGCATCTAAAGAGTTGGAAGAAAATTTCTCCATGTCTCTGCAGAGGGGTGTTTGTCCTGATAGCATGACCTCTTTGAGTTGCAGAGTCTCTTTTTTGTAATCTTTGTTATTAGCAGTGGCATTTTCTACTATTTGAGTTCACTGTTGCCAGAGATAGGTGGAAATGCAGTGCATATCACATAAGGAATGTGTCCTTGGATGTGGATCACTTTCATTAGGCAGGGAACCAAAATGCCACTCAATTCTGTCTCTCCTGAGAGTCACGGTCATGAAAGCATACAATGCATGGAGAGCTAAGCAGCTGCATTGATATGCCAGAAAATGCCCTGCAAAGGCATTAGCGCAGGAAATAGCCCTGGGACAGTGACATCACATCAGCCAGTGCTCAGCCTCCAGGACGGAGGCCTCTTCTTGGACCTATGTCAGCAGCCTTGGGGTGTGGTACTGCTAGTTTTAAGGGGGTGGGACAGGGAACCAAGGAGGAGCAAATGCTCCTGGGCTTGAGACTGTGGATTCCTGGTGGCCTGATGCCATTCTTAGGACTGGAAATAGTCCTACTACAGGAGAGGGGCCAGGGCACAAGGGTCATAGGCAGGTCAGATGGGGGAGAGCTGTTAGCTTGAAGCAGGCTGTTGGCCTGAGCCCAGTGGCCAGGGTGGAGAATCAAAATCATCTCCCAAACAAGTACATAATCAGAACAGAATAAGGCGTGAGAAGCGGGTCAAGGAGACTGGCTCAAGGTGAAGGCTGTGTACAGCAAGTTTGTGAGGGAGTCCTCCTTCCCTGTGGGGCCTGTGTGATTCTGGGGGTGGGTGTAAGGGCTTGAAGTAGCTGTTCAGGTGTACAGATGGAATGCAGAGCCTGGAACCTGGTGGAAGGGGAATCTTGCAAGTTCCTAGGGCTGTAGAACTGTGGGATTGATGGGATTCCTGATACAGTTGGCTGTCCTGACTATAAAGCTTTGTCTTATATGGATCTGTGGAATTTTGTTCATTTCCTTTGTCCATAATATGGACTGTTCTCATAGGAAAGGCACTTATGAAATTTGCAAGCCTATAAATAGCCTCCACTCTTAGGTGCTCTCTTTCAGACGCAGGATGAAGGCTTTGGTGTCTCCCATATGCTGAATTATGGGATGCAGTCTTGCTAGTTTATAGGCAACCTCTGTTCCCCTATAAACATTGGTGTGGCTTCTGCAATCTGCTAATTTACAGCTTAGGTGCAAGTGTTTGGTTAAATGTCTTTCATCTTTTCTCTGTAGCTGCTCCCACCATGTCTTTCTGAAGTATTTTTTGTCATGCTGTCTAACCATTTTGTCCTCTACTAGCAGAAAAGGAAGCCTCTGAAAGTCTTAAATGTTTTTAAAAATTTATGCTTAAAAAAAAAAAAGAGAGGCAAGTTAGAGCTGTGATAAACTTGAGAAAGATCATATTACACACATTTTGAGGAATAATTAACTATTGGCTAAATCTGAAAAACACTAATGTAATAAAAACAAAGGGTCTAGTAGTAAAGAGGTCTCATTTGAGTCTCCAGTTAACAGAATGACCTCTGAAGTAACTTAGTCTTTTGGGGCCTCATGATCAAGTGAGAGAGCGATCAGAGCAGTGCTTCTCAAATGGTGGTGTTACTACCTACCAGGTGGGTTACTTGGGATCTTACTGAAATGCAGATGCTGATTCAGTAGGTCTGGGTGATGAGACTCTGCTCTTCAGATTAGAATAGTTAAGGTTTAGGAGAACTTTACGCAGTTCTCAATCTTGGTTCTATCTCAGGATCTTCTTGGGAGTTTGTTTGTTTATTTATTTATTTATTTATTTATAGACAGAGAATGTGAGCAGGGGAGGGGCAGAGAGAGAGGGAGAGAGAAAGAATCCCAAGCAGGCTCTGCACTGTCAATGGGGAGCTCAAACTCACAAACTGAACTGTGAGATCATCACCTGAGCTAAAATCAAGAGTTGGATGTTTCACCAACTGAGCCATGCAGGCCCCCTCTTCTTGGGGGTTTAAAAATAGACTCATAGAAACTACAGGTGCCCAGGCCCTACTTCCAATGATATAATTGGTCTGGGATGGGCCAAAGCACCAGTCTTTTTTTTAAAAAAGCTCTTGAGGTAATTCTAATATACTGTCAGGCTTTTCTATTACTATGATGAACTCTAGGAGCCTATGAAAAAATGTATATACACGAACATACACATATATGCATATACACATGTGTATGTATGGATGTATATATGTGTATGACTGTACACACAAAGAGTGTTCCTTTTCATTTTTTCAGAGAATGTAGAAAATTACAATCTGCCCCCTTTCTGCTTTTGATGTGTGAGTAGGGATGGCAGGGAAGGATCAGAGGAAAAGGCAAAATGACTGTCAGCCAAAGAAGCTACAAAAGTAAACAAGACCGGCCCTTTGCCTTGAGAAACCCATCTAACATCTAGGAGTGCATGTGCCACTGTGTGGCACCATTCCTGAGACAAAGTTTGTCAACCAAAGGGACCTGTCAGATCTTGGGCCATGGTCTGACCAAGATTTTATACTAAAACTCTGTCTTTAAGCCTAAGTAGCTAACACAATAAACCAGTAGGGCTAAACCACCTGCCAGTTGGTAATTTGGGAACTTTATTCTAAGCTTGGAAAATTTGAATGCATTGACCGTAAACCAAACACCTGCAATAAAAAGGGGGGAAAAAGGTTTCCACTGTTTATTCAAGCTGAAGAAGGAGGTTCAAGTACCTGATTTCCATTGCATCATTCATTATAAAAGCAAAGGCCAAGAGAAATGGCTCTTTGAAATCACAACTGTCTTCAAGAATGGTGAATGTTGTTAAAAAACAACTATAAGTCAAGGCCTCTGTTCAAAGATTAAATGGCCCCTTTATTCAGTTGAGCCCCTTGAAGGGTTTACTTTAAGTTGGGCCTGGGGTGACTCGGAAAGGAGGAGCTGAGTGGCTCACTTCAAACTGTGTGGAGAATCTGGCCCTAGGGTGTGGTGGTGAAAGGAAAGCAGGGAGAGGAGAAGAGAGAGAGGCATGAGCAAGGCCAGGATGTCCCTGGCTAGGTGTGAGAAGTGAGATATGACTGGTGCTGAGTGTCCGAGAGACCTTGGAGAACAGGTTGTCTACATGAGTGTCAGCTGGTGTAGGGCAGCCCTGTAACCTCTCCCCACAGCAGCCTTGTGTTCACGTCTCAGGGTTCCAAGTGCAAGTGCTGGTCCCAAGTGAATCATACCAGGGCCAGGGTAAAAGAGCAGAATGCGTGGCCAGGGAGGCTGGGAATTAGAGCTGAAGGAGCTGTGAGAGCACAGTTCTTCCTGCCCTATTCCATTTGCAGAAACCTCAGGAGAGCCTGGACTTTTCCACAGGCCCGGGATTGGGGCTTAAACCTGTCCTCTCTAGATCTCAAAGGGGCACAGCTACCCCAGCTGATATTAAGACCACATTTCAAGTAAGGTTTATTGAATGATGTGATGGAAGAAATGATTAAGATTTTGCATTTTCCTTATGCCCGTGCTTTGAACAATTACCCGTTTACGGGCAATTGGAAGTGGCTGAACCCAAAGGATACAAAGAGTGGGTTATTTAATTAAATCAATTAATTGATTAATTAATTTTTAAAAGTTTATTTTTGAGAGAGAGAGCACACAAGTGGGGGGAGGGGCAGAGAGAGAATTCCAAGCAGGCTCCATGTTGTCAGTGCATAGCCCATCGCACTGAACCATGAGATCATGACCTGAGCCAAAACCAAGAGTCAGACGCTTAACCAACTGAACCACCCAGATGCCCCCAGAGAGTGGGTTATTTTAATATAATATATGGCTAGAATGAGGGGACTTCTTTTTTTTTTTTAATTTTTAAGTTTATTGTTTATTTATTTTGAGAGAGAGACAAAGTGAGCAGGGGCAGGTCAGAGATGAGGGGATTTCTTGACTTGCTACTCGAGAAAAGTGACTTACTGCGAATTTAAGTTCCGAAAGACTCAAAAACTACTAGACTGTACTTTAGTGATTTGACTTTGGCAAGTTGTGGGAACACTGACCTTGATATTTGTCCAGAGAGGTGCAAGGCTTTAGTCCCAAACCACACAACTGGAGACTGTGCTCATTTTCCATTTCTGAATTGCTCAGAGCTCAGTGAAGTCACAGGTTTTGAAGAGTTAGAGTTATTTGGCAGAAATAAGTTGCAATCTTGGCAAAAGTTTAATGACTTTGAATCATGTTTAACGTTTCCATGGCTGCTGCGTTTTAGGAAAGGATTTCCATACAGTTAAGTAATTTCACAGAAATACTGTTTTCCTTAGTTATGATGATAATTTAAAACACATATAATATAAAAGCACTAATGCATTTTGCTCCCAGTGCATGGGCTGGGGAGTTGTTAGCAGAGCTTGAGCATGGGACTATGCTGAGGGGGCATGCTGGGATTGAAATCCTGGTTGAGTTCCTCTTACCCAGCTCTACACCCCTGAGCAGGGCTACATCTGCTGGGGAAGAAGGGATGCCTTTTTTAATGTGCCTGCCAAGGGTGCTTCATAAGCAAGCAGTTGAAAGACCTTACTTATTAGCAAATGATACTGCATGACATCCTTGTCTCCCTTAGGCCATTCTGAGATGGGTTATCCCTTTGCAGGTGCCCACATTGAAGATAGGCAAAAGGAAACTTGGATGTACCTCAGAACGGATCCCTTTGGACCGATCAGTTCTTAGTTGCCTTGGGAAAATTAAAATAGTTTAGCAGACTTGCTATTTTTTTTAATTTAAAAAATTTCTTTAAAATATTTATTTATTTTTGAGAGAGAGAAAGAGAGAGAGAGCATGAATAGGGGAGTGGCAGAGAGAGAGGGAGACACAGAATCTCAAGCAGGATCCAGGCTCTGAGCTGTCAGCACAGAGCCCAACATGGGGCTCAAACTCACAATCCATGAGATCATGACTTCAGCCAGAGTCAGTTGCTTAACCGACTGAGCCACCCAGGTGTCCCTGCAGACTTGTTATTCATTCTAGACAGCAAGTCTCCAGATGTTCCTGAATTAGCTTGGGCTTGCCTTATTAATGTATTGAATTTTTAAGAGCTTACAGATAAAACTGTATTATGCCCATGAGGCATTCTCAGAGTCTTTAGAGTTTCGGAGGTGAGGGGTAGACACCAGACCATAAGCTCCATGAGGGCATGGGCCTGGTTCTTTCATTTTCAGTGCTGCATATCTTGCTTTTAACACAGTGCTTACCATAGAGTATGCACTCAATAAATATATTTGGGGTGCCTGGGTGACTCAGTTGGTTAAGCATCTGTTTTCGGCTCAGGTCATGATCTCGCGGTTCGTGGTTTTGAGCCCCGCGTCGGGCTCTGTGCTGACAGCTCAGAGCCTGGAGTCTGCTCCAGATTCTGTGTCTCCCCCTTTCTCTGCCTCTCCCCTGCTTGTGCTGTCTCTGTCTCTCTAAAAAATAAATAAACATTAAAAAAATTAAAAAAAAATTTTTTTGATGTTTATTTATTCTTGAGACAGAGACAGAGCATGAACATATTTTTAAAAATATAAGTTTGAATTAAGTATGAATGGTGCTCTGTGGAGGTAGACCAGGACAAATTTCATACAATGGCTGACCAGAGACAAAACCATATTTATTTGGGGACCCATCTAAAACAATGCCTTCTTTAGAATAACTTTTCAGGGAGCTGTGTTTTGTGTTAGTAAGAAGAGCTAAGAGTCAATGAGATTTTATAGAATTACATGTTTATTTGTATTTAACCCTCAACATTCAAGTGACTTTATTGATGATAGAGCTGCCTGAGAGACGTGTGTAGGCCATTCACTATTTTATTTATCAGATTTTACTGAATATCGGCTGTGCCTGACATGCAGGAGATACAAATATCCAAGACATAGTTTCTGCCCTCATGTTGCATATCAATATGTGTAATACAGGAATGGTTACTGTAATAGATGTTTCTAATAAAGGGTGTCAGGTGCCATGGCAGAAATGCTCCAGGTTCTCTGTGAACAAATTTGGGACACATCTAAACCGGCCTGAGTAGGATGAAGGAAGGATTCTTGGAGGAAATGGTGTTTTTGAATTCCTCCCAATATATATGGTTCCTTTGGATTGGGTGGGCTGTGGCTTTCCTGTTTTCTCAGTCTTCAAAGGTGTAGTCCCACTAGAGGTTCTGTCCTGGGTTTGGCCACCTCTCTTTCCATGGAAAGCAGCTTACACCTGAAACTTAGACCTGAAAAACTTCACCACTTACCCCCGTGCTGCGGATGCTACTTGATTTTGTGAAGGAGACCAGAATTGTACTTACATATCTTCTGACACTGGCCAAAATGTGTTGAAAAGAACCTGAGTAACCTTGTACTTAGGGATTTCTGAATGAAAAATAACCACTTATTTAAATGTTTTAGCTATAATGTTTACTGATTCTAAACTGGCCACATTCTTAGATGAAAAAATCTGATTCGATGTTGTAAAGTTTAAGATTCTCTTTTCAAGAATAAATAATGCAAATAACTTGTGTTCCATTCCTTAGTGTTTAGTTTTGTGAAGAACAGTAAGACAGGATGACACTACAAAAACTGGACCCTCTATCCTTTTTTTTTTTAATTTTTTTTTTTTAACGTTTATTTATTTTTGAGACAGAGAGAGACAGAGCATGAACGGGGGAGGGTCAGAGAGAGGGAGACACAGAATCTGAAACAGGCTCCAGGCTCTGAGCTGTCAGCACAGAGCCCAACGCAGGGCTCGAACTCACGAACTCACGGACCGCGAGATCATGACCTGAGCTGAAGTCCGCCGCTTAACCAACTGAGCCACCCAGGCGCCCCATGGACCCTCTATCCTTGTTGGTGGTAGCAAAATAAAGAGCAAAAATTTGATTTGGGTTTGTCTCAATTTAAACAGAGTTTGTAGTATGTATGTAATTATCTATTGGTTGCACCCACGTCCTGTTCTCACTTAGGGTGCATTTTGAAAGGGGAGAAAATTAAAACTTATTGGTTATTAAAACAAGAGGCTAATAATATTCTAGATAGTAGGTGGTACTCAAGGCACTTATTGGTTGATTCATAGCTCAGCTGCTCGGTCAACGGTTGAAATGGAAAAAGATGTGATGGTTTGCAGTTATGTACAGATCATCTCCATCTGGATGACCCCTTTATACTTTAAACTCAACCCTAAACCTATATCTAAGCTCATCAGCTACTGCGTCAGCCCTGCTCTGCCTTCGTGCCCCCTGTCTTGGTAAAGGGTATCACCATCCATCTAGTTGCCCAAAGTAGAAACCTGGGCATTTTCCTTTATTTCTCTCTTTTCTTGTTTCTCTTGCCCCTCACTCCTTACTTCTCATTACCTACCAAATCCTGTTGGCTCTACCTTTCAGTTTTTATTGATTGATTGATTGATTGATTGATTGATTGTTGTCCAGGGTTTATTAAAGATGTTACAGCACAGCAGAAAGATTTAAATGGTTCCATGTGGTATTTTGAAGTCAATTCATCCCAGCTGTAGGCTGGGTGACCTGAAGTTTAGATAGACTGCCGAAGTCTAAGTTTCATTTCCTTTAGTGTCAGGATCTACTTCAATGATCTCCTGATCCAGGACTGAGACCTCAGGAACATAATTACTTCTCCTTTCTCTCTCTTCCTGCTGCAGCTTGATGGAGATACCTGTCACTGGGCCTCTCTGAATCCATTTCATCAGTTGTGTGACACAAGCCTGCTATCTTGTTGCTGAGCTTCTTGCTGGGAATAATGACGATCTCCTCTCACACGCACTTGTTGGTGTGGAAGTCATGGCCCAGGCACGTGTAGTACTTCTCCATGATGACCTGGGCACCTTCTTCATGGTTTTGGTGCAAATGCAGCCCATGTTGATGGTTTTGGTAAAAGACGGCTCTACCTTTTAAATGCTACTTGAATCCATTCATTTTTCTCCACCCTTAGGGATACATCCCTCAGACCTCCATCATCTCTCACTTGGCTTGCTGGCAGGTAGCAGCTTTCTCATTTCCTTACCTTCCTTTTACCTCACTCAAAGCCATTTTCCACATAACATCCGAGCTGATCTTCATAAAGTGCACATCTAATTGTCCCTTACTTGCTAAAAGCCTACAGAGGCCCTATACTGCCTCTAGTTAATGTCCAGGGTCCTGTGGCTCACAAAGCCCTGGAGGAACAGGTGCTGGGGGTCTTTTCAGCTTTGTCTGTTGCCCACCCCAATTTCCATGCCATAGTCAGCTTCCTTCCGTTCTTTGAATATTCCTTCCTCCCTCTTGCCCTAGGCTTCTCATGTTTTCCTTATATTTTAAGTGCTCACCAATCTCCTATTTGCGCTTCAGATTTCATCTTAAATGTGGCTTTTTCCATGAAAGCTTTTCCTGACTTTCTCAAGTCTACATCAGGTTTCCCTGTTAGGGGGCTCCTATACTTAGGGGGCTATATGTCCTTGGTCATAGCCCTGGTTGTGTCATCATTGCTTGACTGATTTCTCAAGTAGTTGATGAGACACTTGAAGATGAGGCTCTCTGTGTCTCAGTGTTGTATCTCCAGTAATTACCACATGGTTGGTGCTCAATAAATATTTGTCTGTAGTTCATGGGAGTCTAAAAGGGATGATTGCCCTCAGAAAGATTTGATAGCAAATATAATAAAATAATTTTTTAAGGAATTTTATTCTCAACTCCATCTCTATTCTTTATAGTTCTGACCTCCAAATACTGTAAAGTTTTGACGAGTGCATGTAACAGGGTAGCCTGCTATGGTAGAAAAAGCCCCAGATGTAGCCAACTTTTTTAAGGCTCTTACAACATGCCAGGTTGTGTCTGTGTTATGCACACTACACATATTATCTCATTTAATCCTCATAACAGCTCTATTGGATAGATATTGTTATCTTCATTTGGCAGATAAAGGAATTGAGGCACAGAGAATCAGACCTCTGTTCAAGTCAATGCTCTGTCACCTATTAGCTGTGTGACCTTGGTCAAACAACTTCTCCTTCTGAATGTTCATCTTCTCAGCCATAAAATGGAGAAAACACTCAGTGACAACTTGGCTTCCAGATTTTTGGTTTTCTTGCACACCGTGTATATTACACCTTGGCCTCCCATAGGAAGGCCACTGATACAGTGCTGGATGTCATTGAACAAATGAATGTGAGCTGCAGCATGGTGATGTTCCAGCCCACCAGCCATCAGGACAGCATTAGCAGCATAGCTAGTATGTTTGCTCAGTTAAATATTTTGTTGCAACTTTTCCTTACTATACTATAAAAATATATGGAAAATGAAAATAAAAGTTCTGATGCTAGTGATTAATAAGAATAACTAACAGTTATTCAGCACTGTGCCAGTTATTAAGCTATTGGCTCTTAGCCTCAAACCCACTCTTCTATATTCTGCTTTGTGATGCAGGGACTGGGACTCTGCAAGCCACATTTTTCCTTTGCCAGCCGCTTCCTTTTAGGCTCTGTCAGTAAGGGACATTAGAGGGAGATTGCATGGCTAGATGAGGAAGAAGGGACTTACTCTTTCCTCTTTGCCTCTGTTTTTTTTTTTTTTTTTTCCTGGTTGGCTTCCTGTTCCTGACATCAGCATCCGGCAATGCTGCTTCTTCCACTCTGGCACAGGCAGTTCATTCCAGAAGCAGTTTGCTATGGTTCAACTGTGTCCCCTAAAATTCATATGCTGTAGTTCTAACCCTCAGTATTCCAAGACGTGATCTTATTTGGAGATAGGATCTTTAAAGAAGCAATCAAGTTAACATGAAGTCATTAGGGTGAGCCCTAATCCACTATGACTGATGTCCTTATAAGAAGAGGAAATTTGGACACTGAGATATGCATAGAGGGAAGACAGTGTGAAGAGACATAGGGGGAGGATGGCTGTCTATAAGCCACAGATAGAAGGCTGGAACAGATCTTTTCTTCACAGCTCTCAGAAGGAATGCACCCTTCTGATACCTTGATTTTGGACTTTTAGCTTCCAGACCTGTGATACAACAGATTTTTGTTAGGTCATCCAGTCTGTGGTACTTTGTTATGGCAGCCCAAGCAAATAACATACAGTTCGATCTAGTTTGAGGTTTTACCATCTCACAAAGGCAAACTCATTGTATCTCTGCAGAGACACCAGCTCAGATAGCTGGCACCTCTTTGGGGAAGCCTGGGTCCCAAACCACTGGGATTCTTCTCCAAGCTTCTGAGTTGTAATAATGACAACCTCTTCCCTTTGTTCCCCAAGCCCTGTGAACTGCTTCCTGCTGTTGCTACCTCTGTGATAGCTGCGTGTTCTTTTTGCCTTTTCAATTACTTAGTTAACAATTATATATTACCTAGTTAAACATTCTCTATTTTAAGTTCTCTCTGTTAAAATAATTGGAGCCTCGGGAAGGTTTGCTGCTGGCAGAGCCTTGGGGGCACTACCCTGGCCTGGCAGAGCTATGGAGGTGGGGCCCCAGTGGGTCTGGAAGGCCAGGCATCAAGCCTAAGAGGGTTTTTCTTCAGACTGAAGATCTAATGGCATTTACCTTGCTGGGTTTTGTACTTACTTGAAACCTATCCTTCCTTCCTTCTTTCCTGTTCCTCCCTTTGGAATGGCAATGTCTGTCCTATGCCTGACCCATTGTTGTATTTGGGAAGCACATATAACTTGTCTGGTTTCACAGGGTCACAGCTGGAGAGGAATTTTGCCTTGGGATGAATCACAATTCTAATCTCACTTATAATTGATTTAGATATTTATTTTTTTTTAATGTTTATTTATTTTTGAGACAGAGAGAGAGCATGAACGGGGGAGGGTCAGAGAGAGAGGGAGACACAGAATCGGAAGCAGGCTCCAGGCTCTGAGCCATCAGCCCAGAGCCCGACGCGGGGCTCGAACCCACGGATGCGAGATCGTGACCTGAGCTGAAGTCGGACGCCCAACCGACTGAGCCACCCAGGCGCCCCTGATTTAGATATTTAAATGAGAGTTTGGACTTTAGACTTTAGAGTTGATGCTGGGATGAGTTGAGGCTTTGGGGGTTGTTGGGATGGAATGAATGTATTTGGTATCCAATAAGGACATGTTTGGGAGGGGGGCCAGAGGCAGAATGCTATGGACTGAATTGTGTCCCCACAAATTCATATGTTGAAAGCCCTAATCCCCAGTATGGTTCTCACAGATAGAGTGGCAGAGAGATCTTTCCTGGCACAGCCTTCTCCAGGCTGTATTAGGTAACTTTCCTCTGTTGCTAGAGACGAGAATCAAAGAACTCACAAATTTAGCACAATCGAAACAAAGATGGCAACTCTTAAGCAAACCGAAAGTGATGAATTTTGTTTTCATTTGAATGTTCATTGGACTTAAGCCTACTTGCTGAGAGTTTAATTGTTAAGGAAAATAACTAAACTGCAGAACAAAATAAAATGTTGAAAATATATAAAGATTAGGTCCAAAAGGCCCCATAAAATTTAGGGTATCTTATTTTCTCACGGTAGCCTGTATGTTTCATATTCTGTTGAGTTTTCGTCTTCACATGCTGGCCTCATTAGGCTGGGACCATCTTGAGGGCAAGACTGGGGGCTATTTAGTCACCTCTGTATCTCTTAGTATCCACTTAGTATCCAGCACTGTGGCTGGGCCATGCTTGACATCTAATGCAAATTAATTAAACTTAAACTTCAATTCTGGAAAAGGGCCTGTTTCAACTCCCCATAGCCAGTGTCTTCTCCGTCCTGTTGATGACCCAGATCAGAATCCATAGATAAAGGGACAGCCTGGTGAAAGGGGTATACTTTGTCCAATTTAGACATAGAAATGACTTTCCGTTAAGGTGGGTTATTTTGAGAGGGTTAGACATGATTTACATGTCAGTCAGTCAGTCAGTGGCCAAAATGGTTCTCACGTCTGGAGGGAATTTATGTCTCTGCTCTTCTTTACTGAGGTTTTGAAACTTTCGTTACTTAATAATAGTTATCTATTTAGCACTACTGCATGTCAGGTGCAGTGCTGAGGGCTTTACACACTGATCTCTCCTTTAATAACCTCAACAATGCTATGAGATGGTGAAGCCATCTTACAGGTGAAGAATCTGAGGATCTGCAAAGTTAAGCAAATTGTCCAATGCCACACTGGGAAATGCAGTAATGGGGATTAAAATGCACACTAGAGTTTGGACCTTTTCCAGTGGTGTTCTTTGCTGCTCAAGCAGAGCCCCTCGCCCCTTAGAATGGGATGATGGATTTCCTGACTCTCTCTCCACACCAGGATCCTTTCTCTAGGCATAAAAACTCAAAATCCCAATTATCCCTCTGAGAAAGTGATGGCTAAATTTTCCAACCCCCAGGTTGAACTGGTTAATACATCTTCCCCTTCTCACATGCCATGCTGGAGGAGGCAGTTTGCAAAGTGGCAATGTGAGGTTTGGAGTGAGCAAGGACCTTTACTTTGTATGCACCCCGCACCAACATCTGTTGTCATCTCTGTACTTGGAAGGGCTGATATGATGACTAATTATGTTATAGATAGACTGCTGGTTATATAGGGCACATTTAATATTTTCTCTTTTCATTTATATATATCCACAGTGCTGAGCAGCAGCATTGTTAACCCAATACGGGGATCGCGTAAAAGTCTTTCCTAAATGGCTTTGGAATGTGTTAAAATATTTCTACATATTTTTATTTAAAATTTTCTTTAAGGTTGATTTATTTTTGAGAGACAGAGAGTCAGAGCATGAATAGGGGAGAGGCAGAGAGAGAGGGGACCCAGAACCCGAAGCAGGCTCCAGGCTCCGAGCTGTCAGTACAGAGCCCAACATGGGGCCTGAACTCACAACCCATGAGATCATGACCGGAGCCGAAGTTGGACACTTAACCAACCTAGCCACCCAGGCGCCCCAAAGTTTTAAAGAATCATAAAAGATAAGAGCTACTGGATCATATTTACTGTATCAGGTTTCCAGTATGTTAAGGCTAGAAGAACTTAAGTTAATTCAGAAATCTCTGGATAATGTGGATGATATACCCATAGATATACATGAGTTTCCCTTGAAATGGAGATGCAGAAAAAGTAGATTTTATTAATTCAATGTTTTTCTTATTTTTCACCTGTCGTCTAAATGTGTATTGAAATTCTGTAGCTTGAAACTTCAAACAGACTTGATCACATTTCTTTACCCTGGGTGAAGTGTCTTAAGGGTGAGAAGGCCACCTGGCTGTTTCAGAATGACATTGATTGGAAGTCCCCGTTCCCCAACTCCTCTGCCCCAAGCTACGCCTTGTCTTATCATCAGTTTATCAGGTTCACACTTTAATTCTAATGGTATACCCAGAGGTGACCATCTCTGCTGGACTTATTTACTCAAGTTGAAGGTTGTTGTAAGACCGAGTCCTTGGGGGAAGCGATGGCATGGGTGTGATGGTGGCATTCCATGCCCTTCCCCAGCAGTATTACTGCTGCCATGCTGCAGCATCCTATGCTTGGAGGGTGAGGAAAAGGGTGTCCTCACAGGCTGATCCTTCAGAGTGATTTTGAGCCTGTTCTTGTCTGCCTCTCAAGCATCATTCTTCTAAGTTGGAGATTTTGTGCTCCCCATACACCCTCCAAACATTTTAAATTTAAAGTATAGAAGAATAGCATGATGAACTCCCATATACTCTTTGCTTTATCTCTCTCTTTCTATAAAATATTTTTTTGCTGAACCATTTGAAAGTAAGTGGCAGGTATGATGCTTCACTCTAAAAACCACATGTATCAGCTGAGTACAAGGACACTGTTCTGCATAGCTATAATGCTATTATCACATGCAAGAAACTTAACCTTGATATAAAATCACTGAGTATAGTTCATGTTTAAATTTTCCTTAGTCCTTAAAACATCCTTTGTAGCTATGTTTTTTGGGCAATGCAATCAAACCTTTAATACCACTTTTGTGCTAAGATGAATTCATACGTAATTGGAAATGTCTTAGATTATCTCAAATATCCCAAGACTCAACTTTGATTAATTTTCTATTTCAAACCTAAGTCAATTTTCAATAGTGTTTGATCTAACAATATATTGAAACATGTGACATTTGATGTTAGTACTTTTGGAACTGTGGAATAATGCATGTGCAATATTCTCAATGTGTTAAAACTAGAAAGAAAACTTTTTTTTAGCTGTTTTTGTTGTTCTTGTTGCTTTTTTTTTTTTTTACCATGTTAACCATTTTTAAGTGTAGAGTTTAGTAGTGTTAAGTATATTCATACTCTTGTGCACCAATGTCCATAACTCTTCTCATCTTGCAAAACTGAAACTCTTACCCATTGCAGAGTAATGGCCCCTGTGGGAGCAACACTTCTACTTTCTGTCTCTATGACTTTGACTACTCTAGGTACCTCACATAACTGGAATCATGCAGCATTTATCTTTTTGTGACTGGCTTATTTCATTTAGCATAGTTTCCTCAAAGTCCATCCATGTTACAGCACACGATAGGGATTTCCTTCATTTTTCAGGCAGCATAATGTTCGATCCTATGTAAATACCACATCTTGTTTTTCCATTCATCTGTCAGTGAACTTGGGTTGCTTCCGCTTTTTGACTATTGTGAATAATGCTGCTGGGAATATGAATGTTGTTTTTCTATTTGAATCCAGGATCCAAACAAGAATTATGCATCCAATATTGTGTTAACAAATTCAATTTCTGCTAGAGATTAGCTGGTGTTGACTTATTGCTAGTCACCAGGGACTCAGACTCTATCCAAATGCACATGGATAGCATAGTATCTTATACATGATTGAGCTTGATTTAGAAACCTGATGCTAAATACAGTAACTCATAGTGGGTGTTGGTGAATGTGAGTGCACCTCACTTCTGGTATTAGCCTTTCACCCCTGGCTTTTCTCCATCTGTACATCCTCCCTCCCTCATTCTGCCTCAAGGAAAATGGCGAGTGAGGAGTGAGGAGGTAGAAACTGTGTGTGCGCGATCCAGAGTCTTCCTCTCCTCTTCCTTTGGTTTCTGGCTACTCTAACGTGTTTTGTAATTCTGGGGATAAGGTGGTGAGAGTGGGGGGCTGGCTCTGTTTCAGTGTTGCCACAACTAGGTAGATAATCTGTTGATTATACAGTTTGTCTCCCCAGCTTAGCTAGTACACAGGTATTTGGCCCACATCTCCTAACTCTTTGTTTTACTTGTCAGTTGGTTCATCTCCAGTATGAGGGGCAAAATATTTCTTTTTATTGGACTTCTTAAAATGCCTCAGTTATCAGGGGGACACCTGAATACCAAACTCGACCATCTATCTGCATAGTGGACCTCCTTCTGTTGTATAAATCTGATTAGGACAACAAGTTACAGTTTGGAAGATGCCTAGATCTCTGTAGACCCATGTAAAAGAAATACGGTATTGCCAAAGAGTTATTAATGTTAAATTAATTTGACTTTCCTCACTCTAGAGACATTCCTGTTGAGGTTACTAATGCCAGTTATGAGAAGTAGAGAACTCCTCTTTGCTACAAGCACAGGGAAAATTTTACTCTTTTTAAAAACTCTGTTTAGAAAAAAATTATTTTTCATTGCTAAAAACATGAGAAATGCAGAAAAGTACAAAGAATAAAACAAAAGATACAAAAGCTTATCATCCAGAAAGAACCACTTTTCATGTTTTAGTACATCAGTTTTATCTCCAATCCACGCTTCTCCTTTGAGCTCCAGACTCTGTATCAAACATCTCACTTGATAGCACATCTTGAATGCCCTAGAGTCCACATTCAGCATGACCAAGAATAAACTCATATTCCTCTCACCCAAACCTGTTCCCCTTAGCACATGTTTCCCATATCAGAGTGTTGGTGTCTTCCAGCTGTTCACACTAGAAACCTCAGCCATTCTGAAAGTTCTTTTTCCTTTACATTCCACATCCAATCCTACGTGAAATTCTATTGATTTTAATTTTTCTATATGCCTCAGATTCTTCACTTGTTTATATTCTCAGCACTACTCCCCCCATCCATGCTGCCATCATAGGCCACGTGGATTATGATTGATTCCACACTGGTTCTTTTCTCTTCTAGCTGCCTCATGCTGGCCCCTCGTAATTTGTTCTCCATACAGAGACAAATATTTTCAAAGTGAAAATTTGATGGTATCTTCCATACCCACCCGCACTTGTTTCCCCAGTCCCTCAGCAGTAAAGACTTCTGACCCTGGCATATAATGCCCCTCATGACCTGGCCCTATTACCTCTCTAGCCCCATCCCACACCATTCTCTACCCAGCTTTTTTTACTTCAGCCACATGGCCTTTTTTAAGTTCCTTATACTTGCTGTAGTCCCTCATACCACTGGGCTTTGCCCACACTGTAGTCCCTGCTGAGACAGATCTTTATGTAGGTACTGCACAGTCGTCCATCACAGCTCAGTCACCAGAGAAGCCTTCACTGACCTCCCTAACCAGGTCAAATTGTCCCTGATAAAGGTTCTCCACCAAGCACATCTCCATCACATCATTTAGAATGTGCAATGTGTGTGTGTGTGTGTGTGTGTGTGTGTGTGTGTGTGTGTGTGTTTTGTTTGTTATTTAAGCTTTTATTTACATTCCAGTTAGTTGGGGCACCTGGGTGGCTCAGTCGGTTGAACATCTAACTCTGGATTTCAGCTTAGGTCATGATCTCATGGTTCATGGGATCAAGCCCCGTGTGGGGCTCTATCCTGAAAGTGTGGAGCTTGCTTGGGATTCTCTCTTTCCCTCTCTCTGCCCCTTCTCTGCTCACGCTGTCTCTTTCTCTCAAAATAAACTAAAAAAATAAATAAATTCCAGTTAGTTAACGTACAGTGTAATATTAGTCTCAGAAGTGCAATATAGTGATTCCACACTCCATACGTGTGTGTTTGTTTCTTAATGTAGGTCCTCCCTCACTAGACTGGGAGCTCCTTGAGGGTGGGAAATGTGATAATATCTGCTCACTATGGTATCCTGAACACCTAGAACATACTCATTAAACATTTGAAGAATAAGCAAATGCCTTTCCTTCTGGTCTTCTATATACACTCATATTTGCAAAAATGGAAACATAGTCTATCTACTGTTTTTCCCCCTGCTCAGCAATAAGTGAACATTTGAGGACTATTCTTTGACAAAACCCACTCCTTGGAATTTTTGCTGTTTCCAGTTTATTCTGTGATTCTTCATTTGGAAAGTCTACTTTAGAGTTGGATATGGATAAAGGGTCTGAAATAGTACTGGCCACAGCTATGACATCTGATTCTCTTTCAAGGCCCATCTCTGCACCTGGAGACATCTCTGGTCTGTGGAGAAAGATAGGACAGTCGTTAATGTGTGGGATCAGAGAGACGAGCTTTACAGCACTGCTCTGCTTCTGTTCCACTGAGGTCCTTTTGGATGTAAGGAACAGTTTCAATAAAGTTACTTCAAGAAAAGTGCGATCTAGGCAGAAATCTCTCTAAAACCCAAGAGCAGAGCCCTAACTAGGGCTGGAGGGTGGTTTCAGGATCAGAGTGGCCTCAAGGCTTCAGCAACAGGAGCCTATGACTTTCTACCTAGTTTCAGGGTGACCTGTCTCAGCTTCTCTCTTCATGTTGGCTTCAGTCTTCTCTTCGTACCTTCCAGGTCTTTCTGCTCTCTCTGCTTACTTACCTTCTGCATCTCTTCTGCTTTTCAGAAGTTGGCTTGAAAATGGCTTTAGTTTGGTTCTGACTCTATCATCTGGTATTTCTTTATGCTTCCTTTTACCTCCTATTTATTCTCTCAAATGGCAAACTCTCTGTTTCATATTTCAAATTAGAGAGAGTGTCTCTAATTGTCCTGTTGGATTTTTTTGAGCCAGCTCTTTGTGTCCCTAAACTAATCTCTATCTACACTCTCTATGTATACCTTTGGATGGGTACACCCACTCTAGTCCAAATAGCAAAGGGGAGTAGCAGAGTCACATAGTACCCTAAATGGCTTCCTGGGCAACATCGTTCTGGGCTAGGAATTTTCCATTAAATTATGGCCTGGGCAAATCAGATGCTATAACTTGACTTCCCTAATACAGCCGGTGTAACTTGGGACAAAGTGCCCAACTTCAGTTTGGAGTCTTGGTTTCCTCAGGTTTAAAAAGGAGAAAACAATCTATTTTATCAAGGCATGAGGATAAAAGGAAATAGGATGACACAAAGCATACAGAGCACTTAGTCCAGTAACATCTTAACAAACGATGCTTTCTATAGTAATAGTGTCATCTATAGTGTATTAATATACAGTTGACCCTTGAACAACACAGGTTTGAACTGCATGGGTGCACTTACATGCCGATTTTTTATAGTACAGTGCTGTAAATGTATTTTCTCTCTATGATTTTCTTTATAACCTTTCCTTTTCTCTAGCTTGCCTTATTGTAAGAATACAGTGTATAATACATACGTATTATAATACATATAATGTGAAAAATGTGTTAATCAACTATGTTATTTTTTTAACTTTATTTATTTTGAGAGAGGGAGAGGGAAACAGAGAGAGAGAGAGAATGAGAGCATGAGCAGGGGAGGGGCAGAGAGAGGGAGAGAATTCCAAGCAGCTCTGCATTGGGAGCGCAGAGTCCGATGCTGGGCTCAGACCCACAAACCACGAGATCATGACCTGACCCACAACCAAGAGTCAGACGTTTAACCGACTGAGCCACCCATGCACTCCTCAGTGATTTATATTATTGGTAAGGTTTTTGGTCAACAGTAGGCTACTTAGTTAAGTTTTCGGTGGTAGTCAAAGTTATATGTAGATTTTCAACTGCACAGAGTTTGGTGTTCCTGATCCCCATGTTGTTTAAGGGTCAACTGTATTTGTAATTAACATATATTAATATATTACATATATTAATATAATTGAAATAATATATTTTAAAATTGCCTCTGATTAGACTGGGTTACTTCTGGGAAGAATTTCCCGATGGATAAATCCTTCTATGAATTGTTGTGACTCTGGGTAGAACAATATTTCTGATGCACAGGGTGGAGTGATGGGAATGTTTATTTCCCTGGGGAGATGGTGGTCTATGGGCCTCTCTACACTGACTATATGGAAATTAGCCAAGATAACATGGGGACAATAGATAGCCTGTAGGTACTAACAAAGGTCATTGTACTGAAAGAGTTTTTGGTCTGAAGCCAGAAGCCAGATTTAGACTGAAATACACATACTTTCTTTTATATAGAAAGGTTTAAAAAATGTTTTTTTATGTTTATTTATTTAAAAAAAATTGTTTTTAACGTTTATTTATTTTTGAGACAGAGAGAGATACAGCACGAACAGGGGAGGGTCAGAGAGAGAGGGAGACACAGAATCTGAAACAGGCTCCAGGCTCTGAGCTGTCAGCACAGAGCCCGACGCGGGGCTTGAACTCACAGACCGCGAGATCATGACCTGAGCCGAAGTCGGACACGTAACCGACAGCCACCCAGGCGCCTCTTACGTTTATTTATTTTTGATAGACAGAGAGAGACAGAGCACAAGTGGGGGAGGGGCAGAGAGAGGGGGAGACACAGAATCCAAAGCGGGCTCCAGGCTCCGAGCTGTCAGCATAGAGCCCGACGTGGGGCTCGCACTTAGAAACCGTGAGATAGTGACCTGAGCCGAAGTCAGATGCTTAACCAACTGAGCCACCCAGGCGCCCCTATATAGAAAGTTTTGAATAATAATAACTAATGCTTACATAGGGCTTCATATATGTCAGACATTGTTTTAAAGGAATCACATATATTCATTCATTTCCCCTTTTCCACAACACCTGGAGGTGGACACTATTGCTACCACCAATGTACAGATAAAGATACTGAGACATTGACCTGTTCTTAAAATCCTTTCAATAAACTGACCTTACTTTAACCTTATGCCTATCTCTAGTTCTTTGTCCTCTGGGTACGACGTTTGGTATTGCTATTCCTTCAGGGCTGGAGTCTTGCCTCACTCCTCCAGCTTATTTCCAGGGCTAATATTCTTCCATAAACTTCAAACCTGAGGGCTGCTGCCAGAGCCCTTAATACCCCCCACTGCCTTTTTTAAAACAGTCCAGAGTTTGTTTTATTTATTTATTTATTTATTTATTTATTTATTTATACACCTTATTACGCCATGAATTCATAAGGAATGAGTCCTAGAAGTTCAGGTTCCTTTGTGTTGATTTTTACAAAGTATGCTTCTCTGGTTGGAGCAGGCTGGCATTTTGGCTTGTTAGGGTTCCGGGAAGGTTGTACTAAGATGTGCTACAGAGGCATATTGATTATTCTGAATTGAAGTTACTTAAGAAACAGCCAGTGTGAGAGGAACACTCTAACCTTCTTTTGTCTCCAGAAAGCAGGAAATAAATCTATCATGTGGAAGGTAACTTCCCTGTACCCAGAGGTATAGAGACATCCGTACAGTCAGAGATTGGAAATTGAGGGCCAAGAAGGCTATGTAAGCAAACTCTGTTTAGATTCTCCACTAATTAATAACCAAACCTAAGTTTGTCTTATCAGTTCATCAGAAATTTATTTCTTTGTCTAAAAAGTATAAAAGCTACCTGCCTTGGTTACTTCTTATATCTGTGGGATCTCCATACATATGAATTAAATCTGTTTTTCCCCCCTGTTTATCTGTCTTGTGCCAATTTAATTATTACACAAGCCAAAAGAACCAAGCAGGCTAGGGATAAAATTTTCCTCCTCCCCAACAAGTTGAACCCAAGTACTTTTCTTTTCGGTTTTCTTCTTTTTCTGATCATACCCCTTCACACATTTCAGGAAGCTATCTTGGCTCTTAGAATGCTTAATTTGCTCAATGTATACATTAATTCTCTTGGCAAGAATCTTGCCCTTAACTTGTTTGTTTATATCAATGCCAGAAGTATGCTGGGTAATATTGTAGACTCCTGCAGTTTTGCCATGGGAACATTTGTGGGGCATTCCTTTTTGAGCAGTGCTATTCCCTTAATGTCTACGACATTGCCCTTCTTCTATATTCAGATGTATGTGGCCAAAGGAACAAGTCCATGTTTTCTAAAAAGCTTGGAGAACACATAGTGGGTGCCTCTTTCCTTTTGTGTTAGTCATTTTGGTGAATTATTGGAATATGGTGGTTTGGGGAAAGAAAGAAAGGAAGGAAGGAAGGAAGAAAGAAAGAAAGAAAGAAAAAGAATGAAAGAAAGAACCTCTTAATATCTTGAGCAAATTTGGCCAAGAGGCAAACTGGGACAAAAAACCATAATGGGGCAATGAGTGAGAGGTACATGAAGATAAGTGGTTCAAAAATAAGTGTCTTTTGGGAAATTCTCTTTTTGAGAAAACTGGAATTGCCATGAGGGCAGGTGTAGAAGCTAGAAGGTACCAAGTTGGGCTGTAGATGTTTCCATAATGAGTGCTTGGAGGTGAGGCCCACATTGGAGTCTGTGGAGGAAGGGTGGTATGGTGGTTAGTGTGTGGGTCAGACAGAAGAACATCCTGATATTGCTCTGTTTCTGTCTAAACAAGCCCATTTGGTTGTAAGGAGCAGAGAGGCTCAATCAAGCTACCTTGAGAAAGGGGGATTTAGGGATATAGAAATTCAGAATTTCTCTGAAATTTGATAATTAGAGTCTTAACTGGAGCTGGAGAGTGGTCCAGATTCAAGGTCACATCAGGACCTTGAATAGTCTAAAGGGGAAGGTGGTATATGTTTAATAACTGGATTTTAAACAAACAAACAAACAAACAAAAAGCCTCTAGTTTATAACACTTGCCAATTTCTATGATGTAAATACTCCTATTGTGGCCAATTTCAACCAACATAGTATCACTTAACCTGAAGTTGGGAATAAATAGACACAACTGTCTCTAGTTAGTTAAAGTCTATTCCAGCACACCAAATGTTAACTTTAGTTTTTTTCCTGAACTTTCCAAGTTTTCAAGAAGGTGATTTATTATTGTTTTATAATCAGAAAAAAGTAACAAAAAATATTAAAAAATAAATATAAATATATGGGATGTAGGCTGGCATATTAAGGACAAACTTCTCCAATTTTGCCATTTGTTGAGGGTCAGTCTTCACTTTTGCTATTGGCCCCTGGGACCCCCTTAGGGCTTGCAGCAGGTTTGGTTGGACTCACAGCTGCCTTCAAGAAGTCACTTCCAAATTTTGACTCCCTATTTTGTGGACATTGTTGCAGAAAGAGGTTACTTGGAACCACCTGGTGGGGGTCTCAGGAACCCCTGGCCTTCCTTAAGTTCAGGTCTGCAAAGGACACTCCAGAGTGATGCTCAGGGACCTGGCAAGGTGGCTCTGAATAGAGTTTGGGAAAACTATAACCAATATATAGCAAGTCTTTCATTGTGTTGACTAAAACATACAAATTTAGACTATGGAAATTGTTTGCTGTATGTGGCATTTGTAACAGAAAATGAAGCCTTGACACAGATCTTTTGAAAATAATCACCTCCAGATTTAAATTATGAAACAGTTGGCTCTGGGCTTGGCCCTGTACTCAGATTTTGGTTTCTGGGCTCCCCACTTAGATCAGCCTTATGTTCCTTCTCATGCAACCTTCCAACTTCCTGTTTCTGACTCCTGCAGCCCCCCAGCTCATTATTCTCTTATGAAAGCATTTATCTTTTGTTACTATTATGCTGGGACCAGGTTGTCAAGAGGAGTTGGCTTGAGGGGCCCAGGGCTAGGCCTCTGATGGGCAAGGGCTAGGGGCCTTGGGCAGCCTTGAATCAGGCAGGGAGGAGAGAGACCAAGCCATAGCGTCTGCAGGATGGGAGTGGCAGAGACTGGGGTGCACCACCCATAGGCTGGGGATGCACAAGTGAACCTGACCTGAAGTAGAGGCTGTAGGTTCTCTGTCCTCTGGAACCAGAAGGAGATCACAGAACAGAAGGTAAGGCTACTCTTATTTGAGGCATAGGTGGACATTCCAGTCACCTCCCACTTACAAGCACAAACATACAAAGTCTTGATTGTGCTCCTTGAGCCTGAGGTGGATAAAGCACTGGCTCAGGAGCTGCAGGTCCTGAATTCTTGCCCCATTTCAGCTAATTACTAGCTGACGTTGCATGAGTCACATAATCATCTGGGTTTATTTCATGATCTGTTGTTTGAAGCAGTTGTAGACCAGCCGGGGATGACGCTAAGGATTTGAGAATTCTTCACATTGGACCCCAAGTGGCCTGCCTGTAACTCTTTTCTGTTGGGTCTTTCTTGATTCACTGGAGTCGTCCTCTACTTTCTTCCACCTGATGGCCTTCCAAATCCTGTATCAGAGCCCTTCTTTTTCCCTTTGTTAAATACCTACAGAGCCTCTGACAGATTCACATATAACAATGGTTCTCAAGGAATAGACCTGGGACCAGGACCAGCAGCAGCAGCACCACTTGTGGCTTGTTAGAAATGCAAATTCTCAGACACCACCCTTGATCCACCTAATTAGAAAGTCTGGGGTTGAGGCCCAGGTAATGCTGATGCATGCTCCAGTTTCACATTGCTGCCAGAGGGCATGGCTCACTGGCTTGCTCTCTTACTATTGTACCCCATTCTCCAACCCCAACCCCCTCACACACCTTGTCTTCTAGTTCTACCTAATGGTTTGTAGTTCTCCAAATACTCCTTGTTCTTTTATACCTCTGAGTGTGGTCATTCTTCCTTTCCCCTCCCCTTTTTCTCTCCTCACAAATTCTTCTTGTCCTCCTGGGTCAGCTCACACATTACCTCAGCCATGCAAGAACTCCTCTTAAGAGAGCCACTGGCTACCAAGGCAGAGCTCTTGTTCCAGTTTTTGATTATTCTTTCATCCAACCATGAAATCTGTCTATCCGCCCCATATTACTTGACTGAATCATATGTAACTGGGCTTGTGCTAGACTCTGGGATGTAGAATGACTTGACTTGTGTGCTCACAGCTTACTGGGGGAGACAGACCGTGAGCCAGACTAACGACAATACAGTGCTTTAGTGCATCTGCAGAAGCATGAACACACATGCAAAGCTTGCGATAAATGTAGGTATGTTGGGGAAGCTTTAGGAAGACAAGAGAGACATTTATCTTGAAGGATAAATAGGCATTTTGCAGGCAGCAAGGAAAGTATGAAGTCCAGGTCTCCCTTGGTAGCATTTAGACCCTGAAGCAAATATTTCTTTGTTCACTCTGCTGTTCATCCTGGAGAAATCAAGTGAAAATGAACTCATGTTAAATGTGTATGTGTGTATATATTTCAGTTTTTTCTTCTGACAGGAAATATGAGGTCTCTGAATCAGAGAAAAGATCATTTATTACTCACAGATCATCTTCTTACCAATTCCCTGCATCCCTATCTCTTTAGATAATGTGCAGTGGGGTTGCACCACGGGAGGTGAGCACTGAAACTGTAAGACTCAGCTTATATGGATAGCACAGGTGGCATGTGAGGCCATTTCCTCCTCCTCCTCCTCCTGAGAGAGAAACCTTTATTCTGGAATGTAAACAGATCCTCTCTGGGGAGGGGGCGAGCAGTCTCTACTTTTGCTTTTCTACGTTGGAATATATATAAGTGAATGGCTTCAGATACTACACTTGATCTTAGCCAAAAGGCCTGAGAAGTGATAAGCAAATGGCTTCAGGAGGAAATAAGTCCCTAAAGCTCCCAGGGGCAATACACCATCTCTAACTTCTGAGGCATGTTTTTTATTGAATCTTCCTTCAGCCCGGTATACCAGTGCTCTTTGCTCAGAAAAGGAAAAAAAGGGTCTTCCCCTTCTCTGGGATACAGCAGCAGAAGCAGTGGGTTGTTGGCAGTGGTGATGTTCAAGGAAGTGTGGCCCTGAAAATATGGCAGGCAGAGGCCCAGAGCACTGCAGGCGTAGCTTGTGGTGCTTTGGTGCCATTGCAGTTGTGACTATTTCCTAAAAAGGTAAACACGGTCTCAATTGACTTTGTGAAGTCCTTCTGTCAGTGATGAGTTAGGTGCTTGAGCATTGATTGAGGTGCAGCAGCAGACAGCAGGAGATAGAACTGATTGGACATTGGTGGGGTTGGTGGAGAGAGACTCTCAGGTCAGGGGACTGGAAGGTGGGGTCCTCTAACTTTGATCAATCAAAGTCACAGTTACACTGGAGTGTTTCTGGGAAAGCCTCTGTTGGAGATTATGATTCTACCGGGTCATTGGGGAACAGTGGAAGGTGAAAACGTTGGGCTTTAGAATCAGCCAGACCTGAGTTCAAATCTCAGTTCTGGCATTCAGTAGCTATGTGTCTTAATTTGTCTTCACCACAAAGTAGATATTAGACAAGGACTGGCTACAGGTAGTTTATTTGAGAAGCACAGTGATAGGGTGGGGAAGTGAGAGGATGAATGGGTTACTACTATGAGCAACTAGAGCTCAGTGCTCTGAGAGTCTTATGATAGACAGTGTAGAATGCACTTCAGTAGTGTCCCATGAAGAGACAAGGAAGCTAGCGTTTTTATCTACCAACTTCTGGCCTTCAGTTGCAGGTCAGTCTGGGGGGACCTCTGGTGAGCCCACATGCTCTTGTAGCTGGAAAACTCTCTCAGGCACAGTGATGCTATTGGTGTGCTTCTGGGAACTTTCTGTGGGTGACCTCCAGGATGTACTGAGGGGCTATGGACAAGATATTAATTATGTGATCTTACCTGTCTCCATGTCTCCAAAATGGAGATCATAAAACTTAACTACACTGGATTGGTGGGAAGATTAAGCTCATCAGAGTTCATAAAATGACTCTCATAGTTCTTGAAGCATAGTCGATACTCTATAAATGAGACCTTTAGTAGCATTAAGTTAACATGACAGAACAGTGGCTTTTCCTTTGTAGCTGACTTAACACTTGTTTCTATCATGATAAGTTGTGTTAGAGAAGAAAGTTGATTGGGGTCAGAAGGGGCAATCTGTGGTTTTAGGAATAGAGATTTCCATTGAGTGAAGCTACCCATTTGTATGGAGACAGAATCTATTCCTTATAAGCATTATAAAGCCAACTAACTAGCCTAATAAGATATAATTAGATTGTTTTCCCAGTATTAAAGCTTTTGCCAGTGGCTTGTACATTTTGTGGCTATAAAGAATATCTATAAAGAATATTTGTCGGTTAATGCTAAATCTCAGAGCATATCCAGGTTGACATGGATGCCAAACTGGTTGTGTTTTTTACGTTTGCACTAAATCTAATTGTAGGTATTACCACACCTACAGTACAAGTCTGTGAATACATCCCTACTAGGAAAATGTGGGGTTGGGGAAAAGGTAACAGTTATCTGCTTATGTCAAGGGAATGGGGTGGGTGGACTTGGAAGGTATGTGAAAAATAATAAGGGAGATTGGTGAACAGGATCCATCATGAATGGAGAATTGAATTTTATTCTTATTTCGTTTTATTTGAGGGGGAGTTGGAGTGGAGCTGAATATGGCCAGGGTTGTTCATACTTTGAGAGGTTCTGGGGGACAAGATTCATGAGAGAGATTGGGTCATGTGTTGTCCTCAGCTCTACCAGAGGTGGTGGTTGGAGTCATGGGGATGAAAGTGCTGAGTTCCTCCCAGTTGAGGCCTGCAGGAAGAGTCAAGGTGTGTTCGTCCCTGTGATGGGCACAGGAGGTCAACTATATACCAGCCCTTCCCTCTCCTCTCTGCTAACAGACCCTGATTTTGTTTGGCTATCAGGTATCTACTCCTTGATCTTGGGGAAAGGGGACTGGAGCCAGCAGATGAATCATGTTTGGTGCAAGCCAATCATGTTATTCCATTTGTATTTCCTAGAGTTAGATCTCAGGTAGTCTAGTGACCCAGGAGAAGCTTAATGGGGATTTTAGGAAATATTTTCTTTGTGGTAAAAAGAAAGAGATGAAGGAGAAGAGGACTTCCCTTCTTCCTGCTTTTGGACTGGTTAGTATTGTGGCAGCTATTATGTGATCATAAGGGGGCATCTCCGTCACACTGAGAATGTGACAGAGTGGGAAAATGGAAAAATTCTGTGTCATTGATGACATCACTGAGCTTCTGGATTAACCTGAGACTGCATACATTTGCCTTCTTATAGTATGAGACTTATATTGTTTAAACCACTTAAAAATTTTTTTCTAATGCTTATTTATTTTTGAGAGAGAGAGACAGAGAGCAGGGGAGGTACAGAGAGAGAGGGAGACGAGGGTCCGAAGTGGGCTCTGCGCTGACAGCAGAGGGCCTGATGTGGGGCTCGAACTCACGAACTGTGAGATCATGACCTGAGCTGAAGTTGACCCTTAACCAACTGAGCCACCCAGGCACCCCTGTTTAAACCACTTTTGATGGACTATTCTGTTGTTGAAGCCAAAGCATCTTGATTGACAGAGCTCTGGATAAAGCACAAGTCTGGTGGGAGGGGAGATATGAAAGACCTTGACCTTAGGAATAAGTGTCTATGGAAGAGAGGAAGAGCTGAGGCAGAACTGGGACCCGTGGAGGAGGCTCAGTCACCACTGACCAGGGCAGAGAATGGATTGGGACTCCCTGTTGGTCAAGGGGACAGCCAGTGTTCCCCACTGCTAGAAAGTACAGTCAGACCAACACACTAGTGTTGTCTGTACATGAAAGCAGGAGCCAGACAACAGAGGCCACTTTGGTTAGGTATTGTGGACTGGTGCAACCATGGCAAGCAAGCCCTACCATTCTTTCTGTGGGAGATGCGGGGGTCAGGACCAACATGATATTACAGCTCTGGGTAGCCTGATGGTGGTGGAGGAAACAGGGGCTTTGAAGCCAAACAGATCTGGGTCCTGCCACTCACTTGGGCAGAGCTTCAGTTTCCTTCTCTGTAAAATGAGGACAATCATATCTGCCCCACTGGATTCTTATAAAGGTTAGAATACATTAGAGTGAATTAACTTCTCTAGTCTATAATATAGTGGGAGTTTATTAAAAGATGATTATTATCACTTAATAGAGACCTGCAGAGGTAATGAAGATGCTTCATGGTGTACCACTAGATGCATGGCCAATAGATGCTGAGTGAGATTAGGCCAATTTGAGACTTGCTAGGGTAATCTGGTGTTGACCTACTCTGATTAGTCTTCTAAGAGAGAAGACCCTGGGGATGGAGTTTCTGGAGATCATTTGTTCTCTGTCCACAGAGACATATCTGAAACAATAGACTTTCTTGGTAGGGGGGAACATTAATATTTGCAGTGACATTGTTTTTCCCTGAGCAGGGAGGAAGACAAAGACAGAACATGTGCAATGCTGATATAAACAAGAATGCCAGCGATAAGTGGGTTTTCCAAAGTTCCCAAGGGACTGTGTGGGGGCTTATCATGGGGTCTCACACTCCTGAGAAGAGGGAGGGGGAAGAATGTAGAATGTTCCCTGCACATCCTATCATTGACAACTTGCATTATAAAAGCACCAGAGGTATGAATGTAATAACCAGAATCAGAAGCTTCCTGCTCACGGATATGAGGGGGAGATGGACCAAAATAGCTCACAGCACTAATAGCAGACTCTGGGAAGCCACCCCTTCTCCTCTGGAGCCCTTTTATACACACCTCTTCTAAGTAATTTCCAACCTTTTGTTGACTCACAAAAAGAAGAAGAATAGAAGTTACTGGCGTTTGTAGTAACAGGATGAGAAAGTACGAGACTTCCTGTTGTGTGTGTGTGACAGCTGGTGATAAGTGGAGGGCTCTGCACAGGAAATCCGCTCAACTTCTGCAATGTGACCTGCCTGAAACTTGGGTGCTCCTTCAGTCTGGATGTTTATGGCAGGACAGGGGGGCGCCTGGACCATGGGCGACGTGGTAGAGAAGAGTTTGGAAGGGCCGCTGGCACCTTCTACGGATGAGGCCTCCCAGAAAAGAGGAGACCTGGTAGAAATCTTAAATGGGGATAAGGTAAAATTCGATGACACGGGACTCTCCTTAATTCTGCAGAATGGCCTGGATACCCTCCGCGTGGAAAATGCTCTGACAGATGTCATCTTGTGTGTGGACATTCAGGAATTCTCCTGCCACCGCGTGGTCCTTGCCGCGGCCAGCAACTATTTCAGGTCAGCATGCCTAGGATTGCAGTCAGATTGGGTGCAGGTTCTAAGGAAAATCGGTATTGATGTGATAGCCCAATCTAACTAGTTGACTGTTGTTGCATGTACGTTTTGTGTATCTATTTAGGTTCATGTGTCTATTCCAGATACAAGAAAGGAAGCTATTAAGCCTTAGATTTTAGATTTGTTTAAGGTATATTAAAAGAGAGATTGGTGTCATTTGAAAGCAATGTTTATGTTTATGGTGAATCTTCTGTATATGTGTCATTGTTTCAGAGGATGGAAAATTACTGAAGTCATGGGGATTTTTTTCCCGCTTGGTCTGACTAGTGTGTTGGAAACATGATGTTGTCTTTCTTCACCAATGTTGTGGCCCCTCTTTTGGAGTTATCAAATGACTTGCTGAAAATTAGGGGCATCTGGTTATGCAGAGGGTGGATTGGAAAAGAACGTAGTAACAAAGGTGCTTTAGCAGGGAGAGGCTCCCAAATGTAACACACTCTGAGACCTGGGCTCCATCCCTCTCTTCCCTTCCTGACAGTGAGACTTGAGGCAAGTCACTTCATGCTCTGAGTTTCTGTTTTGTTATCTGTACATTGGGGATAATGATGATTACCTCTCTGGATTGTTGTGATAATTAAATATGAGAGGGAAAGGGTCTTACACAGTGCCTAGGGTATAGTGGATGCTCAGTATGTGTTTGTTGAAAATCTTCACTTCATTCTGTTTGGTTCAGCTTAGAATCATTTATTGTTTACCATGAGCAAATGCCTGGGATAGGAATGTGGGAAAATCAGGAACCAGTGAGGAGGGCTGGATCCAGAGATCTCCAGATCAATGTAGACATGGTGGGAAACAGTCCCAAAGAGAAATGGTGATGAAGAAGGTATCTGGGGAACTTGAAAAAGAAGTAGATTTAGAATTTCTTTTTTTTTTTTTAAAGCTAATTTATTTATTAATATTCATTTATTGTTGAGAGAGAGAGACAGAGTGCGAGTGTGGGAGAGACAGAAAGAGAAAGGGACACAGAATCCAAAGGCTCCGGGCTCCAAGCTGTCAGCACAGAACCCGACATGGGGCTCGAACCCACGAACTGAGAGATCATGACCTGAGCCAAAGTTGGTTGCTCAACCGACTGAGCCACCCAGGCGCCTCTAGAATTCCTTTTAATGAGATTCTTCTTAACTCTTGGTTCTGAGGAAATTAAAAACTATTTATCTATGTAAACATCATGAAAAGTATTTTATCTTTTTACTTTTTCTGAGATGCTTAGAGGGAAATTTTTACTTGGAATTCAGAGAGCAGTGTCAATGGATTGTTGTGGGATTGATTAGGTCCCCTATGTAAACAAGGCAAGGGGACACCTGGGTTTGTGGGAAGTAGCGCCAGCCATGTGCCAGACAGACATAGTATCTGATTTTATTTTTGCAGCACTGCGGTGAGGTGGCTGATGTCCCCTTTTACAGATGAGGAAATGGAAATCCAACATTACAAATGTAATCATTGCTGGAGTAGGGATTGGGCACATTCTAGAAATCCTTGTTTTTACTGCAATTCAAATTGCCACTAAATTTGGGGCTCCATTCCAGAGGAAGTATATAACAGGTAACATGTAGGTACAGCCATAAAGTTGGGATGATACAGATAAACATTTCTCACCCCACCGGTATTGGTTGTATCTTTCACATTGATCAACAACCACTTTCAGAAGTGAATGAAAGTCAACTTAGCTCAATGTACTTAGTACCCATTTTTAGATTTATTGATTCTCTTTTGAATCACTGGAAAATGGCAGTCATACAAATGTATGCCTGATTAGCAATTTAGTTAGTGGCTCAGCCTGCCTATGGAACAGGACCGCTGGCTGTGTGCTCTCAAGCACATCATGATTCCTCTGGTCCTTGGGTTTCTCATTCTAAATGGAAGGTGTTTAGGCCCAGGTCCTTCCCACCCTGCTGATGTAGGATACTTAGGGAAAGTGTGTACCAGCCCTCAAAGGTGGTGGTGGCCATGAGATGCTGGAGGCACCCACACAGTGTGCATGTGTGCCTATGGTTGAAGACTCTCTTCCAAAACTGCCTGGTCACGTAGGGAAATTCCTTCTTTTCTTCAGAGCAGCAACTTTTGATTCTTATCTTGGTATTTCCAGGATGACTTTCCTCCTATAATGAACACAGTCTTGGAGACAGAATTCTTTTTTCTGGTATTGCTATTAACTGCTATTAATAATAACTTCTGTTGTTGAGCACTTAGTGAGAGTAAAGCTCTGTGCCATCTGTGTCCCATACACCATCCCACGGCAGCCCTGCGAGGTAGGGAATTTTATCCCCACTTACAGATGAGGAATGAAAGCCCGGAGTGTCTCGGTGAATAAAGTGACCAAGTGGGATTTGGACTTAGGACTGACATGAAGTCTGACATTGCCTCACCACCCGTTTTGCTTAGTTTCTAAGGTTTTGAAAGGGCTAGGGAGCCAAGTTCCTCTTATGCTCATACTTAGGAAGGGCAGAGAGCCTACTCTGTCTGAGAGGCTTCTGACACAGCCCTCTTTGCTTTGGAGGGCCTGGAAGCTGGCAATTAAATTTTGTACACTTTTTCTTTATTCATTGAGAACATAAATATTTTCCATGGAGTGACTAAACCACAGTTTATTTAACCAGTCCCCTGTTGACAGACATTTGGATCGTTTCTAATCTTTTTTTTTTTTTTTTTTTTAACGTTTATTTTATTTTTGAGACAGAGAGAGACAGAGTGTGAGCGGGGGAGGGGCAGAGAGAGAGGGAGACACAGAATCGGAAGCAGGCTCCAGGCTCTGAGCCGTCAGCCCAGAGCCCGACGCGGGGCTCGAACTCACAGACGGTGAGATCGTGACCTGAGCTGAAGTCGGACGCTTAACCAACTGAACCACCCAGGCGCCCCTCGTTTCTAATCTTTTGCCATACAACAATGTTGTAATGAATAACCTTATACATATGTCATTTTTATATGTGTGCAGGAATACCTGGGGGTGCATTTCTAGAAGAGGGTTTGCTGAGTTAAGCAGAAATGCATCTGCAGTTTAAGTGGATATATATGCCAGATCTGCCTTTATAGGGGTTCAGTCATTTTGAACTCCTGACAGGCTTGCCGAAAGAGGATGGCTTCCAACTTTGGGATTTTTCCCAGTATGACAGATGAGAAACAGTATCTCAGTTTTGTTTTAATTTGCATTTCTCTCATTTTGAATAAGCTCAAACGTCTTTTTGTATGTTTAAGGATTGTCTGTAGTTCTTTTCTGTGAACTGTCTCTTCACGGCCTTTCAAATTTTCACATATATATATATATATATATATATATATATATATATATATATAAAATGTTTATTTATTTATTTTGAGGGAGAGACAGCAAGAGACAGGGAGTGCATGTGTGAGCAGGTGACAGGTAGAGACAGGCGGAGAGAGAGAATCCCAAGCAGGCTCCATGCTCAGCACAGAGTCTGATGTGGGGCTTGAACTCATGAACCGTGAGATCATGTCCTGAGCTGAAATCAAGAAGTCTGTTGCTTAACCAAATGAACCACCCACATATGCCAAATTTTCAGATATATATTTTTTAAAATTAAAATTTATTTTTGTCAAAGTACTGCATGCAGATAGTTAACGAAGAGTCAAATAGTATTTAAAGACTTATAATGAAAAAACAAAAATTCCTCTTCACCTCTTCTACCCTTCAGTATTGTTCACCAAAAGTCACCATTTTTTATGTTTAGCTATTTCTTCTGGTATTATATTTATATTTCTTCAAAATATGCTTATGCTACTCTTTCTTGATTTCTCAACGTTAGACATCATTTACTGATTTCCTAGTATGTCTGATAAGGACTTAGCACTTACTCCTAGCTCCCTTACCATACACTGACCTTTACTACACTCTCTCAGTATAATGTTTTCACATTTTTCCTGGATAAGTTTGTATTAAGAATTTGCATGATGTTCATGAAAACATTTTTCTTGTTGAACCAAGTTGTGTGAAATGATTACATTTTGTTTCATGTAAAGCTTTTTGTCTTTCCTAAAGTTAATAATTCATTGTTTTTCCCATTTGCTTAGTTGTGGGACTATCTTTTGCTCACATCTTCTCACCATGATCTTTCATGTGGTCTAGTGCATCAAAGAATCTACCAGTTCCATTTTCCCCCAGAATCTTCCTCACTGACATCATTTTACACATGTTCTCTGGACCTGCTGCCCAGCTATTGTCTACCTGCATATATAACCATGGTGGCTATAAACAGGGACTATATTAGTAACTCAGACAATGTAGTTCCCTTTGGGGGCCTATTTAGAAGTCTTGAGTGGAATGAGGAAGTTGGGAAAATACATAGAGTTGAGGCTGAGAAAATCGCAAGGGAGAATAAAGCTGAAAAAGTAGCTCGCGACTACATTAAATGTCAACAGCCAAATGTCAAGGTGTCTGAATATTATCCTAGCAGGAAAATCAAGGAAAGCATAATTTAATATTCATAGTAGTTGTTTTTTAAAATGTTATAAAACTAGTAGTGTGTTTTAAAAGACCACTAAGGGGCGCCTGGGTGGCTCAGTCAGTTGAGCGTCCGACTTCGGCTCAGGTCATGATCTCCCAGTGTTTGAGTTCGAGCCCTGTGTCGGGCTCTGTGCTGGCAGCTCAGAGCCTGGAGCCTGCTTCCGATTCTGTGTCTCCCTCTCTCTCTAACCCTCCCCTGTTCATGCTCTGTCGCTCTCTGTCTCAAAAATAAATAAAAACATTTACAAAAAATTAAAAAAAAAAAAAAAAAAAAGACCACTAAGAAAGCTGCCATTTGTGTTATGCCTTTGGACATGTCCCCAAATCAAAGTCTTTGGAACCGGTTGTGCATCCTACATGCTGAACCCACCTCCCATAGGATCTCCATCTAAACCAGTGGCTCTCGCCATTTTGGGGGGTCAGGGAACAAATCATTGCAGATATGGCACACTCCATAGGTGAGGCTGACCCCTGAGGGCAATCGTGTTGCGATTTCAGGGGTGGCTGAGGGAAGGAGTGGTGATGTAGGGAGGGATCATCAGGCTCCTCATAGTCCTACCAGATGACTGGCCTTCCCATATGAATAAAAGAGCTTCCAGGCTGAGGCTGAGTCGATAGCAAGCTCCTTTGTTGCTGCTGCTGCCCCAAATCTGCCTGGACCTTGGCTCCTGCTTGTACCTCAGTACCCTGGTCTTTGGGTCTGGTTCCCTGAGTCCATGATGAGGGGATTTTGACCACTGGCTACAAAAATCAAGCACAGGTCAGGAATGGGAATGGCATTCTGGGCCCAATCTATTAATATTATTATTATATATTAACTAATTACTGTATGGCAGCAAGTAGGGTGAGAGGCTACCCTTTTTTTCTTTTAATATTTTTTTATTTTTAAGAGAGAGACAGAGCATGAGTGGGGGAGGGTCAGAGAGAGAGGAAGACACAGAATCCAAAGCAGGCTCCAGGCTCCGAGCCGTCAGCACAGAGCCCGACACGGGGCTTGAACTCACGAACTGTGAGCTCGTGACCTGAGCCGAAGTCAGACGCTCAATCGACTGAGCCACCCAGGCGCCCTGAGAGGCTACTCTTAAACCATGTGTAGAGGTTATAATCCTTTGCTTTTTCTGCATAATGGTGTAAGGGGTCTACAAGGGAGCCGGCAAGCACAGGTGAGAGAGTAAGTGCTAAGGAAAACAAGAATGAGTTAAGGCCATCTGGGTCTGGATTAGAAATCTTGCTAATGGTGAAAGCATTGAGTATTGCTGTTGCCACAGTGGGTATGCCTGATCAAGTGAACTGGTGACTGTACTTCGAGCGTTGGGTCCTGCATTTTATGCTTTTAGTCTTGTTCATTTAGTAGAATCAATGTGGTGGTTAATATTTAAGTACTATAGACCAGGACACCTGGATGGCTCAGTCAGTTGAGCATTCGACTTTGGCTCAGGTCATGATCTCTTGGTTTGTGGGGTCAAGCCCCGTGTCGGGCTCTGTGCTGTCAGCTCAGAGCCAGGAGCCTGCTTTGGATTCTGTGTCTCCCCCTCTCTCTGCCGCTCCCCTGCTCGCACTCTGACTTCTTCTGTCTCTCAAAAATAAATAAGCGTTAAAAAAATATTTAAGTACTATAGGTCTATAATTTCTTATCAGCAATTCTAAAATCCCCCAAGTGCTGATAAATGAGAAAGTTTTTAGAACTTATTTGGCAGACAAATTTGTGACTTGAGCTGCACATGTCTGATGGAGACATCTGTCCTGAACTGAGAAGAGGCTACTTGGAGTCTGTTTATTCCATTATGCATATATTCATTGCTGGAGTACTAGTGCTCTGGATATAGGAATGCTGGCGGTGCTATATAATATTCAAGATATGGTAATATTCAAACAATTCTGAATGTCAGAGCACATCTGACTGCAAGATTTTGGGGACAGGGGATTATGGGACTTTTCTGATAAAGTTTGTTTTCGTTTAGGTGTTATTATTCTACTTTGTTTCATATGAATATTTTACATACTTGTAAAATTAGTTTAGATACACTTTTGCATCTTGCTTTGCATCTTGTTTCATTATAATCTTTCCCCTATAGTTTTCATAACTCTTATTTATTTATTTAGCTACCATTTTTAATAGATGCATAATATGAAAATCATTCATTGTGAATATAGGTTGCTTCTAATATTTTTGTTTTTATAAATGATGTGGTGATAAACATATTTGGAATAAGTATTTCTGCAGTTTGGGATCTGGAAAGGACAATATTTTTTGAGTATTTACTGCATGCCAGGAACTTTGCTGGATTTCCACAATATCAACAATTAGGTAACAACTAGTGGATAGCATTGTCTCCATTTCACCCTCCAGGGAACTCACTTTGATAGCAAGAATGGTTTCCCCATTGGGATCCAAACTGAGAGCAGACCTTTCTATCAGGCAGAAATGTGGCTGTTGGGACATTAACTGTGCAAGACTATTAACTTTCCCTCTCTACCATACACTAGTATAGTCTATGTAAGCTGTAGGTGAGGAGAAAGTGTAAAAGTTATTGCCTCTATGTGCACGTACACACACACACACAGGCAGAACACTATGGGAACATTCAAGCCAATTTGCATCTGGGGGCTGAGCTGACAGATCCCCATAGCATTGAAGACTCAGCATGCCTTAGGGCACCAGTCTGGGTCAAAGGATTAAATAAGAAATAAGGAAGTAGGTCAGGATGTGAGGTGAAGAGACAGTGTGCTTTGAAAGCATAGGGCCTCAAGGACCTGTAGGACATCATTGGGGCAGGAACCAGTAACTGCTTGGTATAATGGAAAGAACACCATCTTAGAACCTTGTCACTGGCATTTGAGTCTATACCCTGCCACTTACTGGCTGTGTAAATCTTGGAGAAATTGCTTGGCCTCTCTGAGGTTCAGTGCTGTTATACAACACAGTGAAGCTACTGATTTGTGTCTATCCATCCCAGTAAAGTTTGTGAAATACATGTAATAAAATAGATCATTTATGAATTTTTTTGCCTAAACATTTTATGCATGATAACAAGTCAGATTTCTTCATTCTAAGGAAGAGCAATCAACTGGATTTTTTGAAGATTTATGTAGGTAACTCACAGAATCCCTCAGAAGGCCAAACTCCAAAAACAGACAGGAGCCAGGGAGGCCAGGTCGTGGCCAGGACCACAGCTTAAAGCCACCCAGAACCCATCTGGGGAGAATTCCCCCGCTGTTGCAGGATCCTGGAGGCCAAGGCTAGCACAGCTCTGGCCACTGGCACTGTCTCCCTTGCAATTCCTGGAAACTGGAGGCTGCTGCTTCCACCAGAATTGGTTCTCCTCTGTCTCTGCTTCTTTGCATTTCCAGCTCCCAGTTCCTAGCCTGGGGTAAGTTTATCTAATTGGTCAAAGCTGAGTTATGCATGTTAATGCAATAGCTGTGACAGAAGTTGGGAAAGTGTGCCTTGGGCCTTTGCAGCTTCTGGATCAGGAAGTGCTTCTGCCACACACCACATCTCATTTAGAGGGAGAATTTGCCATACCTCGGGAGGGTTTCAGATGCCGGGCAACCAAAAACTGACAAGGATCCATTATATGCAGCTACTATGTGCCTGTCCTGCATTAGGTGCAGAGTAAGGGTTAAGGTATCATGAAAAATATACAGATATTAGAGAATTCCATGATTCCTGTCTCATAGGCATCAGAGATAATGATCCTGAGATCTTACAGGCAAGAGGACAATTATTTTGCACTTTTACTTCTCTTCTCCCTTCAGACTTTGAGTGGCTCTGGTATACATGTGAGACTGTGTGGCATGTAAGCATCATCCATCATGCATGGTCTAGAAACTGGCTGGGAATGTGAGCTATGGGAGGGTCCTTGACACCATTGCAATGGCTGACATTCAGCAGACACCTACTACATATTTGATATCCATAAAAACTTGACATTCCTCCTGAAGGTTCAGTCACTGATAGGCAGCATCCTGGTCAGAGCAGGAAGTCCTCACAGAGTTGGGAGGCTATTGCATAACTTTAAAAAAGGGAAGGATGATAAAGCGTGGTCATTATAGGAAAGATTTGAAGGATCAGTTAAAAATCCAGAATGCTTCAGAATGTTGTGGATTCAGCAGGTTACTCACATGACCATCTGGACACAAATGTGCTATGCCTACATAGAGACTCCTGCAGACCATTTTTTTTTTTTTTTTTTTTTTTTTTAAGATTGGAAGGTACTCGGCAGGAATTGCTGCCTCAAGGCAGAAGTGCATGTAGGTCCTTTGAATTTTTAATAAATATCATCTCTGTCATCTCCACCCCTGGTATCTAGGGCATGTGGGTCTTCTTTCACTCAAGACTAGAAAGTCCATTCTTCTCCTGTTTTGAATAATGCTGCATGGAGCTCTCAACTAAAACACAACACAAACACTCATCACTGACATCTTAAGTTCTGAACTTTACCCCTATGCCAAGTACACAGATATGTAACTGTCCATTCATGAAAATGCCTTTGCAGAGTAGATTCTAATATAGCAAACACTAAACAGTCCATGAGAAGAGCTGCCCATATGAAGAACATGTATGTTTTTGGTAAAACTGCCTTGGAGCTCACCATCCGTCACATTGCTCAATGTTCCTATATTAGTCAGTGTTCTTTTGATGGCAAGGAATAGAATCTGAGGTCAAATCAGCTTTGGCAAAAGAGGAAGGTATTTGGCCACATAGCCAATTCATAGGAAGGGCCAGGATGCAGCAGAGCCCAGGGAGAAGAGGAACCAGGGCCTTGAATGCAGTCAGGGTGCTTTCTTTCGACTCTCACTTGGCTTCTTTCTAAGGTGGGATTTCTCAGATGTACTTCTGCCACATGGTTGGGGGTCTGCTCCTTGGCAGCTCTAAGACTCGCTCCTTTTCAGTTGGTTCCAGAGAGAAACTGAGGGGCTGGCTTCAGTTTGAAAAGCCCCCAGGAAAGACTCTGTTCCATTCTCTTACCCAATCCTAGACCAATCGTTGTGTCCGGGAGGTGGGGCACAGTGATCAGCCCAGTTTAGTTTAGGAGTTCAAGGTTGGCCAAAAGCAGGGGCGGAGGGCAGGGCAAAGGAGGGGAGATTGGTAAAAAGGTAAGAGCTTCTATTTGAACCACATGATTTGAGTGGGACTTGGGAGAGCATTTCCCAGAAAGGGAAGGCACTAGACAAAAGGAAAAATGAATGTACACTAAAGAGGGCTAATAAATGCTGGTTTACTTTCTTTTCTTAGCTAACTTATTGTACTTCTGCCTTTGCTTTGGCTGTCAGGAAGCTTATGCATTAGCTTTCCTTAGCCTAGGTTTCAGTGACATAGTCTCCTACTTTAATTACTTAGATCTTATTTTATTACTTTTTGTTGTTACTGTTTTGCATTTGATAATATCTCTGAGACTATAAGCCACCTTAAGTTATTTTGGAGAGGCTTTTTTTTTTTTTTTTCTTTTTAAAGTAAGCTCTAGGCCCAGTGTGGGGTTTGAACCTATGACCCTGAGATCAAGAGTTGCATGCTCTACCAACAGCCAGCCAGGAGCCCCCGGAGAGGCCATTTTTGTATAGGTCTCCTTTGCTATGAAAAAAAAATATCATTCAGGCAACCTACGTATCCTCTGCAAGCTGTAAGGTAGTCATTCTGTTATTATGTTTAACTTTTGTGGAAAGCTTTAAGGCCACAGTAATTATAGGAGTGCTGATATTGTTATGACTTTAAAACACAATCAAACCAAAAGTTGCATTGTAGCTGTTTCTGAAGAGATATTCAAGGATCTATAAAAATTACCTGCTGGCAGGTATGCATATAATAATTCAGGTTCAGGGTCAAGTAAGAGCTTACTGATATTCAGGAGATCATGTGTCATGTAGAGTAAGCTCAGGTTTGTCTGGGGTAGATATCAAGGGAATTTTGGTGTTTGGGGAATTAAGGGAGGGGCAGATGCCCAGTGAATAATTCTTGGAATGTGGTGTTAGTGGACATAGCACTCAAGGTCAATTGAATGAATGACCCCACTCTCTACCATGCACTGAGTTTACAAAGATTAATGAGTTCTTGTTCCCTATTGACAACAAAATCACAGTCAGTTAGAGGAGAAAGATAGGCAAATCAGTGCTTCAGTATAGGGTAATAATATCAATGTTTCAGTATAGGTAATATGATGGAGTTCTGCTTACAGAAGGGGCATTAAGTCAGACCGGAGAAAAAAGGCAATCAGAGAGGGCTTCCTGGAAGAGTATAGGCCAATCTATGGTAGTTCCTTCTTCACCTTTGGCTTTAAAACTCCTCTCTACTCTCAGCTGGAGGATCTCTTATTTTTTTCCCCTCTCCCTCTGGATTTGTGTCATAAAAGCCCAAGGAACAGGCCTGGCAGTCCAGATTCCTCTGTGGCAGCTGGTGAAGGGAGAAGTCTGGAACACGTATGTGATCACTTTTGCCCTGTCATAATAGGGATAACTTTTATGCCTCAACATTTGAATACCTTGGGTGAGGATTAGGACCAGTGCCAGTTCACATGTTTCTAAGTGATCAGAACCAGGGAATGCTCAGAAAAATCTCTAAGCCTAGGCTGATCTTTGACTTTTGGTTAATGACATGGAGGTCATAAGGAGGCCAGGATGGGGTCCTGTGGGTTGGGATGGAAAATGTTTGGAAAGGGGTGGTGATAAGGAGCCTTTAGGGAAACAGCCTGGTCAGGATGTGGCAGTGGACAGTGAGCACAAATGCTGACCCTGCTTGTGGCCCAGTGGGAAGTGAGAATCAGAGCAGACCTCATTGAAGAGGGAAGTGGTGTTTTGTTAGGGGAAGCCAGGTTTCGTCTCTGGCAAGGAGATGGAAGATGTGCTAAAGCAAATTAAGGTGGAGAACAACCACCATGTTTTGTACTGTAACATCTCAAGTGGGAGGGCTTAGAGTAAATATCATGGGCCCGGGTTACCAATTTGGAGAATCACTGGATAATACAGTTCTCTATACACACACTTCATTTCAGGTCACTGGGTCTTGGAGCTCGTTGTTATTTATTCGCATGGCAGAAGAGAAATGTAGATGTGGACAGTATGGTGTAAAATAGGCAAATCCTCTTGGCCTTCAGGACCAGGTACAGGACTGCACTGTATGTGTAGTTTCCTTCTGTCCACTTACCTATCCATCCATCCATCCATCCATCCATCCATCCATCCATCCTACAAATATTAAATCTATACTGTGGGCCAGAAAATAAGAATTGAGAGAGAAATAAAATCTAGCCCTTGGCTTACAGAGTCATAAATCTAATAGAGGAGAAGACTCATTAAAAATAGGCTATATAGGGGCGCCTGGCTGGCTTAAACTCCAGGAGTTTTAAGTCGTAGAACATACGACTCTTGATCTTGGGGCCATGAGTCAATCCCCACGTTGCGCCTAGATTTCACCTAAAAAAATAAGCTATATAGAGTGTACATAGAGAAGCCTGTCTGGCCCAAGGGTGTTGATGTAAACAGAGGCACACACCGGAAACTGCTAGCTGTTGGGCATAGCTGCTTCAGGGGACTCGGAAGGGGGTATTTAGACCAGACTCTGAGGGGTCTTGTATGGCAATATTGAGCGTACATCAACATTTCATTTTCTGGGCACTTTTAATACAATGTTCTTTAGCATTTGGGCCCATTTGTTATTCATTATTCATTTGTCTAATTGTGTCAGTCAGGACCGTGCACTGCAAATGGTAGCTACTCAGTTCAAACTGGGTTCAAGCATATCAACAAAAGAAGTTATTTGCTCACATTATTTAAAAGTTTAAGAGTATTGACTTTAGGTCTTGTTTGATCCTTGTGTTCAAATAATATCATCAGGACTGTTTCTCTCTTTGTCTCTTGTCTCTGCTTTCCTCTGTGTTGGTTACTCTCTCAGGGAGGATCTTCACAGATGGAGGCAAGAAAATATCCAGCTGCTCCAAACTTTTATTTCTCCCAGCTCAGCAGTTACAGCAGGAAGAGAACTTCTCTTTCCCAGGGGTTCCAGGGAAAGTTCTAGGATTCGCTTTGATTGGACTGGCTTCTTCCTATGCCCATCAGTGAACTGATCACTGTGGCATGGGAGACTAATGTGCCATGGACTGTGCTCACCCATGGTCTAGGATGTGGGACCAGCTCTATTCAAACCTTGCAGACTGAAATTGGAGGAGGGATAGTTTCCTATAGGAAAATCTGGGTACACCTACTAAAAAAATTAGGAATAATAAGAAAAATAAGGAAAAATAAGAACTGCTTATTATATCTTTGTAGTTGAATCATTGCTGAATCCTGGTCATAAGCATTTGCTATGACTGATACTCTATCCTGCTTGATGTAGCAGGACAGAACAAGCCCTTTCTGTCATAAATTTGGATGGGCTGAGTTACATGACATGCTGAGGCCTCAGCAATGGTCCAGTGGAGTTGGGAGGAACACTGGTGCTATAGAAACATGGCTGGAGTTCTGGTCCCCAAAGATGCCTGTGCAGTGTCCTTGAGGAGTGGCGAAATTGGGCAAAGAGCTTGGTAGGAGGCAGTTCTTTCAGGGCTTAATAATGTTTAGAGTCAGGTGGGGGGCAGCTCTGGGGTTCTAGCTCCTCTGTCAGTTTGGAGCAAAGACTTAGTCAGCAGCTGGGGGTTCGGGGAGCTGACTCCAGGCTCCAGATAGAGATAGCAGCATGTGGTTAGTCATGTCTCTTGGAGATGGCCATGAACCTTCAAATCCTTCTCTGAAGACTCCCCTCCAGGTGTGTGAGATTTACATGTGAACTGCGGGTAAGAACAGAGAATTGCACACTGTTTATTATTAATAGGGCTTTGGCACCACATCCTGTTTCGGAACTCCTAGCTCTAATGAACTGTGTTACTTGAATATAAGCTGCAGGGACCCCGTCTATACAGCTAATCTGGAGAAAGACTTACAAGGCCAGGATGAGGCCAGCTTCCATCTGAGCCTGCGTGCCCCACCCCCTACCCGTAGTTTGGGAGGCAGCTTTAGGCCTCATGGAATTCTAGGAGGGCTGAATCTCAGAAGGTGAAAGGGAGAATCTACAGAGAGGGAAGATTTTCAAGGGCATGTCTGCCCCAGCACCATAGCCAGTTATTTCTTTGACGTAGAACTGTGTGCAATCTCCTCCTTCTCAGGGTGAGCCGTAGGGGCTTGTGTTGGGAAGTGAGGTGACCTCTTCATAGGGCATTGGTACTTGAACATTGGTTTGCCAAAGAATTATGGGTAGGGGTTAGGGGAGCCTAGTAAAATTCATATTTCCAGCCCCATTGCCAGGGATTTTGATTCAGTAGGTCTAGGGTGAGTGGGGTTCAGGATTCTGCATTCTTAACAGTCATCACAGGAATTCCAAATGCAAGTGGTCCAAGGAACATACTTTGAGACCCATTGGCTTTGAGGGTGGACTGTCTGCAGGCCAGAAATGTGGGCAGGACTCCAGCGTTGGGACAGTGTCTATATCGTAAGGCTTAGGGAGCACCTTGAGGTCAGAAATGGGGCTGAGCCAAATGTTTATGTCCTTCCCTTGGTTAGGAAATGACAGGTGAAAGGTTTTGGTGCCCTCAGCGTAGAGGAGCTGGGGACCATCAGGAGTGTTGTCATCCCATGCTAGGTCACCCCTGCATGTGCTCACTCCCTGCTTTTTTGCAGTGGAGACCCCTTTGACCATCCACATTGGGTTTATATCCAAGTAATCTTTTCTTAATAATACTATTCATTGAGCAGCACGATTACTAATTAAATTTTTTAACCAATTGTATAGACATTAACATTTATATATATATATATATATATATTTTTTTTTTTTTTTTTTTGAGAGATAAAATGTGTGTGCAGGGGAGGGGCAAAGGGAGAGGAAGAGAGAGAATCTTAAGCAGGCTCCATGCCCAACTCAGAACCTGACACAGGGCTTGATCTCATGACTGTGAAATCATGGCCTGAGCTAAAATCAAGAGCCAGATGCTTAGTTGACTGAGCCACCCAGGTGCCTCAACATTTATATTCTTAAATAGAATTTACTCAGTTAGTTAACCAATATTAAAGCTATTCAACACAGAGTATGTCACTAATGCAGAGGAGTTAGTTCCTGGTATAAATGAGGTGGTGAGGGGATTAGAGGAAGAACAAAACAGGGGCAGCATGGGTGGACCTAGCCTAGGAATGAAATAGTGGGGATGGTGGGTGTTGGTCTGTAATTGGGTTTAGAGGTATAGGAGGGAGGAGGTGGGTGTGGAGGCTCAGGGAAGGGGTAAGCCATAGTAATGTTGGGCTAGGTGAAAGATTATGAATTGGTAACATTTAGGAATGGCAGAGGTCTAAGTGGAATGTTCCGGTGTGGCTGTGTCCTTTCCAAGCTCCAGGCCCTGGACTTGGGGGTGTGATGGGAGTTCTCTGTGGAGGTGGAGGGCTTATGAGGCAGGCCTCCTCAGCCTCAGTCTCCCAAGTGTGTTTGGTAATTTTGGAGGTGCTGATTCTTGTCAAAGCCAAACACACAGGGGTTGGGAAGGACATGTCATTTGTTCATTCATTCATTTTCTCCCCAAATATTTACTGAGTCCCTACTAGGCTCCAGGCACCATTCTAGCCCCAGGGATACAGTGGTGATTACAACGCATGCCCTCACTCAATTTAACAATTGTTAAACTAGTTAATTTCAGGTTGTGACAGGTTGTAAAGAAAAATAAAGGAGGTGAAGATGTTAGGGGGTGACTATATTGGGGGCAGCATCAGAGAGGGGCTCTCTGAGGAGATTTCTGAGCAGAGACCTGAATGAAGTGAGGATTAAGGCCGGCAGAACTCAGAAAAGAGTGTGGTCCAGGCTGTGTTTGGGGCCATGCCCTGACTTCATTCCAGAAGACTCTTAGGCCCATGGAAGTTTTCATGGCTATTGTGGGAGACGAGCTCACTTGCCCAGCCTCTATTTTGGGATTGGCACTGACTCACTGCTGAGTATTGGGCAACTGGCTCCCAGCTTGAGACTATTTCTACTGTAAAATGAGGATCTTAATAGCTACCTCTGTTTTACTGGAATCTCATGAGAATTGGTCAGTGTCTGTCTAGAAAGTATTTTTTATTACAAAAAATTGTATTTATCTTGAGTATAAGCTAAGGAGTAAATGGTTAGCAACTAACTCAGTTTTGTTTTTAGAGAGCAAAACTTAGTCCAGTTCACTTAGTGCTCTCACTCAGTTGACCCCCCAATGGCCCCCAATATGGCCTTGAACTTCTGCTGATTTTCTTGGTTTCAGCTCACTGTTCAGCTCTAGAATAAGAGTCCAAAACTAGATTCTGATCTCCATTCTATTGCTGACAACCTGTATGGCCTTGGGCAATTCACTTAACTTCTACTTCTATAGTCTTATCACCTATAAAACGGGTTATAATAATCAAGGAAGATAAGGCTGTTTGTCCTACAAAGTGCTATAAACATAAACATAAGAGATAACTGTTATTAAAGTGGATATCTAAGGGTGACCCACCTTATATAGGTTATATACTGTTTATGGGGTCCCAACTTTGCCTCAGTGTTTCAATGGACTGCTCAAGAGAGCAGGAGGAGGCCTGGGAGTTTGGTCTTTAAGAAATATGTAGTTCTCTCGTAGTTTCACCTTGTCTGTATTCAGTATGATTGTGTCCCAGGAGAGTGTATTTAAGTGACAGAAAATCAGTGACAAAGTCTCAGAAGAGAGCAGAGAAATGCTGGGATTTGGGGAGCCAAAGCAGGCAAAAAGAGCTTTAGAGAGAGGACTCTGTCTTTAGAGCACTTCCTTTCTCCTACTGTGTGACAGGCACCATGCTAATGTCTCTGGACCAGTCTGTGTGTAGCCCTAGCCTGACTCTATTCTGGAGGGGTTGTGGACAGCAGTGCAGTGACTCTGACACCCACTTACCTGATGATATGCACCAGGCTGAATGCTGGCAAGTCAAGGGTTGCAAGACAGAGTGTGATGGGTCTGCCTAGTCCAAGTATCTACCGTCAGCCTGACAAGATTCCTCTGGTCTGGTCCCAAATGCCTTCCCTTAGTAAGTGCTGGGTATTGTGCTAATACCTTGTTTATATTATCTCACTCATTCTTCTCAACAACTCACTGGGGTGAGTTTTTGCTCACTAGTACAAAGTCATGTAGTGAGTTTGTATTAGAGCCTAGACTAGACCACAGCCCCCTTTGCCTTCCAACAGCCAGCACTGCAGGCTCTTCCTACTCCTAGGAAGAGCCCCTTTGTGCACACCCATTCACATACACAGAAAGCCAGAAGTGCCTGAGAATTTTCCTGCTCCTGGGGTGGCCCCTAGCTAAGACTGTCAGGAGGTGCTGGAGTATCAGACCAGCTCCTTTGCCACTTGCTGAGACGGCTCTGGAGTATATATTCTCCAGCAGTCCCCTGCAGGGTTAGGCTGAAGTTACTTTCTATCCAACTTTTGTCTTGCTTGGCCTCCTCCCTTCCCCTGTCCTGCTCCTCCTATATCCCAAACACGTCACTAGCTTACAAGGGTCAGCTTCTGGGCAATCAAGATACCCACTCGGGTATGGGCTGAGCTGGAGCAGGATGTTATTCAGTGACTGATTACAAGAAAGAATTCGGAAGCTGTGTCTAGCTGTGACAGCCTGATCAAGAGTCCAGATGATCCCAGAGATCCCAATAATTGTGTCATACACAGAGACTTCAAAAGAGCCCCTCAAAGTGGAAGGCATTGAATTAGGGAATTTATATTCCTATCTTATTTAATATTAAAACATCTATTAGACTTTTCCAGTTTTCATTGGCATGTTTGAGATCATACAGATTCAACAAAGTTCACCTTTTACTAATCTTAAAATCACATTGTACGTGAGGTAGCATTTCTCAATTGTACTTCGGTGGGACTCTGTTGATATGTTGCCTCAGTTATGTGAAGCTTTGTTTGACCCCATCATCACTGCCCACCGTCTCTTGCTAAACGTCCTGTTTTCTGTGTATTGATCTACGTGACATTTATGTGGGTGACATTTTTTAAAAAAATTTTTAAATGTTTATTTTTGAGACAGAGAGAGAGCATGAGCAGGGGAGGGGCAGAGAGAGAGGGAGGCACAGAAGCTGAAGCAGGCTCCAGGCTCTGAGCTGTCAGCACAGAGCCCGACGCAGGGCTCGAACTCACAAACTGTGAGATCATGACCTGAGCTGAAGTCAGACGCTTAACTGACTGAGCCACCCAGGTGCCCCTTATGTGGGTGGCATTTACTTCACCCCCTGAGATGATTGCAGATCTGGGTGATACTCTGGAGCAGTGCTATCTAATAGAGTAGCCACTAGCCACATGCAGCTATTCAGCATTTGAGTTATGACTGGTCTGAATTGAGATGTGCTTTTAAGTATAAAATGTCTGTGAGGGATTTTGTAGTCTCTGTGGGAATAAGGATGTAAGTTATCTCATTAATAACTCATTAAAAATATTTATTACATCTTGAAACAACATTTGAGGTGTATTGGGCTAAATAAAAGATATTAAAATTAATTTTATCTCCTTTTACTTTTTAAAAACATGGTTAGTAGAAAATTTGAAATTACACATTTGGCTTACATTATATTTCTATGGGCAGTGCTGCTCTAGGGACTCAAAGAAAGGGAGGTTTAGCAAGTGAAGTTGTCCAAATCCTGGACAGGCTGATCTGGGAAGAAATTGTGTGGATGTTGTGATGGCAGGGTTCTTTATGTGATCAGGAGGCAGCAAGGTGAGTCCTGTGTGACACCACTTTAAAAGGCATGTGGTTCTGCAGATGACCATTCATCTCTGGCTAGGAGGATTTATGACTGACAAAAAAGGCTTTTAAATCGGTCATCTGCCCACATGACATCACTGCCTTTCTGCTTCCAAGTACTTTGCAGAATTCACATTTGCTGTTTCTTTCTTGCTGTCATATTCTTGAGGGAAAAGAGGCCAGTTGAAGGAAGAGAAGAGGAGGAGGGAGGGTGGGAGGATTACTGTTGATTAGAACAGGGATGGGAGCGGGGGTGGGGTGGGGTGGGGGGGGTGGGGGGTGGGGGGGGGCAGGGCACTAGGAGACCTTAGGGAGAAGATCTCATTGGCTAACACAAAAGGCTTTAAAAGTCAGCTAGTCAAGTGATTTCTCTCTTTTTCTCAGTCTCTTTCTTTCTGGGGACTTTTGATTTTTGATGTTTATGATTGTTCCTGGGAAACCAGAAGCAGGTACCTTTGTTTTGCAGATTAGGAAATGGGGAAAATAAACTGATGGGGGATTCCCAGACAGAAATAGGAGGTGTGGAAAAGGGAGGAGGAGCAGGATTTAGGGATCAAATTCCCTCTGTGTTGGTGTGGAAGTCCCACTTTGGGGAAGTGCATTCTATCATCAGGGCCCTACACTGGGACTTTCCCATTTCAGTGACTTACTTGGCTGGGAGATAATGATTCTCTAAGGCTCCTGTTCATGTGTCTAAAGCTCAGGAGGTCCAGTCAATTAGCAGCATGGTGATTGCCTCAAGTAGTACAGTTTCTGGGACAAGGCTTTGGCACTGTCACAAGCCTCCCGGCTCTGTTTGGGTGCAATTAATGCTTTACTCCAAATGCATCCATCACCAGCAAACTAAAGTGAGAACACACCTGTTAAAAATGTTCTTTTTGGGGCACCTGGATGGCTCAGTCGATTAAGTGTCTGGCTCTTGGTTTTGGTTCAGGTCATGATCTCACGGTTCATGGGATCATGCCCCGAGTTGGGCTCTGCGATGATGGCGTGCAGAGCCTGTTGGGATTCTCTCTCTCTCTCTCTCTCTCTCTCTCTCTCTCTCTGCCCTTCCCCTGCTTGTTCTCTCTCTCTCTCAAATAAATAAACTTTAAAAAAAAAGTTCTTTTTGAGTCCTGCCTCTGTTCATAAACCTTCAGTGGCTCACCATTGCCCACTGAATAAAAAACCTAACTCCTTAGCCTGCCTCTAGTACCTTCCACAGTCAGGACCCAGGTTATCTGTTTGGACTGATCCCTCCCCACCCTCTCTCATCACCCCTGGGCTCCAGCCAAACCATGTGCTTGCTAGATCCTCTGCCTGTCCCACACTCTTGCATCTACTTACCATGTTTACTACCTGGATGTCCTATCCACAGTTGTCACATAGCAACCTTTTCCTTCTCCATGGGAAGCTACCCCTTGCCTCCACAGCACTTTACAAGTCTTTTTGACCCTTGTAGACTATTATTTGTGCAGATGTGTCCCTGCTAGATTCTGAACAACTAGGGACTAGGGGAGAGACAGCCTGTATTAGTCAGCCTGGACTTCCATAAAAAAATTGCCATGGACTGGGTGTCTTCAACAATAGAAAATTATTTTCTCACAATTATAGAGTCTGAAAGTCCAAGATAAGAGTGTCAGTATGGTTGGTTTCTGGTGAAGACTGGCTTATAGACAGACACTGTATGCTTACAAGGCAGAGAGAGAGATAGAGTTTTGATGTCTCTTCCTCTTCTTTTAAGGACACAAATCCTATTGGATTATGACTTCACCTAACCTTAATTACCTCCTAAAAGCGCTATCTACGTTGGTGGGTTAGGACTGCAATATATGAATTTTAGGGGGACTCAGTTAAGTCCAGAGACTGCCTGATATTTAAATCCCTTCCAGCTTTAGCCCAGTATTCTACGCAGAGAGGGTGCTCAGTAAATGTATGGCATATTGAAAGAAATTTAATTCCATTGCCTCCAAGTAATTGTTTTTATAAGCTGTGCTGTTCAAGCCTGTGAGACTGCTGGGGGCCCACAGCTCCTGGGAGGGAAAGAGGGAGTTAACAGGTTTTTGTGGGAATCAGACTGAAGGAATTGTGTCAGCTATAGCTATTAAGGATCAGCCTCATGAATATACTGTCTCTGGTGGGAATGTTGCAAGGCTGCTGTCCATTCATAAGGGAAGTTCCATATAGTTTTTGTGCTGAGAACAATAGTAATTCTCTGAGCATTTGGATTTGTTATATATAAAATTGTGTGATTGTGCACTCAGATATCACCTCACACCAGTCAGAGTGGCCAAAATGAACAAATCAGGAGACTATAGATGCTGGTGAGGATGTGGAGAAACGGGAACCCTCTTGCACTGTTGGTGGGAATGCAAACTGGTGCAGCCACTCTGGAAAACAGTGTGGAGGTTCCTCAAAAAATTAAAAATAGACCTACCCTATGACCCAGCAATAGCACTGCTAGGAATTTGCCCAAGGGATACAGGAGTACTGATGTTTGGGGCACTTGTACCCCAATGTTTATAGCAGCACTCTCAACAATAGCCAAATTATGGAAAGAGCCTAAATGTCCATCAACTGATGAATGGATAAAGAAATTGTGGTTTATATACACAATGGAGTACTACATGGCAATGAGAAAGAATGAAATATGGCCCTTTGTAGCAACATGGATGGAACTGGAGAGTGTGATGCTAAGTGAAATAAGCCATACAGAGAAAGACAGATACCATATGGTTTCACTCTTATGTGGATCTTGAGAAACTTAACAGAAACCCATGGGGGAGGGGAAGAAAAAAAAAAGAGGTTAGAGTGGAAGAGAGCCAAAGCATAAGAGACTCTTAAAAACTGGGAACAAACTGAGGGTTGATGGGGGGTGGAAGGGAGGGGAGGGTGGGGGATGGGTACTGAGGAGGGCACCTTTTGGGATGAGCACTGGGTGTTGTATGGAAACCAATTTGACAATAAACTTCATATATTGAAAAAAAAAATTGTGTGTGTAACTGACCAGATGGTCTCTCTTTTGCATTGGTCAAATGGGAGGCCCACCCGTAGTGACAGTTCAGTGGCACTCCTAGCCTCATTCATAGACTATCTTCATGTCTCCACTCACATATTTAATCATCTTTACCCTGCTTATCATTTATGCAATCATTATATTTTAGATACCTTTTAAGTTTTCAAAACTCCAGAAACACAGTAGAACTTCAGTGCATTTTAAAAATAAATAAAATTACTCATACTTTTCTTGAGAGGAATTGATAATTCAAATATCAATGTCCAGGTAGCATGATAAATTCACATATGAGCCTGGGAGGGGATAAAAAAAATCTTTGTATTTCTACTTATCTATTAGTTATTGAGAATCCTTACAGCAAACTTTTAAATGACTGCTAAAATTCCCATTATAGACGAGAAAGCTGAAGCTCCTGGAGATTAAGTGACATGTCCAAGTTCTGAGTTGGTGGATCTGGTTTTCAAATCTTGGTCCATCCCATGTCAAGATCAACATCTTTTCCATCTGTTCCCCTGCTTCCGGGATAGACACTAAATATCCAATAGTCTAGTACTGGGGAGGGAATAAGCATAGCCAGAGGTGAGACAGAGTAATGGCCTTGGGGAGTTCTGTCCTATGATAAGGCAATTCGAGGCTCCCAGCTCCAACTAGGAAGCCATAGACAGGGGTTGAGCCTCTGGAGTGAGAGGTACTAGCAAGATCTCTTGTGTTACTGGAGGGCATTTGGGCCCCAGCTGGCCAGGCCTGGGTGTGGAGGCCAGCTTCCAGGCCAGAGGAAGGCTTAAATGAGAACTGAGAACTGAATGAGAAACCCTGTTTTGGGGTACTAGTAGTTGAGAAGGCCTGGGCAGGGGAAGGGTGCTACAATGCTCCCAGAAGACTCTCCAGCACTTTGAGCCATTAAAGTAGTTCTTTGGGCCAGTAAAGTAGTTCTAGATCCCACCAGCTTTGCCAGTGGGGCTCCTACTCTTCCTTCAGATCTGGGATTGCCTTAGGGACCACAGCTGGGTGCAGCAGAGCAGGACACCTCAGTTCAGTAAGTATTAATTGAATGTCTGGTGTGTTCTGGGTGTTAGAGGAACACAGAACAATCATCCCAGGTCCTGACCTTAGGGACCTCGCTGTTCTGTGGGGGCAGATAAGTGTGAAGGGGGTCTGTTAAGGTCATGGTAGCACTCACATTCACACATCTCTCTTCCAGGGCCATGTTCTGCAATGATTTAAAGGAAAAGTATGAGAAGAGGATCATTATCAAAGGGGTCGATGCTGAGACCATGCACACTCTTCTGGACTACACATACACCAGCAAGGCGCTGATCACCAAGCAGAATGTGCAACGGGTCCTGGAAGCTGCTAACCTTTTCCAGGTGTGTGAAGAAATAGTTTCAGTGCTTTCCTCTGGAGCAGGGGAAAGCAGTGATTCCTCAGAGATCTGTCTGGACTGGCTCTCAGGCCTATACCTGGGACATACATACAACCATACTCATACCCACACTTAGTTGGGCCTCTACTTACTTGAAAGTCAGAAGATGCTCCTTTGGAAGTTTCCTCAGAGGGGGTGAGATGTGGCATTGACTCCTTAATGCCATAAAGCCAGGGCAGCTTGGTGCCTGGAATCTGTATGTATTTCTTGACTGCAGTAACTACAATTTGCAGAAGCCTAATTGGAGCCAGGGGTTCCAGTCACCACTTCATATACATAACTTCGAATCCTTACTGGGAAGGAAGGGAAGGCAGTTTCTTCTCCCTATTTTACAGGTAGGAAGAGCAAGGCACAGAGAAGGGGGTTATTTGCACCCTGGGCCTTCTGCATCCAGGGGCTACATGCTTGCCACTAGACCCTACAGTCTCCCTGGGAGCAAGTGTCTAGACTTGGGGGGAATGCCCGATCTTGACTCGTCAGCACTTTGTGGTGAGTATGAAAGAAGAGCACTTTTCATGAGGGGTATTGCAGAAAATAAAAGACAATCCTTGGGATTAATTAAGTTTATTCATTTATTTTGAGAAAGAGAGAGAGAGAGAGAGAGAGAGAGAACACACACACACACACACACACACACACACACACACACACACGTGGGAGAGGGGCAGAGAGAGAGGGAGAGAGAGAGAATCCCAAGCAGGCTTTGCACTGACAGTGCCGATGCAGGGCTCGAACTCACTAACCTCGAGATCATGACCTGAGCCAAAATCAAGAATCTGATGCTTAACCAGACACCAGCCACCCAGGTGTCTCTAGGATTAAGTTTTATTGTTTCCTTTTGACTACGTTTGTTTCAATCTGACTACAAGTATATTTAGCTTCATTGACTAATTAGATCCACAGATTCTGTCAGTTGCATCCACAGTTATCATTGGGGCCCCATCCCAAGTTACTATCTTTACCTAGGTCTAAAAGTACACCTTAAACTTGGTTTTGCCGGGTGAAGACAGAGATTGTCTCACTGAGGATGTTGAGATTTATTGACAAACAGAGTCTAGGGACAAACCAGGTCATTCTCAGGGACTGAGACAAACATCAGATCTTGTGCATGGTTTGGGACTTGGGGAGGTGGTATCCTTCTGGATCCTCAGTAGGTCAGTGGTTGAGGGGAAACAGGTGGGGAATGAGGGGCCCAGAGTCAAGACCAGGGGCTATGGGATTTTTTTTGTTGAGACTGGAGCCTAGGCAGGATCTGTGGAGTCCAGCAAGGAAGGGAGAGTAGAAAGAGGGAGGAGAGTCAACTATAAAACAGCACTGATGAGTTACGAATAATTGCCAATTTTATTGTCTCAGCTTCCTCAGGGTATATTGTAAAGATACAGAGCAAGTTACTTCCATCAGGACTGGTCATGCCTTCTGGTGATGTGTCCAAGTCAGTTACCACCCCCACATACAGCCCTCCCCCCTTTCTCTGTCCTTACCTGCTTACGCCTTTAGCCTTACTAACCGGCAGGGAAATAGTCCTCATTATGTGGAGTGAGGGACTCAGTAGCTGTATCATATTCCTTCCCTCCCCCCCAACTGCTCCAACAATCTGACCTCAGCGAAATCCTTCCCAGGTCAGATAGGGCCTCTATCTAGTTCAGCTTTTACCTGGGGGCTAAAACAGAGCTTCATGTATTCTACAGTGGGTGTGTGGGTGTGGGTATATGTGCAAATCTTTATTTAGCCTCCTTGTTTTCAGTAAGATGTCCTCATGTGTCTTTCTCAGTTTCTGGTGTCCCTGAGTCCAGAACCTCTCTGGTGTGGTTTCTCCAGAGATAAATCTTTTCCAGCAGGAACAAAAAATCTATCTTTTGTTAGGTTATAAGAGGTGGGGAGGAGTCCCAGGAGGCTTAAATTCTTCTTAAACCCACCCTTGTTATCAGCCCCATCTGCCCCGGCCTTGCTATTTCCCTGGGACTGTAATATTTCTGCTTTCTGGGGTTCTGAGGGACAAACTCCTTTGTAGGCACTTGGTCTGACCTCTCTTCTCTCAAAAAAAAATCACTCTCCAGTCTTCACATTCTGTGGTTTGGGGTTACTGATATCTCCTGGTTTCAGTGAGGATGGAGTTTGTGTTTCTGTTTCTTGTTCTCCTTTTCAGTTTTGGGTGATTTTTATAAAAACTCTTTAGATAGTAAAGACTGTTATCTTTTGTAATAATGTTGCAAATATTTTCCATTGGTTATTTGACTCATGATTTTTAGTAATGACTTTTTTATATATAAAATTTTAAAATTAGTGTTTAGTCAGATCTATTGATCATCTCCTTGATGTTTTTTGCCTTCATTGTATGTTTTTAGAAAGACCTTCCCCATTGCTTAATTATATACTTACTCACTTCTAATTTCTATTAGTTTTGTTATGTTCACAGCTTTGATATTTAAATCTTTAATGTATCTGGAAATTATTCTGGCATAAAGTTTCTCAGTTGTCTTCATTGTCGTTGTCCTCCTCCTCTGCCTCCTTTCCCTCCTTCTCCTCCTTCTCATTTTCTCTCAAGTTGTGAGCTTCAACAGAGATTTTGGTTTTAATGAGAGGTGGAAGGAAGAGGAAGACAGAGATAGGATAGAGATAGAGCACGTTCTGTTTATTATTGATTCCCCTATCCTGGTAATCCCTCACCTCAAAATTTTCCAAATCTCATTCACTTTCTAGGCAAAAAATAGTAAGTTCTCTCTGAGGCTATTTTACTAATTTTCCTAATGAGTGTTGATTCTTATGAAAACAAGAGAAAAGTGCTCTGGGTGTCTGGTTAGAAAGTCTGTTGCTTCTGGATAACTTGCTTTGAAGACTCAGATGTAGAAAACTGAGGATATCTTCATTCCTGAAAACACCACAAAGGACAGAGATTTGTAGGTTGTTGAAATCACTTTGTGGTCTTAAAAAAAGTATTCTTTTGAATGGATAAAACATACCCTTGTTCCAAATTCAGAAAAACAGAAGGGGAGACAGTGAAACATTTTGCTATCTTCACTTTTAGTAGTATCTTGCTGTCCTTTGTATTCTTTTTTTAAATTTTATTTATTTATTTGTTTTGAGAGAGAGAGCACGCGTGCATGCTCTTGGGTGGGGGTGGGGGGGAGGGGCAGAGAAAGAAGGAGAAAGGGAATCCCAAGCAGGTTCTGTGCTGTTAGTGCAGAGCATGACACGGGGCTCGATCTCAGAAACCATGAGATATGACCTGAACCAAAATCAACAGTCAGATGCTCAACCAACTGAGCCATCCAGGTGCCCCTGTCCTTCATATTCTATGCACAGGGTGTGGCAGGTACTAAATGGACTGCCACGAGAGGAACTTTGCAGTCACTTAGCTGTGATTAATTAGCCAATTATGGGGAGAAATATATTTTCTCCAAGTAGTTTCTAGAAAGGTAAGAGTAAGAGAAGCACCTATGAGGAAAGGCCCAAGCGACCCTTCACAATGTGAGGCAGGGTTGGGGCTGCAGGGAACTTGCCTTATCTGGAACTTCAGGCTTCTGAGTTCTAGATAAGCAAGGCAGTGAGAAACTGTAGAAACTGTAGGTGTGGGACAATGGCTATAAGAACTTGGTAAGATTTTTCAGTTGTGGAGAACTGCCATGTTAGTTTGGAGAACTTCGTCATATTTGTTACTTTCATTTTTATTATTAAAAACTCATGAAAGAATAAGGGTTTTTGAGCTTATCTGCAGGGTAGCAAAAGATGTGAGGTCAGGGAGACCATGCTTACCCTTCATTTAGTCTTGGGACAGAAGATGGCTAAGATAACAGAGCAGCTGGTTAGAAGGAGCTTGGAAGAGAAAGGGAAATCAGGCTGAGACCTGAGGGGTGATGTGAGGAAAGAAAGAGGGATGCCAGAATGGTGGCCTGGTCATCTGGCCTGGGGCCGAGAAGACCCAGGTGGGGCCTCCACAACACCTCTGGGGCTGAGATCTGTATGGATGAGGTAGCCATGTAGTCAGTGGCTGACCCGGATGGCTGGGACTAGCTTCTTGGCTTACTCAATATATGGATCATAATACATAAATATTTGTTGAATTGGTGAAGGCATGTGTCACTCTTGTCTATTGCTAGCTGAATATGAGGACTGCCTCAGAAACTGCTCAACGCCCCATCAAAAATTGCCTGACCTCCTTTAAGAGGACACTAAGAAGCCCACTCCTGGATTTTAGAAATGTTGTTGGGTGGTAGAGGAGGAAGTATTCCACAGGTTCATACTAATAATTGCTTCATTTTTAAGCACCCACTAAGTGCCAGGCACCTAACAAAAGCAGGTCTCACTCATTACATTACATCATTACAGATGAACTTGTGTTGTCATTGATAGGGACCCACAGATTGTGTCTACCCACCATCGGAATAGCCAGTGGATCCAGGCGAGAAAACCAGCCCAACTATTTCTTTGCTACTGTCTAGAGAAAATCAATCTGTTGACTGATGCATCCTCTCCCACACATTCCTTTTGTCAACCAATGTTGCTGTGTGGCCATTGTAGGTGATAAGAAATTGGGGTTTCTCTCCTGGGTCCGCAGGACAGTAATAGTTGTGCTTCCCAGAGCATTCACAATGTGGCAACTGTTTTGCCTACATGGTTTCATTTAAAATGAGGTATGTATTTTTACCCCCAATTTTTAGTGATGTAAAAGATCAAGGTTTCATGGCTAATGAGAGAGGAGCCTGGATTTCACCCCTATCTGCTTATGCTAGCCTGTGTGTTCCCCACTACATACTGTGTGCGTCCCTCAGAGCAAGGCCTGGAGCAAGTCAGGATCCTGAAGGCAGCTGGGGCTGTTGGCATCCTCAGGGAGGACTGCCCAGTGGAAAATTCTGGAAACCAGTGGGGCCCTGTAATTGTGTCAGCAGGTGAGACTGGCACAGCTGCCACCCCTCATGCCTGACTCCCTCTGGGGAAACCAGATGTCCCCATCTCAACAGTGAGCCTGCTGCTGTCCACACAGTGTCTCTTTAAACACATTTCTGTGTTTAATCTCAATGTTTACTCTTTTTTACTTTTAGGTATAACTTACATTTAGTAAAATGCACACATCTTAAATGTACAGTTTTTGATTTTTTACACGTGTTTGCAGTCACGTAACCACCACCCAGATCAAGCTCCAGAACATCCTTGGCATCCCAGAATGCTCTCTTATGCCCTCCACAGGTAGTACCTCCCCAGGGAGAGCTATCACTCTGGCATCTGTCACCATACATTAGTTTTGCCTCTCTGAATTGCATATTGTTCTTGAGTTCTAATTAGTATAGAGGATCTAAATCTGAGGCTACAAATGTAGGTATGCAAAAATAAAAGCATGATTTAACCTATTATTTTTCTAACATTGAACTTAATCTGTTTCCTGAGCTTCCCATTCTATCAGTGATAGAAATTGTAGTCAACCTAATGATATCTCATTTCAGGAAAGCTTCATCAATTTAGCATCTGGTTTGCTTAAATGGTTCCAAGGGGGTGTTTACAGATTACCAGGACATTATAGAAAGAGGCATCTGGCCCAGGCTTACCATGGTTATTTGCATCATTGGTCTGTGCTGGCACCTGCTGGAACATCTGTGTTCCCATTGGTCTCTCTCTGATCATTGACTCCTTCACCCATGGCATCAGCTGGAAGTCCTCAGGCCCACCTGGTTCAGGCCCTCAGTCTTTGTGGGTCACTGTGCATTCTCTTTGTCCAACTTGCAAGGCCTCCTCAGGTCTGCCAGTCCTCTCAGTGATTTCTTTGTCCCTCTCAGGAACACACAAGAAACTTCCATTTGCTTGCCTGTGCCAATCTGGAACTATAGGGAATTTGGAGCAACTGCCATAGGTCCCCTTTGTCTAGAAACAACACATTCCAGCTTCTCTTCTGCTTCTGCTACACTGGACTGCCGCTTTTCTGATTTCCTTTAGGAAGTCGAGGCACACTTCCTTTTGCTCTCAGCTCCACAATCTCTAAGGAGCTTTTTGCTTTTCCTTTACTCTAGAGTTTGGCCTGGGTTGGGAGGCAGGGCATCATCTCAAGGACCCACACCTGCTTCTCACTTTATCGCTAGACTCTCCTCTTTTTTCTTGGCTCCGGAATCATTGTTGGAAAAGCTGGCTGCTACATTATCATCCATTCTCCTATGTCTGTTGCTTTGACATAAACTGTATGCCTAGACTCTTTGGTATTCTGGCTTTTCCAGTTCAAAGGGCCCAGTTATTACTACTAACTGGTATTTCAAAACTAATTTTCTACTGTAGGTTCTGAACGTGTATTTAGAAACTCAAAAATCAAAATTGTCTTCTTTTGTCTATCCTATCATTCTTTCCCTGGGTATTCAGCCCTAGTTGCTGCCCATGGGTGGTGAAATACAGGAAGTGGGATATGGGGTTTTTGTTGTATTGAAAATCCATGTTACTACCAGATTTTGACTTTTACTTCTACCTAATTTCTACAAATTACTAACTATTTACTACATTCAAGGTACTTTGTAAGAAACTATCGGGGAAATAAAGACAAAAATTATAAATATTGATCACATTTGTTTAGCAATTTATTGTATTCTTTCCCCTGCACGATCCAGTCTGATGTTGACAATATTTCTGTGAGTGGGCTGGCCAAGTAATTCCTTCACAATGAGACTGCAAAGTGGGCTTTATTATTCTCAACACTTTCCAGACAAGGAATCTGTGGCTCAGAGAGAGTTCAGCTCATCAAAGAGTTGAAACCATAATCAGAGGCCTAAACCCAAAACTTCTGACCCCTATACCTGCCTCCTGTCACTACCCCCAAAGCCTCAAAAGCAAGGACTCCCACTGAGCTTTCAAACCACAGGGCAATCCAGCCAGACCCCAGGGCAGAGTATAGGGTAGAAAAACGTTCTGGCCCTGAAGGAGGTGGCATTGACTTGGACTTCATAGAATAGGTAGGATTTCAACACGAGGCAGCTGGGTTGGGGGAAAAGTATTTAGGCAGAAGCAAAGACTTAAGTTTCCACTTCCCTACCTGATAACTTACCTGTTGCAGCTGTCTGCTCATGGACCTGCTTCTCAGGACTTGGCTTTGCTTAGATGCCCTACTGCTTCTGTGCCCTAAATTTGCACACACACACACACACACACACACACACACACACACACACACACACTATATCCTGAGCATCAAACATATCCCAGACATAGTCATTCCATTTAATCCTCATAGTGGTGTCCCTTCTTGGCCTTCATCGTGTCCCTGGGCTGAGTCACTAAGCTCCAGCACTTGCCCCTTGACTCTTAGTATGGCCCATGTGGCTCCCTCATTGTGTGCTGCTGGCCCGTTGGGGGCCCCACTAGCTCCTCTGAAAATTCAGGGGCTGTCTGTTGCCTGAATCTTGACCAAGCTTCCCACACCCTTTCCTTTCTCCCTGATCCCACTTCTGAGGTCAGTGTACCTCTATAGTTGCCTCAGTCCCCCAAAACCTGCCCCACCTTAGTGAGCGGACCTTTTGCAGGTCTTAGCTCCCTTTCCTGCTCACCCCATATAATTTCCAGGAACCAGCAGACCCCTCAGCCACGTCTAGAGCAAGGACTCAAAGTTTGGAGCAGAGGACATCCTGGGAGTAGGGGGGCGGCGTATGCCCTTTGGTCTGAAGTAGATTATCATCTGAGAGAGGGGGAAAGGGGCAGGGATGGAAGATTAGGATCAGTGGTAATTTACAAATTTTAAGTATCAATACACACCCCATAGAAAAGTTTTATTTTTTATGACTATTATCTGAGAAGAAAAATGGTGACAAAAAAAATTTACTATGAATTCATAAACAGGGGTGCCTGGGTGGCTCAGTTGGTTAAGCATCTGACTTTGGCTCAGGTCATGATCTCACAGTTCAAGAGTTCAAGCCCTGTGTTGGGCTCTGCACTGACAGCTCAGAGCCTGGAGCCTGCTTTGGATTCTGTGTCTCCCTCTCTCTCTGCCCCTCCCCTGCTCATGCTCTCTCTCTCTCAAAAATAAATAAACATTAAAAAAAATTTTAAAAAGTAAATAAACTTAGAAAATGAATTGACACTTTCAAATAAATTTGAAGTTTTTAAATCTCATCAACAAATTATATGCTCTTCACATACACTGATTTGTTGGGGCTTGAAGGTAAGAATACCAATGTCTTTATACACCCTTTGCAATAACTATAAGGTCACTTAGGGACTGTGGTCAATGGAATTATTGATTTGGGTCAAAATATGGCTTCAGTTTTTCTGGGGTGGATTTGAAGGCACCTCTAGGGAGATGTGGAATTACATTGGTTAAGTCTGTTAAGATCCCAGATTCTGGAGACCCTGAAGGGAAGCAGAGGAAGGACAGTGGAGATGGGGAGCAGGGCGTACATTCTCATTGAGACAGACACTTCTCATGGGAACTGCAGCCATGTCTCAAGTGGTTTCTTTGATTGTATTTTTAGTCCTTGTTCGAGGTCAGGTGCCTGACTGTAACCTTTTGCTCACATGTCCCTTCAAACAGGAAGTTGGCTGTCTGTTGCCATTATCTGTCATCGCTCAGCTTTAATAAACAAGTTCATGTGTCATTTGGACAGGCTGAGAATGAAAATTTACACTAGCGTCTTAAATAATCTTGAATATGAAGAAATAAAAAACACATATATTTTAAAGAAAACAATTTCTTGTTCCCATGACTCCCCTGCCCATCAGCAGTTTCTCAGCCATTGGTTAGTATGCTGCTCTATACCCCTCATACTCAAAAGTATTTATTGAAGCATATTCTGGGGGGAATGTAGGCAATTTGGAGATCACCACTACCCTTGTTCTCATAAGGCCTCTTCAGACTCTCCTTGAATTTTGTTAGCTCAACAATGTGACAGTTACAGAGGCAGTGTGATGCCCAATGAGAAGAGTGAGCTAGCCATAACCTTGAGCATCATCTGTACCACTTACTGGCTGTGTGGCCTTAGGCAACACACTCAACTCTTTGAATTCTCTATTTCTTCCTTTGTGCAAATGGTCTGTGCTAATACCTACCTTATTATTACTTGTTAAATAAAGTATATTTGTTAAAAAATAAAATTTATTCATTAAAAAAATGGGTGGGAAAGTGTCTAGCATAGGTCTTGGTACATACTAGGTATCTGAAAACTATTTTCCTCCCCTCTCTTCTTTTTGTCAGAGTTTGTGCTAGGGGCTATTAGAAATAAAAACACAAATATGACCCAGAACCTGCCCTTGGGATGCCTGACTGTAGTACAAAGGAGAAATGTAATTGGTGCTCCACAGAGGGTCAAGTGAGTCGCTCAGTGGAGCACAGAGGAGGCAGGGATTGATTCTGTGTTGGGCAACTGAAAAAGCCATGAAGCAGGAAGTGGCTTTTGAGAAAGAACTTCATGAATTGGCAGGATTTCTCCATTTCTTTTCCCTTCCCTTATCGTTCATTTTCCTTTCTTCTTAAGCACATATTGACCCAGAATTAAAAATGTACAGAGGCACAGAAGGCTTAAAACACAGTCAAGACTCTCTGGTCTTGTCGTCCTGGCTCTCCTTCTTGTGTTGGCTTTGTCCTCAGGTGCATGGATACTAGAGAGCAACTCACAGCATCTCCTGTAAACTCAATTTTCAGAAAACTGCCACAGGTGCAAACAGATGCTTGCACACTGTTGTAGGGGTTCACAGACTCTGGGCCCCCTCCGTCAGTCCCAAACTTAACACTCCAAATGAAGAAAATAACCTGTGTGTAGATGAGGCGATGGCCATGGTACTCCTTCCCTTTTTTTTTTTTAAAGTTTTATTTATTTATTTCGGGTGGGGGGGCAGAGAGAGAGAGAATCCCAAGCAGGACAGGGAGAGAGAGAGAATCCTTCGTCGGGCTCTGCACTGTCAGTTGAACTCACGAACCGTGAGATCATGACCTCAGCCGAAATCAAGAGTCACTTAACCTACTGAACCACCCAGGCACCCCTCTTCCCTTTTTTTTGAAGTTAGTTTAAAAGGGGCCTTCTCAGTTGAAATTGGGGTGAGCTATTCTGATTCCTTTCTTAAACAGTGGAGCTCTGGAGTCAAACTTGCCTGGGCAGGGAGAGAGCAGGATTTTAACAGAGCGATGAGAGAGGAAGCAGGTTCAGGCTGATGAAACAGCCTGAGCACAGAAAGGCTCTGTGACAGACAAGCTTAGGAATGTTTGGGGAAGGTGAATAGACAGGTCTGACTGTAGAGAGGTTCTATCAGGGAAAGTCCTGGTGACAGTGTACAGCTTGAGGGGTAAGAATAGGGCTGCCTTCACTTTCAGGCAGTGGAATCACCGAACTGTGTTATATAGCATTTATCACAGTTGTAATTTGACACCTGTGTGATTGTTTGATTACTGTTTGCTTTCTCCACTTGTCTGTCAGGTCCAATGAGCACAGGCACTGTGTCTCTTTCTGCTCACCTCTGTTGTCCGATACTGATTGATGGCCTACTACATAACAGATGTTCGGTACACATTCTGGAAATTAACAGGTGGATGAATGGGGGAATGAATGGTGTCTGGGTGGGGAGGGACACTCTGGATCAATGTTTCTAACAAATGTGAGCTCCAATACTTGGTTTGATTCTCCTTCACGGCTTCCTTCTTTGCTTATCAGTAGTCATGAAGCAGGGGTAGGAATTGGCACCTTGTGGGTCAAGCTTTCCTCCAGGCAGATCAGATTACTGGAGCTCTTGTTGGTGAATTGTGCAAATCATGGTTGGCATCTGCCAAGCCCTTGTCCTGTACACACACTGCTCGACCTGAGGAAGCTTGAAGTTGTCTTAAAACATGCATTTTTGGAATTAGATAAGACTGCTTCAAATTTTAGCTCTACCTCTTATTAGCTATAACTGTTTGAGGAAATCACCTCACTTCTCTGGATCTCCTTTCCTCATCTATAAACCAGGAAAGATAATAAACATCTACTTTATAGTATTGTGAGGATTAAATTAGCTCAGTAATATAAAGGGGCTGGCACATCATAGGTGTTCTTTGTTTTATTTTTTACATTTTATTTTCTTTTCTCATTGTGTCCTTGAAAATTGCAAGGAGTATTTCTTTTCTTTTCTTTTTTCTGATTTTATTTTTATTTTTATTTATTTATTTATTTATTTTTTTATTTTTATTTTTGGGACAGAGAGAGGCAGAGCATGAACGGGGGAGGGGCAGAGAGAGAGGGAGACACAGAATCGGAAACAGGCTCCAGGCTCCGAGCCATCAGCCCAGAGCCTGACGCGGGGCTCGAACTCACGGACCGCGAGATCGTGACCTGGCTGAAGTCGGACGCTCAACCGACTGCGCCACCCAGGCGCCCCTCTTTTTTCTGATTTTAAAAGCAACTTCATGCTCAGTGTAGAACATTTGTTCTAAACAGCAAAGTCTAAAAGAAAAATTAGCAACTGCATTTGAGATAAACACGATTCGCATTTTGATGTGTTACCTTCAAGTGTTTTCGCCATTCATGAGAGACTTGATTGTAAAACAGATAATTCTGTCACATGGTGGACAATGCAAGGGAGGACATAAAGGTAAACAGTGAGAAGTAAGCCTTCCTCTGTACCCAGACCCCAGCCACCAGTTCCCCTCCTCAGAGACAACCACTGTTACCAGGTTCTTAGGTGGCCTCCTAGAGACAGTTTACATATTTAGAAAATCTATTTTATTTTCATACCATCTTCTTCTTATGCAAACACTGGAATAGTGTATGTGCTATTTACACTAGAGGCTGTCACAAAAGTGAGTTCCCTTTTAGCGCTCATAGATATCTCTGTGGGCAGGGCCACATACGGCTCTGGTGACAGGTTCTGAGGGCTCAACAAGGCTTGGTCTCAGATGTATATTTTTACTCTTTGAACTGAAAATCTGCAGACAACTCAACAGGTGTTAGAGTTCTCAGTCTCAACCGTTTCTACAGTTGCTCATGCGAGGAGTAGATCTGCAGGCCATGGCTGGAGCCAGCTGACAGGGCAGTCTGAGGTAGAATTAAAGCTACTCCAACATTTCATTGACCCTCAGTCAATTTTCTTAAAGTTTATTTATTGATTCTGAGAGAGAGAAAGCGGGGGTGGGGGGGGGGAGGAGGGGCGAAGAGAGGGAGAGAGAGAATCCCAAGCAGGCTTCATGCTGTCAGTGCAGAGCCTGATGCAGGGCTCGATCTCACAAATCTGTGAGATCATGACCTGAGCCAAAATCAAGAGTTGGACACTTACCCAGCTGAGCCACCCAGGCGCCCCTGACCCTCGGTCAATGTTTTCTAAACTGACAATTGGGACGAGAGTTCTGACATGGAAAGGTAATATGTTGTAATTGGGATTGATCCAAAAATCAGGGATGTGTGCCCCCTAGAATGCACTGGACTGAAGACCAAAGCCCAATCATTCTAAGACCAGTCCTGCCCCTGCCCCCACCCTTCAAGCCCCACAACTCTGCTACCCTCAGCTCCTGTCACTGGAGCCTCTTCTCTGCAGGCTACATCCATCCCAGTGCAGGTCTGTCCCGTTCATACTGTCACTGGGCCTTGCCTTCAAATTGGCCCTCCTTGCCAGGTGCTCTCCACTCAGCCTCCCTCTTTCCCTCCTGTTAATTCATCAACACAAGAACACTGAGAACTTGACTCTCCATGGAGTCCAGTGGATATGGAGTGGGGATAGGAAGTTGGATGTGTTCAAAGCTAAGCTCCAGAGAACAGTGAGTAAGAATGGACTGATGCATTTGAATATCGTACACTTGAAACTAATGTAACACTGTATGTTAATTATATTGGAATTAAAATGAAAAATGAAAAAAAGAATGAACTGATGCATTTGAGACCCCTCATCTGGAAAATGAATATTAAGTAATATAATGGATATGGCAGTGCTTTGTAAAGTGTTAAGTGCTATATAAACATAAGGGACTCATATTTTTTTTAAGTTTTTTAAATTTATCTTGAGACAGAGAGATAGAGAGTGAGCAGGGGAGGGGCAGAGAGAGAGAGAGAGAGAGAGAGAGAGAGAGAATCCCGAGTAGGCTCCATGCTGTCAGCATAGAGCCTGACGTGGGGCTCGAACTCACAAACAGTGAGGTCATTTCCTGAGTTGAAACCAAGAAGGGACTCATATTTTTATGAGGATGATGATCATTTAAAACTAAGACACGTAAACCAACAATTTTACAAATGAACTTTTAAATTACAGAAGTGCTACTTCCTTTTAGAGGATTTATAAAGTATGTAAAAAAAAAAAAAAGGAAGAGAAATTCTCAGAGTCTTATTAGAGAGTGTAGTACCTTGTATTATTTATACAGTATATTCCCTTTCTATCCTTATAGGACTATTTCTGTGGGAGGATTATTTTTTCCTTGACAACAGATTTTGCCACGTGACTTACTCTGGTTGGTTAGGTGTGAGTGGAAATGGCACGTGCAACTTCTGAGCTAAAATTTTAAGAGCCTTTCGGTAGCTCTGCTGTCTTTTTTCTCCTTCTGTCATAACACTGGCATATATCTCAGTCAAGGGCTTTTCAGTCATCTTGGAATGAAGACCCCTGTAGGACATATAATGTGAGTGAGAGATAATCATTTAATCTTGCCAGCATCTGAGATTTGGGGGTTGTTTGTTACTGTAGCAAAAATTATCCTAAGATACCTGATATCCTGAGATATCATACCTGTTAATATTTTGGTGTACACACTTCAGCCTTTATTTTTATGCCTGTGTCCCATATTTTCAATAAAAAGTGGATTATAACATACCTGTGGTTTTGTGAAGTGTTTTTCTCATTTCAGCTGCAAATGTTTTAGTATATATTTCTAAAAGACAAGGATTCTTCTTTAAATATAATCACAATACCATTACCACACTTAAAATGAATAATAATCTGAATTAAGGATCCAAATAAGGTCCATACTTTGCACTAGCTTGATGTGTCTCTTACATCTCTGTGCGTTTTCAGGTTCCTCCTCTCCGTCTCTCTCTCTCTCAGCCTTGTGATGTATTTGTTGAAGAAATTGAACGGGCTGTTCCGTAAAGTTTCTCACAGTCTGGATTTTGCTGATGGTATATTCCCATGGCATCATTTAACATGTTCCTCTTTCTGCTGTATTTCCTGTAAATTGCTGATTAAATCTAGAAGCTTGATCAGGTTCAGTGAACAGATTTTTAAACTCAGTACATTATGAACATTTTCTATGTCATTTAATTTTCTTGTACATACTTTATTAATGACTACGGGGTTGTTGAAAACAAGAACGTACTATCATTTCTTTAGCTATAGTCCCCTATTGTCAGTCATTGGGATTGTTCTAATTTTTTGTTGCTACACACAACTCCCTGATAAACCTCCTTGGGGACTAATGGTTTTCTGGCCTGATTTGCCTCTCTTCTGTTCTCTTAGTTCCTGCGGATGGTGGATGCCTGTGCTAGCTTCCTAACAGAAGCCTTGAATCCAGAAAACTGTGTTGGAATACTGAGGCTGGCAGATACACACTCCTTGGACAGCCTGAAAAAGCAGGTGCAAAATTACATCATCCAAAACTTTGTGCAGATTCTGAACTCTGAGGAGTTCCTAGAACTTCCCGTGGACACTCTGTACCACATCTTGAAGAGTGATGAGCTGTATGTAACAGAGGAGGCTCAGGTGTTTGAGACTGTGATGAGTTGGGTCCGGCACAAACAGTCAGAACGACTCTGCTTGCTCCCCTACCTCCTTGAGAATGTGCGCTTGCCACTGCTGGACCCGTGGTACTTTGTGGAGACGGTGGAGGCAGATCCTCTCATCAGACAGTGCCCGGAGGTCTTCCCGCTGCTTCAGGAAGCCAGGATGTACCACCTTTCAGGCAATGAGGTGAGCTGACGATGAGCAACACTGGCTAACCAGTGAGGTAAAGGAGTCTGCGGGCCTCACAGAAATAGAGGTGAGGCTGGCTTACAGAACCTTACTTCACGGTGAAGACAATTGCCACACCATCTATGGTTTGAGTCAGGCAGATCCAGATGCCCTGGATTTCTGATCTGTGAAATGGGGATGATACCGCATCATAAACAGCTACTGAGAGGATTGAGTGAGATAGGAAATTGCTCAGCACCGTGCCCAGCACATCCTTCCTCTTCCCAGGGCTTAAGGGTAGAGGTTGGTGGGGGTGACGTACACAGGACAGAATGTGCCCTGTTCAGTCACCATTCCACAGGAGCACAGCTTTCCTAGTTTGACCGCTCTGGGAACTGCGAGTCTCTTGGATATCCTGTGAATGTTACCTTGGTTCAGACTGTCGTTGTTTTCTTTCCGAATTTCCAAAAATTCCTCAAAACTCACCTTCCTGCCCTCAGTCTGGCCTCCCTCCAATTCATTCACCAGCTGGATAATCTAAAACTCAAGCCTCATCATTGTGTTCTTGGGCTTACCCTCTTCGTGGCTCCCCGTGACTCCCAGGATCAAGCCCACACACTTCCTGCCTGAGCTCCTGTTGCAGGGAGTATGGCCGGAGTCGCAAAAGAGGAGTCCGAAAACAAAATGCAGTTAAGTGAAGGTCCTCATACTCGAGTCGGAATGAGGCCCCGACTCCAGAATGAAGCTTCTTTTTATTAGGATAATTGCTAAAGACTACGTGCATAAAGTCGGCTAAGTAAGTGTGTTAATCAGGCTAATGGTTTAGCTTTTCAAGGTTGAATTTTGAGTTAATTGGTTTCTATACCACTAGGAAGGGTCAGGTGTGAAGGACAATCTGGCCCTGGACAAATGGCTCTAGGTGTTCCTTAGGAGCCGCAGTTGCATTCAGCTGTGTAAACGTGTCCTAAGCCCTTGCACCTTCTTCAGCCCTTCCCTTTTGAAGTCTCCTCCTTTGAGCCTTCCCTCCTGCATCTCCCACATCTCCCAGAGCCTGGCCCTACGCTCTTCACCTCCTGCCCACTTCTCTAGCTCCATCTCCAACCTCTCCCTTCTGCTACACCCTAATGCTCTGCTTGCAATTCCCCAAAGTGGACGTGCCTTTTCACCCTCTATTGCAGGCGAATGAGGTGCTGTTCAAATGCCTTTTCCTCTCTCCATCTAATTAACTTCTACTCTGGCTTCAAAAAGTTAAAGCATCACCTTCTTCAGAGACCTCTTTCTTCTCATAGTCCCTGGTGCATTGCTCTATCGTAGCACCAACCACCGCGTGGTAACCATTGTGTTCCTCATCTGTAAATGTCTCTATACTGGGAGCTTGTTATGGTAGGAAATATATCTTATGGGACTTTTCATCTCCAGACCTTAGGAGAAGCCCTGGTGTAGAGTAAGTGATTGGTAAATGTTTGTTGAATGAAGAAATGAGTACCAAGATGATGAATACATGTATCATTTGGATGTTCCTGGTTCTGCTTAACAAATTTCAGAAGAAATGTTTTATTCAAATCTTTATAAAGACAAAAATAGGCTTAGTGGAGAGGAACAAAACTATCCGGAAATAATACTATAGGGATAGTGTATTTAAAGCTTATACACATGAACACACACACACACACACACACTCACACACACACACACACACACATATGTGTATATATATATATATATATATATATATATATATATATATATATATATATACACCACTGTCCAGTAGATCTGGGATAGGCTACCAAAACTTCATTAGGCCATTGATAGAAATCCTAGCCACAGGTGGTTTAGAAATTGTCTTTCTGAGGCCCCTGGGAGCCTTCTTTTCCTGTGCGTCCTCTTCTCATTCTTTGTTGCCCTCAGATCTGCTGTCATTGGTTCACTCTGCAAATATATCCTTAAATGTTTGGCAGAATTTACCAGTGATACTATCAGAACCAGGAGTTTTCTTTGTGAGGTTTTTAGCTATAAACTGTATTTCTTTAGTAGATATAGGGTTATCTATTTCTTCCAGAATGAGCTTTGGTAGTTTGTGTCTTTCAAAGAAGTTGTGGAATTTATTGCCATAAAGTTGCTCACGGTATTCCTTTATTATCCTTCTAATAACTATAGAATCCATAGTGCTGTCACATCTCTCATTCTAGATATTGGTAATTTGTGTCTCCTCTTTTTTTTTCCCCCTGATCAGTCTGGTTAGAGGCTTATCAATTTTATCAAAGAAACAGCTTCTGGTTTCATTTGTTTTTATAGTTTATTTCGCTTATTTGTACTCCGATCTTGATTATTTTCCTTCTCTGCTTGCTTTGGGTTTAATTTTCTTTGATTAAAAAATTTTTTTTGTAATGTTTATTTATTTTTGAGACAGAGTGTGAGTGGGGGAGGGGCAGAGAGAGACGCACACACACACACACAGATCTGAAGCAGGCTCCAGGCTCTGAGCTGTCAGTACAGAGCCCGACATGGGGCTTGAACCCATGAACCATGACATCATGGCTTGAGCTGAAGTCTGGCACTTAACCGACTGAGCCACCCAGGCACCCCTAATTTTCTTTGATTCTTTTTTTTAAAGTGGGAGCTGAAGTCATTGATTTGAGAACTTTCTTTTTTTTTCTGGTATTGCCAGCAGTGCTATAAATTTCCCCCTAAGTACTACTTTAACAGCATCCCATGTATTTTAATAAGCTTTATATGTATGTATGTATGTATGTATGTTTATATGTATGTATATATTTAGTTATTGTAAATAAGTCCTAAACACCAGCTATTTGCCAGATATGGCCCTGGGCACTACAAAAACAGTTTCTGCCTTATGAAATTGATGGTCTGTCAGAGAAGCCAAGACAGTAAGCAGATGAACAGTGATGAGTACACAGATGTAGGAGTCTAGGCAACCATATGGGCCCTGCCCTATGCTAGATATGTGGGTCACTGGCAGATGGCTCAGCACCGGGCATTAAAGCTCTCATAAAATTGCAGACTGTGTCAGTCTCTGCAGCTGCTCTCAGTTCAGGGTCTTGATCAACTACACTTCCAGTATTCTAGCTATTTTTATTTCTGCTTCCTGTTTCCTAAGTCCCTGAAATGCAGGTGATAAAGGTTTTCCTCTTCTATAAAATATCTGTACTATGCCTTCTGCAAAATTGCTGCTATGAAATATGTGCTTTGACTTCAGTGTTTGCAGCGTAGGGGAGAGTGGGAGACAGAAGTCTTCTATCTGGAAGAGTTTCCAGTGGCAGGAACTTGGGCTTGCGTTTAGGTAGATCTGAGTTTTAATCTTGACTGTACAATTTACTGACAGTGTGACCTTGGGTAAGCTACTTAGCTGCTTTAAAGCTCTGTCCTGCCCTGTAACATGGAGATAATGATGTCTACCAACTGATAACAATTGTTTTGAGAATTAAGTAAGGTAATGAACGTGATGTGGTTAGCAGTGTCTGGCTCATGGTATGAGACCCCACAAATGAAGACTGTTCTCGTTCTTTTGCAGTTCCTTTATGGTGCTCTGTCTCCCACAACCAAGCATTTTCCTTCTCTGAAGCTAACATTTCTCTTTTCACTGTGTCCTAGGGTTGCTGATTTATTGTCCTAAATCCTTCCCAGGGCACTTTCTCATTCCCATGTTACAGTCTTGGTAGCTGAACCAACCAAACACAGTGATCTTCGAATCAGAGTCTCATTGCCAGTTGATTCCCTGAAACTCCCCATCTGTTTGCTGCCTGAATGATCTTGGGTTTACTCCTCAGAATAGTAGTGAAAGCCTGGAGGCTAGTCTCTGAACACACTTCTCCCCTTAACCTTCCTTTTCCAAACTTGAACCCTTCTTGCCCTATCATTAATCTCTCCCTTTTAACCTTGTTCCTCCCCTAAGCTCGTAGAGGTGGTGGCAGTGGGATATTTTAGAACCCTAAAAGCAGATGTCAATCCACATTTGATTTAGGGGTGGTAGCCAGTACCTTCATTGAGAGAAGTCTTTTGGGGCAGAGAAAGTTTCTCCTGTATTTAATTACAGGAGAAATTTAGGTGGTCTCCTAAATTTCCTGCGACCACCTTGATCTGTACCAAAGACTGCTCTGACATGTGTGGTGTCATTCATTCCTGAGGACAGAGGGGGCAAAGGCCCAGTCTTGAGGACAGCTTTGTTGAAGCAATATGATCACTTCTGTTGGTCCTCTAGTACAGGCCCTGTTAATGAGTAGTCAGTAAGGTGAAACTGCCTGTTCTATTGAAAAAAATTTTTTAATGTTTATTTTTTGAGGGAGGGAGGGAGAGAGAGACAGAGAGAGAGAGAGAGAGAGAGAGAGAGAGAGAGAGAAAACAGGGGGGAGGGGCAAAGAGAGAGAGGGAGACACAGAGTCTGAAGCAGGCTCCAGGCTCTGAGCTGTCAGCACAGAGCCTGACGCAGGGCTCAAACTCACGGACCTTGAGATCATGACCTGAGCCAAAGTCAGACGCTTAAGGGACGAAGACACCCGGGTTGCCCCTGCCTGTTCTGTTTTTAACAATCTGAAAATAAACTGGTTAGGCCTGATTGTTGCATGCGATTCTTTGGCAAACACTTCTGTGTGTCTGCAACAAAGTTGCACGTCTCTGACTTCAGACAGGCACGTCTCATGCCTTTGGAGTTAATATTTTGCCAAATGTAGCTGTGTTTACAGTTTGATAATAGTGCCACCACTGAGGAGTCCTGCAGTGCCAAGTGATAAGGCAGGTCTTAATACCCAGCAATTCCATCAACTAGATGCCTGTATTAGTTTTCTATTGCGGTGCAACAAATTATCCAAAACTTTACAGTTTAAGACAACAAACATTTGTTATCTCACAGCTGGCAGGAATCTAGGCTTAGTGGTTTAGTTGGGTGGTTCTGGCTCATAGTCTCTTACGAAGTTGTAGTCAAGCCATTAGCTGGGGCTGCTGTCATCTCAATGCTCAAGCGGGGTTGGAGGATCAACTTCCAAGCTCATGCATAGGATTGTCGAGAGGTGTCTGTTCCTTGCTGGCTATTGGCTAGAAGCCTCAGTTTCTGCCAGATGGGCTTCTCCATAGCAGCTGGCTTTCCTCAGAGCAAATGGCCCCAGAAAAACTGAGAGAGCAATCAAGATGAAAGCTATAGTGCTTTTGATAACCTAGTTTCAGCAGAGATATACCATCACCTTTGCTGTATTCTGTTGGCCCAGGGACCAACCCTGGAATAATATGGGGAGAACAACATAAAATGTAAATATCCTGAGGTGGGGATTACTGGGTACCACTGAGGAAGCTGTTTATAACAGTGATCTAGACTGGGAAAAAATATCTGTATCAGGTCCTGAGTTACCTAGCTCTCCTATTCATTCATTCATTCATTCATTCATTCACTCATTCAACAAAGGTTTATAGAAACTCACAACCTCCAAGCACTGTTCTTGATGCTGAGAATCCATTGAAGAATAAGGGCTGTTCCTGCCCTCAGGGATCTTCTAGTAAATTACAAAGAAGTATACAAAGTGCTGTGATGGGGAAATTCAGGACTGTGGGAACATGTGTGGAAAGTCAGGAGGCACCTGGATGGCTCAGTCAGTTAAGTGTCTGATTCTTGGTTTCAGCTCAGGTCATGATCTCATGGTTTCATGAGTTCGAGCCCTGCATCGGGCTCCATGCCAACAGTGTAGAGCCTTCTTGGGATTGTCTCCTCCCTCTCTCTCTGCCCCTCCCCCACTTGTGCGCGCGTGTGCGCACACGCTCGCTCGCGCTCTCTCTCTCTGTCTCTCTCTGGTGCACCTGGGTGGCTCAGTCGGTTAAGCATTTGACTTCGGCTCAGGCCATGATCTCCAGGTTTGTGAGTTCAAGCCCCGCATTGGGTTTTGTGCTGACAGCTCAGAGCCTGGAGCCTGCTTCGGATTCTGTGTCTCCCTCTTTCTGTGTTCCTCCCCTGCTCCCATTCTCTCTCTGTCTCTCAAAAATAAATAAAGATTAAAAAAAAAAAAAAAAAGAAAGTCAAGAATAGGCTCTTGGAAGAAAGGACAATGGGACATTACAAATAGTGCCAATGACTTAAAAGGTAAGTGGATGGGGAAGTGGTGTGGGAAATCAAGGACAGATATTAGGTGGGGATCCAGATAGCAGGCAGAAATGCAGGGGTTTTAGTCAATTGGAGCCGAGTCTTACATAGCCCAGGACTCAGGAATGGGGTACCAGTCTGGGAATCAGGAGTAAGATCACAGTCGAGTCCCCTACTGGCCAGCAGGCTATTGAGGCAGGAAAGCAGTCACTATGAAGAAGATAGGGGGCTTTGGAGGGAGGCTGAGGCATGGCTCTCAGAGCTGGAATAAAGGTCACATGGGGACCAGTTCTGGGAGGAACCCATTGCTGTCCTCTAAGCATTGCCCTACAATCCCTAATCCTCTTGAGAGGTTGTGCTGTGAACCAGGGTAGATAGTTGGAAAGAAAATCACAGAGTGGCAAAAACTGTCTTTGGTGCTCATCTTTCAGCTCCTGTCCTGCCAGCTTGGTATTCTCATAGTGCCTCCCAAGTTCCCAGGACCACCCCTCCCACCTTTATCTCAGTTGTCTTTTCCACTGTCAATGCCCTCAGGTTCTGCCCATTGCCCCACACATCCTTACTTTCTGCTGGCCCCCAGAAGAGAGTCCTGCCACAGACTTTATGGCCATGAATTGAGGATGCAAAATTTACTGTATCTGACTCTTTGGTACAAAAAAACGAAGTCTGTGATGGACAAGTAGAGGTTGGATTTGGCTGGCCTGATTACTTGTGACCATTGATTGGATTCACCACTTAGGGTGCAGTTTTTGCTACTGTAACTTGTTTGTTGCATCTGTGGTCAAGACTGAAGCTTCATAGTCTGTGTTAGGTCAGCTTGACCTTGCAGGAAAAAGCCGCTTAGGTCATCTGGGAAATGGGTGCTGCCTCTCTGTCTCCCATCAACCCACCTGCAGAACCTTCCCCACTGAGCCCAAGGGACAGATGGAACCAGGAGGAGGGAAGCCGTCCCCTTTCCCTAAGAATGCCGATATGACATCTCCAGCTGCTCCTACCACCATGACTACCTGTTAAGGGCTGTGCATGTGCCAGGTGCTCTGCTCATCCCTCTACGTCATGACTTCATGAGTGCTCACAATGACCTGATGGCACACAAGTGATGACAGGCATTTGCAGAGATTGTGTTGCTTCTCCAAGGTCACATGGCCATACGTGATGAAACCAGGGCCAAACTCTGGTGTGTTTGATGTACAAACCTCTGTTCTTTAAGCTGGGTTCAAATATCTGTGGTGTGGGTGTATTTGCTTGTTCAAGGCTCTGAAGGGTCATATCTTTGGTGTTGGAACCCAGTCCTCCAACCTCCCCGGCCACACCGTGCTCCCTTTTGGTTTTTCCTTCCTAAGTCTCTAAGTGCTCTTAGGTGCCTACTATCAGGACTTCTCTTTCAGAAGAGGTCGGGTGGTGAGCAAAGTCTGGGATATCATCAAGAAATTGAAACCAGGAGAGAGTGGAAGGTGGCCAAAAATGAAATTTCAGGATTTAAGCCCTGGTGAGGCAAGAAGTGCATTTGATGGTAAATGGACCTGGATTTCTTAAGACAGCAGCAAGAGCAACAATGTAGCCTTTGTTGAGTACCTGTTATACACCAGGCCCCTTTCAGGCCAAGCACACCATGTATATGATACCATTTAATCCTCACAACAAACCTATGAGGTAGTTACCACTAAAATTCCCATTACACAGATGATGAAACTGAGGCTCAAGGAGGTGAGGTCACCTGGTCATATGGTGGCAGAGTTGGGAATTGGGCTCTTCTCTGTCTGGCTCCATAGCCTAGTCTCTGAACCTCTGTGTCATCCTGCCTTTATGTACTCCCGTTGGTTTTCCAGATCATTTCCGAGCGCACCAAGCCCAGGATGCATGAGTTTCAGTCTGAGGTATTCATGATCATTGGTGGCTGCACAAAGGATGAACGGTTTGTGGCGGAGGTAACCTGCCTGGACCCCCTGAGGCGCAGCCGCCTGGAGGTGGCCAAGCTCCCCATGACGGAGCATGAGCTGGAGAGTGAGAACAAGAAGTGGGTGGAGTTTGCATGCGTGACATTGAAAAATGAGGTCTACATCTCAGGTAAGCAGGAGCCACATGATGCCAAAGCAAGCCCCAGTGGCACGATGTACTTTCCTGAGTGAGAGCCAGGCCACCATCTTACAAGAATTACTGTGAATGGCAATGGTCTAACTCTGACTGGATCAGCATACAGAAACCCAGGGGGTCTTATCTGGGAAAGCACATTATTACTTAATGGACACTAACCTGTGAGCAGTATTGTACTAGGATCTGGGGTAGCAGGCAGACAGGTCCAGTCCTTCATGGAAAAGGAAGAAGTAAACTGATACTAGAGTTTATTTGGTGTTTGCTCTAGGTGTAGGGTTCTGAGCTGGTCACTAGGAATACAGTAATGAATAAAAATGTCTGCTCTTCTCCCCAGACCTGAACCTCAGCTCAAGTTTACTGTCATACTTTTGGATGCTCCAGTAGAACATCGTACTTTTTCATTTCACACTTCTTTCTTTCTTTTTTTTAGAGAGAGAGAGAGAGAGAGAACGTGCAAAAGTAGGGGGGAGAGAGGCAGAGGGAGAGAGACAGAGAGACAGAGAGAGAGAGAGAGAGAGAGAATCCCAAGCAGGCTCCACACTCGGCAGGGGCCCGTTGTGGGCTTGATACAACAACCCTGGGATCACGATGCCAAGCTGAAATCAAGAGTCAGATGCTCAACTGACTGAGCTACCCAGGCACCCCTCATTTCTCTCTTCTAAGTTATTTGCTTAATTATTTACAATTACACTATGCCTCATTCCCATTAGTCCTTCAATTCTACAAGAGTCAATACTATATTGTCAGTACCTAGTACTGTGCCTAGCTACATAGTAAATAATAAATATTTATTAAGTGACAAAATCTGTACCATTTTAACAGCACAGTAGGTGAATTTTCACTTTGGTGGCATTTAATCATTTGCCTGTCACACCAACTCTGTAAGGTAGGTGATTTTAATCTCCAAGTTACAAATGGAGAAAATGGAGGCTCTGAAAGATTATGGAACATATCTAAAGACAGGTCATACCTTGGTAAATGTCAGACAGGGTTCCAACCCAGGTTCTGTGAGTCTATCCTCTCCCAATGACATCAAAAGTCACCCAGCTCTTCTGGGAGCCCCAAGGAAGGAGACAAGCATACCTTGTCCTCTCTTGGAGGCTTTTTCTAATCTGAACTTGTTTGGGGAAGAGCTTCTTCGCAGAACTGGCTTCCTCCAAAGTCAAGGGCAGGTCAGTTCTTCCCTGGGTATGTTAATACCATAGATTAGATTATAGCTTTCATTTATCTTGTAGAAGTATTTTTTTGATTGTTGTAGAAGATTCAAATAATACAGGGTGTAAAGTAAAATATGGCAGTTTCTCTGTGCTATTACAATCCTATACGTTTTAACTTTTTTACAAAAATAGTTTTATATTGGCTTAGAGTAAGTAATGCCAGCTGCTGTAACAAACACTAAATCTCAGCGAATTATGGCAGTAGTATGTGGGCACTGGGGGGTGTGGACCTCCTTCACTCAGTCATTCAGGGACCGAGGTTCTTTGCATCTTATGATGCTGCTGTTTTCCACACGTGGTCTTCAAGTTTGATGCATTAGAGGAAGAAGGAGACACTGAACAAGTTGAGAAGGCATACCTGCTCATAACAACCTCAGCCTGGACATGAGGCATTAGTCTTCTCGCATGCTATTAGCAAGAACTAGCCACATACCCCCACCCCTGCAGTCCCAGCCCCCATGCGGTGGGCTAGGAAATGTAGTTGAGCTGTGTGTACAGGAGGAAAAAACAGATTTCGGAACCATAGTCAGTCTTTGTCACATACACTACACATGTTGTTCTACAACTTGTCCTTCGCCTCACTTAAACTTTTTGTTGTCTATTTAAAAGTGACACTGGGGGCGCCTGGATCGCTCAGTCGGTTGAGCATCTGACTCTTGATTTGGGCTCAAGTCATGATCCCAGGCTCATGAGATTCAGCCCCTTGACAGGCTCCTTGCTGAGCATGGAGCCTGCTTACGATTTTCTCTCTCTCCTGCTCTTCTCCCCAGCTCTCACGTGCATGCTCTTTCTCTCTCTAAAATAATAATAATAATAAAAAATGACACGAGCAATACATGAAGCCATGCTTGTTATACACAGTTAAATCACAGAGATTTGTGCTTCAATTCACAGTCTCTTTTGGACATCATCACGTGTTGACATAAGGGATCTGTTGTGTGGATTAAGTGATGTAATATGTATTACATAAAGCACAGCACAATCCCAAGCACATAGGAGAGCTCAGCAGTGCTATTCATCATTATTGCTAGTGTTCTTTCCACCAGCTTCAGGGCAGTCTACTGATTGAATGAAATACAGTTTTTTCAGCTTTTATTTTCCCACTGGAAAAAAATGCTGCAATAGGCATTTTAATACACATGTATTTATGAACTTGTGCTGCTCTTTGGAGAGATTCCTGGAAGTGGTCATAAGATGTGTCCATTTAGAATTCTTGTAGATGTTACTAAACTGGTACCAGTTTGCAGTTCAACCAACGTTGAATGACATGGCCCATTTTCTTCATCCTTGCTGACATTTTTTATTATCAATTACATTTTTTTTCATAGCCCAAAATGTTTATATTTACATTCTTGGATCATTAATGATGTTAGCATATTTTCATATATTTATTAGCTAACACTTTATTTTTGAAAATTATCTATTTCTACCCTTTGTTTTTTATTGGTTGTTTGTCTTTTTAGTAATTTTTTGCAGTTCTTATTCTATGTCCTTTGCTATTTGTATTGCAAATAGTTTCTCTCAGACTATGGTTATCTTTGAACTTCAATTTATATTTTATATAGTAACTTTCTTTCCTATGTGATTCTGCGTTTTGTGTCATGCTTAGAAAGCCCCTCTTCACCCCAAGATCATCAGCGTCTCCCATATATTCTCCAGTTACTTTTATACCATTTACTTTTGAATTTTATTTTATTTTATCTTATTTTATTTTATTTATTTATTTTTTAAAAATTTTTTTAACGTTTATTTTTGAGACAGAGAGAGACAGGGCATGAACAGGGGAGGGGCAGAGAGAGAGGGAGACACAGAATATGAAACAGGCTCCAGGCTCTAAGCTGTCAGCACAGAGCCTGATGCAGGGCTCGAACTCACGGACCGTAAGATCGTGACCTGAGCCGAAGTCAGACACTTAACCGACCAAGCCACCCAGGCGCCCCTGAATTTTATTTTAACTATAATGTGAAAGAAGGCTCTAACTTAATTTTTCCCTAAGTAGTCAATTGTTCTAATACCATTTATTTAATGATCCTTATATCTTTCAGTCTGTTCTGTACTCTTGTTTTTCATTGGTCAGTTTGTCTCATTTGATGCTAGTACCACACTGCTTTTATTATTGTAGCTTTTTAGTATATTTTAATATTTGCTGGAAAAATCCTCCTTGTTCATTCTTTTTTCAAAAGTTTCTCAGACATTTTTCCAAATTTACTCTTCAAATGAAATTTAGAATGATCTCTTCAAGTTCCCTGAAAAGTCCTGAAGGCACTGAATGTATTGATGAACTTGGGGAGGGCTGACATCTTTACAGCCCTCGTCTGTCCTCTCGTCTATGCACATGTCATGCCTCCAACCTAATCAGGTCTTCTTTACATCTTGAGGTAAAACTCATAGAGTTTTTGTTTCCTTCTTAATACAGTGTGCATACATTACTTTGAAAGTATATAGTTATTTTATAACTTTAGACGCTGTCGCATTGGGATCAATATCACGCACAGTGTTTTGAATAGAGACCTCTAAAATGCACACAACCCAAGGAAAAAATGGTTGAACTATGTGAACAGAAACTTCATGGAAGAAGAAGCTCAGGAAAAACCAAACCATGGTGTTATTTTTCTCCATCAGCTTGCAAAACAAAATAAGCCAAAAAACGCTCTTAATATATGCTGTGAATGAGGTATAGGGAAAGGTCAACCAGGACAGCTCTGGAAGGCTCTTTGGCAACACCTATAAAAATTCAAGGTGTGCATGCCTTTCCCTTAGAAATCTCACTTCTGGGCTCTACCTTAGAGAAACATTTACCCAGGACACAGAGCATCATCAGTGATACACATTGCCCCACTAGTGCACATTTATAAGTCTGAAAAGTACATCTTTTTTTTTTTTTTTAGATTTTATTTATTTATTTTTGAGAGAGAGAGAGAGCAGGGGAGGGGCAGAGAGAGAGGGAGAGAGAGAATCTCAAGCAGGCTCCATGCTCGCAGTGCAGATCCCAATGTGGGTCTCGAACCCACAAACCATGAAATTATGACTTGAGCTGAAATCCAGAGTTGGACGGTTAACCAACTGAGCCACCCAGGTGCCCCTGAAAAGTACATGCTTTGCTTTAAGTAGTTGGTGATACTCTATGCTGATGGGGAATAGAAACACAAAGCTGTTAAAATATTTTTATTAAAATCCCCCCAAAGATCTTGGTCTCTCTCCCTAACTGAATTATGTATTTTCAGAGAGTTATCTCAAAAAAAATATTTACCATCTCACTCTCAAATTATCTATTGTGAGCATCTAATTCTTTTATAATAAAATCTTTTAACAATAGGACAAACCCTACTTATGTTTTTTATATAGATCAGAGATTTAACCAAGACAATTTTGTAAGATTTCTTGGTGATTTTCCCAGGTTTGTATTTGTCTAAATAAACAAGCAAACAGAACTTAAGGTACTTCCTAATTTGCCTGCCGGTCAAGGTCCTCCTATCCCCACTGCAGTGGTCCAACCTTACCTGTCCTGCTTTACTTCCTATCCCTTGGCTGCACAGACACTGAGTCCAGGTGCCTGCTGGCCCCCATCCACCCAGGCCACTTGGGCGCCACTTCCCTGGAGACTTCTCTGGACCCAATTCACTCAGCCACCTCTTTTCTGAACTCTCACAGCACAGATGTGACACCTAGCACAGTCTGGTACACGATTCACCCCAGCCTCACCTGGCTTTCTCTGTTCCCCTATGTTGGCTCGATTTCCCCATCCAGACCACACACACCTTCACGATTTCTTTTGTTTGGGAGCAGAGCTGACCTGGGGATATAGCATTTAAGGACTGTGGGAAATTATGGGGGAAGCTGTGTTTCTGATATATCTGGTGGCTTCTTAAATGCTCTGTATCTCTTCTAGGTGGCAAAGAGACACAGCATGATGTTTGGAAATATAATTCTTCAATCAACAAATGGATTCAAATTGAGTATTTGAACATAGGCCGCTGGAGGCATAAAATGGTGGTATTAGGTGGCAAGGTCTATGTGATTGGAGGTTTTGATGGCTTACAGAGGATCAACAATGTGGAGACCTATGATCCCTTCCATAACTGCTGGTCAGAGGTATAACAGATTATTTCTATGAGTAATTTTGTATTATTACTTCAAAGCTTTAAAAAAGAAGTATGTGCCAATGTAGGTATATGGCTTTCTGATCTCTCTGCTCCCACTGAGAACATTTTTGGTGGCTCCAAGCTTCCCTCTTAATAGGAGCCATTGCTTCAGCATTGCTGATCAGGTCAGAGAAACAACTTCCTTCCAGACGGGGAAGCTCTGCGTGGGCACCTGTCTATCCTGGCAAGAAGCCCAGATGTAGAGGGGAGGCTTGGTTCTAACCTCAGTCTGCATGTCTGAGCTCAGAGTCTGTCTCCTCAGATGCCATCCGCCCTTGTTTTCTCCCCAGTGGGCATACAGAGATCCCTTTCCTACACTGTTTACTGATTCAGAGTCATTTGGTAGGGTTTAAGAAGTTAGCCCTTGTAATTTATGCTAGGTGAATAAACTCCGGAGATCTGCTGTACAACATTGTGCTTACAGATAACAGCACTGCATTTTATGCTTAAAAAGTTAAGAGATATCCTTTTGTAGTTCATAAGTGTGATGATTGGGTCTTCAAACTATTGTGTGACATGTGCCGCCCTCAAACCTTGTTACAACCTTGGCACATTACCTGTCTGATGTGGAAAAAAAATTTGTTAAGAGAGTAGATCTCATGTTAAATGTCATAATAATAATAATAATAATAATAATAATAATAATGAGTAAAACAGTTTCACTTCCTGCATTTCCAGGTTATTCTTAATTACAAATTTTCTTTCTCCTTATGAGACTGTATGTCAGAGTATGTTCCACTTTGAGGAGTGTAAAACATGGCCATCAGAGGCACAAGCAAAGGTAGCTATGTCATCATGGCATCTAACCAAGCAAGACCTGTCAACCTGAAAACTGCTATATAGCCCTTCATATTTTATAGGAGTGTGCCCTACATCTTCTCAACTTGTCAAGTGCCATGACATAGCTGCTCCATGACCCAGGAGGGCCATGTCAAAAGGCAAGAAGCTCTTGGAAGTCCCCTTGAGTGCCCTGCGGTTCACAGGGTAGAAGCACAGGTCTGGCTAAATACCAAAATCTTCATGCTGCCCCAGAGTGGGAGTCTGCTTACCTATGGCCCCCTGAAACCCTTATACCAGCTTTTCTTCCTAGATAAAAGCAATAAGGACAATGGCACATAGTAGGCACTCAGTAAATATTTTTTGAATGAAAGAACACATGAATGAATAGAAATATGCATGTTTGAGAAAGTATTTTTCTCCAAATAGTGGCTGGTTTCATCTGTATAAACACTTATTCCTATGTACACCTTCCCTCCCCTGATAGCTGGACTCTGGGAGAAACAGGCTGGAAACATCCAACACTGAACCCGTTCTAGCCTGTCCAGAGCCTGCAGGGAGGGTGGGAAATGAGTGCTTTGACCTCATGTCTCAAGGGGAGTCAAGCCCACAGGCCTTGTGACTTCAGGCAAAGGATGCCCAGGCTTATGTTCTTGAGCTCCTGGCCTGTGTCCTGTGAACCACTGCAGCAGTCTGGGGGCAGCCTGTAGCTGTGTGACTGACCGCTTCTCCTGATGCCCTGTGCCTCCACAGGCAGCACCCCTTCTTGTCCACGTCAGTTCCTTCGCAGCTACCAGCCATAAGAAGAAACTCTATGTGATTGGGGGCGGGCCCAATGGGAAACTGGCCACAGACAAGACTCAGTGTTATGACCCTTCAACCAATAAATGGAATTTAAAATCGTCCATGCCGGTGGAGTCTAAATGCATCAATGCTGTCAGTTTCCGGGACCGCATCTATGTTGTTGGTAAGTAAATGAATGGCATCTTATTTATCTGAGGTCCCCCACCCATGCAGCCACGGGGGTAGATCAGATAAGGCCCTCCTAGGAACTCACATGGATTCCTGGGTGATGTGGGTGAGGTTGAAAAGGAAGAGAAGGGATTGGTCCAGGCCTTGGTGGGAATTACCTTGTAGTACTGGACACAGAGACAGCCCACGTTTAGGGTACATACAAAATAGACCGACAGTGGGGCCCAGTGGAGGAGCCAGAAGTTGCCACAGGAACGAAGTGTGCTGCAAACATTAGCAAATGTATGAAAATTGAAGTGTGCACAGTATAGTAAGTGACCGATGAATGGTAGCTATCATTATTTCTTATTTTGTGTTCATGGGAATTTTACTCTTTCCACTTGCTCTGGGGCTCTGAAAAGTTGTATTTAGCCACAAGGAAAGCCTGGCTAGCCATACCACAGTTGGCATGGAATTGTTAAGGACGATGGATCTCAATACCAACTACTCATTAGAATCACCTAGGGAGCTTTTTACAAAAATATGCATAGCTAGGCCCTATTCCAGAGCAATTATATCAGAATGAGAGGGAGCACGTTGGTCTACAGTACAAGGTGGTTTTTTTTTTATTTAATTTTTATTTAATGTTTTACTTATTTTTGAGAGAGAGAGAGAGAGACAGAGTATGAGCAGGGGAGGGGCAGAGAGAGAGAGAGAGAGAGAGAGAGAGAGAGAGAGAGGGAGACATAGAATCTGAAGCAGGCTCCAGGCTCTGAGCTGTCAGCACAGAGCCCAACGCCGGGCTTGAACTTGTGAACCTCACAATGGTGACCTGAGCTGAAGTTGGACATTTAACTGACTGAGCCACCCAGGCGCCGCAACAGTGCAAGGTGTTTCTAATGTGCAGGTGACTTTCATGTGCAGCCATGACTGAGAATTACTGATTAAGGAGATGCCAAAAATATGTAACTTCAGCAAACAAGAACTAATCAGAGCAGGCTTCCTGGAGGCAGAATACAGGAACGGATTAAGGAAAAACCCCTTCTGTCTCTTGCTTCAGGTTTCCTGTGTGTTTATGGTCAGCCTCATGACTTCAAAGCTCATCTTAAGATGGGTAACTTGGGCTGGTGTCCCAGGTCATGCTCAGTCTACAAAGAGACGCCACCACCTCTAGTCACTGCCATGTATCGATAGCTTCTGTGTACCAGGCTTTCTGCAGGTGCTTTATGAGCATGGTCCTTCTGACGTCTTACAACCACCGCAGCCTCAGTGCTTATGGTTACAATAAAAAAGTGGCAGAGCTGGGGTTGTGAGCTGAGTGCCCCAACTGTACCAGGCGGTATTTCTTCTAGGGAGCAGTCTTAGGATACATTTTGGCACCACGTGAAGCCAGTCGTCCTTGAGACCCTGATTAGCGCCTGGCAGCAGAGTTTAAGGGGCTCTGTGAAGTGTTTCCAGCACAGACATACTGTCCCTAGAATCCATTAGAGCTTTCTGGAGAGCCGTGAAGCTCCTATTTCCATTGGCGAGATGGTAGATTTGACCTAGCAGAAGTGGGCTTTTTGTGGTTAAAGGGGAAGAAAACCAGAAAAACAGTGAGATGCCCACCGTGTTTCCCTTCCTCCTCAGGAGGGGCTATGAGAGCGCTGTACGCCTACAGCCCTCTGGAAGACAGCTGGTGCCTGGTGACCCAGCTCAGCCACGAGAGGGCCAGCTGCGGCATCGCGCCCTGCAACAACCGGCTCTACATCACTGGGGGGCGGGACGAGAAGAACGAGGTCATCGCCACGGTGCTGTGCTGGGACCCCGAGGCCCAGAAACTGACGGAGGAGTGTGTCCTGCCCCGCGGGGTGTCGCACCACGGCAGTGTCACCATCAGGAAATCTTACACCCACATCCGGAGGATCGTGCCCGGAGCCGTGTCGGTGTGACTGCGGGAGGGCGGAGCCACGGGGGCGCGGGGCGAGGTGCCAGGAGACCTCCCTCCTCACCTGTTGCCCGGGTTCGTCCCACTTCAGACAGCAGGCTGGGCTGGAGCTACAGGCCACACACCTGGGTTCCCCGCGGCTCCACATGGGAGCTCCTTTTGGAAGTCACAGCTTTGGGAGACCAGCCAGGAATGTTTGTGCGACCTACCTCAGGAGGGAAGAAGAGTAATATGTAACATTCAGGACAGACCTGTCCCCTGCCAGGTTCTGTGCCAAGCACTTTTGTGTATCAATTTGTTTAACCACCATAATGACCTGGTCACCGGACATTATCACTTCTGTTTTACAGGTGAGGAAACTTGAGTTTCAGAGAGGCGAAGTACTTTGTCCCTGGTCACCCAGATTATAAGTAGCTAAGCCAAGAGGCTAACTCCAGGTCTTTTCAATTTCAAGGTCAGTGACGGTTCTGTCATGCTGCCTATTTCTGCATAGGAAAACAACAAACTAAACTGGCTCATTTTTTGTTTCTGACAAGTTTGCTGAAGGATTCACTCAGCAAGGTGGGGAAATAAAGTTTTTTCTTTCTTTCTTTTTTTTCTTATATTTAAACCACATGGAATCCTTGGTGTTAGAGCCTTGGGCTCCTTGTCAAGAGGGTTTCAAGTGTTGTTCCATCTGACAGGACCGGAAGATGGGTCTGGGAAGACCTATATGCTTTGAAAGAGATAAAAAATAACTTCTCACCCATCAAAACCTCTTTTTTCTTTCTTTCTTTCTTTTTCTTTCTTTCTTTTTTTTTTTTTTTTATGAGCACAGAGGTGCATTTTGGACTAGAACTCTTGTTGCCAGACACAATTGTACCTTCAGCAGAGTCCAGTGCCCTTGCCTCTCAACGTCCAACACTTGTATTGCAGTGTTAAAAGGGGTTTTCCAGAGACTCAGAATACTGTTTTCGTTGTTGTTTTTAATGTAAACATCCCTACACTGCTGGCCACTGCAAGAATGACTGACTCTTCTTGACAGTATACTTTCTGCTTTTTAGACTGTGACTCGAGTCCGTGTCCCTGAGACCCCACCCTCCTGGAACCTTAGTTTTCGGGATCCTTTCAAGCCCTTCTGTTTGGTTTTTGGTTCAGTTTGGGACAATTTTGACTCAAGGAATGGAGTCTGTCCTTCACTCTGATAGAGCTTTCAAATGAGCTCACTGGAAATTCATTCTAATCCCCAAGTTGGGGAAACAGATTAAGAGATCCTGTTTCATATGCTGTACTTAAAGAGCAATAACAATGATAGCAACATAGTAACTGCATTACCCAATGCGTTTTATTTTCATCATATGATTTCAAATCTCTTTAATAGAGTTTTATTTCATGTCAGATGCAGCACATTGTGCCTGTACTTCTGGAACAGTTTGGGAAGTAGCGGTTTTAGAGTTTATAGTAAGTTGAATTTTCATAGAAAAGTTATGGTTAGAAGAAGCTTAAAGTTCCAAGCTGATAAAAAAGGACTTGGAACATTACAAATGAGTTTTCTGTGTATGCTTAGATCATTGAGGATAAATATAAACACATGTTGGTGTGTGAAAAGCTCTGTGCCTTAGAATCAGGTGTGACAGTTCAGCTCCCTGCTACAAAAAGTAGGAAGGGAAAATACAAACATATCTGGGGACATTTAGAACACATTACAGTAAGTGATGTACTTACTCATGAGCACTAATAACCTTAACAAAGCTTTCAACTGAAACAAGTTAATCTAGTTCCATTTAGCAGACATTCAAGGAGTTCTTTCTGTTTGTCAAGACTTTGGGACACAAACAGGTAAGATAACCACCCCTGAAACATTCAATAAACAGGTAAACAGGCCACTAGTCAACATTATAGTTTTTCTTTTCATCAAGTTAGAGAAAAATGATACATCTGCAAAGTAATGAGGTTACACCCACTTTTCTATTGCCCTTCCAGTGCTCTTCTTGGGAAGCTGTGCTCTTAGGTCAATGATGCGGCCATTGCTTACATATTTGACTTCCTTTGAGATAGTCTTCAGAAACCATTTATGAGTTATAGGAGCAATCATTTTCTGAAGATGATTTCAGGAAGAACTTCCAAAAAGTCTATCCAATGACAACATCAGTGGCATTTGCAAAGAGCTCCCCTCAGAAAGAGAGTGCTCCTTGTCATCGAGAACTTTTGATAAGAGCAGTTGACAAATTTTGTGCCCATCAGTGGATCAGCCTTACTCTGGGAAAGTGAGGATTCAAGACCTCTGTGTTATAAATCTGCTTCTAACTGCAGGACCCAAGTTTCAGGACTAGTTTAGAAAATGTAAATGAAGTCAAGGAAAGGATTCTATGTCATTTTTCATTAAATATTTATTTTTGAGACAGAAAGAGACAGAGCGTGAGTGGGGGAGAGGCAGGTAGAGAGGGAGACACAGACTCCAAAGGAGGCTCCAAGCTCTGAGCTGTCAGCACAGAGCCAGAGGCAGGGCTCAAACCCACAAACCGGGACATCGTGACCTGAGCCGAAGTCAGATGCTTAACAGACTGAGCCACCCAGGTGCTCCAGCTTCTATGTCATTTTAATGTCACTAGATATGCAGGTCAATTGTAAAATCTCAGATGCCTGGCCCTCAAGAGAGATTCTCAATAATGGCATAGGTTGGCAGACAGATACACCTGTTAAGACGACACAGAGTCCTGCACTTAACGCTGCCAGTCAGTAGCTTTTAGGGAAATAAGAGTTCAAGTAATTCAGGGAAACTTTATAAGTGTATCAGGATTTAAGCTTCTTGGCACTAGCCAAGGATGGAAGCTCTTAAAATCGAATTTCCATTTACAGATAAACAATCAATCAAAAAATGTAGTTTGTGTGATTGTCGTACCCATACCACCATCGGGTGATGAGGCAAATTGGCACCAGATGAGTAAGAGGCAAAGGGCCCTAGGACTGAGGAAGGGTATGTGGAACATCCTGGCATAGCACACTGGATCTTGAAGCAGGTCATGTGAATGGACAGAGCATCCCTGTCTGGGAGGAAAAGGATGAAGTAGGAGGAGGAAGAAAAGGTCAGGTTTAAGGATACAGGTCTAGAAAATGATATCATGGTCCCTAGAGTTTGTGAGCATGACTGCATTCTAGAGAAGGGTAAGGGAAGAATAAGGAACAGAGGTTTCAGGGAGTGGCTTCCAGGAGAAGAAAGGCACAAATGAGAGCAGGACTGGCAGCCAGACCCACTTGTTGGGGGTGGGGGTGCCTCTGAGCTTCTTGGCAGGGTCTTCTATTTTACTGCACTTAAAGAGAATGAGGCCCAGAGGTTCTGATGGGATGGAAACTGTAGGAGAGGTTAAGGGACCCTAGTTCCTACAGCTGATCTGAAATGGGCAGGGAGCTGATCTCACCTGAACATCAACAGATACATGTTCTCTTCTTAGCCTTCCCCACATCTTGCAATCAATGACTTCAGGAAACACACACACACTCACACACTCACATTTTGCCCTTGAACTCATACCATTTCTCAGGGAAATACAAATATCATTTGCTTATAGCTGTGAAAGTATAGCTTTGCTATTTATAAAAGCACTTGAGGTACTGTTGTTATTTATATATCCTACTTGATTTTGAAAAAGAAAAGTACTCATTAGAATTTTCAGAGTGGGCAAATACCACTGGAATTTCCTATATAAGGTCCTAACTTGGGGTTGAAAGATCATTTTTTCCTTTAATATTTGATTTGAGTGTTGTATTGGATCTCATAATCTGAAGAGTCAATCTTCATGGAAATCCACAAATATCTCAAGTATGGCTATTGCAAAAACCAGTTTTGGCAGGCTGAATATTCATATTTATAGGTAAAAATAGTCAACACTTAGTTGGCTAAGTCCTTCAAGCATTTTGGTTATATGAATCTGTATTTTTTTAAATGATCAAACTAAGGATATTGTTTATACGTAAGTATACAAATAAAGTTTGTATTTATTCAATAATGTGTGTGGAATGGATAAGATTATGTTATATACAATCACTAGGTGAATTTTTTTTTTTTTTGCTTGTTTTGGCTGATATGAGTTAGTGATATCTGAATACAAATTAATTTATGAGGTGGAAATTTAAAACATTTCAGTTGGTTCAAGAGGGTTTCAATAAAATCATAGGATAGAATTGATCAGAGGTGGTCTATGGAATGGCAAAAATTAGATAGCTTTTACCTCCTTAAAGTCTCGTTGCCTCTGAGCATGCTTTTTACCAACGCACTTGCAAACTATGACTCTCATTTTGCCTGCCTTATCCCTTCTTACAAAAGCCACCTTCTAGGCTTCTGATTTCTGACTCTTAACCCTGTCTTCACCAGTGTCACTGTGTTGTTTCTGAAGCCTTAACCAACCTGTGTGTCTCAAATCAGGGCACAGGGAACTTGGCATAAGAGACAGTGAGCTGTACTTTTCGGCCACTGGAGAATTTGTCATCAATTTAGTTTGTTTTGCATTACAATACAAAGATCCTATGCCACTGAAATGGAGAATCTGAAGTTTTAAAGAAATGTGGGGTCACATGAATAGCTTTACACCATTCCTCCTGGGCCTCCCAAGAAATAGAGGTTCTGGCTCATCTGCTCCAGGGACTCTGGGTGGAAAACCTTGGGAAGCATAGCCCCATTTCACCGGTGGGAAGTGTTCTAGAGTTAATCCTGGGCAATAGATCTGACAACCAGTGCACCAGCTGTGGGTCAAAATGGAGTTTTGACCTTACATTCACTGCTGATCCCTCCAGTTCCCCTGCTGCGTCTAAGTAAGTGGCAATCTGATGCCTGGGCATCCTGGCCAGGGCCTGGCATCTTCCCAACTCTCCTTGGCTCTTTTCCTGCTTTTGGTGTTCCCTGCTGGTGTGTGGCATCCTCTGGACCAGCCTCCTTTTCACTGGAGATGTGGCCTTCATATAGGATCTCTATTCTCCCCTGCCTTCTATGGGCTCATGTCTCATTGTCTGTCCCCTTGGTGCTGGGAACTGATTTGGGTTAGGTCCCACCCACTCCCAAGCTGCCCAGTATCAGCCTGCCTGATTACCAGTCACTCTGGTTTTCACTTCCATGTTTGTTTTGAACACCTAGGGATTTTCCTTTTCTTCTTGCATGCTTAGATGGCTCCTTTGTTTTGGTTCCTGCATGGCAGGCTACCTGGACACCCATGCCTGCCGCATCCAGTCATCTATCTGGGTCCCCAACGTGCTGTCTCCCTTGGGGTCTCCAAGCATAGAACCCTCATTACCCTTCTTGTGTTGTCCTCTAGCTATCCCAGCACCAAAGCATCTCTAAGGGTCTCCTGATTTCTGAAGTTTGGACAAAGAGCAAAAGAAGATATGAGACTTCCTGGCTACATATTCTTTAAGAAGGTTTGTGGGTAAGGAAACTTCCCTTTTCCCTTAGTAAAACTAACCCGGATCCTCCAAGTTTGGCAGTGGAGGGAGAAACTCTCCGCGGAGACAGAGAGTTGGATCTCATAGTCCCAACTGTTGTCCCTATAAGGAAAGAGTCCTATACATGGCTCTGAATTTCCCAAAGGACATTGCAGACCAGGCTGGAACAGCTGAATAAGACTTTACTGATGACTGAGAGATGATATAGGGAAATAAGCACAACTAGGAGCAATGCTCTGGATAATGAGGATAAGATTCAGCTGTCCTTGAAAAGCAGTGTTATCCATAGGAGGTGTGTGTGTGTGTGTGTGTGTGTGTGTGTGTGTGTTTGTTCACGTGTGGGTGTACATGCTGTCAACAATAAAGCTGGACATAGTTAAAATGGAAAAAACAGATTTTATCCAGTAACTACTGACAGTAAAGAAAAGAGCTGAGCCCCATTCTGATTTGTGCACAGCTGACTAGGTGCTTTAAAGGGAAAATTGAGAAGGGGAGGGGATGGGGAGCTGGTGGGCACCAAAGTAAAGGCCGGGATGTGAAAAATTACAAAACACTGGTCAGTAAATGTGATTATTCCAGCTGTCTGCTGGCTGGTAGTGTTGAACTTAGGGTTGTATCCTCCCACAGAGACTGGCAGCCAGGGGCCCTGTACTTCCAGATTGTTACATTCAAAGGATGACTTTCAGGTCCTTGAGAAAGACATCCTGGGCCATAAGAGATACATACATATATCTCTCAAAGGTACAGAGGAAGGGTTTACAATCCTAAGCCCTTTTTAGTAAATTCCCTAAGAAAGGGAGGTTAGGGGCCTATCATCAGGTATTGGTTAGAACAGATGGCAAATTCTTTTGACAGTCTTGACCTTTTCCAGACAGATACACAAAAGGAGGGCATGTGTTCTTAGGCAGCCATGCTAGAGTTCTTAGGCAGCCATGCTAGGGTTGATCAAGTCTGTTAATGCAAGAGTTTGAATGGAGTGTTCACGCAAAGAATTTTTGCCATTTTCAGTGACCCAGGTATATTTGCTTCATGAAAGAGATACAATTAAAGGAATAGGTGTGCTCACCACTTGTACTGCTGGTGGGGATATTTTAAGAGTGAACTGCCCATTTTCTGCAACTTAACACAAGCCCACTGTGAGACCAGGAGTGCCAAAACCCCTCCTTCTAGAATATTCTAAAGACAACTAAAGAGAAAAATAATACTAAAACTTCTTTCAATGTACATAGGCCAGAGTGGTGTTCTAAAACATTTTGGACTATGTCCCACAGTTTCAAAATGGAAACATTTTCAATATTTTCTGTTCTGTTTTTTAAGTTTTATTTATTTATTTTGAGAGAGAGAGAGAGAGAGAGAGAGAGAGAGAGAGAGAGAGAGAGAGAGAGAGAGAGAGAAACTCAAGCAGGCTCCACACTATTAGTGCAGAGCCTGATGTGGGGCTCAGTCCCATGAACTGTGAGATCAAGGGTCAGATGCTCAACCTACTGAGCCACCGAGGTGCCCATCTATTCCAGTTTTTTAAAGTTTTATTTATTTATTTTGAGAGAGAGACAGAGCAGGGGAAGGGCAGACAGAGAGGGAGAGAGAGAATCCCAAACAGGCTCTGTGCTGTCAGTGCAAAGCCCAATATGGGGCTTGAATTCACAAACTGTGAGATCATGACCTGAGCTGAAATCAAGAGTCAGATGCTTAACTGACTGAGCCACCCAGGTGCTCCTATTCTATTTTCTCTTAAAATGCTGTTCACAACTTATTAAGGTAATTTCATCACCTGCCCATGCGTCACAAGTCACAACAAGCCACATCTGAAAAATACAAGGTGTCTGGGCACAAACCTAGACAAAGACAGGGAAGGGGTGAGGGAAGAGGAGGTTGACAAACCCTTGGTTTAACACTTACAACAGATACCAGAGGGAAAAATCTTGAGTGCATGAAGAAACCCATGAGACTGACCTTTGTAGGTAATAGTCTATTCTTTTACAACAAAAGTATAGTAATGGTAGCATCTATTGTGTAATTTCCCAGAAACATGGCACACAGCCAGAAATGGTAGATGAGACTGGGATAGTGACAAAACCAGTCTAGGAAGGAATGATGGGGTTTTTCATGATCAAAGTGCATCCTGGTAGAATGTTGCATTCCCAGAAGACTTCAACCTAGAAACCTGGAGGAAAATAATACATTAGGCTTTGTTCTGGCTGAATCATAAATAGACATTGGTTGGAGGAAGTAATGGGGTCGGTCTTTGTGAAACAATGCCGCAAATGTTTATTGAGCACCTACTATATGCCAGGCACAATTCTAGGCACTAGGGCTCTACATCCACAAATAAAACAAAGCTGCTGCTCTCAAAAGCTACCATTCTAGTGAATAAAGGTCACAACAAAACAAGTATATAAATACGCCAAGTAGTGATAAATGCTGGAAAAGCAGGGTAAAGGGTACACATGCTACTTTAAACAGGGTTAGCAGATGTACTTTCTGATAGAGACAGTTATGTAGAAATTTGGGTGAAGAGAAACTGCGATGCCTGTGAATATCTGGAGGAAGCATGTTCCAAATAGAAGGAACAGCAAAAAAACAAAAACAAAAACAAAAACAAAAAAAACAAAAAACAAACAAACAAACAAACAAACAAAAACAAATAGAAGGAACAGCCAGTGCAAAGTCCCCGAGGCAGGAGGCTCAGTGTCTTCGAGAAACAGTAAAAAGGTCTGTGTGGTTGGAGTGAATTCTGAGCGTTGATAAGGAGTCTCAAGGCCACTGTAAGCACTTTGTATATGATCAGGTAAGATGACTGGTCACAAGACAAGTTTAGAAATACTGAAGATTCACCAATGTTACATACTCAAGCTTGTGGTTTACACATTCAACTGTGCTTCATTTACGGTGGCAGTTAGTAGCTAGGATCTGCTGAACGCACGGTTTTTGTGAATCCAGCAAACATTATGCTCTTTCTTCAAATCCTTGGTCTTTCTGATCCTGCCCTGTGCACTCACATCAAGGTGGGCTGGGCTGGCTCTCGCAAATGCCTAGTTACCGGAGCCTGGGGGGTGGGGCTTGGGGAAAGCCACTCAGATAACTAAGATCGTTACCATTCCCTGCATAAATAAAAATGGCAGCACTCATGCATGGACATCCTGGTAAGAAGAAGACCATTGGTGATGATATTGGTGGGGCGGGTCAAGGGGGATGGAAATAAGAACTTTTAAAGTCAGTGGCCCCCAGAAGCCTAGATGATATTTGAAAACCTCTTATCAGTAGCCCAAACTAATGTGGACTGTGATTCAGCACGTTTAAAAACAAATAAAAATCCTTAGTGGTTAAGTGCAAACCAACAATCTATTTAAAAATCTCTGTAAAATGTGTGGCAATTCACATTTTAGAAGTTAGATGCTAAAAGCATTCTTTCCAGATGACTTTAGAGATTGTGTCTTCCCAGATGGTGGCTGGAATCTTCAGTAGGAACCAAAGCTGGAGATACTGTTCCAATGTTGTCACCAGCCTCCCTGACTCCCAAGGGGGGGATATCATAGAGGCTGGGTTTTGCTGGCCTTTGTAACTACAGCATCTTACATAGAACCTGTCGCCTGGCAGAAATAACGTACGGGGTCGGGTCCTGAGGAGTTGCCACCACAGCCGTTACCACCACCATAATTGATCACCTCCCAGACACTGTACACACATTAGAAGTTTTTATTAAAACCACTGATATCTTTTGTTTGGACTGTGCAATATTTCTAAAAATTGGCAACACTGGGGGCACCTGGGCAGCTCAGTTGGTTAAGCATCCAACTTCGGCTCAGGTCATGATCTCGTGGTTCATGAATTCAAGCCTGGCATCAGGCCCTCTGCTGTCAGCATGGAACCCACTTTGAATCCCCTGTCCCCCTCTCTCTTTGCCCCTTCTTCGCCTGCTTTCTCTCTCTCTCTCAAAAATAAATAAACATTTTTTAAAAATTGGCAATACTGGGGCCATATTTCTACTTAACAAGTGTCTGGAACAGAACAGGGGATGTTCTCTTTAGAAAGGGGCTGTGTTTTCTAGTTTACCAGACTCCACTGACCCGCTTGGCCCCAGAGGCATTTGAATTTGTAGCTTCTGACATATACTATCTTGTTTAACCCTTGCACCAACTCTGTGAAGTAAATTGGTGCTTTATGGATGTGAAAACAGGCTCAGAGATGTTGAGTAACTTCTCAGGGTCAGGGCTGGACACAGGTCTGTGAGTTTCTGAAGCTGGTGATGCTTCTGCTATGCCCACTGCTGCTTGTGAGGAGGGGCCATATTGAATGCAGTGATGACATGGGACCCATGTAACTCCATGATTGTTTGATTTGAGGATTTAGATCATGTATGTCACAATTCCAGAGTCACCCTGAAAAATACAGAAATTCTTATGGCTAACACACTATGTGGTCTGTGCAAAGCCAGACACCTCTAACAAAATAACAAGGGATTGGAGATGACTTTTAAGTTGACTTCCAGCCCTGATGGACCTCCCTGCGGAGGAAGGACTGCACTTTTAAAAGGTGTCCACTTGGGGGCGAAATATGATAACGAATTCCTTAGTTACACCGTGGTGATGGGGCACAGCCAAAGACTCCCAGGGTTTATTGTCTTAAAAGGAAAGGTCTGATGGGAACTGCCAAGCCCCAAGTCTCTGTCCTCTCCTTCTAGTTCTCTGCCAGGCGTCCTGCCTCAGAATGAGCTCCTAGAGCGACCATGGCCTGTTCTCTCCTGAAGTCAATGAATCTAACACAATATTGATTGTAAGATGCCTCTTTATTTTAGACTACTCTAACAAAGGAAATATGTTACAATGCTTCAATGATAGAATTTCACACTGATTGCTCACACCAGCTTTTCTTTGCTTTGAAATTTCTTTTCTGTGTCTTCAGAGAATTGGCTGTTTACCCTGCCCTTCACTTGTATTCCTTAACCTAAAATTGGCAATCTTTAGCACATATTCTCAGTACTAAAGCATAACAGCATCATTTCCGTAGGTGTTTTACAGCAGTTGCTTGTTGCTCTGCAAGAAAAATGTGGGACTGGGGTCAATCTCCCTCTAATGAATATTGATTTCCCTAATATAAAACTTATGTCCCAATGCTCTATTTCCTTGCTTTTCTGTACACGGTAACTTTTTGTTTCAGTGCCAAATCATAGCATTATTATCTTGAAGTCATTTCTTAGAAAAGCCTAGTGAGATATAATTGGCATACAACAAACTGTACATCTTTAAAGTGTACTATTTGGGGGGACCTGGCTGGCTCAGTCGGTGGATTGTGCAACTCGTGAACTCACGGTTGTGGGTTCGAGCTCTACATTGAATGTAGAGATGATTTTTAAAAAATCTTTTAAAAAGTGTACTATTTGATGTTTTGACATGTGTATACTTTCATGAAACCATCATTACAAACAAGGTAATAAAACCATCCACCTTCAAAGGTTCTCCTGCCCCTTGGGACTCCCTCCCTCTCACCCAGCCCCATCTCTCCATCAACGCTGTACAGGCAGCCAGTGATCTGCTTTCTGTCAGTGAAGATCAGTTTGCATTTTCTAGAACTTTATATAAATTGAGTCATACAACTTGTATAAAAAAAACCCAGCTTTGTTGAGATATTACATGGGACAAAATTCACCAGATGTAAGTGTACAATCCAGTGGGTTTTAGTTCATCTACAGAGCTGTGCAAACATCACCAAAATCTGATTGTAGAATATTTTCATCACCCTAAAAGAAACTTCATGCCTCTTTGCAGTCAGTCCCTGTTCTACCCCAGCCCTAAGCAACCACTATTCTACTTTTGGCTCCATATGTTTATACTTCTCTTGACATTCCATACATATAGAATGATATAATATGTTCTGGCTGGCTTCATTCTACTGAAATGCAACAGCGATTTCAGTAGATTCCTTAATGCCCCTTACCCATTTAGCCCATCCCCCCTCCCACAACCCCTCCAACAACCCTCTGTTTATTCTCCATATTTAAGAGTCTCTTATGTTTTTGTCCCCTTCCATGTTTTTATATTATTTTTGTTTCCCTTCCCTTATGTTCATCTGTTCTGTGTCTTAAAGTCCTCATATGAGTGAAGTCATATGATATTTGCCTTTCTCTGACTAATTTCACTTAGCATAAAACCCTCTAGTTCCATCCACGTAGTTGCAAATGGCAAAATTTAATTCTTTTTGATTGCCGAGTCATACTCCATTTTATATATATACCACATCTTCTTTATCCATTCATCCATTGGTGGACATTTGGGTTCTTTCCATACTTTGGCTATTGTTGATAGTGCTGCTATAAACATTGGGGTGCATGTGTCCCTTCAAAACAGCATACTGTATCCCTTGGATAAATACCTAGTAGTGCAATTGCTGGGTCATAGGGCAGTTCTAGTTTTAATTTTTTGAGGAACCTCCACAGTGTTTTCCAGAGTGGCTGCACCAGCTTGCATTCCCACCAGCAATGCAAAAGAGATCCTTTCTCTCCGCATCCTCACTAACATCTGTTGCTGCCTGAGTTGTTAATGTTAGCCATTCTGACAGGTGTGAGGTGGTATCTCATTGTGGTTTTGATTTGTATTTCCCTGATGATGAGCAATGTTGAGCATTTTTTCATGTGTCGGTTGGCCATCTGGATGTCTTCTTTGGAGAAGTGTCTATTCATGTCTGGTGCCATTTTTTCACTGGATTACTTGTTTTTTGGGGTGTTGAGTTGGATGTGTTCTTTATAAGATTTTGGATACTAACCCTTTATCTGATATGTCGTTTGCAAATATCTTTTCCCATTCTGTCTGTTGCCTTTTAGTTTTGTTGATTGTTTTCCTTCACTGTGCAGAAGCTTTTTATTTTGATGAGGTCCCAGCAGTTCATTTTTGCTTTTGTTTCCCTTGCCTCCGGAGACGTGTTGAATAAGAAGTTGCCATGGCCAAGGTCAAAGAGGTTTTTGCCTGATTTCTCCTTGAGGATTTTGATGGCTTCCTGTCTTACATTGAGGTCTTTCATCCATTTTGAGTTTATTTTTGTGTATGGTGTAAGGAAGTGGTCCAGGTTCATTCTTCTGCATGTCGTTGTCCAGTTTTCTAGCACCACTTGCTGAAGAGAAATGGATATTCTTTCCTGCTTTGTCAAAGATTAGTTGCCATACGTTTGTGGGTCCATTTCTGGGTTCTCTATTCTGTTCCATTGATCTGAGTGTCTGTTTTTGTGCCAGTACCATACTGTCTTGATGATTACAGCTTTGTAGTATAGCTTGAAGTCTGGGATTGTGATGCCTCCCTTTTGTTTTTTTTTTTTTTTTTTCAAGATTGCTTTGGCTATTTGGGGTCTTTTCTGGTTCCATACAAATTTTAGGATTATTTGTTCTAGCTCTGTGAAGAATGCTGGTGTTATTTTGATAGGGATTGCAATGAATATGTAGATTGCTTTGGGTAGTGTTGACATTTTAACAATATTTGTTCTTCCTATCCAGGAACATGGAATCTTTTTCCATTTTTTTGTGTCGTCTTCAATTTCTTTCATAAGCTTTCTGTAGTTTTCAGTGTACAGATTTTTCACCTCTTTGGTTAGATTTATTCCTAGGTATTTTATGGTTTTTGGTACAATTGTAAATGGGATCAGTTCCTTGATTTCTCTTTCTGTTGCTTCATTCTTGGTGTATAGGAATGCAACCGATTTCTGTGCATTGATTTTATATCCTGTCAGTTTGCAGAATTCATGAATCAGTTCTAGCACTTTTTTGGTGGAATCTTTTGGGTTTTCCATGTAGAATATCATGTCATCTGTGAAGAGTGAAAGTTTGACCTCCTCCTGGGCTATTTGGATGCCTTTTATTTCTTTGTGTTGTCTGATTGCAGAGGCTAAGACTTCCAATACTATGTTGAATAACAGTGCCAAGAGTGGACATCCCTGTCTTGTTCCTGACGTTAGGGGGAAAGCTCTCAGTTTTTCCCCATTGAGGATGATATTAGTGTTGGGTCTTTCATATTTGGCTTTTATGATCTCGAGGTATGATCCTTCTATCCCTACTATCTTGAGGGTTTTTATCAAGAAAGGATGCTGTATTTTGTCAAATGCTTTCTCTGCATCTATTGAGAGGATGATATGGTTCTTGTCCTTTCTTTTATTGATGTGATGAATCATGTTAAATTGTTTTGTGGATATTGAACCAGTCCTGCATCCCAGGTATAAATCCCACTTGGTTGTGGAGAACAAATTTTTTAATGTATTGTTGGAGCCGGTTGGCTAATATCTTGTTGAGGATTTTTGCATTCATGTTCACCAGGGAAATTGGTCTATAGTTCTCCTTTTTAGTGGGGTCTCTGTCTGGTTTTGGAATCAAGGTAATGCTGGCGTCATAGAAAGAGTTTGGAAGTTTTCCTTCCATTTCTATTTTTTGGAACAGTTTCAAGAGAATAGGTGTTAACTCTTCCTTAAATGTTTGGTAGAATTCCCCTGAAAAGCCATCTGGCCCTGGACTCTTGTTTTTTGGGAGATTTTTGATTACTAATTTGATTTCCTTACTGGTTCTGGGCCTGTTCAACTTTTCTATTTCTTTCTGTTTCAGTTTTGGTAGTGTATATGTTTCTAGGAATTTGTCCATTTCTTCAAGATTGCCCATTTTATTGGCATATAATTGCTCACAGTATTCTCCTATTATTGTTTTTATTTCTGCTGTGTTGCTTGTGATCTCTCCTCTTTCATTCTTCATTTTATTATATGGATCCATTTTCTTTTTGATCAAACTGGCTAGTGGCTTATCAATTTCATTAATTCTTTCAAAGAACCAGCTTCTGGTTTCATTGATCTGTTCTACTGTTTTTTGGTTTAGATAGCATTAATTTCTGCTCTAATCTTTATTATTTCCTGTCTTCTGCTGGTTTTGGGTTTTATTTGCTGTTCTTTTTCCAGCTCCTTAAGGCATAAGGTTGTGTATCTGAGATCTTTCTTCCTTCTTTAGGAAGGCCTGGATTGCTATATACTTTCCTCTTATGACTGCCTTTGCTGCATTCCAGAGGTTTTGGGTTGTGGTGTTATCATTTTCTTTGACTTCCATATACTTTTTAATTTCCTCTTTAACTTCTTGGTTAGCCCATTCATTCTTTAGTAGGATGTTCTTCAGTCTCCAAGTATTTGTTACCTTTCCAAATTTTTTCTTGTGGTTGATTTCGAGTTTTATAGTGTTGTGGTCTGAAAGTATGAACGGTATGATCTTGATCTTTTTGTACTTACTTAGGGCTGATTTGTGTCCCAGTATATAGTCTATTCTGGAGAACATTCCATGTGCACTGGAGAAGAATGTATATTCTGCTGCTTCAGAATGAAATGTTCTGAATATATCTGTTAAGTCCATCTGGTCCAGTGTGTCATTCAAAGCCATTGTTTCCTTGTTGAGTTTTTGTTTAGATGATCTGTCCATTGTTGTGAGTGGGGTGTTGAAGTCCCCTACTCTTATGGTATTAATATCAATGAGTTTCTTTATGTTTGTGATTAATTGATTTATATATTTGGGTGCTTTCATATTTGGCACATAAATGTTTACAATTATTAGGTCTTCTTGGTGGATAGACCCCTTGATTATGATATAATGCCCTTCTGCATCTCTTGTTACAGAAAGTACTTTATTTTAAAGTCTAGATTGTCTGACGAGTATGGCTACTCTGGCTTTCTTTTGTTGACCATTAGCATGATAGATGGTTTTCCATCCTCTTACTTTTAATCTGAAGTTGTCTTTAGGTCTAAAGTGGGTCTCTTGTAAACAGTGTATAGATGGATCTTGTTTTCTTATCCATTCTGTTACCCTATGTCTTTTGATTGGAGCATTTAGTCCATTGATGTTTAGAGGAGTAATGAAAGTGATGAATTTATTGCCATTATGTTGCTTGTAGATTTGGAGTTTCTGGTGGTGTTCTCTGGTCCTTTCTAGTCTTTGTTACTTTTGGTCTTTATTTATGTTGTTTTTTTCACCTTTTCTCCCTTCAGAGAGTCCCCCTTAAAATTTCTTGCAGGGCTGGTTTAGTGGTCACAAACTCCTTTAATTTTTGCTTGGCAAACTTTTTATCTCTCCTATTTTGAATGACAGCCTTGCTGGATAAAGAATTCTTGGCTGCATATTTTTCTTATTCAGCACACTGAATATATCCCACCTCTCCTTTCTGGCCTGCCAAGTTTCTGTGGATAGGTCCGCTGCAAACCTGATCTGTCTTCCCTTGTAGATTAAGGACTTTTTTCCCTTCCTGCTTTCATGATTCTTTCCTTGCCTGAGTATTTTGTGAATTTCACTATGATATGCCTTGTTGATGGTTGGTTTTTGTTGAATCTATTGGGAGTCCTCTGTGCTTCTTGAATTTTGATGTCTGTGTCTTTCCCCAGGTTAGGAAAGTTTTCCGCTATGATTTGCTCACATAACCCTTCTACCCCTATTTCTCTCTCTTCCTCTTCTGGGACCCCTATGATTCTGATGTTATTCCTTTTTAATGAGACACTAATTTCTCTAATTCTTAAATTGTGCTCTTTTGCCTTAATCTCCCTCTTTTTTTCTGCTTCATTATTCCCCGTAAGTTTATCCTCTATATCGCTGATTCTCTGTTCTTTCTCATCCATCCTTGCCGCCGTGGCCTCCATTCGAGATTGCAGCTCAGTTATAGCATTTTTTATTTCATCCTGACTAGATTTTACTTCTGTTATCTCCACAGAAAGGGATTCTACTCTATTTTTGACTCCAGCTAGTATTCTTATTATCATGATTATAAATTCTGGTTCAGACATCTTGCTTGTATCTGTGTTGATTAAGTCCTTGGTTGTCATTTCTTCCTGCTCTTTCTTTTGGGGTGAGTTCCTTTGTTTCATCATTTTTAAGGGAGAAAAGGAATTAATGAGGAAAAAAATTAAAATTAAAAATATATTAAAATTTAAAAATTAAAAACAAATACACACACACACATTCGAATAAATGATGCTAAATCCTAGGTGTGTTTTGGTCTGGGTGTTGAAAGGGGCTTGATAGATTAGAGAAAAAAGGGGAAAGAAAAAAAAAGGAAATCGTTTGAAAATTTGAAAAAAATGAATACACTGAAGTAGACTAAAATGAAGTGATGGAAATAAAATAGAATTTGAAAAAATTTGCAGGAAAGTAAAAAATATAGTAGAAAAAATTAAAGAAAATATTTTTAATAAAAACTGAAAATAAAAATGAATTTTTCTCTTTCTGTATTCAAGAAAAAGAAAAATGAAAAAGAGAAAAAAGGAAAAAGAAAAAAAAGAAAATTTAATAGATGGACCAGCGAACAGACTGAAATACGACTGAAATTACTTCGTTTTCCCCTAGAAGTCAAACTATGAAGTGCTTTATAGTCCATAAACTAATCAGGTTGAGAGACTTGTGTTCCTGAAGAGTGAGGTTGGCCCAGTTGGGCAGGGCTTAGTGTAACTGCTCCGTTCTCCACTAGATGGCTCTGCTTAGCTTACTGGGGTGGATTCTTGTGGTGCTTGTAGGTGCGTTTGCTCATGCGTGCGTGGGAGCGGTGAAAATGGTGTCGCTCAGCTACCGGTCTCTAGTATGGAAACTCTTCTCCTGGATCAGCAGTCGCGCACCTGTTCTTTGTCTCCAGCTTCTGTCCACTCCCCGCTTTTACACAGTCCGTGACCAAGCCCCAGGGAGCTCCTCCCTCCTGAGTTTTGTCTCAGATGCGGCTGTTTTTCCCAACCCTTTACTTCTGAGGGACTGCGGCTTTGACCCGTTCTGCCCCTCTGCAGGAGAGTCTCACCGAGCAATGGCCAGGTGCCAGCCGCACCCAGGAACATTTGTGGGTTTGTGCTGCTGCCGATGCCCACAGACTGTGGCTGGGTGCCAGCTCCGCCCAGAAAAAATTCACGAGATAGTGTAGCAGCAGCATTTCAGGGATTATGGAAAATCACAACACACATCTGGCACCAGGCTTCACCCTTAATGACCTTGTTCCAGCACCAGTGAATGTGGTTTTCTCCTGGGTCAACTGGGGCCTTGCCTTTGGGGGACCCACACGGCCTCTACCAGGTGTCCTCCCAGTAGGGGAACCATCTCTCCCCGCGTGGCCTGAAGAACCCCAGACCCCACTCTGCTCCTGGGGATTCGCCCTTCCCACCAGAGCACCGCCAGGTATGGAGCTGCAGAGTTGCAGCCTTTGCGCTCCCCTTATTTATGGTCTTAATGGAATTTAAACCCTCTCCTTTCTCCTTTCTCCCTTTTTAGTTCAGTCCCTGAGGCTGCTTCCACTTTCTCTCCAGCTGCTTTTGGGGAGGGGTGCTTTTCCCATATTCTCCTCACTGTCTCTGTCCTCTCTCTGCACGCAAAGCACCTCTCTGCCCTCCGCGGCTTCTTTCTCCTCAAATTCACCTCTCCGCGCCATGTTCCTGCTGAATTCTGTGGTTCAGGGTATGCAGATTGTTGTGTTAATCCTCAGATCAGTTTTCTAGGTGTGCAGGATGGCTTAGTGTTGGTCTGGCTGTATTTCATGGACGTGAGACACACAAAAAACTTCTATGCTGTTCTGTCTTCTTGGCTCCTCCTTCATTCCTTTTTTTTTTTTTTAAGTTTATTTATTTTGAGAGTGAGAGCATGAGCTGGGGAGGGGCAGAGAGAGAGAGAGAGAGAGAGAGAATGTGGCAGGCTCTGTGCTGTCAGAGTGATGTGAGGCTTGATCTCACCAACTGTGAGAGTGTGACCTGAGTCAAAATCAAGAGTTGGATGAGGCGTCCTGTCTGTAGCCATGCTGAACTGATCTGTCCAGGAAGTGGATCCTCCAGCCCTTAAGTCTTCAGATGACCACAGCCCCAGACATTGGCTTTACTGGACTCTCAGGAAAGACCCACCTAGAACCACTTAGCTGAGCCACTCGCAGAAACCATAAGATAATAAATGTTTGTTGTTTTAAGCTATGAAGATTTAGGGAACTTACAGCAAGAGATTACAATATATGGAGTGAAATGTGGAGGGCAGCGGAGAAACTGGCTCAGGGAAACTGGCTTCCACTGCCTTCCTCCGGATGTGACTCAGGGACATCTGCAGTAACGCCCAGAGACTCCTCTTTAGGGTGGTCATTCAACACCATCCCCTTATGCCCAGAGCAGGCAGTGAGGACAAGGAATGGCAGTCTTGCTGAAAGGCTGTAAGGGAGGAATGGAGACGACTTGCCCTTGACCACCTACCATGGGAACAGAAGGGTTGAGTCTCCAGGGGCTGTGGCCTCAGTGTCCCAGACAAAGTCAGGCCGGCAGGGCTGGGGTGGGGTAAAGGGTAGTGGCCAGGGACCCAAGAGCCACCCACTGGGAGGTCAGGGGTGAGGCCAGGCTCTGAGGCCTCTGGCAGCCATGGAGCACTCAGGGCCTGGGGCTGGCAGGGCTGGGGGACAATGTGGGAACTGGGAGACCTGACAGCCAGTTTCAGCCATTCCACAGTAAGTGGCACCTGGGGTAAAGTGATGACCAGGCACTGGTGGCTGCTTTCCTCTCCCTCCTGGGGGCCCGGCCGCAGGGGGACGGGGTCTTCAGCCTGGCGCAGGGCTGGCACAGAGGACCTCTCACACACTTGGCCACACATTGACTGCATTATTTCAGGGTCGTCTGGGCCATTTCCTGCCTCCAGGAAGGATCTGTCTGAGCCTGGAAAGAGAATCGACCCTCCCAGCGCTGACAATATCCAGATACCCCCTCCCTGCTGGGGACTGTCAGCACACAGGGTACCCCAGGTGAGGGTGGGGGACACCCTCAGTTTAGTCCAGAGTTTTCCATACTCCTTAGAGATGCCAACATCGCGTCCACACAGACTACATTTCTAAAAGGAAAACTGTTTGTGGAACAATATTACCCTTACAGGTATGATATCCTCATCTGATCTATTCTATGCTATTATTCTATTCTACTTTATTCTATTGTGTTCTATTCTATCCCATTCTATTCTGGGACACAGAGGAGGAGAGGGGCTGTGGAGGTGGTGGGGTCACAACAATCCCCTCACAACAAGACCCTTGAGGGAGAGTTTCTTCTGACACAGCCCACAGCTGCTCTGGGTGAGCCCTCACTCATCTCCCCCCCTTGGGCCCTGGGGCCCTTGGCAGCAGTGACTATACCCTATTCACCCAGCATCCCCCGCGGCTCCTGGAAGGAGCTCAGAATTCTCAGGACCCGCAAGCCTTCCTTTGACTGAAGGAGAACGTCCTTCAGTCAAAGCTGGAAATGTGGGGGCCAAAAGTGCAGCTCAAAGGATGAGTTTTGCCAAATCTTTGTCATTTGCATATTTAATCCCTTCCTCCTGGATCCACTGGCCATGGGCTCCTAGGGGTCTTAGGTACTATAGCGGTGACAGCACTATGGAGACCTGAGAATTTTGGGCTCAGGGTCTGGCAGGTCATATGAGTGAATAAAGGAAAGACCCTCTGCCCAGTGGCAGGAGCAGGGGCTTTGGAGTCAGTGAGACCGAGTGCAGTTCTGACTTTGCCACTCACTCACTAGCTGTGTGATCTCGGGAAAGCCACTTAACTTCTCTGAGCATCAGTTTATCTCTAAGATGGGGGGTGATACTACCTATTTGCAGGGTTGGGGTGAGGATTAGCAAAAATGCATATAACATAGAGCACCTGGGAATTCAAAAATAGCACATGCTGTGATTATTATTAGTGATAATTACAACCACACTAGAGGGTCTCAGGACCACTCTGGATACTTCAGGTGTGCTGTCATTACTGAGTTTTGGGGGAGATGAGGCTGCTATTGTTTTCATCCTAGACAAAAAGGAAATACTCATAAACACCCAGGGGAGGAAGCTGGTTATGTTTGTCATGAACAGCCTTAGTAATAAAAGGAGAGGAAAAACACACTCAGACACACACACACATACACACGCACGCACACGCACATGCACACACACAAACCAAGAACATGGGCCCTTGCCAAGCATTTATCCTGGTTGCAAAGGATAGTGGCATTCTTGAAAAATGAACGGAGTGACTCTGATCCTGGCCAGTGTCTGTCCAGCAGTCCGTAGGGAAGACATAACCCTGGTCTCTGGTGGAACTCACAGTCCTCATGCCAGAATAAACACCAAGTGTGCTGATAGAGAAGGACCAGATGAATGAGAATGGTGGGGCATGAAAATTCATGCTGGTAAGACCTGGGGAGCATTCTCTGTTTCTGAGGCAGACCTGTTTCATCACTGTGCAACAGGAAATTCAGTGTTTGGGCTTAATGTTTTAAGTACTAACACTGTCGATTTGCTTTAACTAATTGAATAAAATCTCTTAACTAGTGAATATGATAGGAAATTTAAATTATCTTGATCATTTTCAGGGGCACCTGGGTGGCTCAGTCAGTTAAGCGTCCGACTTCAGCTCAGGTCCTGATCTCTTGGTTCGTGAGTTCAAGCCCTGTGTTGGGGTCTGTGCTGACAACTCAGAGCTTGGAGACTGTTTAAGATTCTGTGTCTCCCCCCCTCTCTATTCCCCTCCCCCACTCGCGCTCTGTGTCTCTCCCCGAAATAAATGAACATAAAAAAAAATTAGAAAACACATTTTCAGTGAATTAATTGAAACATCATGACTAGATTACTTTCCTCTAAGTTTGTGTTTTCCGTAATTGTCCACTAGATGGCGGGATGAGACCACACTAGATATCACTAGCTCAGAGGCTGCTCTCTCACACAGTTTTAAAGTGAGGAAAACTATATTTTGGTTCCTTCTAATTTTTTTTTCCTTTCAGAAAATAAAGGTAAAAAATTTATGCACAACTTTTTAAGGACCCTCTCTAACACTTAAAGGGAGGTATGCCATTTCCCTGTCTGAAGCTCTAACCTCAGGTATTTTCCTCTTATCTTTGAGCAACAAACAGTTGATGGCACCAGTTAGTAATGAGTGAAAGCTTACCCTGAGCCGCGTGCTGTGCTAGGAGCTTCATCTCATTTATTCTGCACAGGGAGACTAGAAGGTGTCACTTCCATTTTGTTTAAAAAACTCTATCATTTTGTTGCATGGACGTTGTGTAGGTAAGAGCTCTGATATGAGAATTTCAAGTGCGACTTCATCAGCCAAATGAAGAATCTGTCTAGTGAACATGACCTCCAGAAACAGACCACACTCTTGGGTGCCATTCCTGGCAGTGACAGCAATGTGACTTCTTGCACAAAGAAGGAAGAAACATCTGGATAAATGCATCAGCACAAAGCCAGTCCAGAAACAAAAAGCAGAAGCTATAGGACAGAGGAGCCTGTAATTATAATCACTAGAAGCAAAAGGGTTCCTTCCTTTCCAATCTGATCAAGTATCCAAATGAGTAGGCCCTAGGGCCCTTTCTTCAGCATCTACCAGGTGCCAGGCATGGTGCTAGGTGCTTTATTTATGATTTAATCCTCATTTACTCCTTCTTTTAATTTTTAATTAAAAAAATTTTTTTTTAATGTTTATTTATATTTGGGAGAGAGAAAGAGTGCCAGTGCATGAGCAGGAGAGGGGCAGAGAGAGAGAAGGAGATGCAGAATCTGAAGGAAGCTCCAGGCTCTGAGCTATCAGCACAGAGCCCAACTCGGAACTTGAACCCACCAACCACGAGATCATGACCTGAGCTAAAGTTGGACGCTTAACCAACTGAGCCACCCAGGCGCCCTGACTCCTTTTTTTTTTTTTTTTAATTATCTATTTATTTTTGAGAGAGAGAGAGTGTGTTTGTGCGTGCACACACACAAGCAGCGGAGGGGACAGAGAGAGAGGGAGACAGAGAATCCCAAGTAGCCTCCATGCTGTCAGAGCAGAGCCCAATGCAAGTCTGTAACTCACAAATGGAGAGATCATGACCTGAGTTGAAATCAAGAGTTAGATACTTAGGGACACCTGGGTGGCTTGGTTGGTTAAGCAGCCAACTTTGCCTCAGGTCATGATCTCACGGTTCGTGGGTTCAAGCCCTGTGTCAGGCTTCTGTGTTGACATGACAGCTCAGAGCCTGGAGCCTGCTTTGGATTCTGTGTCTCCCTCTGTCTCTGCCCCTCCCCCACTCACACTCTGTCTCTATCTCAAGAATAAGTAAATGTTAAAAAAAACTTTTTAAATAAAATCTTGACTGAGGCCAGTGTTATGTCACTGTTTTTCACATCTCTCATATTCTAACCATCCTCAAACATTTGGTTCCAATCCCAGCCTTCAGTCAAGCTACCTCTTTAACAAATTCAGCCAGAATCAGTACCACAGACTTGATCTTGTTTCCTGCTCTAAAATAATACAATTCATTCACCAAATATTATTGATTTCCTGCTATGAGCCATGCATAATTATAGGTGCTTAAGATAGAACCATGAACCAGACACACTCCCAGCCTTTAGTAAATTCTTATCCTAACAGATGAGATGAGAAAAAAACTATGATAATGTAGAGTGAGAAGGTGATAGTGATATTTACACAAGATTTTACAGGAGCTGTAGAGACATCTAATTTAGCTAGTTGTTGGGAGTGGGGGCAGACGCTGGCTATGTTAAGTGTGCACAGTTTGAGCAGAATTTTGAGAAAAGCAAGGGAAGGGATCAGGAGGGAGCAAGTATGTCCTGGGCTCAGGGGAACAGCCTGGAGCAGGGAACAGAGGTGGGAGATGCCTACTCTCCCAGGAGTTCTGAGGCAGGGCTGGCCCAACGATGATAGGTTTATAGAATGATAGAATCAGCTAGAACCTTAAAGGCCATCCAACTCTTCCCCATCTTTTACAGAGGAAAGAACAAAGGCCCAGAACTGTGAAGTGATTTGTTACAGGCCTAAGGCTTTGGAAAGTTAGAATGGAAATCGAGATGTCCTGACTCTCACTGACTTCACTGTTCTTTTCCCTGATCGTGATGTTTTGGGCCTGTATTGGTGCATATCTGAAATTCTATTTGCTGGCTATTAAATGAAACACAAAATGAAGCTGGTGTTATAAAATACTGAGATTCCCTAGTGTTTCAATTCTGGAACTAACCTACTGGAGAACCTCGAGCTGGTCACTTCTTTTCTCAGGGTCTCAGTTTCATTATGTGTCGAAGAACTGGGATAGATTGTTTTTATGACCCCTTCGCAGTCTAAAATTATTCTATAAATGTATGTCTATTTCTAGAATATTTTACCATGTGGTCTTTGGTCTAATCACACCTTGCTTTTCGTTTCTGCTAGACATGAAACAACGCTTGTAAGACTGTCAATTCATTCACATCCTCAAGGGGCTAAATAGCCAGTGTGTAAATGGAAATTGCACCAGGACAGCAAGGAGAAGGGGAATCATTGTGGGCTGGAGACGTCCTGGAGACGGTGAAATCTGAACTGTCCTCTGTAAGTGGTGAGGGCTTGGCCAGGAAGACAGAGGGCTGTTCCAGGAAGAAGGAAACATGAGCAGAGTCTGGGAGTTCTGGCCACATGTGGGCCTTGCGTGAACCACGCTGCTGGGGCAGGGGCTGGATGGGGAGCAAGGGAGGTGGTTGCGGGGGGGGGGGGGGCCCAGATGGAGGAGATGGTTGTCCTGCTGGGCTACAGTGTAGACTTGATGCAGGAGCCCAGGGGAAGGTGCAGGAGATTCATTTGGCCTGCAGGGCAGACAACTCTCCGGGAACCCTTGTCATTAGCACAGAATGGGCCCTGAGGGCTCTGACTTAGGAGAAGATGTTCTTAGTTGACATCTTCTGTTTTGATTAGGTGTTCTGTAATTACACAATAAATTCTAGAACTGTAAATGATAGCAACATGGACAATGCAGACCCATACAGTGATCATGTTGAAACCAATGATTTTTTAAGCATTAATTTAAAAAACTGATTAATATAAACACTTCCCTGTTTTTAGGAGGCTCACTGTTGAAAGTCTTGCTCACTTGCTCCTGTCATTGGTTCCTTCCCTTCTCTTTTTGTGTCTCATTTTCTGCCTTTGTGATCATTGGACTTGGTCTTATATTTCTTTTTTTCTTTTCTTTTTTTTAAATTTAAATTTTAGTTGGGGCACCTGTGTGGCTCAGTTGGTTAAGCGTCCAGCTTTGGCTCAGGTTGTGATCTCATGGTTCATGAGTTTGAGCTCCGCATTGGGCTCTGTGCTGACAGCTCAGAGCCTGGAGTCTCATTCGGATTCTGTTTCTCCCTCTCTCTGCGCTCCTCCCCTGTTTGTGCTCTGTCTCTCTCTCTTTCTCAAAAATAAATAAACATTAAAAAAAATTTTTTAATTTAAATTTTAGTTAACAAACAGTGCAATATTGGTTTCAGGAGTAGACTTCAGTGATTCATCCCTTACATACAACACCCAATGCTCATCCCAACAAGTGCCGTCCTTAATGACCATCACCCATTTAGCCCATGCCCCCACCCGCAACCCTCTGTCAACTCTCAGATTGTTCTCTATTGTTGAGAGTCTTTTGTGGTTTGTTTCCCTCTCTCCTCTTTTTTACCCACTTCCCATAAGTTCATCTGTTTTGTTTCTTAAATTCCACATATGAGTGAAATCATATATTTGTCTTTCTCTGACTGACTTATTTCGCTTAGCATAATACACTCTAGCTCCATCCACGTCATTGCAAATGTCAAAATTTCATTCTTTTTGATGACTCATTAATATTCCATTGAATATGTACCACACCTTCTTTATCCATTCATCAGCCAATGGACATATGGGCTCCCTCCATAGTTTAGCTACTGTTGAGAATGCTGCTATAAACATTGGGGTACATGTACCCCTTCAAATCTGTATTTTTGTATCCTTTGGGTAAATACCTAGTAGTGCAATTGCTGGATTGTAAGATACTTCTATTTTTAGTTTTTTGAGGAAACTCTATACTGTTCTCTAGAGTGGGTGCATTCCTGCCAACAGTGCACCAACAGTTGGCATTCCTACCAACAGTGCAAGAGGGTTCCTCTTTTTCTGCATCCTCACCAACACCTGTTGTTTCTTGTATTGTTAATTTTAGCATTCTGACAGGTGTGAAGCAATGACTTATTGTGGTTTTGATTTGTATTTCCCTGATGATGAGTAATGTTGAGCATCTTTTCATGTGTCTGTTAGCCATCTGGATGTCTTTTGAAAAGTGTCTATTCATGTCCTCTGCCATTTCATAACTAGGTTACTTGTTTTGGGGGTGTTGAGTTTGATAAGTTCTTTATAGATTTTTGATACTAACCCTTTATCTGGTATGTTATTTGCAAATATTTTCTCTCATTCTGTCGGTTGCCTCTTAGTTTTGTTGATTGTTTCCTTTGCTGTGCAGAAGCTTTCTATCTTGATGAATCCCAATAGTTCATTTTTGCTTTTTTCCCCCCTTGTCTCCAGCAATTTGTCTAGCAAGAAGTTGCTGTGGGTGAGGTCAAAGAGGTTGCTGCCTGTTTTCTCCTCTAGGATTTTGATGGTTTCCCATGTTACATTTAGGTCTTTCATCCATTTGGAATTTACTCTTGTGTATGGTGTAAGAAAGTGGTCCAGTTTCATTCTTCTACATGTCACCGTCCAGTTTTCCCAACACTATTTGTTGAAGAGACTGTGTGTTTTCCATTGGGTATTCTTTCCTGCTTTGTCAAAGATTAGTTGACCATATAGCTGTTGGTCATTTTCTGGGTTCTCTATTCTGTTCCATTGATCTATGTGTCTGTTTTTGTGCCAGTACCATACTGTCTTGATGACTACAGCTTTCTAATATAGCTTGGTATCTGGAATCATGATGCCTTCAGTTTTGTTTTTCTTTTTCAGGATTGCTTTGGCTATTTAGGGTCTTTTGTGGTTCCATACAAATTTTAGGAGTGTTTGTTTTAGCTCTGTGAAAAATGCTGGTCGTATTTGGATAGGGATTGTGTTAAATGTGTAGATTGCTTCGGATAGTTTTAGAATGTTTAGAATAAACATTTTATTTAACAATGTTTGTTCTTCCAATCCATAATCATAGAATGCTTTTCCATTTCTTTGTGTCCTCTTCAATTTCTTTCATAAGTGTTCTATAGTTTTCAGACAGATGTTTTATTTCTTTGGTTTGGTTTATTCCTAGATATCTAATTGTTTGTTTTTGGTGCAGTTGCAAATGGGATCAATTCTTTGATTTCTTTTTCTGTTGTTTTGTTTTGGTGTATAGAAATGCAACAGATTTCTACATGTTGATTGTATATCCTGCGACTTTGCTGAATTCATGTATTAGTTCCAGCAATTTTTTGGTGGAGTCTTTCAAGTTTTCTACAGAATATCAGTCTTATATTTCTAACTTTTTTTTTACATAATAAATTACTTTAAATGCTTTTTGGAAGTGGATAGGATATAAATAAATAATTACAATTTCTCTAGATCTATTTTCTTCAATATCTTATTATACTAATAATTATAAAATAGCTCTTCATAGATGTAGCCCTTTTGGACAGAGGACCTGAAGTCCTTCATAAACCCATGTTATTAAACCAAATTCAAATTAGTTTACATTTGTATAGCATTTTAAGGATTAAAAAAGGTGGAGTTTTTCTTGGTGTCCATTATTTTAATTGAGCCACAATCCTGACAGTAGCTCTTTCATCCCCAGTACCTAGCACAGTGCTTTGACATAGATTCTCCATAAATGCTTATTGAAAAACATGAATGATTGAATTAAGTCAAAATAATTCTGTGAGCAAGAATATGTTCTAGTCATTATTCCTGTTTTACTGAAGAGGAAGCAGTGGTGTGGAGTCAGGACCATCTCGAGAGAGCCAATAGCATATATTTCTTCCCAGTTCAACTACCACTTAATGACTTCACCTCAGCAGCTTGAAAGTGGCCTTGGCAGGAATATTTACACCAATGAAATCAACAAATATTGTAAGTCAGCACCCTTCCCAACCCACCCCCTCCCCACCCCCCCACCGCGCCTCCATTCCTTGAGAGCAAGTTTTTACACATTGGCCAGTGATGAGGGAACAACAGGCAAGTTGAGGGCAAAGCACAAATGAGCACCCAGCAACCTCTCCCCCCAGGTGGCATATGTGTGACATTCCTCAGGCACTCCTGGCTGGCTGCTCAGGAACAAAGGAAAGGGAAAAACAAGTGGTTAACTGATAGAGATCACAGACACGCAGGACAGCAGTCTCCATCAGTTTGCAACTGTCTCAATGATTTATAAGAAAAAAGCAATCTTATCAATAGAAAAACCTCCAGAAACCTATAGACTTAATTTCCTCGGACCCTAGCATCACCCTCCCCTCTATAGGATAGAAAATCTTACATAATCAATCACTCCTCACAGTTATAATGCAGCTCTTTCTGCCCACATGTCCTGTCCTCGTGCTATAATAAAACCACCTTTTTGCACTGAAAACATCTCAAGAATTCTTTCTTGGCCATTGGCCAAGACAGCACACCACAGAAATCTCAGTTCTTACTAATTCAGTGACTCAACTGAGGTTAGACTGTGGGCTAAGCAGTCAACTCCAATATCATACACCTGATGCTAATATAACATTTTATGCTAACTATACTGGAATTAAAATAAAAAAAAAATAAGGAGGTCAGCTCCACATTCTAAGAAGAGAGACCATTAGGGAAACTGATGAGTCAAGGACAAGGGAGTAGCTAGCCAATGTCTGACTTTACAGCAGAGTTCTGTGACAGGGTCTGCACAGCAAGGTCACAGACAAGCAGGTTAGAGACAGGAGCCTGCAACAAGCACTCACCTGTGTGTGCCTAGGATTTAAGGAACCTGGCCTGACAGAGTCACAGTGCAGCACACCTACAATCCAAATGCAGCAAGATGTTGAGTGAGAGAGAGGTTCCTGGCATACCATGGAATACTACAGATGGGAACTATTGGAAAAACCATCGTTGCTTCAACATACAGGGGAGAATTGTGCTGGCAGTCATTCCCAGCAAGAGTATCCAAGTAACTAAATAATCTTCAATAAAGAAAAACATGCTGAAATCATCAATGTGCTCTCAGCTCGATTACATAGAAGTAAAAGTAGATCCAGCACAAAAATTCTCATGGGTGAAAAACATGACTGTTTAATATTCCAGAAATGTTTAGAAGAAACTGCTGCCTTCTCTACACCCATTTTCATCTTTATGGACCAGAAGGTAGTCTATTATTCTACTAATTAATCCTCTGACTCCCAAGAAAATGTGTAGGGGCTGAGGGCATGCCGCTCCAAAATGTGCCACTTTGGCATAAAGATTCCTTTGAATTAAAAGTCGTAAATACTCAGCAGATGCAGGAAAAGCTCTCTGCCTCCCCCATAACTGCCTAAATTTACTCTGGAAGGCAGAGCCTGCAACAGGAAGGAAGAGAGGTAGTAACAAGAGACTCCCTTTACTTAAAGAACCTATCTGCATAATAGAGCAACCTGTTCTTCTAAACATCTCCTTGCACCTTCTTGCTAAAGAGCTTTCTCCCCTTTGTGTCCTCAGACCCTCCCCCTTCTAAGCTTTTCTAAGCTTCCTGTTGCCTCCTTGTTTTTGGAATCTCATGTCTGTGTGGATTCCTCCCGTGACCCGATTAAATTGGATTTTCTCCTGTTAATCTATCTCGTGTCAAGGTGATTCTAAGTCCAGCAAGAAGGACCATAGGGTAGAAGGTCTTCCTCCTCAACAAATGTATTCAATATGATGAGGTGTACCTCTACGGGATACTGTTCACTGTTTCTAACACTGCTCTGCTCTAAATTTGCAGCATCAGTGAGGTGTTGTCATTATGATTTGGACCATTTGGCCATCAGGACTAAAAAAATTATATTGCTTCAGGTTACTTGCATGTTACTTGTACTTTACTGACTTTTAAGAAGTGTTAGTATAATATCTCAGTGTGCAAAAAATACTTAACCAACAGTTTATTTTTAAAAAATATACACTAGAAGTTTGTGTGATTAATTAAAATAAAGTTATTATGTGGTTCAAAATAAATATATACACTATCTCGGTTAAGAAATGGGCAGAAGACATGAATAGGTACTTTTCTAAAGAAGACATCCAGATGGCTAACAGACACATGAAAAGACGTTCAACATCACTCATCGTCAGGGAAATACAAATCAATATCACAATGAGATACCACCTCATACCTGTCAGAATGATTAAAATTAACAATGCAAGAAATAGCAGGTGTTGACGAGGATTCAGAGAAAGGCAAATCCTTTTGCACTGTTTTGCTAGGAATGCAACATGGTGCAGCCACTCTAGACAACAGTATGGAGGTTCCTCAAAAAACTAAAAATAGAACCACCCTATGATCCAGCAATTGCATTATTAGGTATTTACCCAAAAGATACAAAAATACAGATTCAAAGGGGTACATGTCCACCAATGTTTATACCAGCATCAACAATAGCCAAACTATGGAGACAGCCCAAAAGATCATCAACTGATGAATGAATAAAGAAGATGTGGCATGTACACACACACACAGAGACACACACAGACACACACAGACACACACAGACACACACACACACACACACACACACACACACACTGAAATGGAATATTACTCAGCCATCAAAAAGAATGAAATCTTGTTATTTGCAATGACATGGATGGAGCTAGAATGTATTTAGCTAAGTGATATAAGTCAATCAAAGAAACACAAATACCATATGATTTCATTCACATGTGGAATTTAAAAAACAAAACAGATGAGTATATTGGAAAGTGGGTGGAAAGAGATGAAAGGGAAATAAACCATAAAAGACTCTTAATGATAGAGAACAAACAGGAGGTGGGTTGGAATGGGTTAGATGGGTGATGGGTAATAAGGAGGGCACTTTTTGTGGGGAGCACTGGGTGTTGTATGTAAGTGATGAATCACTGAAGTCTACTCTTGAAGCTGAAAAATAAAAACAAAAAACAAAACCAACCAACGAACAAAAATATCCACTATAAATTCCAGACAGACTTATAACTGCCATTTGGAATTGTTTTGAATGGGATTTGAACCACATATCCTCCACAGTGAGTACTTAGTAATTATTAACTACTAAGAAAATGGACACAGAGAATGATATTCTAGTTGTCTCTTAAATATCAGCACAATCAAACTTAATTAAGTACAAAATTTCTAACACAAATGACTGCATCTGGGCCAGGCATGTAGCCCCCATATTGTAGCCAATAACTATTTTCTGAACATTTCCATGCTCTGTATTTTTCTTCTTTTCCTCTGTACCACCCCATCACAGGACCCAAGTCATTTTGCTCACTTTAGATAGCTCTGGCAAGGCTGGTGAGTTGTCTTTTAAAATATAAGTGAGGGGCACCTGGGTGGCTCAGTTGGTTGAGTGTCTGACACTTGATTTTGGCACATGTCATGATCCCAGAGTTGTGGGATTGAGTCACGAGTTAGCTCCATGCTGAGCATGTAGCCTGCTTGAGATTCTCTCTCCGTCTCTCTCTCTCTCTCTCTCTCCCTCCCTTTGCCCCCTTCCCCACTCATGCATGCTCTCTCTCTCTCTAAAGTAAAGTAAAATAAAGTAAAATAAAATAAAATAAATAAAATAAAATAAAATAAAATAAAAGTGGTAACCAGACAGCATTCAAGATCGTCCCTCCACAAATGTCACTCATTCACTCAATTTGGATATGCCCTCCTGAGTAGGAGGAGGAGGTGGAGTGAGAGGCAGCCCCTTGGAACTTGCACAGAACCCCATAGGGCCCTGGGAGTGTGGAGCAGGTGTCAGATCTGCAGGTGGGGAGGGGAGAGGGAATGCTGAGCGGTCCACTGTCAGGGAGTGGTACTGAGTCACTGTCACAGGGGCTGTCTGAGCATTGGCAGCATGGAGGGAAAACCTGTGCCAACCTCACTCCCACCCCCAATCCTCTCCCCGAATCCTTCCCCCAGTGAGGCTCACCCTATCAGCTCTCCTGGGCCAAGGAAGGGCCCAGAGAGCAGGGCCTGCCTCCAAGACTGTCCCCATCCCTGTGAGGCCCCTAATGAGAGGTAGATGAGCACATGAGAGATGCCCTTGTGCATTGATGTGGAAGGAGATGATCACTAGGGTCAGGGGGTGGGGGAGACTTCCCCAGTGCAGAGGAGGAGAGAAAGGAACAAGATGGATTCTGAGAATGGCCTGGGGATGAGAACTGCTGTGTGCCATCAGTTCCCTTCATCTTCCAGTTCTGGGTGTACCTACAATGGTTTCATCCGCCCGCCAGGGTCCTGGAACTGAGGGAGAATGCTGAATGGTGCCAAACACAGGGGCAGAGGCAAGAGCTTTAGGAAAGGCGTTAGAGTGCCTCCAGTGTCTGTGTTGGGCCTCGATGGCATCACGGGAGCAGTACACAAGGGCCATTGTGTTGCTTCATCTTCTTGGAATGAAAGTTTGAACATTTGATGAGTGTGGGATGCTTTAAGCAAAAACTCAACTTGATTGGCAGTTAATACATATTTGCTCTGTGCCAGGCATTGTGGGAGGTTCTGCAAGGGAACTGGAGATGAGCAGGACATGGTCTCTGTCCTCAAGAGGTCTGAGGACTAAGAGTAGGGAAAACAGATTCACACAAATTTGTTTACTGAGGAACAGATCACCAGAAGAAGCCAGGGGAAAGTACTTAGAATGTAGAAATTGAGGTAGCATAAATAATTTAGAGGTAATTTTATCTTTCTTTTCCCATCCTTGAACAAGAGTCAAGAATTATTCTACTTTGGTGCTGCAAGATTTATTTCCCTAACAAAGAGGAACGTAGAGTCAGAATGGAATGATTGAATGACTTAGCATTAAAAAAAAACACCCATTTTTTGAAAAATTTAAATGACTTAGTTTTTTTTCTAATAATCATATAGTATCTCCTACTTATAGTCCTCTAGTCTTCTCTTTGGATGACATCACCTCCTTTGAGGAACTTTGGGGTTGGTTTTTGTTTTGGCAATGACCCGAAAGGAAGAGGATGCCTTTACCGTCAGAGAGAACTTTGGTGCCCTCTACTGGTGGTTTTGGTTTCTTCAAATTGCAGGCCTCCATTTGATGGTTCATGGAATCCATTTAGTGGGTTCTATCAGAATTTTCTTAAAAAGTGAAAATGTAGATTGCCATATAGTAAGTATAAATATTTATTTGTGAAACTTTGGTTCCAGTATGTATATGTGAATGCAGAATCCAGGTGATTTCCAGTTAGCAACATTTAGCACCTATACCCAGCAGGATATAGAATTAGCATGAGGGGAGTGAGGCAGGGTTGAATAAGTGCAGGGTTAGATCCTATCTCTATTTAAAATTTTGAAATTTGGTTTATCATGGGTTTTGTGCATTAATTTTGATTTTAAAAAAGGATTGCTTTACAATAGTATTTATTTTGATTACTGAGCTTTTTGGTGCCCACTTAAGTTTTATGCCCTAAATGAGTGTCTCGCTTGTGTCTCTCTGACAGTCAGTGTGCTTTATGGAGGGACTGGAGAAGGTGGGCCAGCCTATGGAGCCGTGAATAGGAGGCACACGTGGGGATGAGAAGGGACAGTGCGTGTGATGTCTTCTTCTGAGATAGGAGGTGAAGCCATCAACAAAGAGTGAAGGACACAGGCCTCGGAAGAGGGGGAAGATTGAGCATGGCTGATGAGGGGACAGGAGAGGGAGAAGGTCCAGGAGAAGTGGAGGCTGTTCACACAGCATGGAGCCCTCTGCCCACAGCTAGATACTGCCATTGTGGCAACGCCGTCCACATCTCCGGCAGCCACAGGTGTTGGGGAAGTAGGGAAGACAGGAGGCACCCGAGGTCGGGGTTGTTGGGGTGGAAGGACAGGAACAGAGAGAGGAGGGCAAAGGTGCCAGGTGATTCTGCATCTGAGACAGGGAGGCGGGCGAGAAGGAAGGTCAGGAGATTGCTGGGTGGGGTGCAGGTTAGGGAGCAGGCAAGGGGTGGGCAGAGGATTCCAGGTCAATATTAAGAGGCTGCGGTCAAAGAGTGGGTGGACTACAGAGTGAGCGGACTGGAATTCGAAATTTCAGAGGAAATGCAGTTGTAGGTGAAGCCCCTTAAACGACTCTCCCGCTGAGAAGTTGCCTTGAGTGTGTGAGCAGTCACGTGAACAAAATGGTATATACTTGATGACATAAGGGCTCCTGAGACTTCTGAGTGTTGCGTGTCTACTAGGTAAGATTTAGAAATATAGTTCCTCTAAAATTAGATGTTGATAATATATTACAACAATGGCCAGAAACAGTGGTCAAGAAACATACAGATAGACGCAAAAGGATTCATTTTGAATTCGAACCCCCTGGCTTTCTCTGGCTCACATTCCTCAGCCTCTGGGTCTCGGATTCCCTGTTGCTCCTCCTGGAAGATGACTCCTCTGCTCCACCCACCCCCATCTCTACCCTCCTGGCTCCCAGCATGGCACCCACTCTTTGCCCCATGGCTCTCTTCCCGCTCAGAGCGCCACCACGGGCCTTGTCTGTCCTGCCTTCTGGTGATCGCCCTCTGCTCATTTGTTACCCCATCTCAATTTGCAATGAACCAGCCCTTTAAAATAGTTCCTTTTTAGAAGAAATAACTATCTGAAGTTTTACAGAATTTGTACAGTATTCTCTTTCATTCATCAAAAGGTATTATCTAGTCCTTGAATTCAAACCCATGCACATAAATTGAGAGGCCACATAAATACATGCATGCATGCATACATACATGCATCCACTAAAACGCATGCAACGCATACACACATGCATCCAGGAAAACCCATGCATGCATCCAGTAAAATGAGATGCGTCCTTTCTCTGTGCCTCCTCCCTCTCTCCTTCCCCTGAGTTTGCTCTCCCCCAGGCCTCTCTGCTCCTCTCTCACCCTGGGGGCCCACAGCTCTCCCACAGCCATCTTCCTTGCACTCAGAGTGCTCCCCCGATCTGCAGTCCCGGCTATCTCAGGTCCCCATTGGACTGCTATACCTGCTGCCTCTCCAGCACCTCATGCTCAACACCAGCCCAAGCCCACATATGCTCCTTCCTCACCCCTAAGTCAGGAAGCCAGTTTCCCCTCAGTTGTCAGTAATGCTGGAAACTAGAATTCACCCCACCCCCACTCCTCCCATCCTAGGCCACTCCTCAGGTACTGCTGGGTGTGTTTTTCTCCAAAGGGTCTCCTGACCCCTAACTTCCCTCCCCACCTCCATCACCCCAGACGAGGCTCTCCTCACCTTATCCTGCTTCAGTACAAGGCCCTGATGGAGCCGGGGTCCAATCTCCACTGTCCCTGCTTCTGCCCTGCATACCACTGCTGCATTAACCCCTTTCACATAAAGCCTAATACATATGGTGAGGTTTTTTGGGGTGATAGTGGGGCTCACAAGGTCTGCAGCTGATGGCCAAGAAAGAATCTTTGAAGATGTTTTGGTGCAAACAGGTGATTTTATTAAAGCACGGGGACAGGATCCGTGGGCAGAAAGAGCTGCTCTGGGACCAGGAGGAGAGACTGGTTACATACTAGGAGATGGGGGAGGTAAAGTCCAGGGTAAGTTTCCAATGAGACTTCCATATGCTAAAGAAGACTCACAGGATACTGGAGGCCTTGATAGTGTCAAGCTAAGGTTTTCCCTCTAGCAAAGCATTAGCATTAAGACAGTAGGGAGTTCTGGAGAAAGGTTTTACTCTACCTGCCTCAAGTATTTGCCAATGGGCTTCAGGTTATAAGGAAATTTAGTTCTATTTGCCATTTCCTTCTGCCTTTGTTTCCCATATCACTATGGAGGGGTGATACTGGGGCTCCAGGAAACAGAGTCTATAGGTTTCTGGAGATTAGGCTATTGACACGATTGCCTTTTTCTTGTGATTTACTAAAATATTTGTAAATAGATGGATCAGGTCCTGCAGGACTATGATCTCTATCAGTAGCCATTTGTTTTTCCCCTTTCCTTTGTTCTTGCGCAGCCAGGAGTGCCTGAAGAATATCACACATATCCCCCCTGGGGGTGGGGGCGGAGTGGTGGTGCGGCCTGTCCCCTTGCCTTATACTCCCTCATCAGGAGTTATCATTAGAAGCAAAAACAGAAACTCCTGTGACTTCTTGCTGCCCTTAGCACACACTGACTCCTCTGCCTCATTTGCAAAGTTCTCCATCTCCCTGCTTTCAAATAACATGCCTGTGTCTCAAATATTAACCATACTGCAATTCTTTCTTTGGGTGAAGCAAACTTTCCACAAATAATGACTCCATCCAAACCCTTGCACTAAGACTTGACCTACCATGACTTCTGGAAGCCCAAGTTTGCATCCCTGTGATGACCCAGCCTCCTTTTGAGTTCCTATCTGAAAAAACTCAAGGAATGCATCGTTTGTCGTTTGTCGTAACCAAGACCTGAAGATAGAGCCCTGATACACCTCTTTCTTGAAGCATTTACTAAAATAAGCTTACAGTTGTGTATTTTTCCTCTGTTCCTTTGAAATGTATACATATCTCCTACAACCTGGGAGTGTCTTTCTCAAGGACCCAAAAGCCATTCCTCTGAAATGTAATCATCAGAAAGGACTGGACCTCTTCTGTCTGCCAGTCTCTGTGGGAGGACAGGATCCTAACTTCATGATTGCCAGCCAGCCGATACAGCTGGGCTAACCATGATTACACTGACACCCACTTCTTGAAAGTTCTCATTTCCCTGCCTCTATTGGGCCCCTGCCCACACCCCCTCCCTACTCTCTCAGTCTCCCTTTGAAAGTGCCAGTCCGCTCTGCACAAATTGGGGTGGGCTCAGCTCTTTCCCCAACTGATAGGAGCTACTCGATAAAATGTTTCCACCACTTTAACTAAGGTCTCAATTTATCTTTGACACCTGAAACAACGATTGTGCCTCCTCCTGTGACCACCTAAATCCTGTTGATCCTCAGCCTCTTCTGAAATCCTGTGACTGATCCCACCACCACTGATCTCTGCTCTCAGGGACCCTCCATTTGGACTGCCATTGGGATCACCCAGTTCCAGCTGACGGGCCATCTGAACCTGACTGAGGTGCCAGTTTTCTGTCATTTAGGATTGAATCCAACTGGTTGTTTTCAATACTTCAAGGTAGAAGACACTCCTACTTTATTATTCTCCTTTGTGCCTAGTATAAATGTTACGGAACCAGGCTGGAATGCTGGTGGAAAAACCAAGCGGCACTCAGAGATCTTGGTGTATCAGAGATTTATTTAACACCAGGGGACTCAGAGGAGACTGTTTCTCCAAAGATCTGAGCGCCAAATGCAAGTGGGGAGGGTAATTTACAGTTGTCAGCTTCCATAAGTGTGGGGGTTTTCGTGAGCGCAGCAAACAAAGGAAGAACCCGGAGGAGTGGTCTCTAAGCTAGAGACCAAAGCTTGTTTTAGTCCCGTTGGCCATCTTTGGCGCAGTATTTTATTCATTTCTCTGACATAAGTACTTACATAGAAAGTACTCAAATACTAACAGGATGAATCGAAATACTGGAAATTGTAGTTTAGTGTAAATTAAAATGCAGACCTCGATCACCTTAATTACAACTTCAATGGGTATGGTTGGTTTTGCATATATTTTAGGATCAGAAAGTAGACTCAAAAAGGAAATGAGTTACCAGCAGGGGTGAGGCAATAAAGGAGAGGTGACTGTAGTAAACCGGCTTAGTCCAGAAAATATTAAAGGGAACTTGTTTGTGAAGAAATGTTTTGAATAGTTGTGAAGCATAGCTCCCAGACTTGGGGTGGGGTCTACCACCTGCTTCTCAATATTCCTTTATTCTCCTATTCTCTTTTTCATCCTTCTGACCACTCCCCACCTATTAAAAAAGAGGATATAGGGGCACCTGGGTGGCTCAGTCAGTTGCGGTTAACCGTCTGACTCTCGATTTTGGCTCAGGTCATGATTTCACAGTTTGTGGGTTCGAGACACGCATCGGGCTCTGTGCTGGCAGCATGGAGCCTGCTCGGGATTCTCTCTCACTCTCTTTCAGCCCCTCCCCTACTCTCTCTCAAAATAAATAAATAAACTTTTTTTTTAAAAGAAGATATAAATCTGTCTCCAGTCCAAACACAAACCCAAGTTATATTCCAAATATTTGCCTATTTCCCTCTAAGCAGTTCTTTGTCCTGTTCTCTCTCATGGTCTTTCTTGTTTCCTATTTCCTGAAGCCATCTGTAATTTTTATATCCCCTCGGTAACAATACATGGACATTCACCCCCAGTTTGCAGATGAAGTCACCAAATCAGAGTGCAGTGAAGGTTGCCCGGGATAACACAATGAACCTGGCCCCACGTGGGGGTAGCCCTGGAGTTTGCAGCCTGTGGCCTGGTGCCTGAGCTGGAACACGGGCACACAAAGGAAGCTGCAGGCACAGCATTCTGCTGTGGATGGTTACTGAGCTCACATGCATTATTGGGATCTTTTGTTTCCTGTAAGGCCCAGCATTTTCTTTCTCCAGGTCAGGCAGGCCTGTGGGTTTCTCTGCAGTCTCCTCCCCTGCACTTGGAATACAGAAGCTAGAAGATATGCTTTATCTAGACAAGCTTTAAGATTGTGCAAACCAGGAGCACTGGCGGGGGCTCAGTCGATTAAGCGTCGGACTTAGGCTCTGGTCATGGTGTCACAGCTCATGAGTGTGAGCCCCACGTTTGGCCTGGAGCCTGGAGCCTGGAGCCTCCTTCAGATTCTGTGACCGTGCAGACCAAAAGAGCTGGCATTGATAATTTGTGTGAGTTTTTTAATCAGCAAGTCCAGGGTTGGGGCAACATCGTTTAGTTGTAATTAATGAATTTAGACCCTGAAAGTGCTTTTGCTTTTGGTTGGGCAAGCTTGCCTAGTGACTATGTTCAATTCGGGGAAGTTCACGTGTTCTTTTGTTATAAAAGAGAAGCTGTCACCAGCTAGACCCTAAGACCTGACCTTTACTGCCCACCTGCTTGTGCCCCCCAAACTTTCTCCCATAATTATCCTTAAGCTCTTCCTTCTAACTCATCTCTGAACACGGGCAAATGGAAGTCAAAATTGCCCCTCCAGCACTAGTGACTCCTGTGACAAAACCTGCAGCCTGCAGAAGCCACTTAGACCAGTTTGAGCTTTAACCACTGATTTGCACCTGTGCAGATGGACCATGGAGTGACCTGTAGAATGACCAGCAACTACCTCTATTTCATTATAATACTGAAATCTCTGCCCAAGGAGGCGCACAAGCCTCATTTACATAACACACATTGAACATACAATGAATATGCACATAGGCATGTTTCCTTAAGGTGCATGTGTGACCTTATGCCTGCCCCTATACATGGTGACAAGACTTCCCTATCTACATATTCATCCTAACACTGAATAAAAGGAACCCATCCACCCTTGCTTGTGCATTTAGACCTCCTTATTAGCTACAGATAAAGTTTTCTTTGTGTCACAACTCAACCTGATGCAGTTTGACTCAACAAGGAGCAAACTCACATTGGCTTGGTTACAAAGCTGGGTACTGCAACAGAGTAGTTCATCTTTCCTAATCTTGCCCTCATCAGATCAGTACTACCAGTGGGGTTTGGTTATAGTTTATGTAAATGGTGCTTCTGAGGATGGGGCATTTGGATTTGAAGACTTCCTAACTACCCTGAACTGAGGAGGGTGACTGTAACTGAACTTTTTTGAGTTTGCTCCTTGGTGAATTACAGGTAGACATTACACTGGTGGGGGGGGGGGCGGGAGAGGAGGGTTGTTACACCAAGTAAACTTTATTTGCAGCAATTAAAGAGATCAGGGGAATAACTTCCAAAGCTATAACTCCCTGAGCAGGGGTGAGCAGTTTCCTTTTATTTAGGGTTTAGAATGAATATTCAGAAAGGGGAGCTTTCTCATTGTCTGTAAAGGTTGCACAAGCTTAGAAAACACGAAAGATATGGTGTGTTAATGAAGCTTGGCCTCCCGCTAGGGCAGAGACTTTAACATTATAGTGATGCAGAGGTAACTGTCAGAGGAGGGGAAGTGGCTAAGGGCAAGCTCCAAGAGCTAGTATAAATTAGCTGGGGTCTTGGGCTCCTTATCTTGGGAGGGGGCTTTAGGGCCTTGCTTACTTTTGAAATAGCACTGGAAGTTTTAACCACTGATTATTGTCTCTGATACAGTTAGACTATTTTCTTGCCTGGTAGAGACTGTTAGTTTTTGCACTTTCTTTGTTCCCTCAAAGTCCTTAACTGCTGAGGTTTTTGCGTTGTGTGTGTGTGTGTGTGTGTGTGTGTGTGTGTGTAATTCTGACAGCTCCTAGGAAGTTCTGTAGGAAGTGTGCTTGGACAAGTAGGGTATAGATGGGGGGCAGAGGACTTGGGGTGGGGGTTGGGGTGGGGGTGAGGGCATGGGGATAGATGGGGGCCTGAAATGACTTCTTTTGTATCAGAAAAGCTGTGTCTTGACTTTCTTTTACTGGAGACCCCTAACTCCTTCTGCTTACAAAAGTGGCTGTTCCTATTTATGTAGCACTGTTGAGTTAGCATGGAAAGTCCTGTGTTCTAGGAAACCACTGCCCCAGCACATGAAAAATCCCAGCTTTAGACAATGTATGCTGAAGGTTGGGGAAAATGTATAAATCCATATGGCCAGCCCCCAAGTGTCCCAAAAGCAACACTGCTTTTAGTGTCAAATGGATACAGCATAGATTATCTGTCTTCCAGAGTTGGTGTTGCTGATGTTGGCCGTCATGATTTGCAGTTCACAATAATCGATTATTCATTCATGTATGACTCTAAGTGATGCAACTGAAGTCTGCAATCTCAGTGTGTCCTAAGTGTTCATTATTTTAAAGAAAGATGGAAGGACACATACAATTGGATTAAGAAATTTAATAACCATCAGTGTTCTATAGTTTTCAGAGTATAGGTCTTTCACCTCTTTGGTTAGGTTTATTCCTAGGTGTCTTGTTACTTTTGGCGCAATTGTAAATGGGATTGTTTTCTTAATTTCTCTTTCTGGTGAAAGAAATTGAAGAAGACACAAACAAATGAAAAGACATTCCATACTCATGGGTTGGAAGAACAAATCTTGTTAAAATATCTATACTACTCAAAGCAATCTACACATTTAATGCAATCCCTATCAAGATACCACCAGCATTTCTTGTAGAGCTAGAACAAACAATCCTAAAATTTGTGTGGAACCACAAAAGACCCCAAATAGCCAAAGCAACTTTGAAAAAGCAAAGCAAAGCTGGAAGCATCACAATTGCAGACTTCAAGTCATATTACAAAGCTGTAGTCATCAAGACAGTATGGTACTGGCACAAAAATAGACATACATCAATGGAACAGAATAGAAAACCCAGAAATAAACCTACAACTATATGGTCAATTAATCTTTGACAAAGCAGAAAAGATTATCCAATGGGAAAGGGCAGTCTCTTCAACAAATGGTGTTGGGAAAACTGGACAACAACATGCAAAAGAAAGAAACTGGACCACTTTCTTACACCATACACAAAAATAAACTCAAAATGGATGAAAGGTTAAATATAAGACAGAAAACCATCAAAATCCTAGAGGAGAAAACAGTCAACAACTTCTTTGACCTCAGCCGCAGCAACTTCTTACTAGACACGTCTCTGGAGGCCAGGGAAACAAAAGCAAACGTGAACTATTGGGACCTCATAAGGATAAATAGCTTCTTCACAGTGAAGGAAATAATCAACAAAACTGAAAGGCAACCTATGGAATGGGAGAAGATATTTGCATATGACATATCTGATACAGGGTTAGTATCCAAAATATATAAAGAACTTATCAAATTCAACACCCAAAAACCAAATAATCCAGTTAGAAAATGGGCTAAAGACATGATTAGACATTTTTTCCAAAGAAGACATACACATGGCCAGCAGACACATGAAAAGATGCTCAACATCACTTATCAGGGAAATGCAAGTCAAAACTACAATGAGATATCACCTCTCACCTGTCAGAGTGGCTCACCCAAGTTCATTCTTCTTCATTATCACTATCCAGTTTTCCCAATACCATTTGCTGAAGACACTGTCTTTTTTCCATTGGATATTCTTTCTTGCTTTGTCAAAGATTCGTTGGCCATACATTTGTGGGTCCATTTCTGGGTTCTGTATTCTGTTCCAATGATCTATGTGTCTGTTTTTGTGCCAGTACCATACTCTCTTAATGATAACAGCAGAAACAGACTCTTAATTATAGAATACAAACTGATGGTTACTGGAGGGGAGATGGGTGGAGGGATGGGTTAAATAGGTGATGGGGATTAAGGAGTGCACTTGTGATGAGCACTGGGTAATGCATGGAATTGTTAAATCACTGTATTGTACACCTGAAACTAATATAACACTGTATGTTAACTAAGTGGAATTAAAATAAAAACTAAAAGTAAGAAACTTAATAATCAAAAGAGTACATTCTGCCCAAAGATAGAAAAGAATTTGGGATTGGACATTGCTATAGCTTGAATGTTTGTGCTCCCTCAACCCCCCAGCCCCAGCCAAATTCCAAATTCATGTGTTGATGAAATCTTAATGCCCAGTAGGATGGGACTGGTATGTTGGGCCTTTGGGAGGTGATCAGGTCATGAAGGTGAGTATTCATGAATGAGGTTAGTGTCCTTATAGAAGAGGCTCGAGAGAGTTTTTTTTGCCTCTTCCACCATGTGAGGATATGAGAAGTCTTCAACTAGGAATAGGGCCTTCACCCAACCATTCTGGCACCCTGGTTTGAGACTTCCAAGTTCCAGAACTGTGAGCAATAAATGTTTGTTGTTTATAAGCTACCCAGTCTGTGGTATTTTGTTATAGTTGCTGAACTAAGACAAGTATGGTGAGGAAGGGGATGTGAAGTCATATATGGAGGCTAAATCTCACAACTTGGATTAGATAGCCAAGTCCCTCTAAATCAATCCAAAATTTTACCATCTGCCAAAAACTATATTTTGAAAATAGTGGCTGCTATATTAGCTTGGATTGAATACATGAACACATGCATTATCACACCTTTGATTGCTTTATGAAACTACAAAAAATTACATTTCCTGATTCAGAGGTGCCAACTAAAATGTTTTGTGGGTGAGCAAAAGGGGAAATTTGATAACAGATATCTTGGCCCCTTACAATGTGGAACCAATTTTGTCAGGTCTTACTACAGATGCTTTTTACACTAAATCAAAGAGTATGTCAACTCACAGCAACAACAACAAAAATGTTCCCCCTACTTCCTAGTTATTCTGATTTGAACAATGGAGTTTCAAATGGTCTTCTTGACTTATGTGGATATTTTAACAATGCTGCATAAATAAAAAGAACATTGATATCTTGTCCAAATACAAACTAGATTTCGCTTATTTATGAACATATTTGGCAGATATTGTACATATAATTTCGGCAAATTCCATTCTGTCTATAAACTTCTTGGTAGAGAAAATGAAAAGATGCTACCTCCCAAATATCCTGCACACCATGTATACAAACACCATTAAAAGGGGTGTCATTGGCTTATTGTGATATTTAATGCAAGTTTTGATCATTTTTCAGTTTTCTCAAAATGTGCTACTAATGACATTTTTGCCTTATAGCAATAGAAGGAGATAGCCTCTTCAGACATGTACCCACAAGACGGCTATCACTGTTGCTGGTCATATATTAATAGAAACAAAAGACTTGATTGACAAACAGCTGATCTACAAAAACAAGTCTGTAGATACAAAGTGAATACTATTGAAGAGCTAAGACCTAATTCCTACAAGTCTGAAAACCTTTTCTTCTGGTTTCTGGCCCAGCATGTAAGAAACTGGAAGTTGCCACTCCATCCTAACAAGAAGTAAAAGGCTGACCAAATTGAAAAATCAGCAACTCTTCTTATCCATGGGAGAAGTGAGGTCACAGGGCAAATAGCTGCCCTCAAATTGGAGAGACCCCCATGTGAATACAGGGAATCACAACTTACCTGACCAGAAGCCCGCAAGCATAGTTTGCCATGGGAACCAGTTCCAGGGTAGGGAAACTTCAACTGTAATCGATGAATTCGTGGGAACTCAGTGTGGACGACTCTGAGAGTTAAAAACTTCAAGGGGTATATTTTCATCAATTGTAATACTCTAGTTGGGAATGGTGATAATGGGGGAGGTAAAGGGTATATGGGAAATCTCCACCTTCCCCTCAATTTTACTTTGAATCTAGAAATGCTCTTAAAAAAAGTCTTAATTAAAAAATTTTACTTTTAAACCGAAGAAGGACCCAATCATTGATGGCTCCATACTTTTGTATATTTTACTTCCAGGATTTTTTTTTTTAATTTTTAATGTTTATTTATCTTTGAGGGAGACACAGCGTGAGTGGGGGAGGGGCAGAGAGAGAGGGAGACACAGAATCTGAAGCAGGCTCCAGTCTCCAAGCTAAAGGCAGAGAGTCTGACGCAGGGCTTGAAATGGTGAGATCATGACCTGAGCTGAAGTTGGCCACTTGATTGAGCCACCCAGGTGCCCCTACTTCTAGGACCTTGACCAGGTTCTCACAGTGAACACTGAGGGAAAATCTCCTTATGTTTCCAGCAGAAGAGGAGAATCACCTTTTTGAAATAAGCCAGAGCATTCTGTTCTTTTTAACAAGGCTTCTCTCAGGAAAATATATCTACTCAGAGACTAACTGACCTGGGGGAAGGAAAGTACCCAACTCCAGCTCACTCTAGCCATACTATCACATCAAAGGGTAGGAGTTGTGGGTGGAGGGAAGAACTGAGAAGCATATGTGAAGTTCACAGCTGAAGGACACAGTCTCACTAAAACACTAAGACCTATTCATAGGATTGTAGAACACTTAAAAAAAAATCTCACCACTTCTTTTCAAAATCATAATGAAATTCCTAGCTAATCCAATAAGAAAAGAAAAAATGAAATGTATACAGATTGGGAAGGAAGATATAAACCGTTTTTTATTCACAAATGACTTAATAATATATGTAGAAAATCTGAAAGAATCAACAAAAAAAGCCTTGAAACCAATAAGCAATTATAGCAGGGTTGCAGGAGTGGAAGATTAATACACAAAAATCAATTTCTTTCATATATTCCAGTAGTGAATATATTCACTAATTATTACTAATTCACTAATTATTCACATAATTTATTCAATTTATACCTAAAATGAAATACTTAGGTATAAATTTAAGAGACTATGTACAAGATTTATATGAGGAAAACTTCAGAACTCTGATCAAAGAAATCAAAGAAAAATATAAACAGAGAGATATTCCATGTTCATGGATAGGAAGACTCCATATTGTAAAAGATGTTAATTCTTCCCAACTTGACCTATAAATATAATGCAATCCCAATAAAAACCCCAGCATATTATTTTTGTGGATATTTAAAAAACTGTTTTGAAAGTCTATATAGAGAGGCAAAAGACCCAGAATGGCCAACACAATATTGAAGGAGGAGACGGAGTTGGAGGACTGATACCACCTGACTTTAATACATACAATACATCTACAGTAATCAAGATAGTGTTGTATTGGTAAAAGAATAGATGAATAGATCAATGGAACAGAATAGAGAGCTGTGATATTGTGATTTATAATAGGAAATATATATTTGTCTTCCACTGTTCCTGGCACATAGCTCCTAAAACCCTTGTAATTTCCCATATAATAACTATAGGAACATCTTTCATTACGATATTTAGTTTTATTCCCAGTACCCGAAATAACTCCAAAGGATAAAGGTGAAGAAAGTGTCTTTTGTTTTTCTTAATAAGTCCCTTTCAACCACACCAGCGTTTATATTAATGAGATGACTTTTAGAAAGCCCCTAAAGAGGGAGGCTGGTTGCCAGAGGAACCAACCCTGTGGTTACAGGGTTAGAACTTTAAGCCCCACCCTCTGACCAGAGGTTGAATGGGTCACCAATGACCACGGATTTAATCAATCATGCCTATATAACAAAGCCTCCATAAAAATCCCAAAGGACAGCGTTCAAAGAGCTTCTGGGTTGGTAAACATGTGGATGTGATAGGAGAATGTTCCTTCCCTCATACCTTGCTCTATGCATCTCTTCCATCTGGCTATTTCTGAGCTCTATCCTTTTTTTTTTTTTTTTTTTAATTTTTTAAATGTTTATTTATTTTTGAGAAAGAGACAGAAGACAGAGTATGAGTGGGGAGAGAGCAGAGAGAGAGGGAAACAATCTGAAGCAGGCTCCAGGCTCTGAGCTGTCAGCACAGAGCCCTATGTGGGGCTTGAATTCACGAACCATGAGATCATGACCTTAGCTGAAGTCAGATGCCTAACTGAGCTACCCAGGCGCCCCTAGCTCTATCCTTTTAAATTGGTAAATTTTCTTGAGTTCTGTGAGCCACTCTAGTGTATTAATCAAACCCAAGAAGGGGGTCATGGGAACTTCCAGTTTATAGCCAGTTGGTCAGAAGAATAAATGACAAGGACTTATATTTGGCATCTGAAATGTTTGGTTAAGGGGTTATTCTCATGGCATCGAACACTTAACCTTTGGCATCTAAACTTATCTCTAGGTTAGATGGTGTCAGAATTGAGTTAAATTTTAGGACACCCAGTTGGTTTTGCAGAATTGTTTGTGTGGGAAAAGCCCCAACATTTGATGACCAGCAGTGTCAGAAGTGTTGTGAAGAGTAGAGTTTTGAGAGCAGAGGAGAAAAATAGAGTTTCTCTTACAAGAGCCTAGAAGTAGACCCACATAAGTATAGTCAACTGTACTGATCTGATCTTTAGCAAAGGAGCAAAGACAATACAATGGAGAAAAGATAGTGTCTTCAACAAATGTGCTGGAATAACTGGACATCACATGGAAATAAATGAATCTACATACAGACCTTAAATCCTTCAGTAGAATGAACTCAAAATGAATCACAGACCTAAATGTAAAATACAAAAGTATAAAACTCCTAGAAGATAACATAGAAGAAAATCTAGATGACCCTAGGTTTGGTGATGATGTTTTAGATGCAACACCAAAAGCAGGGGAGCCTTGTACTTTAGACTTTATCCTGAGGAAAAGGAAATCCACTGAATAACTTACATGTTTTATGAGATCATCCTGGGGGTTGAGTGATAAGTGGATTGGATAAGGCAAGACCAAGGGCGGGGAAACAAGTTTGGCGACTGTTGCCAAAGTCTAGATAAGAGGAGGAAGTTCAAGGTAATGGGAAAAGTAGCCCTGGGGCAAAATGAAAAGTTGGGTTTTGAACATGTGGAAGTGCCAGAGTCATCAGATTGAAAACATCAGGGAGCAGTTGGTCTGATGCTTGGAAGGATATATAGGAAGCCAAAAAGGGTGTGGAGAGGAAGCAGAGGGCCTTGTGCAGAGGAGGAAGAGTGGAAGTGAGGTCCTGGAATGGAAGAAATGTGGGAGAAGGAGCAGTGCCTTGTTCTAATGAGTTCAAGAAAGTAATCAAAGGTGTCCTTGGATGGAGGTAACAGACCAGCATGATCCTGAATACAATCCACATTAGACAGGGAAATGAAGGCCTTCTAGTAAGTTTGGTGGTTATACCTTTTCCAAATACAAGTTATGTTTGTTTTGATCTCACCTTTATGCAGTTCTTGCCACCTGCCTTCTAGTCTTGGCAGGGAATGAACATCAGAGTAAATGTCATCCCTTCCATTTCATTACTTAGGATTTCCTTTTGCACATTTACTTACTGAAGGCAGTGATGACTTTTAATTGCTTTGATAACTTCCAAGGATTTTAGCCTTTGCCTTATTTGTCACAGCAGCAGTTTTGTGAAAACAGCAAACTTGCATCAATACTAGGACTGAGGAAGGATGGGGGCTGTTTCCACCTAGAAATTCACCACCATATTCTTTTCTGTGTGATACCAGTCAAAACAGCTGGTGGAATATTCACTGCCTATCAGTGGTTCTTTTGATAAATTATGAGCTGTGTTCAACGTAAAGATTGCTCAAGAAGTAATCTGTAAGAAAAGACCAGGATCATACTTGGTTTCAATCCTTGCCTAATAGGGCCTGTGACTCCATGTTATCGTTATGGAAAAAGAGCTTTACTGATTAATTAGCTTATTAACATAGAAAGCGTTGCTGTTAAATAGCTACTTTGCATATACCAGGAAATTTTTGCCACATGAGAAGGAGAAACCTTGCATTCTAATACTTCTTTTTTGTCAAAGAAGCAGAGGGTGCTTAGCCGATGTTGCTGTTGAACATCTGCAGTTGACCAAGCGAGTAGTCTTTGTGCTATGGCTAAACAGCAGCTAGCTTGGAACTATTAAAACTTTTAATGAAAAGCAAGGATACAGTGAGTGTATCCTTTGTTTATAATTCTGTAACTAGAATAAAATATTTATTGTAGTGTGCTGTTTTATCTTATCTTGGAAAATAGGCAATTATGGCAAAAAGCATAATTCTTTAAGGAATAAGGACCAAACAACTTTAAAGAAAAAAATATTTGTTATTATAATTTATTGAATATTCGATATACAATATGGCAAATTTTCTGGGATTTAACCCTAGGATATGATTGTTGCTGGTGCTTATTAGTAAAAGGCTCCAGTTCATGCTTATGACTAGTAAAATGTTTTACTGTTGGAGAAGTGGATAAAGTACACCAAAGATGGCTGATTGGATTAAAACAAACTCTGGTCTCTAGCTTAGAGACCCCTCCTCCGGGTTCTTCTTTCTTTGTTTGCTGAGCGCCCGAAAACCAACCCCCGCCCCCCCCAATATGGAGGCTGGTAACTATAAATTACCCTTCCCGCTCACATTCGGGGCTCAGATCTTTGGAGAAACGGTCTCCTCTGAGCCCGTCAGTGTTAAATAAATCTCCAATCCACCAAGGTCTCCAAGTGCCGCTTGGTTTTCCCGCCAGCATTCCAGCCTGATGCTGTAACATTACAAAGTAAAAACACAATACCATACAAAATGAAATCACTTTATTTAAAAAAAAAACATTGTCGAGTTTGTTTTATTCAGTCTAATGACTAACGCAATAAAAGCAGATAAACTAGTTTAATATAATTGGATGCTTTTTTTTAAAAGAGATTTTATTTCTAAGTAGTCTCTACACCCAACCTGGGGCTTAAATTTATAATCTCAAAATCAAGAGTCACATGCTCCACTGACTGAGCCAGCCAGGCGCCCCATAATTGGCTGCTTTTTTTCTTTTCTTTTCTTTTTTTAAAGTTTATTTATTTTTGAGAGAGAGACACAGTGTGAGCACAGGCAGGGGAGAGGCAGAGAAAGAGGGAGAGACACAGAACTTGAAGTGGGCTCCAGGCTCTGTGCTGATGGCACACGTAACTCGTAACACAAATGGCCATCAGCACAGAGCCCAATGTGGGGCCTGAACTCACAAACTGTGAGATCATGACCTGAGCCGAAGTTGGACGCCCAACCAAGTGGGCCACCTAGGCACCTCAATTGGCTGCTTTTATACAGCACATATTGTCCAGTCCACAATATAGTATTAAATGATGGAGCACACTCAATATAACCATTTTTACAGAACTAGGAAATAAATTTCTAAGAATAATTGTTACAACCTCATCTGTCATATCCAACTCCAATATTCTAATTCTGAAGCAGATAAAACCAATGACCATCCTCATATGGGCTCACGAGTAAGAGTAGTGTTACCATCGAAATCTGTATTTTTGATCCGTTATGAGCATTGAGACGAGCTTCAAATATTCCCAAAGAAAGAAGCACAGTGGACGTTATCATCACCTATTCCACAACAGCGAGTGCTCCATTCAAAACTGTCTCATCCCAGGAATTAAATAAGGTCAGTCACATTCATTGGCATTTCCTCCACTGTGCTATTGTAGAAAGTCTGAATGTCACAAAGAATCCACTTGTCTTCTTCAATGTTTATGGCCACAGCTTTCCTCCCAAATCAGCCTCCACTGCCAATTCTGAACAAACAAAAATTATTAATCAGAATATTGCTTATCAAGTACAATATGAGCTACTAACAATATGAGCTACTTGTTAACCATCAGTGGCTGTTTATTTCCCAAGATTATATATAGAGTGATTCTAACTAGATGCCAATTACAATATCTAGAGATAAAAAGGATTTCTTTTGTAGTTAGTGGAAAGGATTCCTTTGGCTGCAAAATCAGATTCTATCAGGCATCTTAAGCATTATTATTTATAAAGCGGATGACAGTATTGTGTTTGTGGTAGTGGAATTAAAGCCCATACCCAAGAGGGCTAGCCAAGAGCAGTTGTTGGCCTGGGACAGATGTAAACACCACAGACTAAACAAAAAGAACAATTACGTAATTCGTCTTGACACACTTTTGGAACTATAAAGTGCAACTGTAAACTCTGGAATGTTAGCTATTGTTTAGGACTAGGCAGTCTAATACAATAGCCAGTAGCTACATGTGGATATTGAAATTAAAATTAAATAGAAAATATAGTTAACCGGTTGCATGAACCACACCTCAGTAGCTACATGGTGGCCTGTCACTTCTGTGTTGGGCAGCACAGATATAGAATATTTTCATTGCTGCAAAAGTTCTATTGGACAGACTTGGTCTAGGACTTAACTTTTTATAGTGTGTGTGTGTGGAAGGAACTTCCAAAGATCTGTCATGATAACCCATACTTATCACCGCTTTCTGCTCAGTTCACCTAAGACACCGTAACACAGACGGCTGAGATATATGTACCACCATGGCTCTATACCAAAACAGATAATACAGCCAATCAAAAAATGCCGTGGCTGGAGCGATTTAAAATATCAAATAACCGGAACAAGAAAAAAACAAATATGGAAATACTGACTCGCTCTTTGTCCAAACTACATGCTGTTTCACTCGTGAAACCATGTCCTAAATTAGGCCAGTGCCATCTCTGAGCACCGTCTCATCATCTATTCTTGTTGACTACTACATTTTGTCTTTCTTTTTTATTTTAATGATTGATTTTTTAAAACAAAAGTTTATTCTTAAATGTACAACAGGATCTAAGACACTCCATTCTACTAGCTATCGGCAGCAACAGGGTTATGACAGGGAATCCAGATGTTTAAACAGGAATGGAATTAAGGATTACCATTGCCTCAGGCACAAGGAACAGTTTACTTTTTGCCAGATTTCTTAGTTCTGCCTGTGACCAGGGGGCCCTTCCCTGCAGCCTGGTCTTGGCCTTTTAGCTCCTGGAGTTTCTTCTGCTCCTCTTTTGGCTCCTGCTTGAACGCCTTATGTTGGCCATCTCCTCGGCCTACTTCTTGGGCTGCTTCGGGGGCTTCTTCCTGCCCCCTTTGCGGCTGGACATGGTGCCTCTATATCTTTTTAAAGTTCTTTTTACATTAGTAGCAAGACATAATTTATTTAGTAATAAAACCACTATACCTAAGCCAGTGTCAATGTAAATTGATACCAGAAAATGCTAACAAAATCCCAGTTATAGAGGAATCCCCAAGAAAGCACAAGATATGAATAACACGACTAAAAAAAAGGACTCACGTGTAAGCTAAGGCAGCCGGATCTAACAGCATTGTTGATTTTTCCTTTGAATATCAATTGTACAAAATCCAAAGTCTGGGCTACATTTCACATTTGTTTTTCTACTATGTTCTGATCAACCATGAATCTCTCCAAGTAGAATTTAAATACATCTTACCATGTTACTAGATGATAAGATTGTTGTCCTCATTCATATACCTGATTTTAAAGGTTGTCTGGCTAACAGAATCACACTTGAACAACAACACATAAATTTATTTCACCAGAATAAAGGCAAATACTCAATGAAGATGACAAATATTCAGTTGAGAATACAGTTTCCACAAGTGGTGGGCGGTGCATAGTTTATAACCATAGATACCATTGTACATAAAAATCATGAGCCTGAGATCACGGTAGTATACATTCAAGTTCTGATTCAAACAGCAGCTGCTGCACACTCTTCCAGGCCACCAAACAGTAGAACTGCATAGAAATCATACAGCTCACTGTGGAGTGTGGGCTTTATTTCCCCACATAGCTTGAGCTGACAAAGACTGCTAAAAATCTTCCCCTCAAAACCAACTTTTGGCAGATGACTATAATTAAATGAGGAATTGAAATACCAGTAAGTTGGCAGTAATCAAAACGTGGTTTGTCCCATACCTGAATTCCTTCCCGATAATGCCTTTCTTTCTTTCTTTCTTCTTTCTTTCTTTCTTTCTTTCTTTCTTTCTTTCTTTCTTTCTCTGTCACCACCTGCAAAATATTAATAAGGCTGAATTCTCAACAGTCATCCCTCAAGTCAGTGTTTAACTTGATAGACATGTCTGAGACCACGCATCCCTGGCTGCTAAGCACCAGGGCAGACAGGGCTAGAAAGGTAACAGTTTTATTTTGAGCAGGGGTAAAGACAAGGCAGCACTTTACAGCTACATTGTAACTACATCCTGCATCAGTTTATTAAGGAAATAATTAGATATTAACTGTGTCTTAACTGGCAATACTAGGGAAGAACTACTCTTACCACATCAGAAACTGAACTTCCTGGCATGCATTTTCTCAGAAGCCAGTCTACCCTCTGCCTTGTGTTCTGAAAAAGTACAGCCTGTGTACTGGTAGGTCTCTTGTATGCCACAAGGAGCATGTAATTCCAACCCCCCTCCCCACCCCCCCAGCCCCTGGTATTGCAGAGAGGAGAGGAAAATGTTAATAGAGTCAGAAGAAAAAGCCGTTTGATTTCTTACTCTCATCCCTGCCATTGCAAGGGGCAAGTTAGAAATTCATTCTATTAATTCTACTTAAATACAGATATTATTGCACCAAATTTTAGAACAAAGTATCCTGGACTTAAGAAAGAGGTTCAGCTCAGTTTTTTTATTATCTGGTATAATTGTTTCTCTTCTTGTGTTTACTCTGCTGCTTTATTTATAAATACTAAGACACGGTTACTACTTTCTGTAATTTTAGTACAGAGCTTAAGTAAGAAGGTAAAAAAAAAAATTCTGGCCATAATTTTTATGTATATCAACTAGAAAAACATTACCCTCTTTCAAAAATATTATAAAATACTGGTCCTTTCAAGGGTCAATTCTTCCTTCTTTATTAGAATTTGAAATGGATTTCTCATGAACTTTTTGATAACTTCCAACATATCGATTGACATTAAGGCAGAAAACAACCCAACCTTAAAAGAAAAGAGAGAGATAACTAATTATTTTGACACATCAATTAAGCAGATATAACAGTTTTCATAATAATACATAGAGAAATGTTTGAGACCAAGCGTCCCTGTCTTACTATAGAATTGAGCTAGACAGAGATTGTAGGAAACAATTGCTTTCAGCAGGGGGAAAGGACAATATAGCACTTCACAGCTATACTGTAACAATTAACCCAACCTGCTAGCTATAGACAAATCATGTGCCCACCTTAATGCTTATATTTAATTTCTGGTAAATCTCATGGATTTGACCTTTAATCCCTTGACTCCACATTTTTATCTGCTTCATCCAAAACAAGCATCTTGACCCATTTTGGAAAGTTAAAAAAATAAATCTTACTTAAATGTGGGTTGTGCATGGGGACTTCCTTCCAAAGACTACATTACGGAAGGGGAGCGTAACTTTATTGGAGAAACCTAACAAACACAACCTCAGCCAGGGGACCAAGGTCAGCTCAACAGTAATAATCCTTAATTTAATGAGATGAAAATGGCACTTTACTTCTGTGGTCTTCCTCCCCCAAAACCCATAACCCCAGTCTAATCTTGAGAAAGACATCAAATTCCAATGTAAGGGCATCCTACTAAATAGCTGACCGATATCTGACTCCTAAAAACTGTTCAGGTCATCAAAAACAGGGAATATTTTAGAAACTGTCACAGCCAAGAGGAGCTTAAGGAGACATGACAATTAAATATAAACTAAATGGGTGGGATACTGGAACCAAAAAAAAAAAAAAAAAAGGACATTAGGTAAAAACTAAAGAAATCAGAGTAAATTCTGGACTTCAGTTCACAATAATGTATCAAGGTTGGTTCATTAATTTTAACAAATACCACACTAATGTAAGATATGGGAAACTCCTTACAAAGTATATAGGAACTTTCTGAACTATCTTCTCAATTTTTCTGTAAACCTAAAATGGATCTAAAATATAAAGTTTATTAAAGGAAAGTCCTAGTATCATGTCTAGGAATTCATGCATTTGGCTTAAACAATGAGGCGAACATTTTCCCTCCTGTACCTCAATATCACCAGTTTAAATATGCCCTAAGTAAAATATGGCGATACTTAGAAAGATAGCTTCTATTTAACATATCAGATGCTCTCCCTGAAACACTGGTATGTGCTGCTTCAACTGTATGCTGTGCCTTTCACTTGGAACACCATTTCCACAATGCAGGCATGACAAATTGTCTCCTTACAGTATTCAAGTGCCAGAATTACCATTTGGATCTAAAAGTTAAAGCTTAAATTATTATGTTGTAGAAATACAGGCTCCACCAAACCATTTCTGAAGCACATGGCTAAATGCTGAACTGCTCATATTTAGTTTAAGATTCTGGTCTGCAAACAGCCTTTATGCAGCACAACACAGAATCACTTCTAAGCTTATAATGCAGAATAATCAAACTGCTTCATGATAAAATCCCTTTCAGCATCTCATTTTTATTTTTATTTTTAAAAAATGTTTTATTTATTTTTTGAGAGAGAGCGGAAGTGGGGAGGGGCAGGAAGAGAGGGGGGCAGAGGATCCAAAGTGGGCTCTGAGCTGTCAAGCTGACAGCAGCCAGCCCAATGTGGGGCTTGAACTCATGAACTGTGAGATCATGCCCTGAGCGGAAGTCTGATGCTCAACCGGCTGAGCCACTCAGGTGCCCCACAGCATCTCATTTTTGATTAGATTTCTGTGCCTTTACAAACTTGAGATCCTCAGCTTCCTAGAGATACCAGTTAGATAATTAAAGAATCCAAACAAACATTTCGTACATTATTCTTCTATGTGCAGGATATGTAAGTAGTGAAACAAGTTCTGCGTTTATAGCTCCAAGACAAATCGTTCTGTTATGTAGTCACTGATTATCAGTTACTTTAAAAATAAATCTTTCCAATGGGAAGTTATGCCATATAGCCTTGATCTTAATAAAGCCTACAGCTTGGTTAAGAAAAGCTTTATTTCATAGCTAGTAACAGTGAATTTTTTTTTAAACGTGTATTTATTTTGAGAGAAAGGTGGGGGGGGGGGGAGGGACATAAAGAGAGAGAGAGAGAGAGAGAGAGAGAGAGAGAGAGAGAGAATCCCAAGCAGGCTCTATGCTGTCAGCTCACAGCTGGATGTGGGCTGGATCTCATGAACCATGAGATCAAGACCTGAGCCAGAATCAAGAGTCCGACACTTAACCAAATGAGCCACCCAGGTGCCTGCAGTGAGCTTTGAAAAACAGATAGCATGCAACAGATTTATCACAAACTACAAAGATTCCCATCTAATTACAGATCATTGCAGTTTTCATGTTGCAAAATTGCGTTTAGACTTAACAACAATAACACAAAGGGCATGGATTCTGTCTACCCTGAAACAAAGAAAGCTTTAGTTTCTCAGGCTGGGGAGATATAGCCCTGCAAACCATCTCTGCAAACCTAGTTCCTGTTTAATTTGAAAGAAAAACTCTGGAGTGCCTGGGTGGCTCAGTCGGTTGAGTGTCTGACTTTGGCTCAGGTCATGGTCTTGCAGTTTGCGAGTTCAAGCCCCACACCAGGCCCTGTGCTGACAGCTCAGAGCCTGGAGCCTGCTTCGGATTCTGCGTTTCCCTCTCTCTGCCCCTTCCCAGTGCATGCTCTCTCTTTATCTCTCAAAGATGAATGAACTTTTAAAAAGTTTTTGAGACAAAAACTATATGCTTGCATGTGGACAATAATAGAAAAAAAAAGGTTCTGAATGGACCACTTTACACCAAATCTTAAGCTATTCTTCACTTTTGTAAAACCTGAAGTATCTGAAAATTTATGTTCCCCTGGGGGACAGCCATTAACCAATGACTGATGGTGCAGATGTAAATAAACCAGTGCTGGCCTCTTTGGTAAGGACAACCCTGAGGACTGACTACACTGATCTCACAGTTCTTCTGTGGGATGGAGCCACCTCCAGGGCAACACCTGCTTGAGAGTAAAGCTTGCCCGGCCTCCGAATGCACTGAGATGAACACAACATCACTTCTGTGTTTTGTCTTCCCCAAATGGATAGCCTGAATCTATTTGGGGAGAAGTGTCAGAAAACAAACAAACAATGCGGGAATATTCTATTGAAAAACTGTCCTCCATTCTCAATGATTGACACCATCCTCTACTCACATATTTTTAGTACGCAGAAATCTCTATTAAGCATACGGATACCAAAATCACTTCATCATCTAACCTATTAAAATCACGAAAGACGAAGACGAGGAACTGTTCCAGAATGAAGGAGACCAAAGAGACATAACTACTAAATCCAATATGTGATCCTATATTATATTTCGGACCAGTAAACAAGCCATTTTTTTTTTGTAAGATGTTCATTAGTTGGACAACTGGTGAAATTTGAATTAGGTCTACAGATTAAATAATATTGAATCAATGTTATTTTTTTATTTTGATAATTGTGTTATGATGTAAGAGAATGCCCTTATTTCTAGATAACACACACTGAAATATTAAGGGGTAAACAGGCATAATGTCAGTGACTTACTGCCAAATGCTTCAGAAAAACATTATGTGAGTATATGTGCAATTGTGTATATATACAGAGAATAAAACAAATGTGTTATAAATAGTAACATTTGAGAAATACAGGTAAAGAATACTGGAATTCTTTGTCCACTTTTGTAACTTTTCTAGAAGTCTAAAATAATTTCAAATTAAAAGTGTAAAATTCAAAATAAGAGTATCAAGCCTATTAACATAATTTACAGAAGAGAAACCACAGAAGTCTTAAACTGGCAGCTCATTTGTTTTCTTTGTTCTGCACAGTGTTTTAAACCCGAATTAGATGCTTTCTGAGGAAATTTCATATGCAAATCCAAATTTCCACCTTTGCATGAAAAGTCCGTAGCTTGTAATCTTATTCCTTATCCTTTGGTGGCAACTAATGAGTCTGTAGGTAAACAAACATTCAACCATAGGATGGTAAAGCCAAGAGGAAATAACTCATCAATAAATCATGGGAACTCGAGGGCATCTGAATCTCCAGAGTGTGATTTAGAAGGAGAAACCACAAGCCAGCCAGCTAGGGTCCCCGTGGCACAGCTGTATCTCCAGTCCCAGTGTCCAAGGAAGTGGCTGCAGATATGGAGGGCACAGCCAAGAGGACCATGAGGAGGAGCGAGCAAAATAAATTGGAAGGGATCAGCATAGGATGGAGGAAGACCTAGTGTGTGGGTGAAAGAGACCCATTTCTACAACATTAGTGGAATAAATTTAGCCTTTATGAATGCAAAGCTCTAGTTGGTAATAAAACATAACTGCAGAAAATGGTGTCAAAGAAAGAAAAGCAGGTTTAAGTGAGGCTTCAATAAAAATCCTTGACAATCAGAGGAAACAGAAAAGCATTCTGCACCTTGTGTCATGTCTGAACTTTGAAAGCACTGATCCCAGCTTTCTCCTTGAGGAGAAGACCCAGAGCTTCCTGGCAGAAAGCTTCTCCAGCTGAAGCCCACAGAGGGGAAATTGATCACTCTGTTGCTAAATGATGTGTGTGTGATTTCTGGCTTCAAACTCTGGATGGCCTCACAGGTGGAGTAAGAAGCCAGTGTGATGTGCAGGCCACAATCTAGAAGAAGCACATCACAGTCCCTAATGAATGGGAGAATATCATTTTCAGGAAAAATGCTTTAGAGCCTGTGCTCTATTACATTACCATGGGATTACAGGACTCCAAAGTGAACTATGATATGACAAGGATGACACAGGCAGTGGGGCAGAAACATTAATGTTTGCTGGCAGGAAGCTCAGAACACAGGAATTCTATTTCCTCATTAACATTGACATCATTTGCTGAGAATGGCTTGTGAGGGATGTCAGAGGTTTAAAAAGAATGAAGAGAATCTGATACAGCAGTTGCAGAAAATGAAAGAATGAGGTGGCTAGAGAAACACTATGGGCCTGCTGTGCAGTGCAAAACGACTAGGCAACGGTGACTCCCATGAATCTCTTTTACTACCAAGTCTTCTCAGTGCACAGGTTTCTCCAGCTCTTCTAGGAAGCTTGATGCAGGCACAAAGAAGACAGATAGTTGGATCCATCCACAATTGCAGTTTTCTCGGGTGAATAAATAGCTGGTAATAATTGACAGCATTTATAAACCTTGGGGGTGGAGACTCAGGTTTTTGTTATGATTTTACAAATAATCAAGGATCAAATATGATAAGTGACTTGTTTACAATCACTTGGGTAATAAACAGTAGTTGCTAAGATTAGAACTTCAATCTTTGTTCTACATTTCTCTTTAGGTGGTGGAAAGGTTTTGTAGCTTTTTGAAGGAAAACTAGGAAAAATTCCCAAAGGAATATTAGAGAATAGTCTGCAATTAAACTATTTTAATACTGTAAACACTAAGGAAATAAAACAATATACAAAGAAATAAAAAACTCTTGTAAGGCTTGACCTTTGGCTTTTAAAACATCCTAAGTCTACCTTACCATAAATAACCACTGAATGTAAACTCATTTTCTAGCTTTACCCATTACCCTGTAGTTATTTTCTCTCCCATAGTGGTTGGTAATGTTTCTTCTGTTTAAAACACAATGAAAATAAAAATAATATAAAATTATGCATGGGGAACAATGAATAAAACTGATACATAAATATTTTTATTAGCCCAGCTTATAGATATTTGATTTGGTAAAATTGGTGTATTACAATCTAAAATACTTGCTTTATCTATTATTGAACAGTACATTTCTTTTCACTGAAACTCAGATATCCATAACATTCTTAATTGTTTGGCCTTTTAAAAATTGAAATAAAAATTTAAAAGTTAAAAATATAGAATGATTTGTTATGCCAAAGATTCAGTCTAATGGTCAAATGTAATAGCTAATAGCTAAAATTACTTTTGATGTCCCAGGCACTTGACAATCCTATGAAGTGGGTACAATTATTATCATCTTTATTTTAAAGAAGAGGAAACTGAGGCCCAGAGAGATTATATAACTTGCCTACTGCCATCAAAGTGACAGAACTATGCTTTAAACCCAGGTGTGTTTCATTCCAGAATTCGAGCTCTTAGCCTCTACATGCCAAATGCACTTAATCCCTACTTTTATGGCGATGTATGGAATTTTTGCAATACATATAACTTTGTCCACTGACATCAAAGCCAAATGATATGCCATTGTGTAGTCATTATAAAGTATACTTTAATCATCACAGAGCAAATCAATATTCCTTGACAGCTTAATACAGTTACTTCTTCCCTAAAATATAAATGCTGTAGAGGAGAACTTGAATATAAACTTATTCTCCAGCCCTCTGAAGGATAAGTTTGCTTTTGTTAACTGGATTAATTCCAACAATAAGAACGAACTCCCCAGGAGTGTTCTTCTGATGAAGGGCAGCAGAACTAAAATGGGTTTTTAAGGTGTTCTGGCCTCATTACCCACTAGTTGCATAACCTTGGGCAAGTCTTCTTCAGGCTTCTTCAGAACTTGGATTACAACAACACTCCCCACACGGGGACTGCTGTGAGAGCACGCTGTAAATGGTTAGGAGGTGTACAAGTATTAGTCTAGTCTAGGTTTGCCAGATAAAAAAACAACATGCTCAGTTCAAAATTTCACTTTATATTGGGGATATATTTATAGGCAAAAATTATTTGTTGACTGAAATTTAAATGTATCCAGTGTCTCGTGTTTATATTGCCAAATCTGGCAACTCCATGGCGAGGGGAGCATGGAGAACCGCAAGCCTAGCTCCACGGTCCTCCACCCCCCAAATGGAGAAACTGAGGCAGTCAGTGGGCTGAAGGGTGAACGCAGGGAGGGGGAGGAGAAGAAAGGGCTAGGTGTAAGAGGATGCCCTTTCGGGGGCGGGGGGTGGGGGGTGGGACTGAAAGCAGATTCCCGGGTCCCTCCAGTCCTCCTCCCCCTCCTCACCTCCCACTGCTCAGGCAGGCCAAACATCCCCCGCCCCTGCGCGGGAAAGCAACCTTTACCTCGGCGGCAGCTGCGGGCTCGGGGGGCGCTCCCCTCCGGTTCCTCTCAGTCGCCATCAGCAGCACCAGCACCACGAAGGCCGTGGCCACGTCCCCAAAGCCCGGCTGCTTGTTGATGTGCGACTGCGTTTCATATGTCACGCAAATCATCCCTCCATTCTTTCTGGAAGTCTCTTGTCCTCCTCTGGCCACCGTCCAGGTCAGAGTCAAGAAATGGACCAATCCAAGCAAGCAATTCAGGAGGGGGCGTCACCGCTAAAGCCAATCACAGAACAGAGCTTCGCTCCGTGGTGGCTATTGGCCAATCGGTTTCCTTTGCCCTGTAGGTGGTCTGCCTAGTGGGGAGGTGTCGGCCCTGTTGTCAGCCTTCGTAGGACCCTGGGTGTTGGCTAGGTGGGTCCTCCTGTAGTCCTGGGGGTTCTTTCTCTCTCGTAGGCTCTAGGACAAGGAACACCCCACGACCTTTAAGCTTTAGAGCCTCTGAGAGGAAGAAGGGAAGGGAGCTGGTTTAGAATGTAAAGGGATATGGGCTAAGAATACACAATTTTATGTTTTCAAGAATGTGAAAAACATATACTTACAAAAGCCCTCTTAATCGCCTCAAAACTGAAATCACAGACTTTTTAAATAGACTTTATTTTTTTCTATAATGGTATTTGAAAATATTGTGAAATAAGTGACACATCACATTGTGTAAGTTTAAGCTGTACAGTGTGTTGATTTGACACATCTATATATTGCAATATGATTACCACCACAGCATTAGCTAACACCTCTATCAAGTCACATAATTATTTTTTTGTGCATAGTGAGAACATTTAAGATCTAGTCTCTTAGCAACTTTGAAGTATAAAGCACAGTGTTGTTAACAATAGTTCACTATGCTGTGCATTAGATCTCCAGAACTTACTCATCTTCTGGTTGCAAGTCTATAGAGTTTTTAACAGAAGTTATAGGTTCATAGCAAAATTGGCCAGAAGATACTGAGATTTCCTGTGTAACACATTGCCCCCCACATGCATAGCCCTCCCACCTATTATCACCATCACCCACCAGAGTGGTACATTGTTAACAACTGATGAATCTACACTGACATATCATAATCACTGAAAGTCCATAGTTTACAATTTAGTTCATTTTTGGTGTTGTACTTTTACGAGTTCAGATGAATTTTTAACCATATATATCCAAGAGTAGTTTTACTGCCTTAAAAATCCTCTGTGCTCTGCATATTCATTCCTCTCTCCCCAATAACCCCTGGCAATCACTGATCTTTTTAATTGTCTTTATAGTTTTGCCTTTTCCAGAATGTCATATAGTTGGAAATGTACAGTAAGAAGTTTACAGCTTTCACGAGGTAATCACTTCTTTCAGATTGTCTTTCACTTAGCAATATGCATTTAAGTTTCCTCCATTTCTTTTCATGGCTTGGTAGCTCATGTCTTTCTAGTGCTGAATGATATTCCATCGTCTTGATGTGCCACAGTTTACTTATCCATTCGCCTACTGAAGGGCATCTTGGTTGCTTCCAATTTGGCAATTGTGAATATAACTGCTATAAATACCCATGGGCAGGTTGTTGTGTGGAAGGATTAAAGAAGCAATTCATAATTTAGAAAATAGAAATGGGAGTACTAATAAATATAAGATCTGAAAAAAAATGAATAGACACTTGGCTAGCCTGAGAAAGTACAATCAAAATAAAAGCAAGGTGAAATAACTTACACAAAAAATTCATAGAATTGTATGGGATCATGTTACTCACCTCTGTGTAATAAATTTGAAAATCTGGATAATACAGATGAAATTACAAGAAATATAATTTATCAAAATATCCCAGAAAAGATAGAAGCTAAGTAAACTGGTTACCATAGAATAGATGTTGTCAGAGAACTGTATTTTCCCACACCTCCATCCACAAAAGCATCAGGACTACATTATTTCACAGGAGAATTCTACTGAGAAACTTTAAAGCACAGATAAGTTGGTTGCTATTGATTCTATCCTGAGCACAGAAATAGAGACAACTTCCATATTCTATTTATGAAATGAGTATAACACTGATAACAAAATCTAATAAACCACACATATATCTGATGCATACACATACACAGCGACCATAGACATTCTTATCCAGTAATCAAGACAGCATGGTGTTGGTGAAATAAGACTAATAGATCAATTGAACAGAATAAAGTGCCCTGTTATAGTCCCACCCAACTTTAGTCAACTGATCTTTGACAAAAGAGCAATGGAAATTCAATAGAAGAAAGACAGTCTTTTCAACAAGTGGTGATGGAAAAACTGGGCATCCATCTGCAAAATAATGAATCTAGACACTAACCTTACATTTTTAACAAAAATTATCTAAAAGTGGATATAGACCTAAATGTAAAACACAAAACTATGGAGCTTTTAGAAGAAAACATGAGAGAAAATCTAGGGGCACCTGAATGGCTCAGTCAATTAAGTGTCCAACTTTGGCTCAGGTCATGATCTCACAGTTTGTGAGTTTGAGCCCCTTGTGGGGCTCTGTGCTGACAGCTCAGAGCCTGGAGCCTGCTTTGGATTCTGTGTCTCCTCTCTCTCGCTGCCCCTCCCCTGCTTGTGCTCTCTCTTTCTCAAAAATAAGCTATCAAAGCAAAACTAAATAAAACAAAAATTAAAAATTAAAAAAATAAAAAAGATTTTTTAAAAAAGAGAAAATCGAGGTGACCTTGGGTTTGGTAATGATATTTATTTGTTTGTTTATTTATTATTTTTTACTTTAGAGAGAGAGAGAGAGAGAGAGAATGGGGGAGGACAGAGGGAGAGAGAGAGAGAGAGGGACAGAGAAAGAGACAGAGAGAGAATCCCAAGCAAGTTCTATGCTCAGGATAGAGCTTGATCCCACAACACGGGGCTCGATTCCACAACCCTGGGATCATGACTTAAGCCAAAATCAAGAGCTGGATGCCTAACTGACTGTGCCGCTGAGGCACCCCTAGTAATGACTTTTAGATACAACAGCAAAAGCATGATCCATGAAAGAAAAAAATTGATAAATTGTTCTTCATTAAAATTAAAAACTTCGGCTCTGCAAAAGACATTGTCAAGAGAATGAAAAGACAAGCCACAGACTGGGAGAAAATATCTGCAAAACACATATCTGATCAAGGACTTGTATTCAAAGTATACAAAGAACTTTTTTTTTTAGTGTTTATTTATTTTTGAGACAGAGATATAGTGTGAGTGGGGGAGGGGTAGAGAGAAAGGGGGATACAGAATCTGAAGCAGGCTCCAGGCTCTGAGCTATTAGCACAGAGCCCGACGTGGGGCTCAAACTCACAAACCGCGAGATCATGACCTGAGCTGAAGTCGAACGCGTAACCAACTCAGCCACTCAGGCTCGCCACAAAGAACTCTTAAAAACTTAACAATAAGAAAACAAACAACCTAGTTAAAAAGTGGGCAGACACCTCACCAAAGAAGATATACAGATAAGTGTACAAAAAATTGCTCACCATCATATGTCATTAGGTAGTTGCAAATTTAAACTACTACGATGTATCACAAATACCTATTAGAATGGCCAAAATCCAAAACGCTGAAAATACCAAATTCTGGTGAGGATGTGGACCAACAAGAACTCTCATTCATTATTGATGGGTATGTAAATGGTTTTACGAGACAGTTTGTAGTTTTGGGACACCTGAGTGGCTCAGTTGGTTTGGCATCTGACTCTTGATCTTGGCTCAGGTCTTTTTTTTTTTTTAGATTATTTTTAATGTTTATTTATTTTTGATAGAGAGTATGCTCGAGTTGGGGGTAGCAGGGAGAGAGGGAGACAGGAACCTACCGTGCTGACAGCAGAGAGCCCTATGCAGGGCTCGAACTCATGAACCATGAGATCATGCATGACCTGAGCTGAAGTCAGATGCTTAATCAGCTGAGCCACCCCAGTGCCCCTAGCTCAGGCCTTGATCTTGGGTCATGAGTTCAAGCCCTGTATTGGTTCCACGTTGGGCTCTGCATTGATTGGGTTCCACGTGAAGCTTCCTTAAAAAAAAACCACACACACACAGTTTTAGTTTCTTACTAAAGTAAACATAGTCTTACCACACAATCCAACAATTGCATTCATAGGTATTTACCCAAATGATTTAAGAATTTAAGCCCACATAAAAACCTGTGCACACTGTTTACAGCAGCTTTATTTATAATTGTCTGCAACTGAATACAACCCAGATGTTCTCCAGTAGGTAAATGAATAAACAGATACCTCTATACAACAGAATATAAGAAATACTATTCAGTGTTAAAACAAAATGAGTTAACAAGCCATAAAAAGACATAGAGGAAACTTAAAGGCGTATTGCTAAGTGAGGGTGGTCAGTCTGAGAAGGCTACATACTGTGTGATTCCAACTATATGACGTTCTGGAAGCGACAAAAGCATGGTGACAGTAAAAATATTAGTGGTTGCCCCAAATCTGAAGGGAAGGGAGGATGAATCAGTGGAGCATAGAAGATTTTTTAAGGCAATGAAACTATTCTGTATGATTATTGCAATGGTGAATACATACATGACATTATGCATTAGTCAAAACCCAAAGAACAGTACAACAGAAAGAGTGAACCATAATGTAGAATATAGGCTTTAGTTAATAATAATGTATCTATATTGCTTCATCAATTGTAACACATGTGCCAAACTAATAAAAGATGCTAATAATATGAGAAACTTCTATGAGCGAGTGGGTTTATGGGAATTTTCAGTACTTTCTGTTCAATTTTTCTGCAAGCCTAAAACTGCTCTAATAGTCTATTAATGAAAATAATGCATCAAATACACTTTGAAAATTCGAAGGGGTTGTGCCTATGGGTGGTGTAATTATGATCAATTCTCCATCTCTCCTTTTTCCTACCTCTTTTTTCAGTTTTCTGTACTTTGCTAATATGTTCTGCAAAGAAAATACATTATTTTGACGATAGATTAAATTTGAGAAAGGACATATATGGGGGAGGAGAGTGGAAGTACAGAGATAGAGGCAGGGGTGCTGTTCCCCTCCCCCTATATACACTTGCATACTCACACGCTCCCCTGTGCCAGGGGCACCTGGTTTCAGGAGACACAGATGACAGTGGAATGACTGTCAGGATGGTGTGAGCCCAGGTGACTTTCCACTTTTCTTGGGTTCACGTCTCCGGTCAGCTGTGCAGTAGATGGCACATGGTGTGACCCCTTAGGCAAGAATCCCAGTGTGGTCTTATGGATTAGAACAGCTGGGCTCCTAGCGCAGAGAGGTTTATCCTAGCAGGCAGCACTGGGGGAAAGAGGCAACGCTGCGATGTTGAGGCAGGTGCAAGTCCTTTGTGAAATGAGAAGCTTTGACTGATGGATGTTCTCTAATTCTGGGCTTGCTCCAGGAACTGGGGTTTACAGAGATGAATAAGGTATTTTCCTTGCCAAGTAGCCCAGGGTCCAATGGGGAAAGTACACTGAAGATCGAGTGGGATGTGGAGGAAGAAGCCTTTAGAGGGGTATTACCTGGAGACACTTGTGATGACTCCTATCACCTCCCACAGTGCACTTCTCTCTGTCATCCTCCATCTCCTGTCACCTCCCCACTCTCCTTCCTTCCTCTCTACCAGCTCTCTTCCTCTTCTCCCTTTGTTTTCCTCGGCTCTGCCCTAGCACACAATTTTTCAAACAGCTGGCAGCAGTGGGTCATAACAGCAATTGAGTAGGTCCAAACAATCATTCTAAAAAACTTTTTATTATTAAAAATATTTAAACATGAATAAAAGTAAAAAGAATAAATAGTAGTAAAACAACCCATATGCCACCTCGATTTAACAATTATGAACATTTCCCAATATTTATCTCATTTATTCTCTTTGCTAAGATAGTTAAAATTACAAACAGTGATGTTTCATCCCTAAAACCTTCTGTATACATCTCTAAAAGAATAAGGGGGTGCCTAGGTGCCTTAGTTGTTTAAGTGTCTGACTTTTGATTTCAGCTCAGGTCATGATCTCAGGGGCATGAGAGCAAGCCCAACATTGGGCTCCACGCCGAGCATGGAGCCTGCTTAAGATTCTCTCTTTTGGGGTGCCTGGGTGGCTTAGTCGGTTAGGCGTCTGACTTAGACGCCAGCTCATGACGTCACAGTTTGTGAGTGTGAGCCCAGGCTGTCTGCTGTCAGCACAGAGCCTGCTTCAGATCCTCTGTCTCCCTCTTTCTCTCTGCACCTCCCTGGCTCGTGCTCTCAATCTCTCTCAAAAATAAACATTAAAAAAAAAAAAATTCTTTCTTTCCCTCTCTCTCTGCCCCTCCCCCAATCCTGTGCACGCTCTCTCTCTCTTTCTCTCTAAAAAAAGATAATAAAGAAAAGAAAATAAAAGAATAGGGACATTTTCTTACATAACTATAATACCCTGCTTTCCAAATGCAACTTTCCCCAATTTGGGCCATTGTTCTTAAAAAATGAAGTTGAATAGAAAGTATTTCAGGGCTTCACATGTAGTAAGGGAAAATAAATTGTTCATACAACATTTGTTTTAATTATGTGTATATATGTCTACTGTGACATGATGTAAAATTTATGTCACACTGTGGCTTGCAGTCTAAGAAGTTTGAAGAGCCCTGCTCTAGGCCAGGGTGCTCAAAGTCTAGTCCTAGGACCGGCAGCATCAGTTTTCCTGGGGACTTGTTAGAAATTTCTCAGGTCCCATTCCACACTACTGAGTCAGATCTCTGGACATGGGGACCAGGAATCTGTATTAAAAAAACAAAAAAACAAAACCCAAACCTGTATTTTAGGTGATTCTGCTAGCTTGAAAACGACAAGTCTAGACTTAACTGGGTGACCCTGTGAGGCCCAGGCATCCCTCACCCTCATCTGCGTCACCCAAAGTGGGTCATTTTTCTTTCCTCTTCATTGTGAGGTGGTGCTGAGAGTTCACCAACAGAGGTGGAATCTACCTTGGCAGTGCTTGGAGGATGGTTTCTTTTTCCAGGCTTAGGCAAATCTTTACCTGAAGGTAGAGAATGGTCTAGGTTCATAAGATTAGTAACACAGTTTTGTGTTTGTACTAGCAACACCCGTAAAATGAGACTAAAGCCCTTAGAAGGTTGTTTTGAGGCTTGAATGATGTTTGTGAAATGCCTACCATTGCACCAGGCACAGAGTAGTCATTTAGTATATGGTAGTGGCAGTTGCTGTACTGAGCACTACCTATCACAACCCTGGGCATATAATAGATGTTCAACAGATGTGACTGGTTGCTAATTCTTTCACTGGAGGAGGCAGGTTATCCTGGCTTGTTCCTTGATTTTGCCAGATATGGGAGCAATGCAATTTGTCAGAATCAGGAAACAGATCATAACTAGGAAGGAGAATAGGAAGCTCGGAAAGGAGGATGGTGGACAGGAAGAAGAGAACACAGCAAGAATGTCCATATTCACAAGAGCAATGGAGACAGTGACCGTTTGTTTTCTTGGGGGAAAGGGGAGGCATTGAACACTATGCGGTCCTATCAATGGTAACTTCTTAGTTACAGTTACAGGATTTCAGAACTGTAAAAGGGAACTTGGAGTTCACAGACCCACCTCCTCATAGCCCACATGAAGCAGTTGAGGCCCTGGGAAAGCATGTGTTACACATGAGGGGCAGAATTGGTTTCTGAGGACAGGCACTGCCTGCTACATCTTGCCATAAACTCAGACAACTCATCTCCATGGAAACCTTTGAAGACTGAAGGTACAGATGTGGGAAAGGACAGCAGCACTCTGAGTGTGATTTCTTTTGTATCCCTTTCGTTTTCTCCCTCATTCCTAGTCATCAGCTTCTCCTGCCTCCTCTTCCTTAGCCCCTTCCCTATCTCCCTCCTTTCCATGATTCTCACACATAAGGACCAGGCCTAACCCAGGAAGCTGAGGTCATTGGATCTGCAAAGTCCGGAAAGCCGCACATCATCTGTCTCCTTAGCAATGTGCTTGTTTTTAGCGATCAAAACTCAACAGCTGGCTCTGACCAGACACCAGGCTCCTGAACCACTATCAAGAAACGCTGCATTTTGGTTCCTCGAAAATACTTGTGACTCTTGAATAGGCAGAAACCACCATGGAAATGCAATCCAAAGCTGCCGTACTTCTTTGTGCCTTTAACCCTTTTCTGAATCTCTTGCAAGAAGTTGCTATGAAAATGGTTGCTCTACTTGTGCAGGCAGAGTGTAAAGAGACCATACCTCAAAGGAAAGAGTAACCTTTTACATGAATTGCAGGCCCTAGGTGGACTAACATCTCTTAGACACAGCCCACAGTTGTTACAGAAAGCATTTACAAATGTCCTCAAACCCCTGGGATGAGTGGCTACTACTAGAAATTGGATCCAGAGTGTTTGGGGTCTGACGTTTTACATGTCAAAGAGAAGAGCTGAGCTTCCTGACGTCGGCTCAGAACCTGGGATGGTCCTGGCATTCTTTTGACCAGATAATCAGGCTCCCTCATTGTAGAATGGATTGAAGAACAACCTGACCAGATTCGCATTTGCTCAGGCTTTTGCCGTGGAGTTCTGCTGAGCTGGATTAGTCTTTTGCTACCTGTCTGGTAGTATCTGAGGCCACCTGAGGAAACTGCGTGACAGCGATGGCAGCGGGATAGCTGCTCGAAGACGCTCCGGGAGCTGACAGGGAGGAGGGCCCCGCGTGGGACTGGTGCCAGAGCCTTTTTAGGATGGAGCATTGGCGCGCCTCTCTGTGGCAGACGGAGCGGTGGCGCCCTGGAGTAGTTGCACAAAGGAAAAGGCCCACACGGCGGAGATGTGTGTCGCACATGCGTGCCCAGCCCTGTACGCGCACAGCCCGCGCTCCCGGCTCCAAGTGCGAGTGCGCCCAGTGCACGCTGATAACTGCGTGTGACAACCCCTGGGGCGGGGGCGCGAGCAGCAGCCCCTGGCGGGATGACTGCACCTCTCCTCGTCAGCCCTCTTCTCGCCTCGGCCGCTCCGCAGACACCTGGCGGGCAAGGAGAGGGGCCGAGGCCGGCGTTCAGGACCCCGGCACCGGCAGGAGCGCGGAAATTGCTGTCTCCTCTCCCCCACAGCGGCGAGGACAGACCCTGAGTCGCCCCCACTTCGGCGACCGCAGCGCGGGCTCCCGGCAGAGCAAGGGGCGCAGCTTCTCCACCTGGCAACAGATGGTGCTCGGGCGCGTGCGCGCTGCGGCGGGCGGGGAGAGGTGGGCGCGGAGACCCGAGCTCCGGGCGCGCAGCGGGGCGGGAGGCGGGCCGCGCACGGGAGCCGGGGCCTCAGGCAGCCTGTCGCCTACGCTCCTCCGCTGCTCCGCTCCTCCGCTCCTCCGTCCTCCGCGTGTGCCCGCCAAGCATCCTTCTTCCCGACCCTCCCGAAAGGCGGCGCCGAAGACCCGACCCATCCGGACCGCAAATCCCGAAACCTACGCGCTTCCTCGGCGGGGGAAGCCTGACGCGCGGTTACGGCGAGCTTTGGGGCGACTTGCTTTTCTCACCTCCAAAACTGCCATTTCCCTCTCTCTCAAAGCCAGACGTTACGTTTGCAAAGCTATTGGACTTTAATCTTTAAAACAATACCCCCGCAGGGCGTGGCTAGCGGGGCTGGCCGAGCGGCCCAGGAAAGTTGGCCTGGGCTGGGAGTGACTCGTTTTGTGCCTGAAGAGAGAGAGGAAGAGTGTGAGGGCATCGCATCCTCGGGAGGAGATGCTTTTGAAACACCATCCGTTAGCAGCCATACAAACACTTTCCTGTTGCTTTGTTTTGTTTATACACTGAGTAGCTTTTCGGTGAAATGCTATTTTGGTTACAGGAAGAAATGGCCCCCCAGGATCTCAGCCGGCGACTGGCCACAGTGATCACTCATGTCGGTAAATGGAGCTTTTTTTTTTTTTTTTTTTTTTTACCTCCCCTCCCCCCCCCTTGCATTTTATTAATGGAGGTGGGGGCGTAGTCTCGGGAGCCGGTGTCCTCCCCGCGCTAGCCCGCAGCCCCCGGGCAGCGCCCTCCGTGGGAAGGCCGTGGGGCGCGGGCCCGGCCTCTCGGCCTCGCTGCTGCTGCTGCTGCTGCTGCTGCTGCTGCTGCTGCTGCTGGCGGTGGTGGTTGTGGAGGCGGCTAGTGCGGGGGGCATCCCTGAGGTCCCCCACGCCCGGCGAGGCCGGGGCAGGCCGGTGGCAGGTGCCTTCACCAGGCAGGTGCCTAGTCCCCCTCGGGGGCTGCTGGGCTCTGAGGATCAGTTACCTGCGCAGACCCGGTCGGGGTGGGGAGTTGTGTAGAGGTTTTACGAGATGAAGAGAAAGGAGAGGGAACTTGAGGAACGAATGCCGGTGCTTTCCAGCAGAAAGTACTGCGAAGCGCCCGAGCTCGTTCCCAAGCTCGCGTAGTGCAACGCAGGTAAAGGTAGAGGGTCGCTACACAGCCGGGCTCCCGGCCCGTTGGTAGTACCACCTGGAGGTGTCAGCACACTCCTAGTGAACCCCAATGAGAAGCCTTGCAAGCTTCAAGGGACTGAGCAATGTTAACCCTCTTCTGTTGAGTTAAAAAAGGGCAGCTGAACATGAATGCCTTGCTCCTGAAATAAGGTTTGTGGTGGAAGGACAGGCCCTGTTTAGTAAAGAGGACACTGAGGCAGTTGGTGCGTTGATTCCATCTTAGCCTTTTCTTCCCCCACCCCTTCCCTGGGCCTCCCCAAATAAAAACACATTCAGGTAGAAATCCTTTGGATGTTGATGACTAGAATTATCGGGGTCATTCGCAGTGTTGGTCACTAACTTTGAGATCCTTCCATAATGCAAATTAGTTTTTACTGATAAAGTGAGGAAGTTTTTACCTCAGTGTTCCACTCCTTTGCTAAAAAGCCTTCTTAGCATTTGTATGTTACATATTGCTTCAATTAATGAACTATCATTGCTCTTCGAGCACCCTAGTCCAGTGTATTTAGTGCAATAATGATATACGTCTTGAATGATACACATATAGGGATATACTTTGTGAAGATGATTTATCTGGAAAGACCCAGTTTTGATGATTCATTTTAAAATATGTTTCTGGTACCAAGGTGGCTGCTGAACTGGTTTTTCTTTAAGATGAAAGGTCAGTAGAATTCTACTGGGGAAGGTTGAATGTGAAATATTGCTGAAGGCAGGCTGAAGCAAACAATTTGGAGTTTGAAATATATTGAATGCTGAAATGATTGTGCTTGAAATGGCACATGTGTGTGAAATTGTGCTGTAAGGAAAGAGCAGTGGACTGGGGGGTATGGCCATTTGGATTTGAATCCCTCCTGGACAAGTCTTTGAACCTCACACTAAAAAATGGGAATTTTAATAATCCTTTCCCACCCAGCTCAAAGGCTATTTGTAAACTGATGTGGGTAAAATCACCATCTAAACTGTGAATGTGTTATTGGCCATATCCCCATATGCCACTAAAGATCTTGGTCAGATCACTGGGCCTCTCTCAGGGTAAAACTTCCCATTTGTTAAACAAGGAGGTTGACCTGGATGATTATCAAGGTCCCTCCTATTTCTCTGGATAATGGGATCTTCTCGAAGATCTGGTAGGCAATATTCCTTGGTTAACACAGGCCCCTGGGGTCCAGGCTATGGTATTTTCTTGCCCACCTTGCTCCCTCCCTTTTTCTATACTTAGCTCTATGAAGGATACAGACATGAATTTTTTTTTTTTTATAGTTTCTGCTCAGAGAAATTCTGGCATTTGTGTGTCTTACAGCAGTCTGCATCTTCCTGTGTAACCTCACAAACCTGTGAAATAGATGGAGTATACATTATCATCCCCATGTTACAAATGAAGGAGACTTAGAAAGTTCATCTTTTAAGGTTTCAGAGGTAAAGAATGGCAGGACCAGAAGGCAGCTGTTCAGATCGTCTATTTGGGGATCTCACTGAGGGGGCAACCAGCCCTTACTATCATGGAGACTTGCACTGGGTAGCCAGTGAAGCATCTGCTAGGGAGGATTGGCTCTGTGTTTGATTGTTCTTTTCAGGCATTTTCTTGTCGAGCAGCCTCTGAGCCCTATGGAGTTGGGGAAAGGCTGACAAGTGCTTGGAGCAAGACTGTAGGTTAGAACATTCCCCCAGTTCTATCCTAACCACTCATCTGGGTAATAACACTGTACTTCCATATTCACTCTGCCACTCTCAGTCCCCCCGCCAGCCAGTTCCTCCTCCAGCTGGGATTTCTGCTATTTCCATGGTCCCTTAGATTTGCCAGTTCAGGTCTAGGGTTTGTTGATTCAATTTCTGAAATATCTCATTGGTGTCTCTCCAAACGCCACTGTGACCTTCTTGAGACCTGCTTCGGGACTTCATTTCTCGTAACCATTGTGCAAGCCTCCTGCCTCTCCCATGTTTGCCTCTAACTTATACCAGGAATAAACACCCACACCTATACACAGCATTTGTATCTTCTAAAACCTTTAACAGTACCTTTGCATAGTCATTCTCTGTAGCTTAGAATACAAGTTCTTTGTACTTTATTTGGCACCCTTCTAGTTTTATCCCCCAATAATTGATAGTTCTACCTGTATTGTTGGTCAGCTTGGGCTATTCATTTCTTCAGCTTTGTTCCACCACAATGTCTGACTCTGTTTCCACCTCTAAACTTTGCTTCTGCTTTCCCTCCATCTGGAATGACCTCTTAATATATTTCTCCCCACAAAAATTAGTACACACCCTTCATGCTCAACTCAATGCTTCCTTTTCCAGGTGCCTTTGTCCTGCCAGTGGGAAATAAAGACTCCTGCCTCTGAATTTCACAGTAGGTTTTATTCTACTCACATGACACCTCTCATTCTCTCCCTTGTACTATGGTTAGTTTTTGTGAGCTTGTCTTATCTCTGCTCCTAGACTCTACATTATCAATCTATCTATCCTAGGCAGTTACCTAACACAGGGCCTCCTTCTAAGGAAATGCAGAATAAAGTTCATTGAATAAATGAATGATTTGTTGTGCCTTGGAGTGGACTTTGAGTTTTGAGTAATACCAGTAAATTTATATATATACATTTATATATATATATAAATAAATATATATAAATATAAATATAAATATATATATAAATATAAATATATATAAATATAAATATATATATAAATATATATATATATAAATATAAATATATATATATTTTTTAAGGCATTAAAAAAAGTTTCTTTATTTGTTTTTGAGAGAGACAGAAACAGCATGAGTGGGGTAGGGGCAGAGAGAGAGAGAGGGAGAATTCCAAGCAGTCTTTGCACTGTCAGCACAGAGCCTGATGCGGGCCTGGAACCCATGAAACTGTGAGATTATGACCTGAGCTGAAAACAAGAGCCTTAATTGACTGAGCCACCCAGGCACTCTGGAAATTTTTATATTTTGAAGCACAATTCTGAAGTGTTTGTGGATAACTCTTTTGCCTCCTAAATCCCATTTTTCAGGTAAACATTTAGCTCTTCAAAAGCTCTTCATATGATGTCTTTCACTGTGGAGACTTCCTTCTTTGGATTTTGTTAGTTTGTCAGGTACCCTCAAAAATATGCAGTTCACATGTGAGAAGTGTCTAGGTGTGTTTTACCCATGCAGTACACAAGTAGAACTATCCTTTACCCTTTATTCTGGACTATAGAATCACATTGTTCCTTTATGGAATTTCGGAATCCAGAAAGAATAAAACACCAGACCACTTCACTGGCAAATTCTATCAAACATTTAAAGAAGAATTAATACCAATTACTCACAACTCTTCTAAAAAATAGAAGAGCAGAAACATTTTTTAACTCATTTTAAAGGCAAGTGTTACCCAATGTCAAAACCAGACAAAGACGTTACACGAAAAGAAAACTACAGGCTAATATCTCTTATGAATGCTGATACAAGAAGCCTCAACAAAATATGAGCACTAAATCCAGCAACATATAAAAAGGATTGTACACCATGATCAAATGGGATTTATCCCAGGAATGCAAGGGTGTTTTAGCCTCTGACAATCAATTGATGTAGTACACTGTATCAATAGAATAAAGAATAAAAGCCACATAATCACCTCAGTAGAGGCAGAAAAGGTATTTGATGGAATTTCATACCTTTTTGTGATTAAAAAAATACCCAACAAACTAGGAATTGAGAGGAGTTTCCTCAACTTGGTAAAGGGTATCTTAAAAATCCACAGCTAACATCAGGGTTAGCTGAATGCTTTCCCCTTAAGATCAGGAACAAGACATGGATGTCTACCCTCACCGTTTCTATTCAGCATTATGCTGGATTCAGCATTATGCTAGCCAGCATTAACTGACTGGCTCAGTTAAGTGCTTGATTCAACACAGGTCAGGCTCACAGTTTGTGAGTTAGAGCCCCGTGTCAGACTCTGTGCTGACAGCTCAAAGCTTGGAGCCTGCTTTGGATTCTGTGTCTCCCTCTCTCTCTGCCCCTCCCCCACTTGTACTCTGTCTCTCTCTCAGAAATAAGTAAACATTAAAATTTATAAAACAAAACAAACAAAAAACATGCCGGAGAGTCTAGTCAGAACAGTTAGGCAAATGAAGTAAAAGGCATCCAGATAGGAAATGAAGAAGTAAAACTATCTGTACTTGCAGATGACATTGTGTAAATAGAAAATCCTAAGGAATACATTAAAAAATCTGTTAGAATTAATAAAGGAGTTGAAGGTTTCAGAATACAACGTCAATATACAAAAACAAACTTTCTAGGGGCACCTGGGTGGCTCAGTTGGTTAAGCATCTGACTTCGGTTCAGGTCATGATCTTGCGGTTCGTGGGTTTGGGTCCCATGTAGGGCTCTGTGCTGATGCTCAGAGTCTGCAGCCTGCTTCAGATTCTGTCTCCCTCTCTCTCTGCCCTTCCCCTGCTTGCACACTCTCTCTCTCCCTCAAAAATAAATAAACTTTAAAAAAAATTTTGAAAAAATCCAAAAAACAAACTTTCTAAACATCGGCAATGAATAATCTGGAAATGAAATTAAGAAAACAATCCAATTTACAATACCATAAAAAAGTACAAAATACTCAGGAATAAATTTAATAAGAGGTGAAAACATGTCATCTAAGAACTATAAATCATTGTTGAAAGAAATTAAAAGAGCCAAATAACTGTGAAGACATGCCATGTTCACAGATCAGAGTTATTATTGTTAAGATGGCAAGATTCCCCAGGTTGTTCAACAAAGACTCCAGAGTGAAAAATTATATACTGATTTCTTCAGTGAAAATTACTTCTCCTTAGAAGGCCTATTTAAACTGGATTTATTCTTGTGATACAACATGTATAATAGACCATGAACTTTTGTTGTTGCTGTTGTGGGATAGTGTTTTGCTGTTTCATTTGTCTGTTTTTTAGGTAATAAACTACTCCAAAACTTAGTGCATTGAAACAGCAACCCTTTAATTATATCTCATAATTCTCTCAAGCTGTTGTAATCAGATGGCAACTGGGGCTGTGGGGATGGTTTGATGTTCCCTCATGTGGTCTCTCTCCATGGTGGCATCTTATCTTCCAGGTCCTCTCCATGTGGTCCTTTCTCCAGGTCTTACTTCAAAGCTCAGGTCTCTGATAGGGGTGAAGCAAGAAGCTGCCAGGACTTCTTGATGACTGGGCTTGATGTCCTGTTAAGTCATTTTTTCCAAGTTCTTTTGGTCAAAGCAGTCCCAGGCCCAGCCCAGATTCAAGGGGAGGGAGCACAACTCCTTCTCTCAATGGGAGGATTAGCATGCCCACCCATGAGGCATGGAAATACTGGTTTCTGTATCCATTTTCTACGTGGCTATAACAAATTACCACAAAATTACTGGCTTAAAACGCCACAGATTCATTTTCTTAACAGTTTTGTAGCTCAGACATTGACACATGAGTTCTAGTTTTAACTTTCTGAGGAACCTCCATAGTGTTTTCCAGAGTGGCTGCACCAGTTTACATTCCCAACAGCAGTGCAAAAGAGATCATCTTTCTCTGCACCCTGCTAACATCTGTCATTGCCTGAGTTGTTAATTTTAGCCATTCTGACTGGTGTGAGATGAGGTATCTCATTGTGGTTTTAATTTGTATTTCCCTGATAATGAGTGATGTTGAGCATTTTTTCACGTGTCTGTTAGCTATCTGGATGTCTTCTTTGGAGAAGTGTCTATGCAGGCCTTTTGCCCATTTCTTCACTGGATTATTTGTTTTTTGGGTAAGTTTGATACTTTTTTTAGATTTTGGATACTAACCCTTTATCTGATATGTCATTTGCAAATATCTTCTCCCATTCCGTTGGTTGCCTTTTAGTTTTGCTGATTGTTTCCTTCACTGTGCAGAAGCTTTTTATTTTGATGAGGTCCCAATAGTTCATGTTTGCTTTTGTTTCCCTTGCCTCTGGAGACGTGTTGAGTAAGAAGTTGCCATGGCTGAGGTCAAAGAGGTTTTTGCCTGTTTTCTCCTCTAGGATTTTGATGGCTTCCTGTCTTATGTTTAGGTCTTTCATCCATTTTGAGTTTATTTTTGTGTATTGTGTAAGAAAGTGGTCCAGGTTCATTTTTCTGCATGTTGCTCTCCAGTTTTCCCAGCATCATATGCTGAAGAGACTGTCTTTATTCCATTGGATACTCTTTTCTGCTTTGTCAAAGACCCATATGTTTTTGGGTCATTTCTGGGTTCTCTGTTCGGTTCCATTGATCTAAGTGTTTTTGTGCCAGTACCATACTGTCTTGATGATTACAGCTTTGTAATACAGCTTGAAGTCCAGGATTGTGGTGCCTCCGGCTTTGGTTTTCTTTTTCAGGATTGCTTTTGGCTGGTCTTTCTTGTGTTGCCATCTCTATGGTTCTCTCTTTTGCTTCCCTCTTCTACTTTTAAGGACTCTTGTGATTTCATTGGGCTCTCCTTATTTTCAGGTCAGTTGATTAGCAGCCTTAATTCCATCTGCAACCTTAATTTCCAGACCTACACAGTGTCTGGGCATTAGGATGCAGATATCTTGGGGTAGGGTTAGGGTTTAAGGAGTTTTTCTGCTGTCACAGTTGCCTCCTTGGAGACCAGCTACGTCACTACTTCACCGAACATTGGTAATGTATGCTGTGACTTATGCCTTTGAGTTGTCCATTTGGGGATGGTGAAGGAGAAGGAGTAGAATTTCAGTTTAATGGTAATTGAATTTACTCAGATATAATGTGGTGCTCTAAAGAGACTGAATGGATATCATTGTCTTTATGGTGTGAAATGCCAGCTTTGGGTGAAGGGTACCAAGCAAGTATTAACCAAAATGTTGTCACGATGATAACAACTATCCATATTATAGAAAATGGTCATTTGTTAAATTAGGATTTCTTAGTGTCTAAATAATATTGATTATGGAGGTGATCATCTTCTATAATGTGGGAAATATCAGTGACAAAGCCTGCCTTTCCAGATGTGAACTAAGGCCATGCACAGGCTTTGCCAGAAAACAGCTGTGTAGCCTTTAGCACATCACTTTACCTCTGAGTCATGGCTCCCACATATGTAAAATGCAGATAATAATACTTCACAGGATTGGTAGAAGATGAATGTGTAAATGCTGCCTTGTGAGTCCCTAGTAACTGTTGGAGGGAGAAACTTGAGAAGCAGTGATAGTGAGAATGACTTAAAAAAATTATTTTAAACGTTTATTTATTTATGAGACAGAGAGAGATAGAGCATGAACGGGGGAGGGTCAGAGAGAGAAGGAGACACAGAATCTGAAACAGGCTTCAGGCTCTGAGCTGTCAGCACAGAGCCCGATGCGGGGCTTGAACTCACAGACCATGAGATCATGACCTGAGCTGAAGTTGGATACTTAACCAACTGAGCCACCTAGGAGCCTCGAGAATGACTTTAGATAAAAGGACAGCATCATCTCCTACTTTGTCCTTTGCTCTAGTACAGCATCGACACCACCAATATTCTTCTCTTCCTCTTGCACCCCTCTGCTCCTTGTGGAAGTCTGTTCTAGTAGGGTTGAAGGCTAATACTGAAATGCTGCTTTGGAGAAGAGTTTATGTTCTCCCCACCTGGGGTCACACCTTTGCTTTCTCCTCTGCAGTGCCAAATGCAAAACTCAGAAACAGAGCCCAGCTGCCTGAGTGTTGCTGTCTCTTGGCACATGGGACACCCTCAAGGTCTTTCCACTGGTGGTGGCAAGTTATAAAAGCAGAGGAGAGGGAAATATTGCTGCCAACGAGTGTTCTTCCTCCTGGTTTCAGAGAGGACCTCCCACCAATGGTTTCTGTTTCCAGTGTGTCCGTAGGATGTGACTGAGCTTATTACCCCGGGGTCTCATCGACTTCCAACAGATGCATTACTAAAGCTTTAGTCCTCTAGTTCATTGCTGGCCTTCACACCAGGATTCTTCATTGTCTGCCTTTGAAAAAAACCTGTGTTAACCTATCTGAAGATGCAGATTTCAAGCAAGAAACCAGAAAGACCAACATAGATCAGTGGAACAGAATAGAAAACCCAGAAATGTACCCACAGCTATATGGTCAACTAATCTTCAACAAAACAGGAAAGAATATCCAATGGAAAAAAAGACAGTCTCTTCAACAAATGGAGCTGGAAAAACTGGATGGCAACATGCAGAAGAATGAACTGGACCACTTTCTTACACCATACACAAAAATAAACTCAAAATGGATGAAAGACCTAACTGTGAGACAAGAAACCACCAAAATCCTAGAGGAGAAAGCAGGCAGCAGCTTCTTTGACCTTGTCTGGAGCAACTTCTTACTAGACATGTTGCTGAAGGCAAGGGAAACAAAAGCAAACATGAACTGTTGGGACTTCATCATGATAAAAAGCTTCTGCACAGTGAAGGAAACAATCAGCAAAACTAAAAGGCAGCCTATGGAATGGGAGAAGATATTTGCAAATGACATATCAGATAAAGGGTTAGTATCCAAAATCTATAAAGAATGTATCAAACTCAACGCCCAAAAAACAATCCAGTTAAGAAATGGGCAGAAGACATGAATAGACACTTTTCCAAAGAAGACATCCAGATGGCTAACAGACACATGAAAAGATACTCACCATCACTCATCATCAGGGAAATACAAATCAAAACTATGATGAGATACCATCTCACACCTGTCAAAATGGCTAAAATTACGGTGCCTGGGTGACTCGGTTAAGTGTCCAATTTCAGCTCAGGTCATGATCTCATGGTTTGTGGGTTCAAGCCCCACATCAGGCTCTGCACTGACAGTGTGGAGCTTGCTTGGGATTCTCTCTCTTTCCCTCTTTCTCTGCTCCTCCCCCACTCATGCTTTCTCTCTCAAAAATACATAAGTAAACTTAAAAAAAAAAAAGAAAGGCTAAAATTAACAGCACAAGAAACAACAGGTATTGGTGAGAATGCAAAGAGAGGGGAACCCTTTTGCACTGTTTGTGGGAATGCAAACTGGTGCACCCAGTCTAGAGAACAGTATGGAGGTTCCTCAAAAAATTAAAAATAGAGCTACCCTACAATCTAGCAATTACACTACTAGGTATTTATCCAAAGGATACAAAAAAGCAGATTCAAAAGGGTACATGCACTCCAATGTTTATAGCAGCATTATAAACAATAGCTAAACTATAGAGAGAGCTCAACTGATGAATGGAAAAGAAGGTGTGGTGTATATATATATATGTGTATATATGTATACATACACACACACACACACATATATATACACATACACACATACACATGTATATATGTATATATATAATGGAATTTTTTTAATGTTTATTTATTTTTGAGAGAGAGAGAGAGAGACAAAACACAAGTGGGAGGGAGGGGCAGAGAGAGACACACACACAGAATCTGAAGCAGGCTCTTGAGCTGTCAGCACAGAGCCTGATGTGGGGCTCAAACTCATGAACCATGAGATCATGACCTGAGCCAAAATCAAGAGTCAGACACTTACCCAACTGAGCCACCCAGGCACCCCTATGTACAATGGAATATTACTCAGCCATCAAAAAGAATGAAATCTTGCCACTTGCAATGATGTGGATAGAGCTAGAATGTATTATGCTAAGTGAAATAAGTTAATCAGAGAAAGACAAATATCATGTTTTCACTCAGGTGGAATTTAAGGAAAAAAAAACAGATGAATGTATGGGAAGGTGGGGAAAAGACAAGAGAAGGCAACAAACCACAAGAGACTCTTAACAACAGAGAACAAACTGAGGGTTGATGGAGGGAGGTGGGTGGGAGATGGGCTAGATGGGTGATGGGTGTTAAGGAGGGCACTTGTTGTGATAAGCACTGGGTGTTGTGTGTAACTGAGGAATCACTGAATTCTACTCCTGAAACCAATACTGCACTGTATGTTAATTAACTCAAAGTTAAAAAAAAGAAAAGAAAAGAAAAAAGAAACTAGAAAGTCTAAGAAGAAGCATAAGTGTTTAAACTTTTACCATTTAGGAATATTGGTGGGTAACATTTATTGAATGCTAGGCCTTTCCATATGCCTTTGTATCTTTACAACTCTGAAAAGTAGGTGTTATTACTCTCATTTTGAAAGATGACAACACTAAGAATAAAAAAAAATATCAAGTTCAGTAGCATGCTTAAAGCTATAGTGCTACCAAGTGGTAGATATCAGGATTTGAACTGAGATCTGATTTCAAAGCCAATGTTCTATTATATCAAGGCAAAAATTTTTACTGCTTGAAAATCATTTTAAAAAGCCTGGATATTTATGTTAATTTGGTACTGGGGAAGGATTTCTGCCTTACCACCCCATTGTCTGCTCTCTGAAGGCAGGGAGATGTGTGATTCATCTTTCTATCCTTAGGTTTAGCTCAGTACCCAGCACTGTTCATGAAAAAGCTCTTTCTTTTGTTTGCTTGCTCTATTTGAATGGGTTGGAAAGCACCCTGTTTTGCCCACGCGCCCTGCCAGCCTCCCTTGGTTCCACTTTCTTCTGTGTAGGACCCATTTGTAGTTCCTTTCACTAGCAACACTCTGCCTGCCTATCTTAATCTCTGGGGTTTAACCTGAAATCTGGCCTCCCCAGGAACCCTTTTAGAATGGGCCAACCAGGCCCAGCCTCCCTCCCTTTTCTGAACACCTATAATAGTTGGTGTTCATCTCATATATGTTTTTGAGCATTTGATTTCAGTCTAGCTTGATTTTTCTCTCTCTTTTCCAAATACTGATACATTGGTTGTTAGTTGAATGTGTTCTAACGTCTTTTATAATAACATGACTGTGTCTTACCTAAGGGTAGAAATCCCAACTAATATTGCTTTATGGCCTTGTAGGCTAAATTAAACACATTATAGGAGATCAAGAATCACATGTTTAATTGAATGGAAAGACTTTCTTTATTCCCTGAATTTCCTCATCGCTAACATAGGGTGATAATTATGCCAGTCCCTCTGCTTATTTTACAAGTTGGAATACTATATAGTGGAAAGTGGTTAAAAAGAAATCCTTTGAGGACTATAGCAAAAGAGACTCTGTGAGTATAGAATAACTTCAATTGTTTGCTTTATGGACTAGCAAGAGAAGCATGAAAATGAGTATTTTATTGTCCCTCCAATCTAGTCAAGAGGAATATTCTACCAGAAGTCCTCTCATACTTAGTAGAGAGAGAATGCAGCATGAGCAGTGCATGCTTGCTCTGTAGGGCACAGGTTTGAAAAAAGGATGGCTTAAATGCCTGCAGGATGAAGCAGTGGGGCCAGCATGGCAGAGGAAGTGAGGCAGGGGTGGCAGAGGACATGAGAAGGCCTCTGGACTCCGGGCCTTTACTGGGGCAGCAGCGGGAATTGTGAAAGGCTGCCTTGAGTGAGTGTGGAATAATCTATGTTCCTGCTGAGAATCAGCTACTGCCTTAATTCTTTCTTTGGGAATTAGCCTGGGGTGTCCTGAGCATGCCTCTCACACAGTGCACTTTGGAGATGGTGAAACCATTTCGTGGTTGGGGGCCAGTGTTCAATATTTTATCATTACTGTAGAGATGGGATAAATTCACATGAAGCATCAGATCTGGGGTGTGTTTGCAAGTGCTTTAAAATAATTTGAACCAGATTTTTTGGCAGATCTTCTTTGAGAGAGTTTTCTATGCCTCCCCAGGAGTAGGGGTTTTTATTTGTTTTCTTTTAATCTTATCCAAGCTGCAGTGTCCAAGCACAAGCTTCACTTGTACCCTGGAGTCCAGTTAAAGGGTTAGCTGCTTTCCCTCAGCATCTGAAGGCTTTTGTCCATAGGGAGAAATGTGCTTTTCCTGGGCACCTCCCCTCCTCCTGGTCTGCCCCCCGGCTCTCTCCAGTCTCCTACCCTATACCCAGTCTAGGGAGAAGAGCCTCCAGGTAGTTGGGAGCTCCCCTTGCATTCTGGCTTATGGTGGCCATACTTAAGCCTTTCACAATTTGCTTAAAACTTTAAGGTGATTTCTTTCTTTTTTTAAAAATTTTCGATGTTTATTTATTTTTGAGAGATAGAGAGAGTGAGCGTGAGAGAGCGAGCGAGCAGGGGAGGGGCAGAGAGACAGGAAGACACAAAAGCCAAAGCAGGCTCTAGGCTCTGAGCTGTCAGCACAGAGCTCCACACAGGGCTGGAACCCACCAACCATGAGATCATGACCTGAGCCGAAGTCAGGTTCTTAACCGACAGAGCCACCCAGGCACCCCTTAGGTGATTTCTTTTTATTTGTTTATATAGGTTCTGGACAGGTTATAGTTTTGTAGTTTATCTTTTTCTTGTTGTTAGGGTGAGAGTGAGCCTCTTTCCCATCATTGTGGGTTCCAGGGGAAAGCAGAATGTCTCCTTGTTGTTTTTTGTTTTTTTTTTTTTTACCTTGTGTGTATTTCACAGAGAAAATATGCTTCATTTACACAGCCTCTTTCCATTACAGTGTTGTTATAGGCAAGCTACTAGGAACTTTGCAAGCCATATTAGTAAAATGGGTCTCAAAATGTTTTCTTTGTGTTTTGCCAGGTGTTGGGGATCTTGAATGTTAAAAAACTGTAGTTCATGTTTAAGAGTGCTCAACTAGATGAAAATGCTTCCTCCCACCTGTTATCCAGAAACCAGCTAAGCATAGGGATCTCTCATGTCAGAGAGTCATGGATGTTAGGCACAGTCATTGGATGCCTGCCCCCCTAACAGGGCCTCCCTTGGCCTGCTATGGCCAAGGGCCGACCTTTGTGCTACAAGGCACGTCTGTGTTTCCTATTTTTAAAAAATGCTAAATAGCCTGAAATTTCTGCTGAATTATACTTAATTAATATAGCTAGTGGAAAAAAATCTCTGCCGGGAGAGCTGAAATCATTGAGGATCAAAATGGAAATGGTCCTGCTTATCTTGGAACTTTTCCTGAAGGGTAAGGCTGTTGTCACATCTGCTTCCCTTTAGATGTTAGTGAGTATGGCTCAGCCAGGGAGGCTTTGAGCCTAGTCTGGCACCATGGAGTAGCTCTTCCCAAATGGATGTAGGTTCTTTTTCTGCTTGTTTCAAGAGGGAGGAATTGATTGATTTTAATGAGTCTAAAAAGGAAGGCTATCTCATTATCATACACTTACTGAATTCAAGTACTTATTTCTTACTGGCAGGCAATGATGATTATAATAAACTTTAGAGATTTTGGAATTTAACATATTGCTGTTAACAAATGACAAAATAGTTCGTTTTGTAGCACCCTGCTAGTAGTGGCAAGGTCAGGCTTTGAACCCAGGCAGATTTGGCTCCAGAATTTGAGTTCCTGACCACTAGTTCTCAAGTGCTCCACACTTTTTAGGCTGTGGAGTATGGGAACCTCAGAGCAGGAAGCTTCACTGGGCCTCCTCAGCAAGATGTACAATCAAGAACTGAGGTTGCTGTTCTCTCCCAGATGTCATCTAGTCTCTGGTCTCTGCTTCTCTCTGGTGTCTGCGACGTTCTTCTGCTCATCACTGCAGACTGGCCCCCTATTTTTTTTATCGGTGAGTATGAACCCAACATGGCCACCCAAACCATATCCCCTTCCCGATCTAGGGACAATCACTAACTGACTCTCAGTCTCTGGGTCTCTCTGTACAAATTCTTTCTCTAGAGGGCCCGATTGGACCAGCTCAGAGGAAACTTAGGCATTTCTGATCATGTCAACTGTGGGTTTAGAATTTGGTTTGGTCTTGGGATGGGGAGGAAGTCCGCAGAGAAGAGGTCTTTAAACTGTGCAGTTACCTATCAGAACAAGTGTAGTAACTTGGAAGGTGCAGGCTTTATGCTTTCAACCTTTAGAATCAGTAAGAGTGTGAATTATTTGGGCAGTTTTAAGAGCTGGCCCTGGGCAAAATAGAAACCATTCCCTGTGTGTGTGGTGTGCTGCTTCTTTCTTTGGGGTATACTCCAAGGCTCATTGACTATGTGGTCACTACGGTGCTTACACACCACAGCTATGTCAGGATACCAACTGGTCAATGAACAGATTTTTGGAGAGTGCTCACCATGAGCAAAGCTTTGTGCTAGATCTACAGACCATGAGCTGTTAGGGGGCTGAAGTTGTGAGCTTCAGCAATTCAAGAAAGCTGTATATTAGATGTATGATTTGAGCTGGGTTTGAAGAAAGGAGAGGATTTAGGTACGTGGAGAGGGGAAACCTTTCTCATTGGGCAGAATAAGGGGAATGACCACTTTTGGCAACTGTGTTGGTCTTCCTGTGTTGGTTGTCTTGTTTATTCCATTCTCTGCTCAGACCTCCCTGGTTAGTAGACCTCTCCCAGACAACTAAGAAGCTTTAAGCGTTGCCTTGAAAGAAGGAATGACCTCAAGCTAGAAGGCAGATCTATGTCTGGTGTCTCACTTTTTTTCCTTCTTCATTTAGATCCTTCTCTAGGGATTGTAGAGGCTAGAGGATATGGAAATAATATTAAGAGTGATGTTATCATAGCTACCATTTATTTTCTGTCTGTTCAATGTCACATATTGTGCTTTATACAGTGTTGATTTAATTAAATTTAGTTACAAGTACAGTCCTTTTTTATGGAGGAGAAATTTGAGGCTTAAATAGATTAGGAAACTTGCCCAAGGTCATACTGAGTGGAATTAAAAGTCAAGTTTGGCTGGCTTCAAGGCCTGTGAGTTCTCATACTCGATTTAATTTCTCATTACAGAAGGGAATATAAACAAGTAAATGATAAATGTGTTATTAGTTTTAAAAATCTTTTGAAAAACCTGATGGAAGCTTAAAGCATTAGTCACCTGAGTGTAAGTATTTTACCAGCCACTTGAAGTGTTCATTTATTAATAGTCACTTTCTTGCAAAGAAAAACTGTCATTTAAAATGTGAGGATTTAGGGACACCTGGTTGGCTCAGTCGGTTGAGCATCTGACTCTTGATCTCAGCTCAGGTCATGATCCCAGGGTTGTGGGATTGAGCCCCACATCCAGCTTTGTGCTGACTGTGGAGCCTGCATAAGATCTCTCTCTCTCTCTCTCTCTCTCTCTCTCTCTCTCTGCCCCTGTCCCCTGTTTGTGCACTCTCTCTTCCTCTAAAATAAAAAAAAAAAATAATAATAATAAATATGAGGATTTATTTTACAGTCTTTAAGCAAGCAAAAGTAATAAGCAAAAATAAATAAAGCACTTAGACAGGAATAGGTCTTTGTAAAGAAAGACATTTTTTAGGAGTGCTGCCTACTTGCTCTTCCTAAGCTAACCACCAGAGCTTTAGGGGAAAAAAAGCCTAATAAAGTTATAACCCTCAGTCACAATGGCATTTTTATTTAGTATAAAGAAGTCCCTGTGTTTAGAGGACTTTCCTATGAGGGAGATTCAAGCAGAAAGCAAACACAGGTGCACAAACTACAGGTGCCCCAAATGTTTGAGCATGTTGGTCTTACCCGGTCTAGAAGAGTTACTTCTGGATTTCTTTGTCCAGTTATCTAAGCCCAGATGATGGTCAGCCCAGGTTTTGGTTTGTGTGTCTTGTTTGTTTGTTTTTATCTGTTATCAGATCAATTTAAGTTCATTTTAGTCCCTTTCTTTTTCTCTACCCAAGGAGGCTAGAATTAATTCAGTCACTGAGGGGAAGTTTCTGCCAGTTTCTCTTTATTTAAGCCCCAGTTTGAGACTAACCACATTTACTGAGGCCTCCACTGCCGGGCACTAGGCCAGGTGCTGGGGACGGTGTGTGAAGGAGCAGCCATGACCCCTGTGAGGGTCAGAAGCCTGTCACTTCCACTGCTGCAGCCCTGTTGGTGCTCCCCAGGTGTACTGGGGTCTGGGAGGAATGAAAGATGTCCTCCTGGAGTTTACAGTTTAACAAGGGAGGCAGATATTCAGCTGTAAGCTCCAGTTTCTCTCTCTTCTCATTGGGCTTCTCTTGTGGCTTTCCAGCCTCTCTGCTTTTTCTTCCACATTTGCTGCTTTGCTTTTGCATTTGGTTGGTTTAGTTGTGGAACTCAATTCTTCCTCAATATTTCAAAAGTCATGTACACGGAAGATCAGAAGAATTTTCTGAAGATGGGAGAGATGTTTATGGTCTAGACAAACAGACACTTTGACATGGAGCTGTAGGCATCACTGTTTTTAAAATGTCCTCTTGCCACCCCAGCTCCTAGAGGTTTCACAGGTCCTTTGAGTCACCATTTCACTGGCTCCTTCCCTCCTCCATAGCTTCCTTCTCTTTTCTCTTTTTTGCTTCCTCAGTGGTGCGAAAGCTCTGGTGCAGAGCTAGAAAGATGACTAGACTAGACTAGACTAAACTAGATTAGAAAGATGGTCCTCCTGAGCTCCCTTACCCAAGCCCTCTACTTTTCATTCCATTTTGCTTCCACTGCAGTATCTATCCCTTCAGTAACCCAAAGAAGCTTTGCTTACAAAGGAAGAAAAACCCCTCAGGCCGTAAAGTAGTGCAGAGAAGAGAAGGAAAATTCCACTATTAAAATGTGATTTGCCCTTCAGGTGTGACATGAGCATTTTCTCCCTGAGCACCTGGGGAAAACCAAACCAGAATTTAAAGAGAAAGATAATGTTCATCATTTCCTATGACTTTGTGGTATAGTCTAAAAAAGAAGCAGAATAAATGAGTGAAAATGAACATTATGTGGTTTTCAAAAGGGCTTTAAAAACTGTTTATAAAAATAATACATAGTCTGTGTTTAAGGTTTAGAAGAGTCAATATTAAGATGTCAGTCCTCTCCAAATTGATCTATAAATTAAACACAACTCCAGTCCTAAGTCTATCAAGTTTGTTTTTGTAGAAATCAATCACAGATTCTAAAATTTACAATCAGCAAAAGGTGCTGTAGTAGGCAACGAGAATTATAATAGTCAAAATCTTTTGAAAAAGAACAAAGAGGAGGACTCACACTACCTAATTTCAAGATTTACTATCAAGCAAAGTAAGCAAGATGATGTGGTGTTGGTAAAAGGATAGAAAAAAGAATCAATGGAACAGAATAAACAACCCAGAAATAGTTCCACACAAATATGGTCGATTGATTTTAGACAAAAGCATGAAGGCAATTCAGTGGAATAAAGTGTAAAGGCAATTTCAACAAGAGGTGCTGGAACAATTGCACATCCGTGTACAAAAAAATGAACCTTGACCTATACCTCACCCCATATACACAAATTAACTCAAAGTGGACCATGTATCTAAATGTAAAACCTAATGAGAAATCTGTTAGAAAACATAGGAGAAAGTCTTTGTGTTCTTGGTTGGACAGAGAGTTCTTAGGTTGACATCAAAAGTACAACTCATAAAAGAAAAATTTGATGAATTGGACTTCATCAAAATTAAAAGTATTTGCTCTGAGAAAAACACTGTTAAGAGAATGAAAACAAAACATTCAGGGAAAAAATTCTGTGAATCATATATCTGACAAAAGACTTCTATCCAGAATACGTAAAGAACTCTCAAACTCAACATTAAATGAAAACCAAACAACTCAACTTAAAAATGGATTAAAAAAAGTTGAATGGATACTTTCCCAAAGATGAAACACAGATGAAAATAAGCACATGAAAATATGCTCAACATCATGGAAGTTGCAAACTTATTACAGTAGTTAAAAAAATGGCAATACCAAGTCCCAGTGAGGACGAGAAGGGTCTGTATCTCCCACACAGTATGTTGGTGGGAATGGAAAATGGCAGGGCCACTTAGAAAACAGTTGGCAGTTTCTCATAAAATTAAACATATACTTACTGTACAGTCCAGTAGTCCTACCCCAAGAGAAATGAAAACATGGTCATACAAGAATCTGTGTGTAAATGCTTATAGCAGCCTAATTCTAATCACTAAAAACTGGAAACAACCCAAATGTCTCTCACCTGAGGAATGGATAAACAACTTGTGGCACATCTGTACAATGGAATCTTCAACAATGAAAAGAAATGAATTATTGATACACACAACAGCATGAATAAATCTGAAATACATATGCTAAAGAAAGACACCAGACTAAAAAGGTACATACTAAATTATTTCATTTATATGGCATTTGGAAAAGGTAAATTAGGATGGGGTGGTCGCCCGGGGTTAAGGGTGGGGAGGAGGTGCCATGACTACAAGGGATGATGCAACTATTCCCTATCCTGATTGTGGTGAAGGTTAAATGACTCCATGCATTTGTCAAAACTTAGAACTGTATGCTAACAAGAGTGGATTATACTGTATACCAGTTTAAGAATAAATTTTAAAAAGCATTACCAAACAGAAAAATACAGAAAACAAATACATGCGTGTTGCATAATATTTGGAAAAGACAGAAATGTACAAAGAAGAAAGTCAACAATTCCATCTCCTAGTTACAGTCACAGTTAGTTACTCTTTGAGCATATGTTCTAGGTTTTTTCCTTTGGCATTTTCACATTCCTTTGGCAATTTGTATCATTTTACATGATATGATCTATCTCTCTTGATATATCTCATACATATTATTTATGTAATTGTATAAATTCTATTATGCTTTTTAAAGCTATACTACAAATTAAACTAAATTATATTACAAACAATTCCATATATTATAAAACATTTCCATAAATAACATTTTAATAATTATAAAATTTTTGACTACATGGTTATAATATAATTTATTTTTAAATATTGCCCTAGTGTTGGTCAGATAGGTTGTTTCCAGTTTGTCAGTGTTATTTTTCAAAAATGCAAGAAGAATCTTTTTTTTTTTAAGTTTATGTATTTATTTTGAGATAGAGTGCAGTAGCAGGGGAGGAGCAGATAGAGAGGGAGAGAGAAAGAAACCCAAGCAGGCTCCACACTGTCAGCACGGGCCCACGTGGGTCTCCAGCTCAGGAACTGGGAGATCATGACATGAGCCAAATTCAAGAGTCCAGTGCTTAACTGACTAAACCACCCAGGAGCCCCAAGGAACATCTTTGTTCAGAAATCTTTGTACACATTTCACACATTCCAGATTTTTTTTAAAGCATAGAGTTCTAGCAAATTTTATTATTGGATCAATAATAGTATGAGTATGAGTATTGAGTTTTAAAATACATTTTGGTCAAATTACCTTCTGGGAAATTTATACTATTTTAGTGATGCATCAACAGAGTGTGGGGCTTCTTGATTTTACTAGATCTCTTTATCAGCATTTGGAATCATCTGCTTCCTCATATGTCAAATGGGGTAATGAGAGAACTTCTCGTATAGGATTTTGAAGTAATGCATGTTAAGTGCATGGCACAATAGCTGCAATGTAATTGTTAGCCCTTTTTGGTGATATTATTATTATTATCATTATTATTTTAAATATATTTTCAATGTTTATTTGGAGAGAGAGAGAGAGAGAGAGAGAGAGAGAGAGAGAGAGAGTGGGAGAGTGGGGGAGGGGATGAGACAGGGAGACAATCCAAAGCAGGCTCCAGGCTCTGAGCTATCAGGACAGAGCCCGATGCGGGACTTGAACCCACAAACTGTGACATCATGACCTGAGCCAAAGTCAGATACTTAACCGACTGAGTCACCCAGGCGCCCCTAGAAGAGCTAAAAAAGCACTTTTTTTCCCCTACCTATAATAGTAGTTTCTTGCTGGGGGGTTGGGGGAGGAGATGGGGAAAATATTCATCTCCCATTGCTATTACTATTGAAATAATCAGCTTTTTTCTAAGAGTTACCTAGTACCCAGTTATTTCAGAATCTGTTGTTCAAAATAAAGAAAATGTAGCCCTTTATTGGATATTTGATCTTGGTGAAATGATAAAGGTCAGTGCATGGATTATAGGATTTGTAAGATCTGTACAGCTTGTTCATATAAGAGATTCAAATGTAATAAAGAAAATTTCCAAGATTTTACAGTCTACCCTCTCTCTAGAGTTCTGTAAACTGCAAAAAATATAATTAAGGTCATTGCTGGGTGTGTGCAATTGCATTTACACCGCCATTGTGGATTTATGTGGTTAACAAAGATAGCTCTTAGGTTCGTGGGTGTTGTGATGCTAGCCAAGCATTCATGGCTATTCATAACTGAATGAATGGGTAAAAAAGTTAATGTAGTAGGAGAAAGAGCCTCCATATGGTGACTCAGGCACTTTCTATATTGTTGGTGGGAATATAAACTGGCACAACCATTTTGGAGGGAAATTTGGCTATATACAACAAACTGTTGCTTAAAAATTGCCTTGTTTGCTGCCCTGTAATTAGGACTTTCAGACTTGGTGTTTAATTGGAGTTAATATATTCACAATACCTAATGGTGGAGAAAAAAAAAAAAAGAGCTTTCATAAGTTTTAGCATCTCAAATTATATTACATTTCTTCCTCTTAATTTTTAGGTATTTTTCTTAAAGTACTTCACATGCAGTTAACACTAATAAAGAATTGGCACAGAGGATTACTAAACAGAGCAGCCTCTAATCTTAAGGGACTTTCTGCTATAACCAATTCAGGGAAACGTTTGGCAGTTTCTTACAAATTAAATATACACCTCTCCTTTGACTGAGCAATACCACTTGTAGGTATTTAGCCAAGAGAAATGCAAATGTGTGTCTACACAATGACCTTTACATGAATGTTCCAAGCAGCCCAAATTGGGATAAAACCTGAATGTCTATAAGCAGGAAAATGGACAAACTGTGACCATCCATAAGACAGGATACAGCTCAGCAATAAAAATAAATGAACTTCTGATACACACAACATGGGTGAATCTGAAAAGCATTATCCTGAGAGAACCTAGACACAAGAGTACACACTATATGGTTACATTATATGAAGTTTTTTAAAAGGCAGGACTAGTCTCTATTGAAAAATCACTTTGATGGTTGCCTAGCAGTTAGGAACAAGGGTTGGCTGGGAAGGGACATGAAGGTACTTTCTATAGATGGAAATGTTCTATATCTTGAAAGGAGTGTGGGTTACATGGATGTATCCATTTGTCAAAACTCATTCAAATGTACACTTCAGATTTGAGTATTTCAATAATACTCAATTTTACCTTCTCCCTAAAAAATAAATATTTATTATTTACTTATTTGGTTTAAATTTTACTTTTTAAATGTTTATTTATTTTGAGAGAGAGAGAGAGAGCAAGAGAGAGAGAGAGAGAGAGAGAGAGAAAGAATATGAGTGGGGGAGGGGCAGAGAGAGAGAGGGAGAGAGAGAATCCCAAGCAGGCTCCATGCTCAGTATAGAGCCCTCCTCGGGGCCCGGTCCCACAATCGTGAGATCGTGACCTGAGTGAAAATCAAGAGTTGGATGCTCAAACTACTAAGCCACCAAGGTGCTCCTATTTATTTTTTATGAAAAGTGTTTCCAGTTTCTCCTTGGCTAGTTGCAAGTGTTACTCAAATTTTATCTTGAGATATACAAATAAAAATTAGAAGTTTATATATAAATTTACTTATCACTTTTTGGATATTTCATATTGTGCCCTTTCCTTAAATCTTGGAGCATAACATTACTAAACAAAAACATTAAGCATGAAGAACCAAGATAAATACATTATGAAAAATCAGGCTCTTTCTGAGTGTACCACACTTGGCATAGCACAGTTCTGAAAGGTGAGCTTGCTTTTCTCCAAGTGGTAGTAAGGGTGGGAGGCCTTAGATCATGACAGACAAAAAACATCCTTCATTTTAGAATCATGATATTGTACTTGCACCTGATCTTTAGAAGTGGTTCAGGACATACTCTACATTCCTTCAGGACTTGAACACTGATCATTTCCTGTACCAACCCATGTTGCCTGTCTAGATAGTGACGTCTACTGGCTGTAGTTTTAAGTCTCTGTATTTTATTCCTCTGCAGTTTAGACAGGTTGGAAAAGAGGGAGGGGAGGATTGTGGCCTGGAATAATACACCAGTGGCCTGATGTATGTCTCATATTGTGATTCCTCTAAAAAAGAAAAAAAAGATTCTGATTCTCATTGACTCTAGGATTTCCCTCTCTACCCCACCTCCTCATCCTCCAGTTTCCCTTTGTCTCCAAATGAGTAAATCCAGTAACTATTGGGCCTGTAATCCTGTGAGCACTCACCAATCCAAAGGATAAACTCTTAGCAATGAAATGACCTTGAATGAACTTCAGTGAGATTAGCTCAGAGAAGGGATTAAACACATTTATGTGAGTACAGTGCTGAGAGGAACCAAGAGAGAGCAAAGTGGCACGGTGTCCTGGGATCCAATGGCCTCCTGGTGCAGGAAGTGTGGGCAGCAAGACCCCAGATACTTGCCTTACACCTCTGTGCGGATCACAGAGGCAGAGATGAGGGCTTACCACCATTTCCTGGGAAGTTGCATCAGGCTAGAATATATGGCAAAACAAGGTACTGTGAGAGCAATGATGCCTTTCTTTTATTTTTGTTTTGTTATTCATCCTCATTCTCGGTGGAATAATGGTTTAACTAACAAATTTTACATTGAAAACATTTACTTGCAATACTATCTCAAGTTTGCTAAAAGGACTTTTTAAAATGCATTAATCAGCCATTAACAATATTGTAGATGGCTATTTATCAAAAAATTCATGTTGAAGAGAGATGACCAAATAGTCTGAAAAAAATCAGGTTGTAATATGCAATGTGTAAGTATGAATCTATTTTAAAAGCATATATGTCTAGGTATACATATATGAGATACTTATTTAATTTGGGGTGAAGGAGTGATAAGGAGTTTTATTTTTCTGGCTTTGGTTTAGTTGTATTTTTTATTTTATTTCAGATTATATTTATATTTATTTTATTTATTTTATATATTTATATATAAATATATATATTTTATTTCAGATTATATATACATGTATATGTGTGTGTGTGTGTGTGTGTGTGTGTGTGTGTGTGTGTGTGTATATATATATATATATATATATATATATATATATATATATAAAGCAATGAAAACAATTACCGAGCTTCATCTTCTGGATAAGAATGCCAAGTTAGTTTCTCTTCATAAAAAGCAATTACAATTTGAGGACACTTCATATTTGCCTCTTTTGCCAGCACCGAGTGGGCGTCATCTAAATCTTTCCGTTTCATGAGGAACGTTAATTCTGCACTGCTGTCTGTGGCACCAATTATTCGTTCAGGATCAAGACCTCTGGTAAAGGCTCTGGGTTTCTCAGCACCATCTCTTTTCTTCTTTGACTTGCTATCATCAGATTCACTGTCAGATAAAGATTTTCTTTTTGTGCCATCTTTTTCTTTACCAGCTTTTCGAGAATTAAGAAATGCTTCAGGGGCGCCAGGGTGGCTCAGTCGGTTGAGTGTCAGACTTTGGCTCAGGTCATGATCTCTGGGTTCGTGGGTTTGAGCCCTGCATCAGGCTCTGCGCTGATAGCTGGTAGCCTGGAGCCTGCTTCGCATTGTGTGTCTCTCTCTGCCCCTCCCCCACTCATTCTCTGTCTCTCTCAAAAATAAACAACAACAGAAAAGAAATGCTTCAAGTAACTCTGGACAATCTAAATTTTCTTCAGGTTCCCAAGTATTGTCAGTATCTGTAAATCCCTTCCACTGGAGGAAATGCCCCGCCTTCCCATTCATTACAGGTCTGTACTTTTCCACCACAGATTCTTCAGGCTCTGCCTCTTCTACTTTTTTACTCTTTCCCTTCTGTTTCATTCCCTTTTTTTGCATTGTGGTTTTACTGGAGGCCTTTTTTTTTTTTTTTTTTTTTTCCAGACTTGAAGGGCTATTATTCACCGCCTCCGAGCTGCTCCGGGTCCCGGGTCTGCGGCGTCCCCAGCCCTGACTCCTCAAGCCCCAGCCACATCCGAGGGGGAGGAGGGCCGGGCAGCCGCTGGCGGGGGAGGGGGTGGCACCGCCCGCTCCGGGCGGCTGCGAGGAGCCGTATTTTTTACTTTGAAAAATAGCAAACATATGTTGCTTTTGTAAAATGAAAATATGAATCCAGGTAATGAAACTCATGGTACTGAAGAAAAGTGTCTAAAAAAAAATATTAAATCCGAAATGCTAAGATTTCACTGAAAACATATGAACTAATAACAGACTGGTGGTTTAAGAGTAGAAAAAAGAAAAAAACACTTCCCTTCAGTGGGCTGGGTGAGAAGGAACAGCATTTCTAAGTATAAGTATGCCTTACATGTATTTGGAAGCCAGTAAGACATTCTCTAAGAGCTGAAGCAACTACTTGTTTCTAAGACTGCTTCTTTTATGGATGGGCTTTTTTTTTTTTTTTTTTTTTTATAGTTACACCCCCCTTTTTTTTTCTGGCCGTGAAAATGTTTATAATACATTCATTCCCCTTGGATCACAGGCTAGGAAAAGTGATTAAACAACTGTCTTTGTCTCCCTCATTACTCTTTACTTATATTTGGAACCTATTTCTTCAAGAGAGGGGAATTACTGAATAGAGATCATCATTGTTGCAGGATACTTTCTGAATTCATGCTTATACTATATACTATACACTTATATAGGATATAATACATATACTGTGTTATGAAAGGCAAGGGGTACTATGTATTTGCTACTTAAGAACGAACAACTTGTTAATCAGATTTTGCTTTCCATTCTTAAAACACATAGGTACTTGCCTGTGCATGCACACAAGTCCCACAGGGCTTGAATTCAAGTGTAAATTATTGCCCTGAGTTTTTATTAAGGTTGAGTCATAAGGGCTTTACGGTTTTGTTAGCAGTGAGGAGAAGAAGTGACTTGAAAGAAGATTATGAAGAATTTCTGGATTCTAAACTCACAGCATTACATACGCATTGTTGCTTTTCTTTTTGTATCCCCACTGTAAAAGGTTGTGAAATACTTGCCTGTATGCTTTAGCTGTCAATTATTTTATTCTGTCTGTGATTCAAGATAGCAATGAAAATTTGAGTATCTTAATGTAAGTTTTGGGAGTGTCTAACTGGCCTTTCTGACCATTACTGCAGTCTTACATCAATTCATTGGCTGTATTTATTCCATGAATTATCTGTTTTTAGTTTGCGCTTGTTTCATGTGGCTGCTATAACAAGTAAGCACAGATTTAATGCCTAAAACAGCAGAAATTTATTATCTCATAGTTCTAGAGACCAGAAGTCCAAAATTAAGGTGTAGCTTTCTAGGGGCTATAGGGAAATTTTATTTTCTTGTCTCTTTCAGGCTCTGGTGGCTCCAAGCCTGTCTTGGCTTGTGACTGCTGGATTCCAATCTCATTTTTCATCTTTACCTGGTCTTCTCCTCTGTTTCCCTCTCTTTTTTTTTTTTTTTTTAATTTTTTTTTTCAACGTTTTTTATTTATTTTTGGGACAGAGAGAGACAGAGCATGAACGGGGGAGGGGCAGAGAGAGAGGGAGACACAGAATCGGAAACAGGCTCCAGGCTCCGAGCCATCAGCCCAGAGCCCGACGTGGGGCTCGAACTCACGGACCACGAGATCGTGACCTGGCTGAAGTCGGACGCTTAACCGACTGCGCCACCCAGGCGCCCCTGTTTCCCTCTCTTATAAGAATGTATATGATTGCATTCTGGGCCCACCCGGATAATTGAAAATGTGCTCTTCCTCAAGAGCCTTAAGTTAATCACATCTGCAAAGACCCGTTTTCCACATAAGGTAACGTTCACAGGTACTGGGATTAGGACATGGCCATATCTCTTGGGAGGGGGACACCAGCCAGCCCACTGTTGCTCTTTATGTTCTAGGAAGATAAGCCTTTTATTACCACATGTGCTGTGAATTTTCCAATTTGTTGCTATTTTTTTGAGTTTGTTCAAGGTGTGTTTGCCCTGCCAAAGTAGTTTTTAAATTAACTTTATCAGTCTTTTCTTATTGGTATTTCTGTCATACTTTGGTAAGCTGTTCTAATTCCATTATTGTAAAAATACCCTCCTATATTTTCTTCTAGTATTTTTATGGTTTAATTATTTAATTTGGGTGGGCTTCATATTGGAGTTTATAGTTTCATTATTTAATGTGACTGGAGTTTATTCTTTTGGCAAGAAGTGAAATATGGATACACTTAAACATTTTGACAATAAGAAAATAACCTTACATAGCACTTACCATATACCAGGAATTTTTTAAAGCTCTCTAGCTATATTAACTACGTTCTTACAACAGTTATATCAGGTGGATGTATTATAATTTTCCCCATTTTCAGACCAAGAAATTAAGACACAGGGAAGTCCAGCAACTTGCTTAAGATTAATCGACTGTAGGGGCGCCTGGGTGGCTCAGTCGGTTAAGCGGCTGACTTCGGCTCAGGTCATGATCTCGCGGTCTGTGAGTTCAAGCCCCGCGTCGGGCTCTGTGCTGACAGCTCAGAGCCTGGAGCCTGTTTCAGATTCTGTGTCTCCCTCTCTCTGACCCTCCCCCGTTCATGCTCTGTCTCTCTATGTCTCAAAAATAAATAAACGTTAAAAAAATAAATAAAAAAAAGATTAATCGACTGTAAATGGCAGAGCCAAGATTTGAACTTAGGCATTGTAGTACCAGAGGTGATGCTCTTAGTCACTAAACTTGATGTCTTTTGGTGGCTAGTAGATTGACCTGACACTACATGTTCAATAATCTCTCCCTGTCCTCATGTGAAATGCCACTTTTATCATATTCTACATATTTATTTATATTTTGACCTAATTCTAATCTCTGTTTTGCTCCTGAGTCCTTCTGAACTCAAAACAAATTCTATCAGACTTATTTCATAGTGAAAGAGGAAGGTCAACAAGGGGAGTTCATGAGCAGAAATTCAAAGCAAACCACCAATGCATGGCAATAACATGGGTGTTTGTGAGAAACCTATTGTGGCATCCTTGGGATCATATAGCTCAGAGGACCGAATGATAAATTTAATTAGCATCTATTGAATCTCTTATACACAAACTGTTTTCACATGTGATTTTAATTAGTTAAGTTAGAAAATGTATGTGAAACATGTAGCAAAGTGCCCAGTAGTTAAGTGTTCAATAAATGGTAGTATTAATCCTCACAACAGCCCTCCAATTTTTATTCATTCCCATTTTACAGAGGGAGACCCTGAAGATGGAGGGACTGGGTAGTGTCAGAGCTGGGATGCAAGTCCAGTTCTTTTAATTCTGCTTCCACACCTGAATGAATGAATGAATGAATGAATGAATGAATCGAGAGAGGAAGGAAGGAAATTTTGCCAGAGGTTCCAGAAGTTTTTCTTAAACAAAAATTAAATTGTTTATCCATCATATTGCTAAAATTTCTCAAATCCTACCATTTTTATTTCTTTGTATTAAGATATTTTTTTTTGTCTAGGAGCTTTAGAAGGAAAGTGGAGAAACGTTTGGAAGAATGCTATGTTAAATGATTATTACTCATATCAGGTCTTCTCACCTCCTATTGTACTATATTGTATTGTTTTGCCCAAGACACTGCTTCCAGACAGTAAACTTCCCTGAATCCAGGGATAGGAGCGGGTCAAGAACAAGAGGGTATAGGCATGAAGGGGCCCATCCTGGGCAGTGGGGCAGGGCTTGAGGTGTGCTGGAAGGAGAACTAAGCAGGTTCTCAAACCAGGGTTGGCTTCTTTCCCAGGGTACAGACCTCACAGTCAGCACAGAAGGGAAAATTTACACCATCTGGGCCTCAGTTTCAAGAACACTTTCAACACATAGCGATGATTATTTTTATTGAATGATAAGAGAAGCAGACAGCGAACAACCCAAATAAATCCTTTTTTTTTTTCTCCTGACCTGCATTTTCAAAAGCATAGGAAAGGACCAAGCAAGCATAGTCTAAGGCCTTGGAATCAGTGTTGTGCTTGCTTCTCTGTTGAATCAGCAGCATCAGGAGAGCTTGTTAGAAATGCTTGGCTCTAGGCCTACTAAATCAGAATCTGCGTTTTAAAGCCCATGTGATTTATATATTGATTATAATTTGAGAAGCACGGCTGGGGGTGGGGTATTGATTAAAATGCAGGTGGGGGTACTTGAAACCCAGTGGTGAAACAGGAGAGCCTTATGGGAAAAGGAGGGATTAAGTATTTTCACAGATTTTCTGAATTTCCTCCAGGGCCTTGATTGCTTTTTATTCAGAATACCCCAGGCAGCAGAGCCTGGTTCACCTCTCCTCTAGTTATGAAGGGCTACGGGGAAATGACATCTCCAGCTCTTGTTGCTAAGGAAACTCGTCACATAGAAACTTCCATCTCTGCAGTGCTTGTCTCCTACAAGGGTACGATGTGAAATGTCAGCAGAAATTAAGGAGCTTTAAAAAAATGTATCAATTTTGTGAGGGAAAGAAAAAGGAGAAAAGGGATTTGGATAAATATTAAAAAACAGAAATGCTATGCTTAGTAATATCTTACCAGTTTTCAAAGTAGTTTTAAACAGGCATTGCCGACAGAGACTGGGACAAGAGTACAAAAGGAGGCCCACATGCCACAGTTAAATAAAACATGTTTTATTTTCCCACCTACCTTATAAACATACTCTCATAAGAACAAAATTAAAATGTGTAGAAAGCTGTGGTTTTTATATGAGTAAAATACAGAAAATAGCAAAGATGAAAAAAATTGAATTATTGTGTTTCTGAGTGTTGTGTTGATGGCCCTATGAAATTTGGATGGGTAATGAAGGTATCTGTAATCTGTAAATCACTAATTAATCCATAAAATATATATTTTTCTTGCCTTTATGTTAGGAAAAGCACTGTTGTTATAATTGAGATTTTCACATAATTTGAGCTCTGTTGACAGCAGTGATCTAAAATGTGATCTAAGTAGGGGGCGCCTGGGTGGGTCAGTCAGCTGAGCGTCCGACTTTGGCTCAGGTCATGATCTCACACTTGAGTTTGAGCCCCACTTTGGGCTCTGCGCTGGTAGCTCAGAGCCTGGAGCCTGCTTCAGATTCTGTGTCTCCCTCTCTTTCTGCCCCTCCCCCCCCACTCTCTCTCAAAATAAGTTAAAAAAAAAAAAAGTGATCTAGGGGCGTCTGGGTGGCTTAGTTAAGCATCTGACCTCAGCTCAGGTCATGATCTCACAGTTTGTAGGTTTGAGCCCCATGTAGGGCTCTGTGCGCTGATAGCTCAGAGCCTGGAGCCTGCTTCAGATTCTGTGTCTCCCTCTCTCTCTGCTCCTCCCCCACTTATGCTCTGTCTCTCAAAAATAAATAAAAACGTCAAAAAAAATTAAAAAAGAAGGGAGAAAGAAGGTTGATGATTGGTAGGACTGGGCAGATATTTCATTATATAAGAATCTACAACATTCACACCATGTGAGAGGGAGGATTTGACATGTTCATTAATTTGTCTTTTCTCTTACCTAAGCACTTCCGCTGCTCCAGTCCTCCCAGCGCTCTGAAGCAGTGTCTGTCCCTGATACGAGCAGTGGCACAACCCACAAACCGTCATAGCATTGGATGCAGACGTCCTTTCTTTTAAGGATATAGATCAAGAGATGTGGAGAAGTATTTCCCTGGGTCTCCAGTAGTGTTAAAAGAGTAGATGTGTGGGGCTGCCCTGCCAGCCCCGAGCACTGGATCACGAGTGATAGAGCCACCCATGTGGTCTTTAACACATGTATTTATGAGAGGGAGGGCTGTGGAATGTGGAGCTCCCAACAGTGTGGGGTCTGGGGCAGGGGTCACAAGGAAGCTTTTGGGGTGATGGAAATGTTCCATATCTTGATCTGTTTGATGGTTACGTGAGTGTATATATTTATCAGAATACATGAAACTGTACACTGAGGATCTGTGCGTTGTGCTGCATGTAAATTGTACTTCAATAAAGTCCTATTAGCATAAAAAATAAAGGCTACCAGAACATATTTTTCTGTATGTAAGCTAAGTGGGTAAGAACAATATGATTCCGTTACTCTAACACAACTATTTCAAGTATTCTTTTCTCATATGCTCACACACATGTGCACAAATACACCACATACTTTCTTCTTCTTTTTTTAACTTGTCTGCAGTCTCACCTCACATATAGTTTTTATGTCCTTGATATTATATTTTAAATCTTTTTCTGTGGAGATGGTCTTCATAATTATATAATGAATGCTTTCATCTCTTTACTCTTATAAATAGTATTTCCAGTCTACCTTTTTTATGTATAACATTTTCATTTTACTATTTTCTTGGCCTAAATTTCCAGATATTAGATGAATGAATAAAAGATTTTGAAGATTTTAATGACTGTGTATTGAAACTCTGTATTGCAATGGTTAAGATGTTGGGCTTTGGAGTTCAGAATGAGATGGGTTCAAATTCTGGCTCTGCTTGACCTTGGATGAGCTTGGATGACCTTGATTGACCTTGGATGAGCAAATCTAGTTCAATATCACCCTTAGCATTGTTTTGAGGATTAAATGAGATGCTGCGTATAAAGGGTTTGGTATGTAACTACACAATAATCACTGGATAAAATATTGTGAAACCACTTTCTAAAAGGGATCTACCAGCTTCACACTCCAAGGTCATGTACGTGTATTAGTTTTCCAACAAAACCCCAGGACTGGGTGTTAGAGTCTCAGTTATTTTATGGATGAATGAGGTATTCCATTATTGTTTTAATTGCATTATTTGACTGGTAGGAAATTGGACATTTTTCAGTGTTCTTGCTATTAAAATTCTAGATTTCTCCTTTAAAAAAATCTTCCATCTGCTTTTCACATGCCTTTTATTCATTGCTAATTTATGGACAAGACTTCAATACTAACTCTTATGATTTGGGCTAACCATTGCTCTCATACAGGGCCCAGTAAAAGAAGGAAAATGGGTTTGTGTTATTTCTGACCTGGCCAATAAGAGAAGTGAAATGTGTGACCCCGTGGGATGGCCCTTCCTACCAGCCTGGCAACTGATTTCTTAGAGCTGTTGGTCTACAAGTGTTTTCCTGGCAGTCAAGTCTGGTCTAGTTGTGGGGGTGAGAGGGCGGGGTGGGTGGGAGGAGGTTCATTTTAGTGAAAAGGTGCATTCCTTTACTGTCATTATCCGACCGATTAAATGAGTTAATCTGTGAAGTGCATTGTCAGGGCCAGCTCACAGCTGGTGTTCATTAGTGTTACTAGCAGAGAAGTGTGTGCTGCACAGAGACTGAGACTGGGGATCCTGGACCCATTCCTAGTCCACCTAAGTGGCAGACTCTTCCATTTTTTTCTGTTCACCAGATTCTCTTGGCAAAGTAGAAATGTGGCAAGGTCCGTCAAAATTGGGGCTGCCTTCCCTTTTGGTCCAGACCACACTTTGTTCCCCTAACTTACTTATTTAGCAATTTGGTTCTTTTTCTCTTCAGACCATACTTTTAAATCCCAGTGTGACTGAACTTTCAGAACAGCCGGAGTGGGAGGCTGAGGGTTTTACTCCCTTTATTCCTGATCAGTTGCAAACTCAGACTGCATAAAGCCGTTATCAGCAGTTCCCTGCCCTCTGCCGTGAGGATGGGTGCAATCAGTAGGAACGGTCCTGCCCCAGAGCCTGCATTGCTCTCTCAGACTGGGCAGTGGACAACACAGGGGTGTTGCTTACTGCCTTCCTAAGCTGAGTTTCCATGGGATGTACTAGGCTGTTATTCCACCACCTAGGAGGCTGTTTGTGCAACTTTGATGCCTTCTGCATCTCTGGAACTGTGGGTCCTGGGTAGCATACAATCTCACGCCTGTATACTTATCAGGGATAGAAAAGGGACAAGTTTTTCCCTGATCTATTTGTAACTTTGTGCAGGATAGAAATTGTGTTGATGTTGAATGATCACCTCCCCTTGCCTTATGAGGGTTGAAAGAGATAAGCTTCTGCCTAATCCATGTACATCAAAAATAGCAAGCAGCAAACAGGAAGCCTCCACGCAGGACCAAGGGGCCAGGCAAAGTGCATCAGGGACCACCACTTCGGTGGGTTATCACTACTCAGGCTCAACTATTTCTAGAGAAGGAAAAGCCATTTCACAACAGAGGACACTGAGACTCAGAGTGTTCTTGCTCTGGCAGCCTAGCTAGAAGTTGGCAGAAACGGCCCTTCCCATGTGGGGGAAGGGCTGTCTGGGTTCTTTCCCACTGCAGAGGAAGGTGTTCCTTTAGACTAAAGAGCTTCCCAACCCCATCTATGGAGCAGTGGAGAGCAAGGCCCTCCAGCAGCAGGCCTGGTTTTTTATGTCTCTTTTGGGGCTGAACCAACCTTGCCCCTATTCCAACAGGCCCATAGATGTCAGGCATCACTAAAAGCTGGGTGTGTCTGAGGTCATCTCCAAGCTCTGGGTCAGCCCTGAGTCTGAGAAACTCACATGATCTGTTGCAGCCAGCCAGATGGGGTCATGAACCTCCTTTGCTGGGAAATCTTCAAGGATAACCCTATCTCTCCCTGGCTGGGGGCCAAGCTCTTTCAGCAAAGGCAAACCAGCTCATTTCTATGCTTGAAAAACAAATTCTAAATTTTAGTCCTGTTCATTTGGTAACCTCAGGTGGGAATGGTCTCTGTTGAAAGGCTACGCAGACCTCTACAGATTCCCACGAGAGACATTAGTTATCCTGTCAGCGGTGGTCAAAGACAGTGCTCTGGAAGACCAAGGGTCTGGGAATCCTATCACAGAAGGCTGAGATTTGCCCTCTTAGAGTCAGGTGATCCCAGGCTGACCCCACCTCCATGCTTAAATTAGATGACCACAGGCAGGGTCAGAATCTCTCTGGGTCTCCATTTCTTCACTTAAAAAATGAGATGGGTTGGGGGATGGTTGGCTTAACTCACTTCTGTTGTCCATTTTCAGCTCTTACCTCCTTAAAATGTCAAAAGCACACCTCAAATATTGAGGTACAATAACGATATATTTTATAATCTTGGTTTTTCTTTGGGGTCATTATCTCTTAAATATGCTCCCTCAGGCATGAAAAAATAATAACCCAGCTCTATTTTTGAATATGCCACTTTCCCAGACCACTGGGAGATTATATTCTGAAAAACTCTTCCATTATGTAACTCCTATTTCTGCTTAAATTTTCTATGTTGGTGTCCATTTGTAACTTACATTTTGTTATGAACAATTTGAAACATGTGCACAAGAATTATACAATGAACTCTCATGGACCCATCAACCAACTTCAACAATTATCCACATTTGTCAGTCTGGTTTCATCTCCCCCTCCTCTTGCCCCATACATTTTTGGTAGGGGGTAGTGCCTGAGCATTTTTAATCAGATCTTAGGCTTATGTTATTGTTAAATACTTTAGTTCATGTATAAAACAGAGAAGGCCCTCCCTTTTTGCCAAGTAGAACTACAGTACCATTATTGCGTCCACCAAAAGTAACAGTGAAACAGGAAATTAGTGAATTTTTAGTGAAATCAGGGTGGAAAGACGAAGGAGGGATAAAGGAGCTCTGGCCTGGGTTTACCTGCTTTCCTCCAGAGAGAGTGATAGAATTCATTGAAAAGGGTCTTGGCATTTAAGTTGGCACTTGCCCCCAGCCTAACAAGACTTTCAGAAAGCATATATGGGAAAGGCCTTTCCAGATCAAGGGATATAACTAGCATTTGCTGAGCATCTACTATGTACATCCCATAAGTGTCATCTCCTTGAACCTTCACACAAAAGCCGAGAAGTGGAAACCAAGGCTCTGGGAGGAGCTTCCCTAATATAACCTTCTGATTGGTCAACATTGAAATATCAAAACGTTACCCCAACTCCAGGCTGAATCAATGGGAGATTCCTATTTAGCATCAATGTACAAGACTGTTTGACTCATGCCTTAATCTAACTTGATGTTTAAATGCTGTAGAAACAATAACCAGTTCATTTTTTGAGATTCCCTGGGAAACAGTTAAATGAGGATAATAATATCTTAGGCAGTGAGAGTTGAAAATGCCTTTCTCTTTTCAGCCCAGGTGAAGGATTTCCGTTCAGTCTTCTCCCTTCTCTAATCTCTTTTTCCTGAATGGATAGAATACAAATCATAGGGCCTATAGATCACTCTTAGGGTTAGAGGACATTTGTAGGTTTGTGTTTGAACGATTTGAATTTTTGCCTTGAAAATATGTACCTCTTTATTCAGTACGGAGCATCTTTAATTAGCAAAATGGGGAAGTGCTTCCTTAAACATGCTTGGCAGTGGGAAGAGTCCCCTTGAAGTATTCTGGAAGGGGAAAAAATAAAAAGGCATGGAGGTAACTAAGGAGGGAGGCAAAAAGGAAGGAATTAGGGAGGGAAGGAAACAAAAGCAAAGAACCTTCATAAATCTCAGATTGATTTTATGACCCAGCTTGAGATGAACTCTGATGGTTTATGTTGTTTGTATTTAAAATGTCCTCAGACCTAAAGGAGTAGGCAGATACCTGAGTACCTGCCTTGATAATGAGACCATCCTAGCAGGTATATTGTGAAGCTACCTAAGCTTAAACTTCAGGGCCCCTTCCTTGCACTGGTCCCTCCTAAAACCTTGGGAGAGGCTCTAGAAGTGTGCTTCTGTGCTCATGGGTATAAGCTTCAAACCACACAAAACCCAGATCCATTTCTGCATCTCAGGAATCAAGTGTGCAAGAGAATAGTGTGCGTATAACCATATTTTGATAAGTCCCAGATTTCCTGAGTAGTGAAGCTTCCATTTCTTCCTTTTAAAATTCTCTTTGTAATTTACAAGGATTTAACCTAATTTATATTTCATTTGTGCAGATGAAATCATGCAACAGGAAATCAGGCCTTTGGTGGCAGTGGATATAATTGAACAACTTCACAGACAGTTTGCCATTCTCTCAGGTAAGGGGCAAATTAATTTGTATTTTAGATTTTGTTGTGGGGGCAGGGGTCTTGTCGGGAGGGCCCAGTACACGCAAATCTTAATGAACCTTAATGAACAGTACACCCAAGTCTTAAGCCTCTCTCAGACCTAGAATGAACTGAGAAATGTCCATCTGGAGGAGGGTAGATCTCAGAGATATCATTCCTGTTGCTGTTGGGTGTCATTTAATCTTTCCTAAGGGAGTACATTTCTTTGAGGTTGTAAAGAACAGAGCCAAAAAGATTTTGAGGAAGGAAAAAGAAATGGCTATTGTTATCAGCTGCCATCATGACATTTTCCCAACATTCTTCTTGGATATTTTTCCAAGATCCAACCTTTAGAGAGTTTGGTTTTGAGGGTTCATGAGCACTGGTGAGGTTATTTGTTCTTTGAGAGATTTGTCTTTTATTCTTAGCTCTTATGGACCTAATTTTAATGCATTGATTTCCATTGAACATTTGGGAGTAAAGAGAGGCTAATGTTCAGAAGAGGCTAGAAATTTTCTGAGCCTAGGCACAACCCTGAGAAGCTGTCATTACCAGAACACTCTTCTTTCTTATTCACTTAGCTAATGGTGACATGACTTTCATTACTGAAACTGGAGGTACATACCAAACCCTGAATTATATTTAGACCTGTCTTGGAAGCATGGCATGAAATTAGTTGTCCTTAGCACATGTCACAGAGGAATAGATGGCAAGTCACTTTCCTCATCTTTACATCTGTTCTGAAAAAAAGCAACAAAGCCACCTTAGTTCCATTTCGGAGAGTACGTAGTTGGTATGAATTTAACTCTACAACATGGGATGTAAAAAAAAAAAGTTGCATTTCTTTCCTTTCTCTAAATCATATTTAATCTGCTCCAAAATCTTTATCCTACCGAGTTTGAGGGAAATGCAGTCTCTGTTATTGGGATACCTCTCCCATCCATGAGTCACATCCTGGGTGGGGACATCTTACACAATCCAGACATTCTGGGGAATTCTCTGGTCTTTCCTCCACATTGATCACTGCTCATATAGTTACTGAAAGCTCCATAAGCAGAGTCCTCATTTTTTTTATTTCTACCTGTATCACTTAGAACAGAGACTGTGATATAATAAGTGCTCAGTTCAGAATTATCCGAGTCCTCCTGGTGTGTCCTGTGAGTCCTGCTCCTCCATTGCTGCCGTAGGCAGCCCAGTGTTGGCCCTGGCGGGAGTGCCTAACCAGCCTCCTGAAGGTGCAGCCTCCTAGCTTCTCACAGTGAGCCTAGCACTCTGAAAAACAAAAGGCAGGGTGGGGACTGCCCTCTGGGTTTTTGGCAACTGCTGCTGTGGTCTTATGGCACAGAAGGCTGCAACGCTAATGGGCATCCAGGTCTGGAATGGATGAAGGCGTGAGGTGAAGTGGATTTCTGTAGCCTTATGCCAAAACCCTAATGCCCCAGCTGACCAATTAACGTGTGCATTTAGTGCTCCAAAGTCACCTCCTTTGAGTGTTACTGAAGCGCTTCTCTCTATTCTTATTTCTTAGGACGACATAGGAAAACATAAATGGGTACCAGACAGCCCTAGATACGGATTTAGGTTCTGCTTTGACCAGCTGCATCTCTTTGGCAACTTAATTCCTAAGCCTTACTTTCCTCACTTGTATAACGAATGGGTGGGATCATCATAACTTGGAGGATTAAAGACGTAGTGTATGAAAAAGGCTTATTAGCATTGCAACTGCCAACTGTATGAGTATTTTTCCTGGTATATTTTAATCCCAAAGAAATGTTTATTTTAGGATTATATTACAAAGAATAGTTTTCAGTATGATATAGTTTGTATAAGGAACCAAAGCTATGCTCACAGTTGAAGTGGTGTATGATGCCACAACGAAGTCAGTAATAGAGATAATTGTCACTCTTTTTAAAAAAATTTTTTTTAAATGTTTATTTATTTTTGAGAGAGAGACAGAGCATGAGCGGAGAAGGGGCAGAGAGAGGAGACACAGAATCTGAAGCAGGTTCCAGGCTCTAAGCTGCCAGCACAGAGCCCGACATGGGGCTCAAACTCATGAACCGCGAGATCATGACCTGAATCGAAGTCGGATGCTTAACCGACTGAGCCACCCAGGCACCCCTAATTGTCACTCTTTAATGTAGAACATTGAACTATAAACACGCACATTGGACCAAGAGGACACCTCTGCTTTAGGAAAGTCACTTTGTGGCAACGACAATCTTTCATTTTCTAGCTTCTTTTGTCATGTTGTTGCCTCAAGTTTCCCCATCCTATGAGAGAGAAGCATGGATTAGCTGTGGTAGGATTTGCAGTATTGCAAGTCTGGAAGGATATCAGTAGCCAAGAATATCAAGTTCTCTGAGTCAGCACTTTCTTGGAATTACTAGGCCTGCTTTTCATCGTTACCTGCCAGTGGCAGCCAATGTCAGCAATGAGGCCCTTGTGGGTACCTGGTGTAGCTGTAAAACAGAAATCTCTGCACTCAGGTCTTTTCTCAGCCCTGTGGTGACCGAGCTGTGGCCTCTGTTCAGGGTCACAGCAGTTCTCCTGATTCAGGCAAGCAGGGTGAGGATGTCCCAGCTGCAGACTTTGTGCAGATTCCACTGAGCTCTGGAAAGAGCTGGGGCCCCATCAAGCAGGAATGCTGGAAAGGACAGGATGGAGCTTTTTCTTCAGTGAGGCCCCAGTTGCCTGGCCTGCCGTGCTCTGTGAGTGTGCTCCCATGGCTGGTGGGAGAGCAGGGACTCACTGCACCATGGATGACCCAGATTTGTGGCCAGATGGTTTGAAGCCTTTGGACGGTGTGGTCTGTGAACAGGGGCCACCAGCAGGAATTGGATAGTGACCAGGGCTGGGCCTCTGCTGGCTCTTGACTTGAAAGACAACTGGCATGTTCCCAGTGAACTTGGGATATTTCTAAATTTAGGGCTTAGCTAGGAAACAAGAGAATATAAGCAGGTTAATGTGGTGGAAACACTCTAGGCTTTGGACTCAGATAATTCTGTGTTCATATTCCAACACAATTAGATTGTTGCTGTGAACCTCAGGCTTCTCATTGGTAAAGTGGGTTCTTTTAAGGAAAGTGTGTCATGTGGTATCTGGCTATAAGAGAACCTAGCCTATAGGACTTGTTTGTTTGTTTTCTAAGCCACATAACAGAGGCCCAAAAGTAGAAATTCCTGGCATTGGGCCAGTGGCTCAATGACATTAAGGGTGCATCTTTGTGGTTCTCTTGATGTTTCTCTTGTTTTTAGTCTTAATATCAAAATGGCTGCTGTAGCTCCACACATCAAGTCTGTGTCCAAAGCAGGAAGAAGGAAAAGGAGCAATGCTGGCTTCTTCTGTCCCTTTTGCCAGGAGAACAAAAACTTTCCCAGAAGCTCTTGGTAGACTTCTGATTATGTCTCATCCTGGAATTGTGTCATGTAGCCATTTCTACCAGCAAGGAAGTCAGAAAAGGCAAACATTAGCTTTTAAATGGCTACAGTGGAAGGTGGTTGGGGAGAGGGGGTTGGTTATAAATTGGTCATTCATCAATCTCTACTGTAATACTTGGGATTAAAAGGAATCTAATTAAAAGAAATTACCGTTTTCTTTTTATTTTAATGGTTATGTCCCCCCTTGGAATCATTGTCTGAAGTTTCCTCTCTCACATACCATATTTTAGAAATAATCAATAATGAAGGCATAAAATACTCTTAGGCTTATGGAGTCCACCAGTGGAGCCTAGGGTTGGTAGAGGTGGAGTTCCCAGGGGCAAGTGGGAAATTCTCACTGAAACAATGGAGAATGTCACATTAAGAAACTGATCAGAGTCAAACTTATATCTAAATCAGAGATAGAGTTAGTAACTTGGCATCAAGGAAATGAGAACCAGTGCAAGAAGGTGCAGGGGGAAGTATTTTTTAATAGAAATATAATGTGACTCACATATGTGTTTTTAAAATTTCTAGTAGCCATATGAAAAAAGCAAAAAGGAAATTAATTCTAATAGTATTTTTATTTAACCCAATATATCTAAAATATTATTCCAACATGTCATCAATATTCAAAATTATTGTTGAGATGCTTTACATTTTTTTGTAGTAAGTCTTGGAAATCTAGTTTGTATTTCAACGCTTACAGTTCATCTCAATTTGGGCTGGTCATATTTCAAGTGCTCAACGACAACATATGTCTAGTGGCTATTGTATTGAGCAGTGTAGAGTACAGAAATGGTTCTCAATCATGTTGGTCCAAATCCTTCTTTTTATAACAAATGATTTGTATTGCCCCCACTATCCTGAGTTGAAATTTGTGGATACCATGACCTGTGTTAGTTAGGGTGGACTGAACAGCTATACTAAATAGACTCCAAGGTGCATAGTAGTTCAAACAAACACAATAGAAATTTAGTTATTTCTCTTGGAGCAGTTCAACATGTATGTTCATGGTCAGCAGATGATTTCTCTCCATCTTCATCATGAAGATGCCTTTCACTTTGTGGCTTATATTACTATTATCCATTTTATGGTTGTCTTATGATTTGTATCCAGAAAGCAGACAGGGAAAAGAGAGCATACTGCTTCTTAAAAGCCTCGGCTCAACAACAGCACGCACCATACGCCATTGACTTGAACCTGGATCGCTTACATAGATACATTTAATAGCATGGGAAGCTAGCAGTATAGTTTAGTTGTGTGCTCACAGAGGGTGAATAGCTACCCCCTGTTTATGTATATACAGAAAAAAAAAAAAAAAGAAAATGTAAAGGAGAGCAATAAAGGAGAAATAAAAGGAAAATAAACATAGTAAAATAATATGTATTTCAATATGTATTTCTAGCTATACTAGAAAAAAATAATAAAGTAGTCAGGTGCTTGGTTACCATGAATGTGATAGCTGTAAATGCTGGGGTGTGGTATAGGTGATCAGACACACCGAGTAGCCTTACTGTAACGGTTTTCTGAAAGGGTAAATAATGGTTGATACAGTTCTGAACAAAGTTGATACATTCTGAACAAAGTAAGTATTAACTTCCTTGAATGTGTAGGGTAGTTGCATTCTTGAAAAATTTAGTATATATTAAAACCATATAAAAATAACTTCTTATTTGTGACAACACGGGTGGACCTTGAGGGCATTATGCTAAGTGAAATAAGTCAGATAAGGAAAGGCAAATACTTTATGATGTTACTTGTAGGTGGAATCTTAAAAAAATGAACTCACAGAAACAGAAAAAAATTGGTGGCTGCCAGAGGTGGGGTGGGGGTGAGGAAAATGGAGGAAAGTGGTCAAAAGTACACACTTTCAGTTATAAGATAACTAAGTTCTGGGGACGTAATGTACAGCATGGTGACTATATAGTTAACAATACTGTATAGTGTATTTGAAAAATGCCAAGAGAATAGATCTGAAGAAAAAAAAATTGTAAGGTGATTTGTGAGGTGATGGGTATTAGCTAAACTTATTGTGGTCACCATTTTATAATGTATACATATGTCAAATCATTATATGTACACCTTAAACTAATACATTGTTATATTGTGTCAATTATGTCTCAATAAAATGGAAAAATATTAAAAAGCCCTCTATTATTATGTATAAAACTGGGTTTATAGGATCTGATCACTATAAATATCACTATAAATGGATTTTTCACTTACATAGAGTTTCTATTAAGATATTCAGAAATCACACAGCATGTGGGACAATATTATGTAGGACAGATGATTTGGTATCCCAGGCCCTGAGTTTTCTAAAGTGCCTCCCAGGAAGTGGTATTGCCATTTTCCCAGCTGAAATCTTTTTTTTTTTTTTTTTTTTTTTTGGCAGGGAGAGAAAAGGAAAATGGATATTGGAAGGCAAATAGCATTAACTGCCTCGCTCTCTCTTTCATTGTTGGTCTTCACCATCTTCTATAGGATTTGCTAGCATTCCAAATTCTCCTCTATAGTAGGACAGAAGTCTCCATGCCAGCCAACACTCAGGCCCTCATAGGAACAATTTTATGTCTCTCAAGTACTCACTACTGTTTTCTGCAGTAAACCTATTCCTCTTCCATTTAGAGAACAGGTAAAAATTATACCAGGAGTACTGAAATTTATTTTATTTAAGTCACCATTTTACTTCCAAGTAATTTGGTGTTCTTTATTTTCCTTGAATAGGGCTTCTTTGGTACGCTTTCATCCTTTTGCATTTCCACATTTTCTCACAAGGTGGCACCAAATGCCTTGATGTGGGTGGTCAATGGGTGTCTGGAGGCTTAGCTTTGTTTCCTTGGTGCTTCTGTCTGTCACGTTTAATGTTCAACCGCAGGTGGTGTCCCCAGTCAACCTTGGGCCTCTCTGGTGTTCAGTATTGGTATAAACCAAGATACAAGAACACTCCACCTATCTTTCTCCATTTAGGTGTGAAGAGCTTTATTTTATAATCAACAGTAAAAGACAATCATTAAATAGTATAATCATGCCTTAATGAATATTTTTAGGGTGTTTTGATTCCTTGAAATGTTTTAGCCATTTTCTTGGCAAATATTGGCTATGCAATTAGTACAGTGTTATAATGCATTTAAATTTAGCCTTACTGGAGATGTAAATTCTCTTAATTTGCATTCATCTAAGACTTCCTATGGCTGTATGACTGCAAAGAGGAAAAATATGAGGTGAAAGCTGATAGTATCCTGATTTAAGTTGTTTTCAGTCAGCATAATGAGGCATCTTAATCTCCAAGTCAAAGTTTGACAAACATTTAATATGCAGTTAACTTTTTTTTAAAATTTAAAATAAACGTGTAGAATTATTAAGGAGCTACTTCCTGGAGAAGAATGTCTAGTCATCAGACAAGTCTCACACAGTTTCATTCCATTGCGATTGGTCTCTGAGAGCCTAACCCTACGTGAACAATACCTAGAAGAGACTGTTATAGAAAACTACAAGACTGATTTAATCTTTTCATGATGAAAATTTTTTCATGATGTGCTTGACAGCACATTTTTTGCCTTGGAAGAAATTTACATGGAAAGTCAGAGTATAATCAGAAGATACTTATCAGGTATGGACTCAGAGCAGCAGAGTGGATTGGATAACCTTAATGGTACTGTCATCTGGTAGACTGGCCTAGATTCTCATGATGGTAGGCCAGGTCCCTCCTTCCTTAGGATAGCATCATTGACAAGACATGACCTGCATTTGCTTCTCTGAGTTGCCCTTTTATGTAATTTCTTCATTGATCCCACACCCTTATTAATCACACAATTGTCATTAAACCACACCCCGCCCTACCTCTTTCATTACATATGTGAAATACATGCAGTCATTTGTAGTTGGCTTCTCTTGGGAGCCGTTATTTTTCTTAAAGTGGTTTCCCTCCATAGACATAACCTGGAAGTGCTCTCAGCAATTCAGCTCCTATCCTGTCAGGGAGGGCATAGATTCCCCAATTTACTCAGTTCTTGGTGCTTAGTTTTTCAGTCTCAGATATATATCTCAGTCTATCTTAGTATTTTCACAGCCTTTCTTGGCCAAAAGCAATACCTAACAGTTAAAATGACTTAGTAAGTCTGTATGTCCTAACAGTTTGATAGCTGTTTGAAAAAATAATACATGTAAATTGAAAGAAAAAGTAATGTTTACATTTCATTCTTAGGTAACTACAATAATCTTGAATCTCGGAATGAGACTGGACATCACCACCTTTGTTTCCTGTTCTATATTAATTTTCATACGGCGCTTGCTTTTTATCTCAGCAGTCACCAAAACCCCAACTTCACAAGGATGCAGTGACTTTCAAAAGAATGTAGTGCAATTTAATGTTGAAATTGTGAACTACCTCAAGCTAGTAGCATGCATGTCATCTGATATATGCCAACTATTGCTGTTTCCCTCAAACATTTAAAATATTAATGATGTTCTTACAAGTTCACCGTGGTTCCCTGGGTAACTGGGACACAATTTGAGAACCACAGGGCTAGAACTCAGTCATGTAGCTGCATCTAGCTGCAAGGAGATGAGGAAATATAATCCATTTAATTCAATCTAGTGGCCTCTGCTCCAATGGATTAAATATATAAAAACTTTTTAAAAATGTTTATCCAGTTTTGAGAGAGAGGTGGAGCATGAGTGGGGGAGGGGCAGAGAGAGAGGGAGACACAGAATCCAAAGCAGGCTCCAGGCTCTGAGCTGTCAGCACAGAACCCAAAGAGGGGCTTGAACTTACAAACAGCGAGATCATGACCTGAGCTGAAGTCGGAAGCTTAACCGACTAAGCCACCCAGGTGCCCCTGGATTAAATATTTAAATATTAATTTTACATTTTTATTCTTACAGTGATGTTTTATACCCCTGTTGGTAAGTTATTGAAGGGCAGGTGGTTATTGCCTCCTTGTAATAATAATAAATATAATATTGCCTCCTTGTAATAATAATAACCATATAATGGTCCCTATTTATTAAGCACTTATATGTAATAAGCACTCTACTAATGTGTTTTTCGTATATGTTCTCACTTAATCCTCACAATACCTTTAGAGGTAGGTAAAAATATTATTCCTATTATATATGTATATATATTTATGGAAAATCCTATTTAGATGAACTATCTTTGCATGAAGTCACATAGAAATTAAGTGGCAGAGCAGGATTTGAACCAGGCTGACTTTAGAACAAAACTCACTTGACCACCATGCTTTAACTTTGATATTTATTGACTACAAAAATTAAGAACAATATTATATATTTGTATTGACATTACTTACTGTTCCACTTGTACTGAAGTGATTAAATTAGTACTATCTTTTATACACTAACTGTCTTCAGAGGATTTAAAAATTGAATTCTCACAATATCACTTGAGCAAGCCTGAAGAGGAGACTTGTTCAAAATAGTTCCATGTCAGCCTTCCCACTTTCTAGTCTGAAATAATACAGTTGGAAAAGGGGAAGGCCAGTATGTATCTCCCCACCTGACATTAATCAAAGTCACTTACCTGCAGAGATGTGACATGAAAACATTTTGTTAACATCTTGACCACCCATTTTTGTTGCAGGAGGCCGAGGGAAAGACGGTGCCCCCATCATCACTTTTCCAGAGTTTGTGGGGTTCAAACACATCCCAGAGGAAGACTTCCTGAATGTCATGACTTACCTGACTAGCATCCCCAGGTGAGCTGAACACAGCGTTTTGCTGGCTTCCCAGTCACTTAGTTTATTCTGAATTTCTCATGTGACAGGGATGGGTTGAGATGGAATTTTTGCTGAGTGCAGCCCACGCTGGTATGTAGCGTGGCCAGTTTCTCTGATGTATCCCTCACAGACAAGTGATAGGGGAAGAGGCTAGAAAACAATGTCAGTTTTGACTATGATTCACACATAGGAGGTACTTAATACACACTGTTGAGTGAATGAAATATTGGTTGAACATGCTAATGCTGCATCTGCCCCTTCAGGTTTATTGCACTAGAATAAGGTGATTCTAGCTTCCTAGGGCCTGTCATCTGGGACACATGACCATTGCTCAAGGAGGTCAAGCCATGTTAGGAGTTATTTAGTTTATCTTCCCTAAATAAGGAATTCTCCATATTCAGATAGAGAATCTAAGGCACAGAGCAAGAAAACAAAGGCTGAGAATAAAAACTGTGCTTGTAGCTGAGAATATGACAGAGATGTTTTTGGGCATCTGCTGTTTCTCTAGCCCGAGCCTTACACCTTTATCGAATTGAGTCAGTCAATACCCAGGCTTCCAAGGGGTGGAGTGTGGGACAGAGTTCATAATGATGAACCATTTTACAGACAAAGATAGAGCTGGGAATGAGGCCCAAACCCCACTCTTTGATAGTGCTGTGTCCAGTCTCCAGCCAGGAAAGGCCCTTCCCTCCATGGGTTTATAGGGCTTATGATGTCATCTCTTACTTAAATTGCTGTGAGGTTAGGAATTTACACAACGGCCATGTGTGTGCTGTTTAGCTTGTCTTCCATCTGCCTCATGTGATTTCGGGGTCAACACCAGCTTTGTCATTGAAAGGCCACCTGCAATTTCATCCCACCTGTGGAGATTAGAAAGTTGAGTTGTTTGCTTTAACCAAAGCCACTCTAAAAGATTTATTTTTGTTTTTGTATATTACTATTCATATTTCCTCAGAGAGAGCTATGGATTTTATTTTTTAATGCACTTCTTCAAAGTTTATTGCTTAAATTATATGTAACTAATTCCTTTCCTTTCTTCCTTTGATCCCTGAAAATGGTATGTGTTATGCAGATGCGTAAGGATTTGGGGTTTTGTTGCTTTGAAGGAAGGATGCTGTGTGTGTCTCTGGGCTGTGCTCATGTGGTTCTCTCTGTTGAGACCTTTCCCATCCTTCTTGGCCTATCTAACTTCTACACATTCATCAGCCTTCAGTCTGACCTCATTTCTTCAAGGAATCCTTCCCCAACTTCAGTTTCGCTCTCACAGACTCTTAATTTCCATAGACACCTGAGCTTAGCTCTTATATAACACTGTAGTATATGGAAATTGTTTCTGCCTTTCCCATTAGACTGTGAATAGCTCAAGAGTAGGGGCCAATGCTTTTGTTTTGTTTTCTTGTTTTTTTTTTTTTTTTTTTTTTTTTTTTTTTTTTTTTTTTATCCCTAGCTCTAGCACAGTGTGCCCTGCACATAGTAGGCTGTCAGGAGTATTGTCGGTAGAATTTCCAGTTCTGATAGAATTCATTTCAATAAAAAAAAGAGTATTTGCTATAGGGTGAGAAGGAGGCTGCTGACAGAGAGAGAGGAACTCAGTCCTCACTCCTGCCTTAACCTCCTTGGGTTGTAGGGAGTTGAACCTGGTCTCCCTCTTTGGCTCAGTTGCATTCCAAAATAATGACACCCATCAGTTCAGCAACTTCTCCTTCCATGGGGAGCTGCAAAGGAAAGGGTTGAGCAGGGAGGTGGGCAACAGGTGGAAGTGCCTCCACCTATTCTCATTATATTTGGTTAAAACTCACTGTTGAATTTTACTGAATCCCCGATGCAGTCGTATGCTAACCAAAATGGGTTGTTTTTGTCTTGTACTTGTAGCCTTTTCTGAGTCACACTGAGAAGCATATGTTGAGTGCTATCTGGACCAGTGTAGAGAGAAGCATAGAGGGGTAGAACCCCTATCTCCTAGAGGTAGAAGATAAGACAAAACAAGGGGCTACTGTTTTTTTGGCTTGATGTCTTTTTTTCTGTTCTATATTCCTTATATAATTTCTGGCAAATAGGAAGTTTTTTAGTTTCCTAGAATGCTGTTTGTTTCTTGAGAAAGAATAGCTGTCTGACCAATTATTCCCCTTTTCTCTTCTTGGCATTTGCTCATATCCACCCCTCTTGCTTTCAACATAAAGAGCCCCACCCGTCTTTCTTTCCACATAAAACAGAGACAATGGGTAAGAAGGCCCAAAAGGGGAATTTGACATGAACCTTGCTTTCCAGGTTCCATTTCAGGTTCCAGAGAATGAAACCAGCCTTGTTTTTTATGATTCCTATTTTCACAATATGCATCTTCCTAAGTCTTACAGTGGTAACCAGGCAACAGAGCCCTTCCCAGGTTGCAAAATGTTTTATAGGCAGTTGATGGAGGGCTCATGACACAGAACAAGAATTGATGTACTAGAAGAGGAGGATGGCAGGATATGCAGGGTGGGGAAAGGATATCTCTGTGCCTGAAATTAATAAGGACCTCTCATTGTGGCTGGGTTGGGTGAGTGAAGAAAGCTTCCCACGGCAGCTCATTCTTCACTAGATCTTTGCTGAGTGCCAACAGTGTGGTTGGTGTTATTAGGTGCTATAAAGGACCAACAAGGCCATAAGACAATGTCTTGAACCTCAGGAAGCTCATCACATGACTCTGTTGTCATGATAGCTTGTGAAATATGCAAACAAAGTATTATAGAAGATCAGAAGAGAGAAAAGTCACTTCAGACAGGAAAAACAAGGAAAGCTTTAGGAATGAAGGTGAAAAGATAGGTAGGATTTCCACAGGTAGATATGCAAGGCAACGTTCCAGAAAGAGAGAATAAGGTGGTATTTAAGAGCTCTGTACACAGCCCAAATCTGGAACGCAATCCACATTCCACTGCTCACTAGCTGTGTGATCTGGGGCAAAATATTTGACTTCTATCCAACCCCCCCTGGTTTTCGAAGTCTTAAAAAGAGTATGTTTGGGGAACTTTGGCCATCCAAGTTGATCAGAACAGAGTAAGGCTCCTTTTCAGTAGTGAGAAACGAGAGCTGGAAAGACATCTGGAAACAGACTAGGCAAGGCCTTTCCCACCAAGTTGAGTAGTTTAGACATAATGGGCAGGAAGAGGTGGCTGGAGGTTTTGCGGTGGGGAATGACAACCAGATTAATATGGTGGTGGTGTGCAGAGTGGATCAGATGGAGCCAAGAAAAGGAGGCAGGAGACTGATTAAGGGCTTCTAGACTCGGATGGGCGCAAAGTGAAAGGGTGTGAGCTAGCGTGTTGACAGGAGGACTGGGTAGAAAGGGATGGACAGAAAGGACAGGCGTTGGGGCCAATTGGGATGGGGGAGAGGGAGAGTGAGAAACTAATGGCTTTAGGAACTGTACTACCAGACAGATCTTACTGCTTGTCTGGGCATGTGGGATTGAGCCCCCATTTTGGTTTTCATTGTCTCATCTTGTTTTATTTCATTACTTTGCCTGGCTCTTCCTTACCAAAAGTATGCTAGGATGTGGTTCCCATCTTAGTTGCACATTAGCATCACTTGGGGAGTTTTAAAATATCCTGACGTCCAGACCAGACTAAAATCAGAATTTTTCAAGGTGTGACTTGAGCTCCAGTAGTGCTGGAAGCAACTCAGGTGACCCCAGTGTGCAGCCAAGGGTGAAACTCACTGTGCTAGGTGCTGATAGGGAGACACTGTGGTAAAAGGGAAGGAACATTTGAGGGGTGAGGAAGAAAATGCGGACTCAGGCTTAGCTTTTGGATAAGATGCAGTACTGGGGCATGTGGGGAAGTTAAAAGACAGAACGAGAGCAGCACCCAGTCTTCTACTTTTGCCTTCATAGTTCTGTATTTCTTCTCTCTAAATGTAATAAAAGCCAAAAATTCTATTTCCTGAGCTTCCCTGACTCTGGGGTATCTTTGTGAATTATATGTAATACATAACCATTGAATTATAAATCTTCCCACATGGATCTCATGGTATTAAAATATATATAAAATATAAAAAGTATCATTGCCACATCACCATTATGTTTCCAATAACAACTGAGGGCTCACTTTAGCCTATCAGGTACCATCTGCTATGTATTTATACTACTAAGGGTTTTCAGAATCTATCTTATAACAGTAGCAGGATAAACCTAGGAGTCAGTTTCTCAGAGGTATTACTTATGTAAGATATTGTCACTTAAAACATGTTTCCTGTGGCTACAGATTGTAGCCAAGCAGTTTGAAAAGGCATTAGTAAAAACATTCTGAACAACTGAGAAGGTCAGCTATTTTTAGATCACAGTTGTTTTTCTCAAAATCAATATTTGTATAACTCAGCATGGATTTTTATTACTGAATTACTCTATTTAGTTTCTTTGTTTTAGTCCAATTCTGAGTTCATTATTTGAAAGGGATTGGGGGGGGGGCGCCTGGGTGGTTCAGTCCATTAAGCCTCTGACTTTGGTTCAGGTCATGATCTCGCAGTTTGTGAGTTTAAGACCTGCGTCGGGCTCTGTGCTGACAGCTCCGAGCCTGGAGACTGCTTTGAATTCTTTGTCTCCCTCTCTCTCTACCCCTTGCCCACTCAGACTCTCTCTCAAAAATAAACATTAAAAAAAAAAAGAATAAAAAAAAAAGAAAGGGATTGGAGAAAGTACTTTTATTAGATAGTACAACAGTCACGTTTCAGAACAGTGGTGAATTTTATGATTATTTACTATTTCTTAAATTTATTAAAAATGCTTATTTATTTTTGAGAAAGAGGAGACACAGAATCCAAAGTAGGCTCCAGGCTCTGAGCTGTCACCACAGAGCCCAAAGCGGGGCTCAAACTCATGAACTGTGAGATCATGACCTGAGCCAAAGTCGGATGCTTAACCAACTGAGCCACCCAGGCACCCCTGATTATTTACTATTTCTAAAGGACCTTTTCTATAATGAATTTGTTGAGAGACCTGTTTAAGTTTGAAGAATTCTCCTATGTCCATTTTCCTCCCGTAAAGTCTGATTAATAGTCTTTGAGATGAGTCAGATCCTCATTTATGATATGCTGTCTGATAGAATGCTGTCTGGCATTTCTACTTTAGGAAAGGAGGGGAGAAGGACATTGCAACTATTTGCCTTGTGAATTATAATGAGAGTTTCCCTTGTGTATTAAAAGACTGAATGGGGCGCCTGGATGGCTTAATCAGTTAAGCATCTGACTCTTGATTTCAGCTTGGGTCATGACTCCAGCATTGTGGGATTCAGCCCTGTGTGAGGCTTCACACTGAGCTGGGCATGGAGCCTGCTTGAGATTTGCTCTTTCTCCCTCTGCCCCTTTCCCCTCTAAACAAACAAACAAACAAACAAACAATAAATAAATAAATGAAAACACTGAATGAATATAACAATTTGTCAGCTTTAGAAACTAGCCCCGCCAATGAAGTTAGTTCATTCTGGGCCTCTTACTTATGGAGGCAATAGAAAAGCACCTGTTTTTAAATGGCTTTGAATAGCATTAATTGGAAAAGATCTGCTTTGATTGAGTGCAAGGGTGTGGTATGTTATTTCTTGGGCTGGCTGTGGCATTGCTCCTCAGAGTCAGGGAGATGGAATCATTTCTTTGACTTCTAAGGACAGAGGTCCAGTATGGGGAGTCTTGTTGGCCTGTTGCATTGCCCAGGGTGGGTGGATTTGCTTCAGAGCTCTCAGAAAGGATGCCTTGAGAGACCAGACCTTAGCCAGCCAAGGCTCAAAATTTGAGAGCACCCCATGGATTTGTTATGAATAAGTGGTAACACTGGCAAGTAAGTCTTATAGGCCAACATAATTTGAATGAATTATTTTAGAGGGCAGAAAAAACATTTAATATGTTAGATTCTTGTCCTTCTCTGTGTAAGACTAGGAGTCTGACAGTATTTCTCACCAGTAGGATGAGCTAATGTGTGCATAATGGCTTTTCTTTGTTCATTTGCTTTAGAATATCTTAACTATCCTGCATTGTGTCACCTGTCCTTTTCAGATAGGAGCCTACTTTCCCTTTTCCGATATGTTCATTTTAGATTTCTTTAGACATTCAAAGCACAGCCTCTTGCTTGAATTTATGGGTGCTAATGGTTGTAAATATCTGGAATTTGGCCTGATTCAGTGGTATTATCAGTTATAAAGAAGATAATTGCCACAGTCTAACAAATAGGCTCATCTCCTATTTATTACGTGACTTGGGTTGTTTTGGTGATGGGGTGGTCTGAAGAATTGAGATGAAATTGGGCAAGATGTTGGGTGTGGTATTAACTTTAAAATGTGAATGCTGCTTTTTTTTTTTTAAGTTTATTTATTTATTTTGAGAGAAAGAGATGGGAGGGAGAGAGAGAGAATTCCAAGCAAGTTCTACACTGTCAGCACGGAGCCCGACTTGGGGCTCAAACTCATGAACCGTGAGATCATGACCTGAGCTGAAACTAAGAGTTGGACACTGAACTGACTGAGCCACCCAGGCACCCCTGAATGTTGCTTTTTAAAAATCAAGCTTTTGATGGAGAGCAAGCAGCTCATCATGCCCTCTACAAGTCATTATGTGGTCAGTAATGTTTCCTAAAACTCTGTGAGCCACAGAGGGTGTTGACTTTTGCTGTTTATTTTATTTTTTATACTATTTATTGATTTACCAATTATTACATGGTTCTTTACTATTTATTACTTACTAGTTTAAGGGGTCCTGAGAATGATGGGGTAGGAGGATTCAGTTACTCCATAATACCTTATTAAAAATACCTTATTAAAATATTATTAAAAGACTCTAGACATTATTAGCACAAGTACCTTTCTGATAATCTATACAACTTCACTGGGATGGTAAACATTGAATTGCATTTAGTAATGATGTGCACTCAGTATTATCAGTCAGAATATTCTAGGTTGAAGGCCATCAAACTTTTTCTGTAAAGGACCAGAGAGTAAATATTGTAGGTTTTGCAGGCCATATGATGTCTGCCTCAACGACTGAGCTCAGCTGTTGTTGCTGAAAAGCAAATATAGATAATATATAAACCAATGAGTGTGGCTGTGTTGCAATAAAACTTTATTTACAAAATGGGTGTGGAGTGGATTTGACACATGGACTGCAGTTTGTTGGCTCTTGGTCTAGATTAGTTGTTCCCAGACATTAGCATACAGCAGAATTTGGGGGACTTGCTAAAACACAGATTGCTGGTCCCACTCCAAGTTTCTGATTCAGTAGGTTTGGATGAGGCCACATAATTTGGATTTCTAACAAGTTTTCAGGAGATGCTACCGCTGCTGGTCTGAGGATCACAGTTTGAGAACTATACATAGCTAGTGAAAAGTAAAGCTTAGGACTTAGATTTCTTGGCTCCTGGCTTGGTGCTATTTACACCAACCATAACGCGAAACTTTTAGATAAAATTATGGTGGTGATGTCCATGGTGCTAATTTACATATTTGTTTTTATTTTTTGATTATCACCTTTAGACAATATCTTGTGGTTCTTTGCTATGAAAAATGAATTTTGCATACTTATGATGCTTCTCTGTCCTTGCTCCCTTTCACCCCCCAATTTTTGTTAGTTACATTATTATTTTTAGATCATATAATGGTTACCATGATAAATTTAAATAACACAGTTAATTCTATCTGGTGATGCAGCAACCTTAGATAATATCTATTGATTTTTTTTTACCATATATTTCCATCTTTTTTCTGTCTCTCATCTTTCAAGTTCTTCTACCTATATACCACTTTCTTTCAGTTGGTAAGACTTATAATGTATTTTACATTTTTACTATATGTGGGTTTTTCTTTGACTCTAGTTGATTCTATACACAGAAATCAGTAAAATGCATTTATGCATGTAATATGTTCATACCTCTAGAGTAAGAAATGTAATTCTATGTCATTAAACCTGTGTCACTCAAAGGAGTGCTACACATGTTAAGGTAAATAGGTTCTCTTTTCTAAAACTCCATGCCACAGTTTAATTCATTTCAGACTCTGGCAATGTCTTTTTTTTTTTTTTTTTACGTTTTCCCTTAGCATTTCTTTTTCTTTTTTTTTTTAAGTTTATTTATTTATTTTGAGAGAGCATGTGCACGTGCATGTGTGTGTGACTTACTTTGAGAGAGCGTGTGCACGTGCATGTGTGCACAGAGAGAGGGACAGAGAGAGGAGGAGGGACAGAGAGAGAGGGAGAGAGTATCCTAAGTAGACTCTGGATTGCTAGTGAAGAGCCTGACATGGGGCTTGAGCCCAGGAACCGAGATCATGACCTGAATGGAAACCAAGAGTTGGAAGCTTAACCAACTGAGGCACTCAGACACCCCTCCCTTGGCATTTCTAATTGTCTTTTTTTCTTGTTTATACAGTAGCATATATCTATATTGCATTATTAATATCTTCCAGATTGTTTGTTATAGAATTTATGTAATACATATATTTTTTTCTTGAAGACTTTTTTTGAGGCCCACTGACCTACCCTTATAATTGCTGTTATCTGAACCTGTTGCCAGATGTCAACCTGGGATTGCTTTTTATCATATCTCTGGAAAGATTGTTCCTTCTTTTTTATTTAAAAAAATTTTTTGGGGGGGGGATTGCTTGGGTGGCTCAGTTGTTTAACTGTCTGACTTTGGCTCAGGTCATGATCTCAGCCCCTTCTTGGGCTCTGTGCAGACAGCTCAGAGCCTGGAACCTGCTTCAGATTTTGTCTCCCTCTCTCTCTGCTTCTCCCCCACTCACACTCTGTCTGTCTCTCTCTCTCAAAAATAAATAAACATTAAAAAAATTAAAAAAATTTTTAATTAAAGTATATGTGACACACAATGTTATATTAGTTTCAGGTGTACAGCATAGTGATTTCATTTTCATTGGAAAACTTTCAAGTTGTTTCTTTTTCAGAAAGGGTGTATGGTAAGTGAAATGCACAAGATTTAATTTTTTTAATTTAATTTTTAAATTTTAATTTAATTTATTTTTTCAATTTACATCCAGGTTAGTTAGCATATAGTGCAACAATGATTTCAGGAGTAGATTCCTTAATGCCCCTTACCCATTTAGCCCATCCCCCCTCCCACAACCCCTCCAGTAATCCTTTGTATGTTCTCCATATTTAAGAGTCTCTTATGTTTTTGTCCCCCTCCCTGGTTTTATATTATTTTTGCTTCCCTTCCTTTATGTTCATCTGTTTTGTCTCTTAAAGTCCTCATAGGACTGAAGTCATATGATATTTGTCTTTCTCTAATTTCCCTTAGCATAATACCCTCTAGTTCCATCCACATAGTTGCAAATGGCAGGATTTCATTCTTTTTGATTGCCGAGTAATACTCCATTGTGTATATATACCACATCTTTATCCATCCATCCACTGATGGACATTTGGGCTCTTTCCATACTTTGGCTATTGTTGATAGTGCTGCTATAAACATTGGGGGCATGTGCCCCTTCAAAACAGCATACCTGTATCCCTTGGATAAATACCTAGTAGTATAGTTTCTGGGTCATAGGGTATTTCTAGTTTTAATTTTTTGAGGAATCTCCATACTGTTTTCCAGAGTGGCTGTACCAGTTTGCATTCCCACCAGCAGTGCAAAAGAGATCCTCTTTCTCTACATCCTCGCCAACATCTGTTGTGGCCTGAGTTATTAATGTTAGCCATCTGACAGGAGTGAGGTAGTGTCTCATTGTGGTTTTGATTTGTATTTCCATGATGATGAGTGATGTTGAGAATTTTTTCATGTGTTGGCCATCTGGACACTCCAAAGAAGTCAGAAACTTCTTTGGAGAAGTGTCTATTCATGTCTTTTGCCCAATTCTTCACTGGATTATTTGTTTTTTGGGTATTGAGTTTGATAAGATATTTATAGATTTTGGATAATAACCCTTTATCTGATATGTTGTTTGCAAATATCTTCTCCCATTCCATTGGTTGCCTTTTAGTTTTGCTGATTGTTCCTTTCACTGTGCAGAAGCTTTTTACTTTGATGAGGTCCCAATAGTTCATGTTTGCTTTTGTTTCCCTTGCCTCTGGAGACATGTTGAATAAGAAGTTGCTGCCAAGGTCAAGGTCAAAGAGGTTTTTGTCTGCTTTCTCTTCGAGGATTTTGATGGCTTCCTGCTACATTTAGGTCTTCATCCATTTTGAGTTTATTTTTGTATATAGTGTAAGAAAGTGGTCCAGGTTTATTTTTCTGCATGTCGCTGTCCAGTTTTCCTACCACCACTTGCTGAAGAGACCGTCTTTATTCCATTGGATATTCTTTCCTGCTTTGTCAAAGATTAGTTGGTCATCCGTTTGTGGGTCCATTTCTGGGTTCTCTGTTCTGTTCCATTGATCTGAGTGTCTATTCTTGTGCCAGTAGAAATGTATAAGATTTTAAATGTCAAAAAAATGGCTGCACTTTGTCCTCACACTTGATTGGGAGTTTGTCTGAATATGGAATTTTTTTAATGTAAAATAGCATTGATGCATTGATTTCTAGCAGCCAGTGTTTAGTAATAAGAATGCTGTTCTGTCTCACATCTGAGTCTCATTCCTTCATAGGTAAGCTGTTTCTTTTGTAACGTAGGAAGCTTTTGGGTTTTTTTTTCTCTTTAGGTTTTGCAGGTTTGAAATTTCATACTTTTTCTTTCATTCTAATGGACCTTAGAACTGGAGGTTCAAGTCTGTCTTAGGCTTAGAATTTTTTCTCTATTTTTCTGTTTTTTTTTTTTTAAATTATATTTTCCCTCCAAGTCTGTTTTCTAGCTTCTGGAACTCAAATTAGAGGGATATTGTATCTTCTGAATTTCTTTTCTGTGTCTTTAACTTTTCTTTCATATTTTTCGTCTTTTATCACTTGACATTTTTTTAATATAATCTCTATGCCCAACATAGGGCTGGAACTCATAACCGCAATATCAGGAGTCACATGCTCCACTGACTGAGTCAGCCAAGGGCCCCACATTTTATATGTATACATAGTCTATTAATGTCTTTGCTCTTTTTTCCATTGAGATGTTTTCTTCCTTTCTTTCTTTCTTTCTTTCTTTCTTTCTTTCTTTCTTTCTTTCTTTTTTTTTTTTTTTTTACCTTTATCTTCCTCTTCATTTTTAAGAATTCTTTATGGATTAAGGATATTAGCCCTTTATCTGTGATGTATGCTGCATTTATTTTCTCTCACTTTTTATTGTCCTTTCACTTTGCTTAGGATGTTTTTGGCCATGCAAAATTTTTATATCATCAGATGCATCAATGTTTCTTCTATTGCGTCTGGATTTTGAATCATTGTCAGAAAACTTTCCTATACCTAGGTTACAGGGGAATTCACCCATGCTTTCTTGTAATAAATATTTCCTTTTTTACAGTCAGTTTTGATGCACTTGGTGTTTATTTTTGTGTGTGATATGAGATATAGATATGTTTATCTTTTTCCAAATGGATGTTCAGTTATTCCAGCACCAATAATTTTAAGAGTTCATCTTTGCCTCAGTGATTTGAGAGTTAATTGGTCTGTCTATTCATAAGTGAGTTACACACTATTTTAATTATAGAGAATTTAAGTATGGTTAGCATCTGGTAGGATTAATTCCCTTTCCCCTCCAGGCCCCTTAAGCTTTACTTACTTTTTTCATTTTTTCCCAACTGTTCTTGTTTTCTTTGTATGCATCTTGCTCCATTGAAAAATTAAAAAAAAAAAAAAGCTTGCTGGTCTTTTCATTGGGACTTTGTTAAATTTATAAAGTAACTTAGGGAAAAGTGATATATTTATGGTGTTAAAATAATCTCATCAAGAACATGAAAAGTCTTTCCATTTGTTAGAATCTACTTTTGTGTCTTTAGGAGTGTTTAAAAACTTCCTGACATAGGTTTGTACATTTATTGTTAAGTTTACTCCTAAGTATTTCATCATTTGTTGCCATTATAAATGAGATCTCTCTACCATTATGTCTGTTAACTGGTGATTTTATTTTTGTACTGTTTTTATTAGGTGTAGGTATTAATGTCATTCTTGCTTCATAAGTAGTTTTTTGAAGTTTTCTTTCAGTTTTTATGCTCTGAAACAATTTTTGTGGCATTGGGACTTTATGGTCAATGATGATTTGAATTCCCTTCTGAAATTCCTCTGTGGATCTGGGCCTTGATAACTTTCTCTATTTCCTCTATGGAAATTGGTCTGTTTAAACTTTGTATTTCTAATGAGATCAACTTTGGTAAGTTATATTTTCCTAGGAAATTATCTATGCCTTGGTTTCTGAGTTTATTTGCATAGAGGTATATGCAAAGTTTCTTGAAGATTTTAAGTTTCCGGTGTTTCAGTGGTTATTTTTCTTTTGCTGTTTCTTAGTTTGTATAACTGTTCTTCGTCCTTTCCTTGCCCTTAAGTTAGCTAATAGCTTATTTATTTTGTTAATTAAAAAATGGGATTCTGATTTATTAGTTAGATCTATTGCTTTCTTTTTCTCTACCTTTTTCATTCTGTCTTTATCTTTAATACCTTCTTCCTTGTGCTTTTTTTTTTTTGGCTTTTCTTTATTTTTTCTCATTGTTGAGTTGAAAATTAAATTTATTTTCTTTCTTTCATTTTATTGATATAAATGTTTAAGGTTATGAATTTTCTCTGATCACTGCTTTAAATATATTCCATATATTCTGATATGTAGTATTTTTATTATCACTATATTTTAGAAATTCTGTAACTGTATTTTATATTCCCTCCTACTAAAGAGTTGTTTAATAGAAGGTTTTTAAATTTTTAGGTTTTTTTTTTTTTTGTGGTCCATATCATGATCAATTTTTGTGATGTTTCATGTGTGCTTGCGAGGAAGACGAATCCTCTATTACCAGGATATTAAGTTCAACACGTATCCCTTAGATCTTACTTACTGATTATATTTGTTAGGTCTTCTATAACCTTTTTGACATGGTGTCTATTCTGTCTTGTGTTCAAACTGGTATATTGAATCCTCCTGTGTAAAATGTATTTCTGTCTCCTTAGATCTCCTATAGTTTCTGCCTTTAAAAAGCTGGTTATTTTTGTGAATGGTGTAAGAAAGTGGTCTAGTTTCATTCTTCTGCATGTTGCTGTCCAGGTCTCCCAACACCATTCACAAAAATAAACTCAAAATGGATAAAGGACCTGAATGTGAGACAGGAACCATCAAAACCCTAGAGGAAAAAGCAGGAGAAAAACCTCTCTGACCTCAGCCGCAGCAATTTCTTACTTGACACATCCCCAAAGGCAAGCAAAAGGCATTTGCCCCAAAGACATGCCCAATTAAAAGCAAAAATGAACTATTGGGACCTCATCAAGGTAAAAAGCTTCTGCACTGCAAAGGAAACAATCAACAAAACTAAAAGGCAACCAACGGAATGGGAGAAGATATTTGCAAATGACATACCAGACAAAGGGCTAGTATCCAAAATCTATAAAGAGCTCACCAAACTCCACACCTGAAAAACAAATAATCCAGTGAAGAAATTGGCAGAAAACATGAATGGACACTTCTCTAAAGAAGACATCCAGATGGCCACAGGCACATGAAAAGATGTTCAACATCGCTCCTCATCAGGGAAATACAAATCAAAACCACACTCAGATATCACCTCACGCCAGTCAGAGTGGCTAAAATGAACACATCAGGAGACTATAGATGCTGGAGAGGATGTGGAGAAACAGGAACCCTCTTGCACTGTTGGTGGGAATGTAAACTGGTGCAGCCACTCTGGAAAACAGTGTGGAGGTTCCTCAGAAAATTAAAAATAGACCTACCCTATGACCCAGCAATAGCACTGGTAGGAATTTACCCAAGGGATACAGGAGTGCTGATGCATAGGGGCACTTGTACCCCAATGTTTATAGCAGCACTCTCAACAATAGCCAAATTATGGAAAGAGCCTAAATGTCCATCAACTGATGAATGGATAAAGAAATTGTGGTTTATATACACAATGAAATACTACTTGGCAATGAGAAAGAATGAAATATGGCCTTTTGTAGCAATGTGGATGGAACTGGAGAGTGTTATGCTAAGTGAAATAAGTCAGGCAGAGAAAGACAGATACTATATGTTTTCACTCTTATATGGATCCTGAGAAACTTAACAGAAGACCATGGGGGAGGGGAAGGAAAAAAAAAAAAAAACGGTTAGAGAGGGAGGGAGCCAAAACATAAGAGACTCTTAAAAACTGAGAACAAACTGAGGGTTGATGGGGGGTGGGGGTGGGTGGGTGATGAGTATTGAGGAGGGCACCTGTTGGGATGAGCACTGGGTGTTGTATGGAAACCAATTTGACAATAAATTTCATATTAAAAAAAATAAAATAAATTGGATTATTTGGGGTTTTGGGTATTGAGTTGTATAAGTTCTTTATATATTTTGGATTCTAACTCTTTATTAGAAATGCCATTTACAAATATCTTGAACCATTCATTTAGCTGTATTTTAGTTCCATTGATTGTTTCTTTCACTATGCAGAAGCTTTTCATTTTGATGTGGCCTCCAATAGTTTAATATTGTTTTTTTTCCCCTTGCCTCAGGAGACCTATCTAGAAAAATGTTGCTATATCTAATGTCAGAAAAGTTACTGCCTGGGCTCTCTTCTAGGATTTTTATGGTTTCAGGTCTCCCATTTAGGTCCTTAATCCATTTTGAGTTTATTTTTGTGTATGGTGTAAGAAAATGGTCCAGTTTCTTTCTTTTGCATGATGCTGTCCAGTTTTCCCAGCACCATTTGTTGAAGAGACTGCCCTTTTCCCACTGGATATTCTTTTCTGCTTTGTCAAAGATTAATTGACCATATAGTTGTGGGTTTATGTCTGGGTTTTCTCTTCTGTTCCATTGATTTATGTGTCTATTTTTGTGCCAGTACCATACTTTTGATTGTGATAGCTTTTTGGTATATCTTGAAATTGGGGATTGTGATACCACAAATTTTGTTCTTCTTTTCAAGACTGCTTTGGCTGTCTAGAGTCTTTTGTGGTTCCATATGAATTTTAGTATTATTCTAGTTCTGTGAAAAATGCTGTTGGTATTTTGATAGGGATTGCATTAAATGTGTAGATTGCTTTGTGTAGTATAGACAATTTAAAAATATTTGTTCTTTCAATCCATGAGCATGGAATATCTTTCTATTTGTTCGTGTCACCTTTAGTTTCTTTCATCAGTGTTTTACAGTTTTCAGGGTATAGGTCTTTTACCTCCTTGGTTAAGTTTATTTCTAGTACTTTATTATTTTTGGTATAATTATAAATGGGATTGTTTTCTTAATTTCTCTTTATGCTACTTCATTATTAGTATATAGAACTGCAATAGATTTTTTTTATATTGATTTTGTAATCCTATGGCCATATTTAATTCATTTATCAGTTCTAGTGGCTTTTTGGTGGCGATTTTAGAGTTTTCTCTATATAGTATCATGTCATCTGCAAATAGTGGAAGTTTTACTTTTTCCTTACCAATTTGGATGCCTTTTATTTCATTTTCTTGTCTGATTGCTGTGGCTAGGACTTCTAGTACTATATTGAATAAAAGTGGTGAGAGTGGACATCTCTGTCCTGTTCCTGATGGAAGAGGAAAGGCTGCCAGTTTTTCCCCATTGAGTATGATGTTAACTGTGGGCTTTTCATATATGGCCTTTATTATGTTGAGATATGTTCCCTCTAAACCTACTTTGTTGAGAGTTTTTATCATGAATGTGTGTTGTACTTTGTCAAATGCTTTTTCTGCATCTATTGGAATGATCGTATGGTTCTAACATTTTCTCCTATTGATGTGATGTATTTGTTTCATTTATTTCTGTTCTAATCTTTATTATTTTCTTTCTTCTACTGGTTTTGGGCTTTGTTTGTTCTTTTTCTAGCTTCTTTAGGTGAAAGGTTATGTTGTTTATCTGAGATTTTTCTCTTGTTTGAGGTAGGCCTGGATTGCTATAAACTTTCTTTTTAATCTCATTTTTGTTGTATCCCAAAGATTTTGGACCATTGTATTTTTATTTTCAATTGTCTTCATGTGTTTTTCAATTTCTTCTTTGATTTCTTGGTTGACACATTCATTATTTAGTAGATATTATTTGACCTCCCTGTATTTGAATTCTTTTCAGATCCTTTCTTGTGGTTGATTTTTACTTTCATAGCATGTGGTCAGAAAACATGAATGGTATTGACTTCAATTTTTTGAATTTGTTGAAATTTATTTGTGGCCTAATATGTGATCTATTTTATTTTATTTTATTTATTTTATTTTTTATTTTTTTATTATTATTTTTTAATATATGAAATTTATTGTCAAATTGGTTTCCATACAACACCCAGTGCTCATCCCAAAAGATGCCCTCCTCAACACCCACCCCTCCTTCCCACCCCCCATCAACCCTCAGTTTGTTCTCAGTTTTTAAGAGTCTCTTATGCTTTGTCTCTCTATGTGATCTATTTTAAAGAATGTTCCATGTGCAATTGACAAGAATGTCAATGTCAAGAATGGGGATTCATCTTTTCTATGTGGGCTTCCCATGCCTTGGGTGCCTGGTGTGAGGGTCTGATCCTCTTCCCTCTCTGTACCTTAGGTGAACCTCCCTCCTGTGGACAGTCCTGAGGGGTCTGTTCAGCTCCCAACAGTGTCTCCACCTTTCTTACCCTCTTCAGTGTGGCTTCTTCTCTACATTTGGCTGTGGAGTTTGTTTTGCCAGACTTTGGGTTGTTTTCTGGGTTATTTACACTGATGTGGGTGTTGTCTAGTTGTATCTGTGGGACACAGTGAGCTTAGGGTCTTCCTACTCTACCATCTTTCCCAGAAGTCTCTAGTCCATTTTAATTATTTTTTAATTTTATTTTTTATATTTTTAAATAAATATTTATTCATTTTTCTTTGAGAGATTGTAAGCAGGGGAGGGGCAGAGAGAGAGGATGACAGAAGATCTGAAGTGGGCTCTATGCTGACAGCAGTGAGCCCAATGTGGGGTTTGAATTTATGAACAGTGAGGTCATGACCTGAGCCAAAGTCAGGCACTTAACCAACTGAGCCACCCAGGCACCCCAATTTTAAATAAAGACCTTATTTTTTTCCTACAGAGAAAATGGGAAGCTACTTTCTACTCTTGAGGAGACATCAAAGAATACATAAAAGATGACAAAAGTTGAGGTTCTAGGTTTGAGGAGAAAGGGAAGATATAATAGATATAATGAAGAATTTGATATATTCAAAAGATCAAAATAAATTGTCCACTATGTGTTCCATCCTTAACTTGAGATTACCTCATAATCTCTTCCAAACTCTAAAAATTATCCACTGAATTTGTACATCCATGGACCCAAGGACTTGAAGTTATTACAGTAAAACCTTGGTTTGCAAGCATAATTTGTTCCAGAAACATGCTTGTAATCCAAAGCACTTGTATATCAAAGCAAATTTCCCCACAAGAAATAATGGAAACTCAGATGATTCATTCTACAACCCAAAAATATTCGTATAAAAATGATTACAATAGTGTAACACAAAATAATAAAGAAAATACAAAATATAAAGAAAATAAACAAATTAACCTGCATTTACTTTTGAAAACCTTCATGGCTGGTGTGAGGGAGACAAGAGAGATGAGGGTTATTGTGTAGGATGACTTTCACTATCACTAATGGATGTTGACTATAGGACAGTATTAATAAACTCTTGTCATATATAGTATTCAATGTGACTGGCAATGAGGCAACAGAGGAAATGGTCTATATCTTCAGACAGCCTAACCTAGAATGAAGCAAAGCATTCCTAAGCTTATTCTTGTATGGGAAAGCAAAGGACTGTCCATTGGTCCTTTGAAATGACAAAAATACACTAGTGCCAGTTGTGGGCAGCTTTCAGTGTTCTGAAAAATCACTGATTTCTGCCAAACACCATGGCCTGAGACAGAGCATTCAAGCATGGAAGATGATCACCCACAATCCCACAGCGAGAGAGAAGGAGAGAGAGAGAGAGAGAGAGAGAGAGAGAGAAGAACCATTGGCTCAGTTGTGATCATGTGACATTTGGCATCACATACTACTTGAATTGCAAGACATCACTCATTTATCAATTTAAAACTTATTAGAGGGGCGCCTGGGTGGCTTGGTCGGTTAAGCGTCCAACTTCGGCTCAGGTCATGATCTCACGGTCCGTGAGTTCGAGCCCCGCATCGGGCTCTGTGCTGACGGCTCAGAGCCTGGAGCCTGCTTCCGATTCTGTGTCTCCCTCTCTCTCTGCCCCTCCCCCATTCATGCTCTGTCTCTCTCTGTCTCAAAAATAAATAAACGTTAAAAAAAAAATTTTAAACTTATTAGAAATGTTTGTTCATCTTGCAGAACACTTGCAGAACAAGTTACTTGCAATGCAAGGTTTTACTGTATACAGAATTAGAGTCATGAATGTTAGAGTTGGAAGAAATACTTGAGATGAACTTGTGCCAGCCTGCCATTTTACAGATATAGATGCCAAGAGAATGTTGTAAGGCTGAATGCATTATGAATCCTTTACTTCTGAATTAGAATAATACTTTTCAAAAAATAGGTTAATTATTCTAACTCCATTCAGGAACAACTTTGAGGACTTCCATTCAAAAGAGAATTTCTAAAACTACTTAAAATCACAGGGTAACTGCCAACAAGCATAAATGGTCCTAAAAAGAAGTTTCATTTTCTCCAGTAAGAAGTCCCATGGGCAGTATGCCAATGGGAAGTCATATGCTTGGAATTAGGCATTTGAGTTAGGGTTACCAAGTTATCTTGGTTTTTCTGAGACTGTCTGTGTTTTAGCACTGAAATCCTGGTTCCCAGGAAGTTATTCAGGACACTGGGATAGTTGGTTACCCTATATTTGACTCAGTTTTTATGGCAATGTGGTAAAATTTCAGTTAACCAAAATATTTTTTATACCTAGCTTACTGAAAAAGGCAAATCATAGGAAAATATATTAACACCAGAGCTTAATTAGGGAAATAAATACCACATTCACCACAAAACTGCTTCAGTATTTTGGGATCAGACCACATTTATCCTAATCTCTTAAACTTATATATTTATATTTAGTCATGTTTAAAATGTCAGGTTTCACTCATTAAAAATTCAGTTCAGTTATATTTGTTACAGAGGAGTTACTAATATTGGAAAATGAAGAAATATAGTGTTAAAATATTTCCATACCAAGAGAGGATGAATTTTGTGGCATGAGCATTGGTTTCAGAGTCTGAAGACTTTGAATCTTGACTGTGTACATGGTGTGTGACTTTGGGCAAGTAATTACTATTTTTTTAAACATCTCTGAGGATTAATTTCCTCGTCTTTAACATGGAGCTATTATTACCAACCTGGTTGTGAGGATTATATTGTAGCATTTATGCAGATGTCTAGCACATTATAGGACCTTAGTGTTAAATAGAACAATGGGGATCAAAACAGCTAAGTGTTACTTAAAGAAATACACTGTCCAGAAACTCCATTTCCAGTGCATTTGGTTTAAGTTGAGGTTTTGGTGCTTTTGTTGAATCAGATAGGGTGGAAAAACAAAACCAAACAATCCCACAGTAGTTAATATAATTGAATGTTGTTTAGCATATTTATCATATGGGAGGACTGTACTCAAAATCATTGTCATGATTTATTATTTCTTCTTTCTGAACTGAGGTCTGTACACAGTTGTGTCTGGAGACACAGCACATTATGTACACAGGTATTTTCCCAGGAGATCCCACCCTGTTTAATCAGATGCTCTGGCCCTGGCACTTGATCTGCATGGAGCTAAGAAGAACCTTGTTGTGGGGGCATTTGCTGTCAGTTTGGATGGGGAGGCCACACAGGTATCAGCTGCTTATTTCATAGATCAAAGGACAGTCTGTGTTTATGTGCTGTATGTATTTGCTGAGCCTTTCCCAACTCCACCTGGCTTATGAGCCCTAGATGTTCCCATAGAACATTATTACTCAATGACTATTTGGTTTAAAGAAAAGAAAAACACTAGCCACAGCAAAATACACAAAATAAAACTGCTATAAGAATGTAAGCAGATCATCTATGAGGAAAAAATTGAAGGGGAGCAGTGGGATGGGGTTAAGAACATGAATATTGGTATCAGAGAGCTCTGAGTTTGAAATACAGTTTTGCTAGTGTGATATCAGGCAAGTTATTTTATTTCTATCAGCCTTTGTTTCATCTTCTGTAAAATGGAGATAGCAATATTTACTGCATAAGATTAAGTGAAATAAAAAATAAGTGTGCTTGACAAATAATAGGAGCTCAATATACAGTGGCTATCATTATCTAAGTTATTATTTTTTGTTTTTTTTAAGTTTATCTATTTTGAGAGAGAGAGAGAGAGAGAGAGAGAGGGAGAGAGAGAGAATCCCAAGCAGGTTCCACGCCATCAATGCAGAGCCTGATGCAGGGCTCGAACTAACGAACTGTGAGATCATGACCTGAGCTGAAAGCAAGTCAGATGCTTAACCGACTGAGCCACTCAGGTGCCCCTATTTTTGTTATCAATCTCAGTTTTTTTTGTTTTTGTTTTTTCTGGGTTTGTTTTGTTTTGTTTTGTTTTTGCTGTACTCTAGAACAGTTTTGGTCATGTTTGTGTCCCCTTTGATCAGTGCTGGACACATGTTGGGCATGTGATAAGTATGGATTTTGTTCTTAGATTTTATAATATTTTTGCTTTCTCACAACTTGAATCCCTTTAATTCCTTGTTTCTTTTTTTTTAAACTGAGTTATAATTTACATGTAGTAAAATATATAATTCTCAACTGTATAGATGAATGAATATTCGCATGGTTACACACCATGTAACAACCACCAAAATCAGGGTTGTACATGATGTAACAACCAGCAAAAACCTTTAACCTGTCAATGTTCCTTTCTGCTTCTTTCCCATAAGTATCTGTAGCCTTACCTGCTCGCTTCATTACCCCCTCCCTCAAGAAAACCACTATTTTTGCTGCTCCATCTATTCAATTTTCTTTTGTCTTTTTTTTTCTTTTACTTGAATACAGAAAGAGAAAAAAATTATTTTCATTTTCAATTTTTATTGAAAATATTTTTCTTTATTTTTTCTACTAATTTTTTTTACTTTTTTGTAAATTTTTCAAATTCTATTTTACTTCAGTCATTTCAATTTATTCTATTTTATTGTATTCACTTTATCAAATTTTCAAACGTTTTCCTTTTTTCCCCCTTTTCGCTCTGATCAATCAAGCTCCTTTCAACAACTAGATCAAAACACACCTAGGATCTAGTATCATTTATTTGATTTTGTGTGTGTGTGTGTTGTTTTTAATATTTTAATTTTAGTTGTTTTTTACCTTATTAATTCCTTTTCTTCCTTCAAAATGATGAAATGAAGGAATTCACCCCAAAAGAAAGAGCAGGAAGAAACGATAGCCAGGGACTTAATCAACACAGATACAAGCAAGATGTCTGAACCAGAATTAGAGTCACAAGAATAATAATACTAGCTGGGGCTGAAAATAGATTAGAATCCCTCTCTCTGGTGATAAAGGAAGTAAATGTTAGTCAGGATGAAATAAAAAATGCTATAACTGAGCTGCAATCTTGAATGGTTGCCCTGGTGGCAGGATGGATGGGGCAGAGCAGCGAATCAGTGATATAGAGGACAAACTGATGGAGAATAATGAAGCAGAAAAAAAGAGGGAGACCAAAGCAAAAGAGCACGATTTAAGAATAAGAGAAATCAGTGACTCATTAAAAAGGAACAACATCAGAAACATAGGGGTCCCAGAAGATGAAGACAGAGAAAAAGGGGTAGAAGGGTTATGTGAGCAAATCATAGTGGAAAACTTTCCTAACCTGGGTAAAGACACAGACATCAAAATCCAGGAAGCACAGAGGACTCCCATAAGATTCAATAAAAATTGACCATCAGCAAGGCATATCACAGTCAAATTCACAAAATACTTAGGCAAGGAAAGAGTCATGAAAGCAGCAAGGGAAAAAAGTCCTTAACCTACAAGGGAAGACAGATCAGGTTTGCAGCGCACCTATCCACAGAAACTTGGCAGGCCAGAAAGGAGTGACAGGATATATTCAATGTGCTGAATCAGAAAAATATGCAGCCAAGAATTCTTTATCCAGCAAGGCTGTCATTCAAAATAGAAGGAGAGATTAAAAAAAAGTTAAAGATAAAGAAAAGTTAAAGGAGTTCATGACTACTAAACCAGCCCCGCAAGTAATTTTAAGGGGGACTCTCTGAGGGGAGAAAAGACAGAAAAAAAAAGACCAAAGCAATAAAGACTAGAAAGGACCAGAGAACACCACCAGAAACTCCAACTCTACAAGAAACATAATGGCAATAAACTAATCTTTCAGTATTCACTCTGAACGTCAATGGACTAAATGCTCCAATCAAAAGACATAGGGTAACAGAATGGATAAGAAAACAAGATCCATCTATATGCTGTTTACACTTTACACCCACTTTACACATTCAGATTGAAAGTAAGGGAATGGAGGGGCACCTGGGTGGCTCAGTCGGTGACTCAGACGAAGTCTGGTCCGACTTCGGCTCAGATCATGATCTCATGGTTCGTGGGTTCGAGCCCCGCATTGGGCTCTGTGTTGACAGCTCAGAGCCTAGAGCCTGTTTCAGATTCTGTGTCTCTCTCTCTTTGCCTCTCCCCCACTCAGGCTCTGTCTCCCTCTGTCTCAAAAATAAATAGACATTAAAAAAAATTGAAAGTAAGGGGATGGAGAACCATCTTTCAAGCTAATGGTGGACAAAAGAAAGCCAAGTTGCAATAGTTATATCAGTCAATCTAGACTTTAAAATAAAGACTGTATCAAGAGATGAAGCAGGGCATTATATCATAATTAAGGGGTCTATCCACCAAGAAGACCTAACAATTGTAAACATTTATGCGCCAAATGTGGCAGCACCCAAATATATAAATCAATTAATCACAAACATAAAGAAACTCATTGATAATAATACCATAATAGTAGGGGACTTCAACACCCCACTCACAACAATGGACAGATCATCTAATCAAAAAATCAACAAGGAAACAATGGCTTTGAGTGACACACTGGACCAGATGGACTTAACAGATATATTCAGAATATTTCATCCTAAAGCAGTGGAATATAAAGAGCACATGGAACGCTCTCCAGAATAGACCACATACTGGGACACAAATCAGCCCTCAACAAGTACAAAAAGATCAAGATCATACCGTGCATATTTTCAGACCACAACGCTGTGAAATTCAAAATCAACCACAAGAAAAAATTTGGAAAGATAACAAATACTTGGAGACTAAAGAACATCCTACTAAAGAATGAATGGGCTAACCAAGAAGTTAAAGAGGAAATTAAAAAGTACATGGAAGCCAATGACAATGATAACACCACAACCCAAATCCTCTGGGATTCAGCAAAGGCGGTCATAAGAAGGAAGTATATAGGAATCCAGGCTTTCCTTTAGGAGGAAGAAAGGTCTCAGATACGCAACCTAAACTTATACCTTAAGGACCTGAAAAAGAATAGCAAATAAAACCCAAAACCAACAGAAGACAGGAAATAATAAAGATTAGAGCAGAAATCAATGCTATCTAAACCACACACACACACACACAAAGTAGAACAGATCAATGAAACCAGAAGCTGGTTCTTTGAAAGAATTAACAAAATTGATAAACCACTAGCCAGTTTGATCAAAAAGAAAAAAGACCCAAATAAATAAAATCAAGAATGAAAGAGGAGAGATCACAACCAACACAGCAGAAATGAAAACTATAAAAAGAGAATGTTATGAGAAATTATACACTAATAAAATGGGCAATCTGGAAGAAATGAACAAATTCCTAGAAACATATAAACTACCAAAACTGAAACAGAAAGAAATAGAAAGGTTGAACAGATCCATAACCAGTAAAGAAATCGAATTAGTAATCAAAAATCTCCCAAAAATCAAGGGTCCAGGGCCTGATGGCTTTCCAGGAGAATTCTACCAAACATTTAAGGAAGAGTTAACACCTATTCTCTTGAAGCTGTTCCAAAAAATAGAAATGGAAGGAAAACTTCCAAACTCATTCTATGAAGCCAGCATTACCTTTATCCCAAAACCAGACAAAGACCCCACTAAAAAGGAGAAATATGGACCAATTTCCCTGGTGAACATGGATGCAAAAATACTCAACAAGATATTAGCCAACCAGATCCAACAATACATTAAAAAAATTATTCTCCACAACCAAGTGGGATTTATACCTGGGATGCAGGGCTGGTTCAATATCCACAAAACAATCGATGTGCTTCATCACATCAATAAAAGAAAGGACAAGAACCACATGATCCTCTCAATAGATGCAGAGAAAGCATTTGACAAAATACGGCATCCTTTCTTGATAAAAAACCCTCAAGAAAGTAGGAATAGAAGGAGTATACCTCGAGATCATAAAAGCCATATATGAAAGACCCAACGCTAGTATTATCCTCAATGGGGAAAAACTGAGAGCTTTCCCCCTAACGTCAGGAACAAGACAGGAATGTCCACTCTTGCCACTGTTATTCAACATAGTATTGGAAGTCTTAGCCTAAGCCATCAGACAACACAAATATATGAAAGGCATCCAAATCGCCCAGGAGGAGGTCCAACTTTCACTCTTCTCAGATGACATAATACTCTATATGGAAAACTCAAAAGATTCCACCAAAAAAAACTACTAGAACTTATCCATGAGTTCAGCGAAGTGGCAGGATATAAAATCAATGCACAGAAAACGGTTGCATTCCTATACACCAACAATGAAGCAACAGAAAGAGAAACCAAGGAATTGATGCCATTTACAATTGCACCAAAAACTATAAAGTACCTAGGAATAAATCTAACTAAAGAGGTGAAAAATCTATACACTGAGAACTATAGAAAGCTTATGAATGAAATTGAAGAAGACACAAAAAAATGGGAAAAGATTCCATGTTCCTGGATAGGAAGAACAAAAATTGTTAAAATGTCAATACTTACCCAAAGCAATCTACATATTCAGTGCAATCCCTATCAAAATAACACCAGAATTCTTCACAGAGCTAGAACAAACAATCCTAAAATTTGTTTGGAGCCAGAAAAGACTCTGAATAGCCAAAGTAATGTTGAAAAAGAAAACCAAAGCAGGAGGCATCACAATCCCGGACTTCAAGCTATATCACAAAGCTGTAATCATCAAGACAGTATGGTACTGGCACAAAAACAGACACCTGGATCAATGGAACAGAATAGAGAACCCAGAAATGGACCCACAAACGTATGGCCAACTAATCTTTGACAAAGCAGGAAAGCTATCCAATGGAATAAAGAGAGTCTCTTTAGCAAGTGGTGCTGGGAAAACTGGACAGCGACATGTAGAAGAATGAACGTGGACCACTTTCTTACACCATACACAAAAATAAGCTAAAAATGGATGAAGGACCTAAATGCAAGGCGAAAAGCCATCAAAATCCTCAAGGACAAAGCAGGCAAAAACCTCTTTGACCTTGGCTGCAGCAACTTCTTATTCAACACGTCTCCAGAGGCAACAGAAACAAAAGCAAAAATGAACTATTGGGACCTCATGAAGATATAAACTTCTGCACAGCTAGGGAAACAAGCAGCAAAATTAAAGGCAACCAGTGGAATGGGAGACGATATTTGCAAACGACAGATCAGATAAAGGGTTATTATCCAAAATCTATAAATATCTTATCAAACTCAGCACCCAAAAAACAAATAATCCAGTGAAGAAATGGGCTAAAGACATGAACAGACACTTCTCTGAAGAAGACATACAGATGGCCAACAGACACATGAAATGATGCTCAAAGTCACTCATTATCAGGGAAATACAAACCAAAACCACAGTGAGATACCACATCACACCTGTCAGAACGGCTAACATTAATAACTCAGGCAACAACAATGTTGGCAAGGATGCAGGGAAAGAGGATCTCTTTTACATTGCTGGTGGGAATGTAAGCTGGTGCAGCCACTCTGGAAAACAGTATGGAGGTTCCTCAAAAAAATTAAAAACTAGAAATACCCTACGACCCTAGTAGCAATTGCACTACTAGGCGTTTATCCAAGGGATACAGGTATGCTGTTTCAAAGGTACGCATGCACCCCAATGTTTATAGCAGCACTATTGACAATAGCCAAAGTATGGAAAGAGCCCAAATGTCCATCAATGGATGAAAGGATAAAGAAGATGTCGTATGTATATACAATGCAGTATTACTCAGCAATCAAAAAGAATGAAATCTTGCTATTTGCAACTACGTGGATGGAACTAAAGGGTATTATGCTAAGGGAAATTAGTCAGTCAGAGAAAGACAAATATCATGACTTCACTTATATGAGGACTTTAAGACACAGAACAGATGAACATAAGGGAAGGGTAGCAAAAATAATATAAAAACAGGGAGGGGGACAAAACATAAGAGACTCTTAAACATGGAGAACAAACAGAAGGTTACTGGAGGGGTGTGAGAGGGGGGATGGGCTAAATGGGTAAGGAGCATTAAGGAATTGACTCCTGAAATCATTATTGTTCTATATGCTAACTAACTTGGATGTAAATTAAAAAAATAAATTAAATAAAAATTAAAAAAAAAAGAAAACACCACAGAAATTGTCAGTCCTGTTGCTGGTCTTGTGAGGCATTTCTCCTTGTCTAGGTAACCACATGCTCCCAGGTTGAAACAATTATAACATAAATCTTCAGTGTTTATACTGTACATGGAGTCACATGTATAGGGAACAGCTTTTCCTTCTTATACTGCAGTACATCTTATACTATAATGAAAGAAGAACAAATGACTCTAAATCTAAAATTGTAGCTGAATAACAAATAATCCTAAAATATGTGAGGAATTACAAAAGACCCTGAATAGCCAAACTAATGTTGAAAAAGAAAGCCAGAGTGGGAGGCATCACAATCCTGGACTTTAGCCTCTGCTACACAGCTGTAATCATCAAGACAGTATGGTGTTGGCACAAAAACAGACACAAAAGACCAATGGAATAGAATAGAGAACTGAGAATTGGACCCACAAATGTATGGCCAACTAACCTTTGACAAAGCAGGAAAGAGTATCCAATGGAAAAAGATAGTCTCTTTAGCAAATGGTACTGGGAGAACTGGACAGCAACATGCAGAAGAATGAAACTGGACCACTTTCTTACCCCATACACAAAAATAAACTAAAAATGGATTAAAGACCTCAATGTGAGACAGGAAACCATCAAAAACCTAGAGGAGAAAATAGACAGCAACCTCTTTGACCTTAGCTATAGCAACTTCTTACTCAACACATCTCTGAAGGCAAGGGAAATAAAAGCAGAAATGAACTATTGAGACTTCATCAAGATAAAAAGCTTCTGAATTGCAAAAGAAACAATCAACAAAACTAAAAGGCAACCAACAGAATGGGAGAAGATATTTGTGAATGACATATCAGATAAAGGGTTAGTATTCAAAATCTATAGAGAACTTACCAAACTCAATACCCGAAAAACAAATAATCCAGTGAAAAAATGGGCAGAAGATATGAATAGATACTTTTCCAAAGAAGACATCCAGATGGACAACAGACACATGAAAAGATGCTCAACATCACTCATCATCAGGGAAATACAAATCAAAACCACACTGAGATACCACCTCACATCTGTTCAGAGTGGCTAAAATTAACAACTCAGGAAACAACAGATGCTGGTGAGGGTGTGGAGAAACAGGAACCCTCTTGCAAAGTTGTGCAGCTGCTTTGGGAAACAGTGTGGAAGTTCCTCAAAAAATTAAAAATAGAACTACCCTATGACCCAGCAATAGCACTACTAGGAATTTATCCAAAGGATACAGGAGTGCTGATTCATAGGGGCATATGTACTCCAATGTTTATAGCAGTGCTTTCAACAATAGCCAAATTATGGAAAGAGCCCAAATGTTCATCAACAGATGAATGGATAAAGAAGATGTGGTTTATATATACAATGGAATATTACTTGGCAATGAAAAAGAATGAAATCATGCCATATGCAACGGTGTGGGTGGAAATGGAGGGTATTATGCTAAGTGAAATTGGTCAGTCAGAGAAAGACAGATATAATATGTTTTCAGTCATATGTGCAACTTGAGAAACTTATGGGGGAAGTTATGGGGGAAGGGAAGGGGAAAAATAGTTTCAAACAGAGAGGGAGGCAAACCATAAGAGACTCTTAAATACAGAGAACAAACTGAGGGTTGATGGGGAGGGGGGTGGGAGAGAGGGGAAAATGGGTGATGGCCATTGAGGAGGGCACTTGTTGGTATAAGCACTGGGTGTTGTATGTAAGTGATGAATCATGGGAATCTACGCCTGAAACCAAGAGCACACTGCATACAATGTATGTTAGCTAACTTGAAAATACATTATATTTAAAAAAATAAAATAATAAAAAAAGAAAACCACTATTTTCACTTTTATCACCAGTGATTAGAAAAATTGCAAACTATTTGGAAGTTGAGCAACCCTCTCTAAAATATCTGTGGACCAAAGAATAAATCAGAAAGGAAATTAGAAAACATTATCACTAAATAATAACAAAACAGTATATCAAAATGTAAGTGATATAAAGCTTTAGTTATAAACATTTTTATTAGAAGAGAGGAAGGTTTTAAATCAATGGTCTGATCTTCCACCTTGAGAAATTAAAAAAAAAAAAAATTACAATTAAACCCAAAGAAAAGAGAAGGAAGGATATTGTGAAAGAAACCCCTCCCCCACCAAAAAGCTAAATGAAATAGAAAGCAGAAAAATAACAGAGTTCCATTTTAATTCCACAGTGATCAGAAATACGCCCTGTACAATTGCAGTCATTTAAAGATATGTTGAAATTTGCTTTATGGCCTAGGATAGTGAAGTATTTTGATAAATGTCCTGTGTGTATTGGAGAAGAATGAGTGTTCTGCAGTTGTTGAATGTTGAGCTCTTCAAGGTCAAGTCTGTGTCCTTACTGGCTTTTAGTTACTAAGACAGAAGTCTCTAACTTTATGGAACTTATCTATTTTTTTTTAGCTTTATTAATTTCAAATTAATGTGTTTTGAAGCAATGTTACTGTATATGTACACTTTTAGGATTGTTATGTCTTCCTGATGAACTGACACATGTTCAGTGTAAATCACATGTCTCTGCCAATACTCCTTGTGTTGAACTGGCTTTCTTATAATTAGTAATTGCATGGTATATCTTTTATCATACTTTTTCTTTCTATGACTGTTCCCATGTTTAAAGCATAATCATTCTCTTCTAATCAAGTATTTTTATTCTAACACTCTATGCCTTTTCAGTGGAGTAATATAGACCATTTCCACCTAATGTGATTATTGAGATTCGTTGGATTTAAATCTACCACCTTGCTATTTGTGCCATTTGTGGCTTGTTCTTTATTTCTCCTTTACCGCTATGTTCGTCTGCTCTGGCTACCATAACAGTTTACCATAGACTGGATGACTGAAATAACAAAATTTGTTTTCTCACAAATCTGGAGGCTAGAAGTCCAAAATCAAGGTTCTTAGGAGGGCACTAATCCTATCAACCTTTATGACCTTATTTAACCTTTATTACCTTCTTGCAGGCCCCATCTCTAACTATAGTCATATTGTGAGTTACAACTTCATAAGAATTTTGGAAGGACACATTTAGTCTATAGCACCTGCTCTCTTTTGAATTATTCAGATATTTTCAGTATTCCATTTAGTCTCCAGTAGATTAAAATCCAATCCAATAGATTGAATTTTAAGCAATGGTTTCTCTAGTGTTACAGTATGTAACTTTTTACATATGTAATGTATTTAATAATACTTAAATATTGTTTTCACTTTTAATAGGCAATAGTCTTTTAGTGAAAATAAAAAACACAGTTGATAATATTTGTCCACATATGTAATGTTTAGAATGCTCTTCATTCCTTTTGCAGATTTAGGTTACTGTGTGGGATTGTTTCCTTTCAGGGACGTTTATTTACCTATTATCAGAATAAGCAACCACCACTTCAAATGAAAGCCTCTTCTAGTATCTGCTTACTATGGAAGTTTTCTTTGTCTTCAGAGTTCGCTACATCTTTAAGGACACATAGAAGTTTTTAATTTAGCCAGTTTGTTGTTGTTGCATCAACTGCTTTATAGACACCTATTGTCACCCTGCATCCCGTTAAATGTCAGTAAACCTCAGTGTTACAATCAATGTTTTGGGCAATAAAGAAAAGTAACTAAACTGAAGAGGACTCAGCATTCATGGTATAGCTCCTAACCTCTGCCCAGCCAGCTTCCATGAAGGTTTTTTTTTTAAGTTTTTATTTAAATTCCAGAAAAGTTCACATACAGTGTAATATTGGTTTCAGGTGTACAATAGAGTGATTCAACATGTCCATACATCACCCTGTGCTCATCACAACAAGTGCCCTTCTTAATCCCCATCACCTATTTCCTGTATCTCCGTCCCCCTCTGGTAACCATCAGTGTGTTCTCTACAGTTAAGAATCTGTTTCTTGGTTTGCCTCTCTCTTTTTTTCTCCCCCTTTGCTCATTTGTCTTGTTTCTTAAATTCCACATATGAGTGAAGTCATGGTATTTGTCTTTCTCTGACTGATTTATTTCACTTAGCATTATACTCTCTAGTAAATTTTTTTAATAAGAATACACGTCTTACTAATCAGAAGCTGAAACTCCTTTTTAGGCTGTTTATTTTTCTTCCACTTTCATGCTTCCAACTTTATTCAGCCTTGAGAACATCCTTTAACGTTTCTTTTTTTTTTTTAACGTTTATTTATTTTTGAGACAGGGAGAGACAGAGCATGAACGGGGGAGGGTCAGAGAGAGGGAGACACAGAATCTGAAGCAGGCTCCAGGTTCTGAGCTGTCAGCACAGAGCCCAACGCGGGGCTCGAACTCACGGACCGCGAGATCATGACCTGAGCCGAAGTCGGCTGCTTAACCGACTGAGCCACCCAGGCGCCCCTCCTTTAACGTTTCTTGAAGTGAATGTCTACTGGCAATAAATTCTCTCAGCTTTGGTTATTTGGAAATGTCCTTATTCCACCTTCATTTTTAAAAATGGATTTACCTAGGAATAAATCTAACCAAAGATGTAAAAGATCTGTATGCTGAAAACTATAGAAAGCTTATGAAGGTAATTGAAGAAGATATAAAGAAATGGAAAGACATTCCCTGCTCATGGATTGGAAGAATAAATATTGTCAAAATGTCAATACTACCCAAAGCTATCTACACATTCAATGCAATCCCAATCAAAATTGCACCAGCATTCTTCTCGAAACTAGAACAAGCAATCCTAAAATTCATATGGAACCACAAAAGGCCCCAAATAGCCAAAGTAATTTTGAAGAAGAAGACCAAAGCAGGAGGCATCACAATCCCAGACTTTAGCCTCTACTACAAAGCTGTAATCATCAAGACAGCATGGTATTGGCACAAAAACAGACACATAGACCAATGGAATAGAATAGAAACCCCAGAACTAGATCCACAAACGTATGGCCAACTAATCTTTGACAAAGCAGGAAAGAACATCCAATGGAAAAAGGACAGTCTCTTTAACAAATGGTGCTGGGAGAACTGGACAGCAACATGCAGAAGGTTGAAACTAGACCACTTTCTCACACCATTCACAAAAATAAACTCAAAATGGATAAAGGACCTGAATGTGAGACAGGAAACCATTAAAACCTTAGAGGAGAAAGCAGGAAAGATCTCTCTGACCTCAGCCGTAGCAATCTCTTACTCGACACATCCCCAAAGGCAAGGGAATTAAAAGGAAAAATGAATTACTGGGACCTTATGAAGATAAAAAGCTTCTTCACAGCAAAGGAAACAACCAACAAAACTAAAAGGCAACCAACGGAATGGGAAAAGATATTTGCAAATGACATACCAGACAAAGGGCTAGTATCCAAAATCTATAAAGAGCTCATCAAACTCCACACCCGAAAAACAAATAACCCAGTGAAGAAATGGGCAGAAAACATGAATAGACACTTCTCTAAAGAAGACATCCGATGGCCAACAGGCACATGAAAAGATGTTCAACGTCGCTCCTTATCAGGAAAATACAAATCAAAACCACACTCAGATATCACCTCACACCAGTCAGAGTGGCCAAAATGAACAAATCAGGAGACTATAGATGCTGGCGAGGATGTGGAGAAACGGGAACCCTCTTGCACTGTTGGTGGGAATGCAAATTGGTGCAGCCACTCTGGAAAACAGTGTGGAGGTTCCTCAGAAAATTAAAAATAGACCTACCCTATGACCCAGCAATAGCACTGGTAGGAATTTACCCAAGGGATACAGGAGTGCTGATGCATAGGGGCACTTGTACCCCAATGTTTATAGCAGCACTCTCAACAATAGCCAAATTATGGAAAGAGCCTAAATGTCCATCAACTGATGAATGGATAAAGAAATTGTGGTTTATATACACAATGGAGTACTACATGGCAATGAGAAAGAACGAAATATGGCCCTTTGTAGCAACGTGGATGGAACTGGAGAGTGTGATGCTAAGTGAAATAAGCCATACAGAGAAAGACAGATACCATATGGTTTCACTCTTATGTGGATCCTGAGAATCTTAACAGAAACCCATGGGGGAGGGGAAGGAAAAAAAAAAAAGGAGGTTAGAGTGGGAGAGAGCCAAAGCATAAGAGACTCTTAAAAACTGAGAACAAACTGAAGGTTGATGGGGGTGGGAGGGAGGGGAGGGTGGGTGATGGGTATTGAGGAGGGCACCTTTTAGGATGAGCACTGGGTGTTGTATGGAAACAAATTTGACAATAAATTTCATATATTGAAAAAAATGGATAAAGAAGATGTGGTGTAATACACACACACACACACACACACACACACACACACACACACACACACACTGGAATACTACTTGGCAACGAAAAAGAATGAACTCTTGCCATTTGCAACAATGTGGATGGAACTGGAGGGTATTATGCTAAATGAAATAAGTCAGTCAGAGAAAGACAGGTATCATATGTTCTCATTCACATATGGAATTTGAAAAACTTAACAGAAGACCACGGGGAAAGGGAAGGAAAAAAAATAGTTAGAAACAGAGGGAAACAAACCATAAGAGATTCTTAAATTCAGAGAACAAACTGAGGGGTGATGGGGAGGGCAGAGGGGGAGAGGATAATGGGTGCTGGGCATTGAGGAGGGCACTTGTTGGGATGAGCACTGGGTATGGTATATAAGTGATGAATCATGGGAATCTACTCCCAAAGCCAAGAGAACACTGTATACTCTGTTAGCTAACTTGACAATAAATTATATATATGAAAAAAAACCAAACAAATAAAAAATAAAAAAATAAGATGAATTTTCAGTTGGTGTAGGATGCTAAATGGGTTTTTTTTTTTTCAGGTTACTCCTCTAAAGATAACATTCCTTTTGATTGTAGCTTCTGTAATTTTTGTTGAAAAGTCAGTGATAATTTTTAACATTAATCTTCTGGAGTTAACATTTTTTTTTCACCAAATGCTGGGTTTCTTCTTATCTTTAATTTTGAGCCACTCGGCTCTGATATGCCTGGATGAAGTTTTCTTTGTATTTATTTTGCTTGGTATTAGAAGAGCTGCTTGAATCTGTGAGTTGATGCCTTTGATCAGATATGGAAAACTCTTCACTGTTATTTTTTAAAAATATTGTTTCTGTTCATGTTCTACTTCTCTTTTACATTCTATTACATTATATTCTTTCCTCTTTTCCCCCTCTCTGTGCTTCGGTTTGAGTACTTTCAGTGATGTTTTCAGTTTCACCTATCTTGTCTTGTGCTGTGTTCAAGCTGCTGTTAAACAAATCCAATGAGTTCTTAATTTCAAATATTGGTGTTTTGTAATTTTTTAAATGTTTATTTTTTTTGAGAGAGAGAAAGGTGGGGGAGGGGCAGAGAGAGAGGGGGAGACACAGAATCTGAAGCAGGCTCCAGGCTCTGAGCTGTCAGCACAGAGCCTGATGCGGGGCTTGAACCCACGATCCACAAGATCATGACCTGAGCTGAAGTCGGACTCTTAACTGACTGAGCCACCCAGGTGCCCCTGGTGTTTTGTAATTTTAGGAAGTTCATTTGATTATTATAGTTTCTGATTCTCAGCTGAAATAATGCATCTTTTAATCCATTTTGTCTAAGTGTATGGGTCATAATTATTTTTCTTAACATATTGATCATAATTATTTTAAAGTTGTTGTCTGCTAAAACCAGGAATATCTTTGAGTCTATACTTCTTGACCATTTTATCTCTTAATTATTGTTTTCTTCTTGTTTTTTTGGACTTCTATTAATTTTTAATTTACCCTGGATATTGTTGATGATATGTTGTAGAAGTGTATCTATTTACAGAGAGCATTGAGTTTCAGTCTGTCAGAAAGTTAAATTACTGGTAGATCACCTTGATCTTTTTGAGGCCTGGTTTTAGGTTTTCTTGGGGGCCAGTCCATTTCTGCTTTGTCCTTACTCCTAGAGTGTAGCCTTAATCACAATTCCTATGATGTTTCCTTTACCCTAGAGTATGGCCTTTCTAGGGTTTCAACTGAAGGCCCAGAGTGCTCATCAAATTCTGTCTATTCTTGTTGGGCCCAATGCCAATTATCTTTCTCCAGAACTATTTAAACTTTATAACTTTTCATCAGTTCTCACATGTGTAGTTGTTGTTCTCTGTCAGCCTCCTGGAATCTTGCCTGAAACAGTGGGGCCTCGGAGTTGGCCAAGCATTAAAGGAGAACTTCCATGAAGATTTCTGGGGTTCCCTCTCTGAGACTTTCCTTCTTTGCAGCCACCTTCCTCAAGTTCTGGCTACTTTTGCTTCCATAATCGCCAGTCTCTGCCTCTTTTACACAGTGAGAACACCCCTCCTCGTACTGTGTCCTGGGAAATGTTCCCAGTGGGAGAACCTGGGTCATAGTGGAACTGTGATAAAACACAAGAAAACTTGTGTTTTCTTACAGTGTTTGCTTAGATCTTCTGCCTTATTCACATACAGGCACTTTTTTAGGGTAAAGCTCATTGTTTACCCAATATTAAGAAGTTATTAAAGGTTTACTAGAGACCACCTACTTTTCATGTACTTGATCTCTTTTCATCACCATGACAAACACATAAGAAATAATCATAATATTAGTATAAATACAATGTATATATGCTAAGTACCAGGCATTATTTTGAGCCTTTTATATATTTTTGTTATATATACTCATTTAATCCTCACATTGGCCATACAAATAGGTACTATTTTTGTTCTTACTTTACAAATGGGACATTTTAGAAACTATAGAGGCTAAGTAACTCTTCTCTCCATCCCCATACACAATATATAAATGCTGGAATTCAAGCTTCAAACCTAGGCAGTGTGGCTTCAGAATTTATGCTTTTAATGACTTCATTATTGATGGTGTTATTTCCATTTTACAGAGAGGGAAACTGAGTTTTAGAGAGGTTAGAGGATTTCTCCAATGTCACAGTGCTGATAAGTGGCAGCACTAGGATTTGAGCTACTGGAATCCAATCCTTTGCTCTTTCCTGTATATCATAGTTCCTTCCAAAGGAGAGAGAAGAAACATGTTTTCATTTTTGGGACTTCAGCTTAAAAGAATTTTGTGGGGACTTAGGAGGGGCCAAACAGCATCCTTTGGTTCTTAGTGAAGATATAATTTGTCAGTGGATATAATTTGCTGACTGTGTATAACCGGGCATTGGAAGGGGGTGGTTTTTCCCATAGACATGCATTATTTCTGAATACCTCTAGGACTGACTCCTATGGAAGCATATTGATAGCTCCATGAATGTCAGTTTTGGGAGTTGGAAAGACAGCAGAGCTCAACCTTGAAGTCCTCAGCATACACTGGGACGTGTGATGCCTAACTGACGTGCATGTTTCTTCTGGTATGAGCACATATGCTCCTTGGGTATTTCAGACACTCGCCAACCATAAACAGAGCCCTTGAGAGGGTCTGAGATGCCAAGTGTTTCTGTTTTGTTAAGGCTGCCAGGCTGAGTTAAGGAGAGGAAGTTGGTTCCTTTGTTAGGGAAGGACAATGCGTATGTTTACACATGAGCCAGGAGTGCCAGAGGCTGTAGAATGTACTACTGAGGGAGCCACCCAGAACCCATGTGTCTCACCAGGTCTCTGATACTGACCACCCTTTTTTTTTGCAGTGTGGAGGCTGCCAGCATTGGATTCGTCATTGTTATTGACCGACGAAGGGACAAGTGGAGCTCCATAAAAGCATCATTGACACGAATAGCTGTAAATATTCATTTTTGTGATGTTATTATAAAAGTAATTTAAATTGTTCAAGTATTTCGTGTCAAAGTCACAGGGAAAAGGCAATTATTTTATGCAAAATTTTGGGAAGGTCTCTGTAGCAGAGGCTGTGTGTCACATCCATGTCCCCTCTGCCACCTACCTGCAGGTCACTGCAGACAATTCCTGAGCATGTCCAAAGCTTCCTGAATCTACCTTATTGATCTCTCTGGTCACTGAAGAGGGGCAGGTAAGGAGTGCTGGAAAGTTAATGCCCCAGGAGTGACCAACTATTGACTGATGGGAATTGATAGATAAATACCCCAGCTTCTGCACCCCCCTCAGTGGGACAATTCTGAGATATGTACCACATAGTATCTCAGAGGATCCAGACCTTCTTGCTCACAGCAGTGCCCCCCTTGATACATTGGCTCTCTAGTTATCACGTTCTCATCTTCCCCCACTCCTTCACTATGTTTTCTGGGATCACCTCCTCAATAAACTCTATGCCCAGATCCTTGTCTTAGGATTTGCTTTGTGGGGTGAGGGGTCACCCAGTGTAAGCCAGTCTTCATTTCAGTATTCAAATTAGTTTTTCACATATTGAAAGACATGGGAAAAACCAGACAAAATATGATGTGTGCTTGCTTTTGGTATGAAATTGTACAACCCTGGATGAATTTCCTTTTCCATCTAATCAGTCTGATTTTGCTCTCTTTGTGTTGCCTTTCAGCAAGTAGATGTATCCTTTCTCTCCTTAGGGACCTGAGACCAGGGAATTCAACCACATGAGCAGGCAGACACCTCAGAGCAGCTATACCAGCATTTTCATGAAAGCACGGGGTGCCTAAGGCAGTTGGGACTGGATGAAGAGGATAAGATAATAGGGTGGTAATGTGTGTGTAGAGGCTGGGATGAGAGAGGGACATTTGTAACCTCACTTAGGCCTACTTACAAAGGCAGTCACACATGCAAACATGCACATATTACAGAGTCTCAGATCTAGAGCCTTAGCCAGAAACACAAATAGTGTCTCAGCCCATTTGTCTTATTATGACATAACAAAATAAAAGCTTCTTCTGTTTATGAGCTTGCATTTCAAAGATGGGGGAAAGGAAGACTTCCTTCACTTTGTGCACGGATTGTTTTGTTCCTTTGGTTTAGTTTGGCTACAGGATTTATTTTGTGGTCCATACTCTGAGGATTTAGACACCTGACAGTGCCCATGACTATTTTAGAGGACTGACCTCAAGAGAATTCTAGTTTCCCAGGATCCATTGACAATCTTGAATAATCTAATATTTGAGCCTAATTTGTTCAAGAATTACATTATCACTTTATGCCCAGAAGACACTGTAGTTCAGGGATCCCCAAACCTGGCTTCTAATCAAAATTGTCAGGTGCTTGTTGAAAATAGATACGTGAACTTCATCCCAGTTCTAGTGAATCAGAATATTTCAGGGTAAAGACCAGATTATTTTTTTTAACGAACACCTTTGGAGGTTGCTTTGGGGAACCACTAGAAGAAAAGGAAGCCATGGGCAATTGGAGACTTGGAATCTCATTTGTGCCATTAAATTGTTATATGAATCTGAGTTATCTTATTTCTTAGGACCTTGCCTCAAGATGAAGGCAATGCTTCCTGAAAACAAATTGGCAATAATATGCATCAGGAACCATCTAAAATACTAAGTCTTTGCGTCAATAATTCTTTTGGGAAATTATCCTAAGAAAATGTTTCAAATGTGAATAAAGATGTTCATTTCAGTATTATTTATAATGATAAAAGTATGGAAAGGCCTAAATCATTAGCAATAAGGGATTGGTTAAATAAATTGCACACCCATGAAAAATAATATTTCCAAAGAATTTTTAATAACAGAAATAAAAGCTCATGGTATAATATTAAGTAAAAAAGCAAGTTACAAAATATGTCTAGTATGAGTTCAACCATGAGAAAGATATTTCAGCAGAGAAAATAGCCTGTAAGTAATTAGATTGAAATATTAAAAATGGCTATGAGATCATGGGTGGTTTTGGTGGTTTTCTTTTCTTAATGTATACTTTCATCATTTTCTGAATTTTTTCTGTAAGGAGTGTGAAATACTTTTATAATCAGAAATTTTTTTGTTTTTTGATTTGGTATGATTTTTAAGGAGGGGTTTGTATTACTCAAATATTATCTCTTTCAGCTCTGAAATTCTATACTGTATATTCTAATTCTTTGGCACCTCTGGTGTCTACTTCAACTTTCCTTTCTGTGATCTTGGGCAAAAGGAGACCAATGGATGTGACAGTTGCCCTGACATTTTCCATGATCCTTCCAGGTAGCATTTCCAGGAAATTTGCAGCTTATATTCATCCTTCGTCCATCTCGCTTTATCCAGAGGACATTCACTGACATTGGCATTAAGTATTATCGAGATGAATTTAAAATGAAAGTGCCGGTAAGCATTACTTTTCATCTTGTGTGCTTTTGGTCAGGGCCTGTGGAGAAGATGGCATTTGGGCTGAGTTTCTAAGGAAGGTAGGACTCCACAGGCAGAGAGAGGAGGGCATTCTGGGCAGAGGGAACAGCGTGTGTAAGGACATGGAGGCAGAAAGCACACACTTTATGTGAGGTCCCTGGGGAAGCCCCATTTTTGTTGGAATATATATAGGATAAGTGTTTGGAAGGAAAAAAATGGAAAACATGGAATAGGTTTTCAATGTAAGGATAAAAGGTCTGGATTTCATTCAGTAGGCAGTGGGGATCAGTGAAGGTTTTTCAGTTGGGGAGTGACTTGGGTAATGTGGTATTGGAGTTATATAATCTGAAGATGGTGCTCAAGACTGTAGAAAGTCGAGAGAGGAAGGGATATTGTAAGGGTATGGGTAAAAGAAAATAAGGGTCTAATACATGGAGTGACACAAATGTAGTTAACTATAGAATAAGAATAAAACCAACATGTGATACTCATCAAAGGAAAACAAATTAAAATGGCAAGGTTAAAAATTTTACCTGCAATTTTGGCTGAGATATGGGGGAAACAGCCACTTTCATACTTTGCTGATTGGAATAAAGTTGGTAATGATCGATATGAAGGACTAATTGGCTGCATTTATCAAAAATTAAAGTGTACACACTCTTTGACCTTCCTATGAAAGTTATTCTATAGATATTCTCACACATGTGCATAAATCTGCATATACAATGATATTCATTGCCAAATTGTTTGTAATGATAAATGCTTGGAAACACCATAATGACCAACAACAGGGGAGTGGTTAAATAAATAATGGTCTACACAATCAATTAAATACTTTGTAGCCATCAAAAGTGAAAAGTCATGATATAACCATAGTGAAAACAGGTGGCAACTAACATATACCTAACCTATGACCCAACCAAGAAAAATGAAAACACATGTCCACAAAGAGAGATGTAAAAGAATGTCCATCAGCTGGTGAATGGATAAAGAAATTGTGGCATATTCACATAACGGAATGACATTAAGCAATAAAAAGAATGAAGTATTGATATATATAACAGCATGGCTACATCTCCAAAATATTCTCTTGAAAGAAAGAAATTAGACACTAAAGGGTGTATGTTCTGTGATTCTTTTTATACAAAGTTTAACAAGAGGCAAACCTAAGCTATAGTGTTAGAAAATCACAATGGTGGCTGCTGTTAGGGGTGAAGGGTAGTGAAAATTGATTGGAAGGAGACATAAGGGAACTTTCTAGGGAAATGTTTATCTTGATTGGATGGTATTACATGTGTGTATACACTTGTCAGAGCTAATTGACTTATGCCCTTAAAAATCTGTGTATTTTATTGATGTAAATTATATCTCAATCAAAAAAGGAAAAACAAAAAAGGGGAAAATAGGTAAGATGAATATACAGTGACAGAGAAGTTTCTAATACATAGTTTTGGTTTTATATTTTGTTTAGTTGGAATAATTTCAATCTCAGAAAAATTTCAAAAGTAAGATTGGGGTGTCTGGGTGTCTCAGTCAGTTAAGCATCCAACTCTTGGTTGAGACTCAGGTTATGATCTCATGGTTCGTGGGTTCAAGCCCTGCCTTGAGCTCTGCACTGACAGCACGGAGCCTGCTTGGGATTCTCTCCCTCTCTCTCTGCCCCTCTCCTGCTTGTGTGCTCTCTCTCTCTCAATCTCTCTCTGGAAAATAAATAAAATAAACATTTGAAAAAAATAAGATTAGTACAAAGGACATATTATGCCCTTTACCCAGATTCATTCACTTATTTCAACATTTAATCCCCATTTGCTTTATTATTTATTTACTACTTGCTTCTGTCTTTATATTATTATATATGTCTATAGATATATACATCTCTCTTTTTCTCTCTTTAATATAGAAATATGTATATTTATCTCTATTTGTAATATATAGAGATAAATTTACATATAAATGTATATAAATGTATGTATTATACATGTATGTGATATGTATATTTGAATTTTTATATACAGGATCTAGTTTAGAATCAGTATATATAGTTGTCATGTCTCTTCAGTTTCCTTTTATCTGAAACATTTCCACAATCTTTCTTTGTCTTTTGTGACATTAGCATTCTTAGAGAATATAATCCTTTAAAAAATAAACTTACCTCATTTGAGGCTCATGTGATGATCTCTGAGGATTTGATCCAGGTTATGCATTCCTACCTCAAATACTACTTAAGTGATGTTATGTCCTTCTCATGGCATCACATGTGGAGACACACAGTGTTCATCTACCCCCTCATCAGTAACATTATTTTGACCCCTTAGTCAAGGTGTTGTCCAATTTCTCAAATGTATTATGTTTCCATTGCAACTAATACAGAATCTTTGGAGAAACACTCTAAGACCATACAAATATCCTGCTCCTCAAAAGATTCTTCTCTATATTTAATATCTAATATCTACTTAATATTTAATATCTATTGATAATTCTTGCCTATAACAATATTTATTAAATTGATTGCAAAATAATGATTTCCCAACTACACTCCCTGAACATGTACTAATCAGAAGTTGGTCTTATACTATAAGCTAGAACTTTCCCTTCTGCCTTATTTATTATCATTAGACATAACATGTGTGTCTTTCTCTCTCTATGTACATATATGAATATATGTATTTATTCAAGGAATTAGAGAGTTCACACTGATACTTTAAGTTTTAGGTCATCATCAGTGATCCCATGTGGGGGAAACTTCACATTATTTGCATGTAAAAAATAATTTAATGTTTAAAATTAAAATGTTTGCCAAAACTCAGAAAGCATCCATCATGAATGCAAGATACTTTCAGTAAAAAGTAAGTTACAATAGTAGGTGGCAAAATAAAGAAATAAATACATTTTAAGTCATCTAAGACATGTTTTTTCAGTGGGGATAAGAGCAAGGAGAAAACAGTATGGCTAGTATACTTTCATTTGAATAAAATAGGAGGGGCATGTATGTAATTGTATTTGCATAGGTCAGCTTGAGAAGGTTGTGTAAGATATCAAGAAACTAGTTGAAGTGGTTGCCTTCCAGATGTAGAACTGGAGGTCTGGAGGTAGGGGTGAGAGGAAGACTATTTTCTATCTAGGTAGATTCTTATTCTGTTTGAATTTATTATCTCATACATATATTATCAGTTCAAAACAAATTAAAAAACCACTTTAATTGAAATTGCTCTGAGAAAATATTTTATCCATCCCAGTGAAAACTGACCATCTCAGGTAAGGGATTTTTTAATTTCTTTTTCGAACTCTCATTTTCCCTCTTTTGGTTTCATTTTGTATTACTAATCAAATTTCCTAAAATACTTTCTCCCTATACTTTGGGTGTTAACCAGACATAAAATGTATTTCCTGTTCTATTTTAAATACTTATTTTGAAATATTTGAGTATTTAAGAGAACTGTGAGCCATGAGTTTCTTATTCTGTTTTCCTGAACCGAGTAACAATTAACATTGTGGAATAGGTGACTTACAAGAAATGAATGAACTTTTCATAATCCTCATAAGCTTCTTCCCCTTCAGAGATAAAGACTAGTCAATTGTTTCTTGTCACTCAAAAAGGTTTGGAGTTAGGAGCATTTGATCAAATGCCATATGTGTTTCTCTGGTTGTACATAAAATATAGCTATCAAAGAGATAATATGTAAACATATACGTATGTGATTTATGCCCTCCTGTTCATTTGGTGCATCTATACTAAGGAGAGAAGGACCATCTACCTTATCTTGATACTATGTCTTAGCTACTTCTGTATGTGATAATGTATGTTGAGTTTTCACCCATCATTCTTTCCATTTTAAACTTAAAATCAACTTTTATTATTTTATTTTATTTATTTTATTTTTTAATTATTTATAATTTTATTTTTTTCAAGTTACACCCAAATTAGTTAGCATATAGTGCAACAATGATTTCAGGAGTAGATTCCTTAGTGCTCCTTACCCATTTAGCCCTTCCCCCCTCCCATCCCTGCTCCAGAAACCCTCTGTTTGTTCTCCATGAGTCTCTTATGTTTTGTTCCCCTTCCTGTTTTTATGTTATTTTTGTTTCCCTTCCCTTATGTTCATCTGTTTTGTCTCTTAAAGTCCTCATATGAGTGAAGTCATATGATATTTGTCTTTCTCTAACTAATTTCCCTTAGCATAATACCCTTTAGTTCCATCCACGTAGTTGCAAATGACAAGATTTAATTCTTTTTGATTGTCGAGTAATACTTCATTGGGTATATATACCACATCTTCTTTATCCATTCATCCATTGATGGACATTTGGGCTCTTTCCATACTTTGGCTGTTGTCGATAGTGCTGCTATAAACATTGGGGTACATGTGTACCTTCAGAACAGCACACCTGTATCCCTTGGATAAATACCTAGTAGTGCAATTGCTGGGTTGTAGTTTTAAAGATCTCTCAGTCACTCAAACTATAGCCACATTTAGTAGGGCATTTAAAATTTTTTTAAATTTATTTTTTTTTAAATATACATTTTTTAATGTTTATTTATTTTTGAGACAGGGAGAGACAGCATGAACGGGGGAGGGTCAGAGAGAGAGAGACACACAGAATCTGAAACAGGCTCCAGGCTCTGAGCTGTCAGCACAGAGCCTGATGCAGGGCTGGAACTCACGGACCGCGAGATCATGACCTGAGCCAAAGTCGGCCGCTTAACCGACTGAGCCACCCAGGCGCCCTAAAATTTTTTAAAATTTATTTTGAGAGAGAGAGAGAGAGAGAGAGAGAGAGAGATCGAGCACACGCGAGTGGGGGAGGGGCAGAGAGAAGGGGAAACACAGAATCTGAAGTAGGCTCCAGGCTCTGAGCTGTCAGCACAGAGCCCAACATGGGGCTCAAACTCAGGAACTGTGAGATCATGACCTGAGCTGAAGTCAGACGCTTTACCCACCCAAGTGGGTAAAGTTGGTACACCCACAGGAGGAAATGAGAAGGAAATGAGATGGGGGTCACTGCATGCCATGGAGAGTCACAGGGGAAGCACCAGGTTTTGGTCAGAAGGCAGAAGCAGGAAGAAGCTAGGCCAGAGACTTTATTGGGGTTTCCACAGGAAAAACAAGGCAGGGTAGGGTAAATAACTTAGGATTGGCTAGTTTGAATACTTCCAGTGGGTTTGGGGGCTAGGGGCAGTCTCTAGTCTTTTGGTACTTGGTTCTGGGATAATTTAGGACAGGTGAAATATTGGCTTGGTGTGTGAAGGTTAGATAAGGAGGTAGTTGGGGATACCCACTTTGGATCAGTTGGCTTGCATACAAAACACTTCCTCCCTCTGAGTCCTTTTTTATTTCTAAGAATGGGCTAGCCCTGGGAGAGACTTTCTCTCTCCATTCCAAAAATGCCAGAGCATTGAGAATGCAGAAAATAAGAAAATATAGTTAATGTAATTGGCCCTGTGATGAAATGATGCCAAATAGACAAACGCAGTAGCTAAGAGAACAGAGAACAACTATTTTACATGCTCAGTGTTTTTAAAAATTTTTATTTTATTTTTGAAAATTCTAGTATAATTAACATACAGTACTGTATTAGTTTCAGGTGTACAGTATAATAACTGAGCAATTCTATACATTTCTTAGTGCTCATTATGATAAGTGTACTCTTAATTCTCCTTTTCTATTTTACCCACCCCTCTACCCACCTCCCCTCTGGAAATCGCCAGTTTGTTCTCTGTATTTAAGAGTCTGTTTTTTGTCTGTCTTTTTTTTCCTTTGTTTTGTTTCTTAAATTCCACATACAAGTAAAATCATATGGTATTTTCTTTCTTTCTCTGACTTATTTCACTTAGCATTACACCCTTTAAGTCCATCCATGCTGTTGCAAATGGCAAGATTTCATTGTTTTTATGGCTGAGTACTATTCTATTGTGTGTGTGTGTATATATGTATATATATACCACTTCTTCTTATCCGTTCATTTATCATTGGACACTTGGGTGGCTTTCATAATTTGGCTATTATAAATAATGCTGCAATAAACATAGGGGTGTGTGTATCTTTTCAAATCAGTGTTTTCGTATACTTTGGGTAAATACTCAGCAGTCGAATTACTAGGTCACATGGTAACTCTATTTTTAATTTATTGAGGAACCTCCATACTGTTTTCCACAGTGGCTGCACCAGTTTGCATTCCCACCAACAGAGCACAAAGGTTCCTTTTTCTCCACATCCTCACTAATACTTGTTGTTTCTTACGTTTTTGATTTTAGCCATTGTGACAGGTGTGAGGTGATATCTCATTGTGGTTTTGATTTACATTTCTCTGATTAGTGATGTTGAACATCTTTTCATGTGTCTGTTTGCCATCTGTATGTCTTCTTTGAAGGAATGTCTGTTCATGTCTTTTGCGTATTTTTTAATTCGATTATTTGGATTTTTTTGGTGTTATGTAAATTCTTTATATGTTTTGGGTATTAATTCCTTATTGGATATGTCATTTGCAAATATCTTCTCCCATTCAGTATTTTAGTTTTGTTGATAGTTTCTTTTGTTGTGCAAAAGTTTTTTTGAGACAGTCCCGATAGTTTAATTTTGCTTTTGTTTCCCTTGCCTCAGGAGACATATCTATAAAAACGTTTCTGTGGTTGATGTGAAAGAAATTATTGCCTATGTTTTCTGTTAGGAATTTTATGGGTTCAGGTCTCACATTTAGGTCTTTGATCCATTTTTGAGTTTATTTTTGTGTATCGTGTAAGGCAGTGGACCAGTTTCATTTTTTTGCATGTAGCTGTCCAGTTTTCCCATACTATTTGTTGAAGAGACTTTTTCTCCCATTCTTTATTCTTGCCTCCTTTGTGATAGATTAATTGACTATATAATTGTGGTTTTATTTTTGAACTCTACTTTGTTCTGTTGACCTATGCATCTGTTTTTGTGCCAATACCATAGTGTTTGATTACTACAGCTTTGTAGTAAATCTGTGATTGTGATACCTCTAGCTTTGTTCTTTATCAAGATTGCTTTGACTCTCTGGGGTCATTTGTGGTTCCATCCAAATTTTAGGATTATTTGTTATAGTTCTGTGAAAAATGTTACTGGTATTTTGATATGGACCTGTTAATAATATTGGTTCTTCAATCCATGAACATGGAATATCTTTCCATTTGTGTCATCTTTAATTTCTTTCATCAGTGGTTTATAGTTTTCAGAGTACAGGTCTTTCACCTCTTTGGTTAAGTCTATTCCCAGGTATTTTATTATTTTTGGTACAATTATAAATGGGATTGTTTTACCAATTTTTCTTTCTGCTACTTCATTATTAGCGTGTAGAAATGCAACAGATTTTTGTATATTGATTTTGCATCCTGTGACCATATTGAATTCATTTATTATTTCTAGTGGTTTTTTGGTGGTAACTTCAGGGTTTTCTCTGTATAGTATCATGTCATCTGTAAATAGTGAAAGTTTTACTTTTTCCTTACCAATTTGGATGCCATTTATTTCCTTTTCTTGTCTGATTGCTGTGGCTAGGACTTCTAGTACTATGCTGAGTAAAAGTGGTGAGACTAGACATCTTTCTCTTGTTCCTAATGTTAGAGAAAAGCTGTCAGTTTTTCCCCACTAAGTATGATGTTAGCTGTGGATGTTTCATAAATGACCTTTATTATGTTGAGGTATGTTCCCTCTAAACCCACTTTGTTAAGAGTTTTTATCATGAATGTGTGTTGTATGTTGTCAGATGCTTTTTCTGCATCTATTGAAGTGATCATAGGGTTTTTATCTTTTCTCTTGTTAATGTGATGTATCACGTTGCTTGATTTGGGAATATTGAACCACTCTTGCATCCCCAGAATAAATCCCACTTGATTGTAGGTGAATAACCTTTTAAAATGTAATGTTGGATTCAGTTTACTAATATTTTGTTGAGGGTTTTTGAATCTGTGTTCATCAGGAGTATTGGTTTGTAGTTCTCCTTTTTTTTTTTTTTTTTTTGGTAATGTCTTTATCTGGTTTTGGTATCAGGGTAATGGTGGTCTCATAGAATGAATTTGTAGCCTTTCTTTCTTCTTTTGTCTTTTGGAATAGTTTGAGAAGAATCAGTATTACCTCTTCTTTACACGTTCGGTAGAATTCACTTGTGAAGCCATCTGGTCCTGGGCTTTTCTTTGTTGGTATTAAAAAAATTTTTTTTAATGTTTATTTATTTTTGAGAGGGGGGAGGGGCAGAGAGAGAGAGATGAAGACACAGAATCAGAAGCAGGCTGTAGGCTCTGAGCTGTCAGCACAGAACCTGATGCAGGGCTCGAATTCATGAGCTGTGAGATCATGACCTGAGCTGAAGTTGGATGTTTAACCAACTGAGCCACCCAGGTGCCCTGGGATTTTTTTTTTAATTGCTATTCAATTCATTGTTAGTAATTGGTCTATTCGAAATTTCTATTTCTTCCTGATTCAATTTTGGAAGGTTATATGTTTCTAGGAATTTATCTGTTTTTTTTTTTCTAGGTTGTTCAATTTTTTGGCATATATTTTTTTAAATAAATTCTCTTATAATATTTTGTTATTTCTGTGGTGTTAGTTGCTATTTCTCCTCCTTCATTTCTTTTCTTTTAATGTTTATTTATTTATTTTGAGAGAGAGAGTGTGCATGAGCAGGGGAGGGGCAGAGAGAGAATCCCAAGCTGGCCCCATGCCATCAGTGCAGAGCCTGATGCAGGGCTTGAACACAGGAACTGCAAGATCATGAACTGAGCTGAAACCAGGAGTCAGACACTTAACCGACTGAGCCACCCAGGTGCCCCGCTCCTCCTTCATTTCTAATTTTATTTATTTATTTGAGTCTTCTTTATCTCTTTCTTTGACTAGCCTGGGTAAAAGGGTTTTTTTTTTTAATGTTTATTTCTCTTCATGCAATATGGGACTTAAAGTCATGATCCTATTATCAAGAGTCACATGTTCTTCCAACTGAGCCAGCCAGGTGCCCCAAGTCTGGCTAAAAGTTTAACAATTTTGATTATTTTTTTTCAAAGAACCACTCCTCATTTCATTTATTGTTCTGTTCTGTTGTTGTTGTTGTTTTTTGTCTCCATTTCATTTATTTCTGCTCTCATCATTATTTCCTTTCTTCTACTGACTTTGTCCTTTTTCCAACTCCTTTAGTGTAAGGTTTATTTGAGACTTTTCTTGTTTCTTGAGGTATTACTATAATCTTCTCTCTTGGAACAACTTTTCTGCATCCCAAGGATTTGGACTGTTATAGTTTCATTTCTGTTTGTCCCCATGTATTTTTTGATTTCCTCTTTGGCTTCTTGGTTGGCCTATCCATTGTTCAGTAGCAGTTTATTTAGCCTGCATGTATTTGTGTTCTTTCCAAATTTTTTCTTGTGATTGATTTCTAGTTTCATACCATTATGGTCAGAAAAGATACATGATACGATTTCAGTCTTTTTGAATTTATTGAGATTTATTTTGTGGCTAACGTGATCTATTCTGGAGAATGTTCCTTATGCATTTGAAAAGAATGTATTCTGCTGTTTTGGGATGGAATATTTTGAATGTATCTGGTCCAATGTGTCATTTGAACCCACTGTTTCCTTGTTGCTTTTTGTCTGAATGATCTATCCATTGATCTAGGTGGGGTGTTGAAATCCCCTGTTATTATTGTATTACTATCGATTTCTTCCTTTATGTCTGTTAATAATTGCTGTATGTACTTAGGTGCTTTCATGTTGGGTGCCTAAATATTTACAATGTTATATCATCTTATTGGATTGTACCCTTTATCATTATGTCCTTCTTTGTCTCTTGTTACAGTCTGTTTTAAAGTTTATTTTGCCTGATATAATTATTGGTACCCCAGCTTTCTTTTCACTTCCATTTGCATGGGAATTGTTTTTCCATCCCTTCATTTTCAATCTGCCTATGATTTTAGTTCTGAAATGAGTCTCCTATAGGCAGCATTTAGATAAGTTTTGCTTTTTTATCCATTCAGTCAACCTATGTCTTTTGATTGGAGCATTTAGTCCATTTATATTCAAAGTAATAGTTAATAGATACATACTTATTGCCATTTTGCTGTGTGGTTTACAGTTGTTTTTGTAGTTCTTCTCTATTCCTTTCTTCTTTAATTGCTCTCTCCCCTTGTGGTTTGATGGCTTTCTTTATTGATATGCTTGGATTCCATCCTCTTTATTTTTTGTGTGTCTATTACAGGTGCGTGTGTGTGTGTGTGTGTGTGTGTGTGTGTGTGTGTGTGTGTGTGATTGTGGTTACCATTAGGTTCATAGATAACATCTTATGCATAGAGCAGTCTATATGAAGTTGTTGGTCACTTAAGTTTGAACCCATTCTAAAAGCACTACATTTTTACTCCCCCACCTTCCACATTCTATGTAAAAATTGTTATAATTTACATCCTTCTATTTTGTGAATGCCTTGACTGATTTCTGTAGATATTATTGATTTTACTGCTTTTTTGTTTTAACCTCCATACTGGTTTTATAAGTGATTCATCTACTACTTTTATTATGTTTGCATTTACTTGTGAAATATTTTCCCTTCATAATTTTCTTACTCCTAATTATGGCCTTTTCCTTCCACTCAAAGAATTTCCTTTAATGTTTCTTATAAGACTGGGTTAGTGGTGATGAATTCCTTTAACTTTTGTTTTTTTGGGAAACTCTTATCTTTCCTTATGTTCTGAATGGTACTTTTGCTGGATAGAGTATTCTTAGTTGTAGATTTTTTTCCTTCATTACTTTGAATATATCATGCCACTGCCTTCTGGCCTGCTTTTCTGCTGAAAAACAAGCTGATAGTCTTATGGAGTTTCCCCTTGTATATAAGTGTTTTCTTTACTCTTTCTGCCTTTAAAATTCTTTCTTTGTCACTACTTTTTGCCATTTTAATTAATATATGTCTTGGTGTAGACCTCTTTGGGTTGATTTTTGTTGGGGGGCTCTCCATGCCTCTTACATCTGGGTTTTTGTTTCCTTCCTCAGATTTAGGGAGTTTTCAGCTATTATTTCTTCAAATAAATTTTCTGCGTCCTTCTCTCTCTTTTCTCCTTCTGGGATCCATATAATGCTAATATTATTTTGCTTAATGATGTCACTAAGTTTCCTTAAGCTATTCTCAGCTTTTATTATTCTTTTTCCTTTTTGCTATTGAGCTTGGTTGCTTTCTATTACTCTGTGTTCCAGATCATTCATCTGTTCTTTTGCCTTCTCTGATTTGCTATGGATAACCTCTAGTATATTAAAATTTTTTTAATGTTTATTTATTTTTGAGAGAGAGAGAATGAGCAGGGTAAGGGCAGAGAGATGGAGACACAGAATCTGAAGCAGGCTCCAGACTCTGAGCTGTCAGCACAGGGCCCGATGCAGAGCTCAAATTCATGAGCTGTGAGGTCATGACCTGAGCTGAAGTCAGATGCTTAACTGACTGAGCCACCCAGGCACCCCTCCTCTAGTGTGTTTTTAATTTTAGTTATTTAGTTCTTCATCTCTGATTGGTTCTTTCTTTTTTTATTTTTATTTTTTAAGTTTATTTATTTATTTTGAGACAGAGACAGAGAGAGTGAGTGGGGAGGGGCAGAGAGAGAGGGAGAGAGAGACAATCTTGACATGGGGCTTGAACCCACAAACCTGAGATCATGACCTGAGCTGAAACCAAGAGTCGGATGCTTAACCGACTGAGCCACCCAGGATCTTCTCTGGTTGGTTCTCATTGATATTTTCTATCTCTTTGTTAAGTATATCAGTGAGATCCTCCACTCTTTTCTCAAGTACAGTTAGTATTTTTATGACCATTACTTTGAATTTCTTATTAGGCATATTATTTATCTCTGTTTCATTTAACTCTTTTGAGGTGGTTTTGTCCCGTTCTTTCATTTGGGACATAATCCTATCTCTTTATTTTATCTAACTCCCTGGGTGTGTTTCTATGTGTTAGGAAAGTCAGCTAAGTTTCTTGCTTCTGAAGTAGTAGCCTTATGAAGAGGTCCTGTGAGAGCCCCTGAGAGGGTGGTTGGTGGGTGGGACTGTCAAACCAGATATCTGCCCCCAGTCCCATCTGCTGGGACTGTAGTCACACTAATATGTGTAGTTATCTTCCCCTCTCCCCAGGGCAGGAGTCACTTTAGTGTGGCATTGGTCCCTGCTAGGGGCTGCTTGCAGGATGTGTCATGGCAGGAGCCATTTTGGAGGGATGCCTGTGGAGTGAGGTAGGTTGGATTAGGTGGATCTGCAGGAGAATGCAGGAGTGGCATGTGTGGTATTAGCAAGCTATGGAGGAGTGTTTGAGCTGGTTCCCATAGGTGTCTGGCTATCTTGGCTGGGGTAGGGGTTGGGGAGATGGCACCCACCAGGTCTTTTGTTCTAGGAAAAGTCACCTATAGATCCTTCCCCCTCCAGTGCAGGGAAATTACTAAATAAATCTCCTTCCCATATACCCCAGTTGCTTTTCTGTACTGTATCTCAGCTGGGTTGTTGGTTTGATGGCTCTTTAAAGGGTAGGGACTCTGTTTCCTTTTGCCCTCTGTCTCTCCCGGAGCCAAGCCTGCTAATTTTTAAAGTACCTGGAATTAACCCTTACTGATTGTACAAAGTCACAAAGTTAAGCCCCATTGTTTTTCAAAGCCAAATATTATAGGACTTTTCTTCCCAGTTCAGGTGCCCTATGTTTGGGGTGCCTGGTATGGGGTCTGGTCCTCTTTCTTCTCCATGCTCATGGTGTTGCTGCTGATTGTGGTTGACTCCCCTGGGAAATTTGGTTCCCAGTTGCATCTCTGCCCCTCCTACCTCCTTCTATGTGGCCTCCTCTCTATTAACTGTGGAAAGTCCATTCTGACAGTCTTTGGGTTTTCTGTGCTAGGTACACTGATGTGGCTGTTATCTAGGTGTGTCTGTGGGACAAGGTGAGCTTAGAATCTTCCTACTCCACCATTTTTTCAGAAGTTCTCTTGCCCATTTTTTAAAAAAAATTTCTTTCCAGGACTTTATTTAAATTCAAGTTAATTAACATATAGTGTAGTATTTGTTTCAAAAGTAGAATTTAGTGATTCATCACTTACATATAACACCGAGTGCTCATCACAAGTGCCCTCCTTACTGCCAATCATTCATTTAGTCCATTCTCTCAACCCACCTCCCCTCCAGCAACCATCAGTTTGTTCTCTATAGTTAGGAGTCTCTTATGGTTTTCCTCTTTCTCTGTTTTTTTATTTTTATTTTATTGTATTGTATTGTATTGTATTGTTTTATTTTATTTTATTTTATTTTATTTTATTTTATTTTATTTTATTTTATTTACATCCAAGTTAGTTAGCATGTAGTGCAATAACGATTTCAAGAGTAGAATCCAGGGGCGCCTGGGTGGTTCAGTTGGTTGAGTGCCAGACTTTAGTTCAGGTCATGGTCTCATGGTTCATGAATTTGAGCCCTGCGTCGGGCTCCTTGCTGACAGCTCAGAGCGTAGAGCCTGCTTTGGATTCTGCATCTCCCTCTCTCTCTGCCCTTCCCGAGCTCACACTCTGTCTCTCTCTCAAAAATTAAAAAAAAATTAAAAAAAAAAAGAGTAGAATCTAGTGATTCATCCCCTGTGTATAACACCCAGTGCTCATTCCATCAAGTGTCTTCCTTAATGCCCCTTACCCATTTAGCCCATCCCCCCACCCACCACCCCTCCAACAACTCTCAGTTTGTTCTCTACATTTAAGAGTCGCCTCTGTTTTGTCTCCCTTCCTGCTTTTATCTTATTTTTGCTTTCCTTCCCTTACGTTCATCTGTTTTGTATCTTAAATTTCACATCTGAGTGAAGTGGTTAACTCCCCTGGGAAGTTTGGTTCCCAGTTGCATCTCTGCCCCTCCTAGCTCCTTCTGTGTGGCCTCCTCTCTATTGTGGAAAGTCTATTCTGACAGTCTTTGGGTTTTCTGTGTCAGGTACACTGATGTTATTACCTAGGTGTGTCTGTGGGATGAGGTGAGCTCAGAATCTTCCTACTCCACCATTTTGTCAGAAGTCCTCTTGCCCATTTTTTAAAAAACTTTTCTTTCCAGGATTTGTGAAGTAATGTGATATTTGTCTTTCTCTGACTGACTAATTTCACTTAGCATAATACCCTCTAGTTCCACCCAAGTTGTTGCAAGTGGAAAGATTTCATTCTTTATGATTGCAAGTAATACTCCATTGTGTGTGGAGATATATATATATATATATGTATATATATATATATATATATATATATATATATATACACACACACATACATATACCACATCTTCCTTATCCATTAATCTGTTCATGGACATTTGGGCTCTTTCCATACTTTGGCTATTGTCAATAGCAGTGCTATAAACATTGGGGTGCATGTGCCCTTTCAAAATAGCACACCTGTATCCCTTGGGTAAATACCTAGTAGTGCAATTGCTGGGTCGTAGGGTAGTACTAGTTTTAATTTTTTAAGGAACCTCCATACTGTTTTCCAAAGTGGCTGCACCAGTTTGCATTCCCACCAGCAGTGCAAGAGAGATCTTCTCTCTCTGCATCCTTGCTAACATCTGTTGTTGCCTGAGTTGTTAATGTTAGCCATTTTGACAAGTGTTAAGTGGTATCTCATTGGGGTTTTGATTTGTATTTCCCTGATAATGGGTGACGTTGAGCATCATTTCATGTGTCTGTTGGCCATCTGGATGTCTTCTTTGGAAAAGTGTCTATTCATGTCTTTTGCCCAGTTCTTCACTGGATTATTTGCTTTTTGGGTGTTGAGTTTGATAATATCTTCATAGATTTTGGATACTAACCCTTTATCTGATATGTCATCTGCAAATATCTTCTTCCATTCCGTTGGTTGCCTTTTAGTTTTGCTGATTGTTCCCTTCACTGTGCAGAAGCTTTTTATTTTGATGAGGTTCCAATAGTTCATGTTTGCTTTTGTTTCCCTTGCCTCTGGAGACGTGTTGAGTAAGAAGTTGCGATGGCTGAGGTCAAAGAGGTTTTTTGCCTGCTTTCTCCTCGAGGATTTTGATGGCTTCCTGTCTTACATTGAGGTCTTTCATCCATTTTGAGTTTATTTTTGTGTCTGGTGTAAGAAAGTAGTCCAGGTTCATTTTTCTGCATGTTGCTGTCCAGTTTTCCCAGCACCACTTGCTGAAGAGACTGTCTTTATTCCATTGGCTATTCTTTCCTGCTTTGTCAAAGACTAGTTGGCCATACGTTTGTGGGTCCATTTCTGGGTTCTCTATTCTGTTCCATTGATCCGAGTGTCTGTTTTTGTGCCAGTACCATACTGTCTTGATGATTACAGCTTTGTAATACATCTTGAAGTCCAGGATTGTGATACTTCCAGCTTTGTTTTTCTTTTTCAGGATTGCTTTGACTATTCAGGGTCTTTTGTGGTTCCGTACAAATTTCAGGACTGTTTGTTCTAGCTCGGTGAAGAATGCTGGTGTTATTTTGATAGGGATTGCATTGAATATGTAGATTGCTTTGGGTAGTATCAATTTTAAACAATTTTAACATTTTAACAATATTTGTTCTTCCAATCCATGAGCATGGAGTATTTTCCCATTTTTTTGTTTCTTCTTTGATTTCTTTCATAAGCTTTCTACAGTTTTCAGTGTATAGATTTTTTACCTCTTTGGTTAGGTTTATTCCTAGGTATTTTATGGTTTTTGGTACAATTGTAAATGGGATCAGTTTCTTGATTTCTCTTTCTATTGCTTCGTTATTGGTGTATAGAAATGCAACTGATTTCTGTGCATTGATTTTATATCCTGCAACTTTGCTGAATTCATGGATCAGTTCTAGCAGTTTTTTGGTGGAATCTTTTGGGTTTTCCATATAGAGTATCATGTCATCTTCAGAGAGTGAAAGTTTGACCTCCTCCTTGTCGATTTGGATGCATTTTATTCCTTAGTGTTGTCTGACTGCTGAGGCTAGGACTTACAATAGTATGGTGAATAGTAATTCTCTTGCCCATTTTTAATTGTATTTTTTTATTGTTGAGTTTCAAGAGTTCTTTATATTTTGTAGATATGAATGCATTGTCAGATACGTGATTTGCAAATATTTTCTCCTAGTTTGTGGGTTGTCTTTTTCATTCTCCTGACAGTGTCTTTTGCAGAGCAAATGCTTTTAATTTGGACGAAGTCCAGTTTATCAATTTTTCTTTTATATGTTATGTTTTTGGTGTTGTATCTCAGGACTCTTTACCTAACCCAAAAATTTTCTCCTGATTTTTCTCTTATGTTTTCTTCTCCAAGTTTTATGTTTTACATTTAGATCTCTGATGCTTTTGAGTTAATTTTTTGTATGAGATGCGAACTAAGGTTCCTTTTTTTTTTTTTTTTTTTTTTTTTTGTATATGGACATCTAGTTGTCTTAGCACTATTTGTTGAAAATGGAATTATTTCTCCATGGAATTGACTTTGCACCTCTGTCAAAAGTCAGGTTAGTGTTTCCCAAAGTTCAGAGATGATTGGGGGTGGGGAGTGACTTTAAAGGATAGCACAAGGGAGATTTTGTAATGATAAAATGGTTATGTATCTTGATTGTGCTGGTGGTTATGCAAATCTACAGATGTAAGACAATGATATAGAGCTAAACATACACATTACACCAATATCAATATGGTTTTGTACTATAATTATGAAGATGCAGCCATAGAGGGGAGAGACTGAGTGAAAGGTACATGACACCTCTCTGTACTGTCTTTGCAAATTCCTGTGAACCCATAATTATTTAATTATCTCATAATTACTATAACTACTATAATTACTTCAAAATAAAGAGTTAAAAAATCACTTGACCATATTTGTATGAGTCTAGTTCAGAATTCTCTAGTCTATCCCACTGATCTATTTGGCTGCCCTTTGCCATTAACACATTCTTTATTACTGCAGTTTGTAAGTCTTGAAACTTTATTCATTTTCAAAATGGTTTTATCACTTATCAAAATGACATTTTGCACTTCTGTATAGATTTTAGAATTAGCTTGTCAATTTCTACAGCAAGTCTGCTATAATTTTGATTGGGATTGCTTTCAATTTGCAAATCAATATTTAGCAGTACCGAATTCTCTAATATCTTTCTTTCATTTCTAATTTTCACTTTTAGCTGTCAGTTTAAAATTTCTCTTGGTCCTCTGTAGCTAAAGGTGACATGGCAGAGTCCTAGCAAGCATGGAACACATGCCTCCCTCTCCTGTTCAGTTATGTGGAACAGAAAATGTGCAGCCTAGCAGGATCTGTTAAAACTCCAGGCTATGTGGCAAAGTTATTTCTGCCTAATGCAACGTTCCATATTGGTGTAAAAAAAATCCAAGTATTACCATAGCAGTTGTCTCAAGAAGCAAAATATATTGGCAATTTCTTGTTTTGTGTCCTATAATTTCTAATTTTAGAAAGATATTTTTGCAACTCCTAAAAGTGGTTTACAAGTTTTAGGAGGGAAAGGCATAGATGGATTTAGGTCCCCCCCCAACTTTTTCTCATTTTATAAATGTAATTTTTAAAATTCCCAAGCTCCTGGGGTGCTTGGCTGGCTCTGTTGGTGGAGCATGCAACTCTTGATATTGGGGTTGTGGGTTTGGGCCACACATTGGGCGTAGAGCTTACTTTAAAAAAACATAAAAATAAATAAAAAAGTAAATAGGTAAAATTCCCAAACTCCTTTTCAGAAGAAAAGGAGAAAGGCAGGGTAACAGTGATATGTAGTAACCAAATCCTACTAAACATGAGTGCCTTGAGGCAGGGCCTGTTGTGCTGTGTTCTCCTTCAGAGCCTGGCAGTTATTAGAAGTTCAATACATATTTGTTGAATGAGTAAATCACTTTTATTTTCACCTATAGGCTTTGGGCCCTAACATATTTTTTTTTAGTTCTGAAGTGGATTTAGCATTTGACTAATACTTTATAATAATAGAAGAAACACTATATCCTTTTTTAAAAGATTTTATTTTTAAGTAATCTCTACACCCAACATGGGGCTCAAACTCACAATCCAGAGATCAAGGGTCACATGCTCCATCAACGGAGCCAGCCAGGTGCCCCTGGAAGCCTATATTCTTATGTCCTCTGACCAAGTTTTCAACATATTAAACAAGGAGTGAAGAAATAGAAGGTCATTAAGTTAAAAGCTTAAAGGGGACGTATTTTAGAAATAGGAGTGAGGAGTCCTTGTTTCTCTTTAGGAGTGAGCAGAGGGTCCCTGAAACAGAGAGCCAGGATGATGTTCTGGTCAGAGCCACTGTAGTGGAGTAAAAAAGGACAACTTGGAATGGGTCAGCTTCCTCTAGGTGTGTGGGCATTTGTTCATCAGCATGGGTTTGTTCATCAGCCACATTGTTAATTTATAAAAACCCACTCCCTATTACATCCAAATTTCCACCATACTGGATACATTGGGGGCACATTAACATTCTTCACGGGAGGCATCAGTGTAGTAAATCTTTTTAATGCATACTTCTCAATAGGTCCTGTATTCTAATTTTATTTTGATATTCACCAGCCTACCCCTTATTGGGCTTCTCATTGCAGAATTTTAGGTCTCAATACGGCACTTGATTTTGTGGCTGAAGAGTAGGCTTTAGCTTGGGAACTTTTGACAAAACTTCACCTAGAGTAAGACCCGACTTCTAAGTAGCTTAAAACTGAGTCCCCTGAACCAAGTCACCATTTTGTCACAGATTGTACAACCCTTTGGTATTCCTCACCTAAAGGGGATTAAATATAAAGGGGCTATAAAATGTTTCTCTGCTGCTACTAGGAATTTATACAAAGGATGCAGGAGTGCTAATTCATGGGGGCACATGTAACCCAATGTTTATAGCCCCCCTATCAACAATAGCCAAAGTATGGAAAAAGCCCAAATGTCCATCAACTGACGAATGGATAAAGAAGACATGGTTTATAAATACAATGGAGTATTACTCAGCAATCAAAAAGAATGAAATCTTGCCATTTGCAACAATGTGGATGGAACTAGAGAGTATTATGCTAAGTGAAATAAGGCAGTCAGAGAAAGACAGATACCATATGTTTTCATTCAAATGTGGAATTTGAGAAACTTAAAAGAAGACCAGGAGGGAAGGGAAGGGAAAAAAATAGTTACAGAGAGGAGGCAAACAATAAGAGACTCTTAACTATAGAGAACAAACTGAGGGTTGATGGGGGGAGGCGGTGGGGGAGGGAAAATGGGTGATGGGCATTGAGAAGGGCACTCATTGGGATGAGCCCTGGGTGTTGTATGTAAGTGGTGAATCACGGGAATCTACTCCCAAAGCCAGGAGCACAGTGTATATACTGTATGTTAGCTAACTTGAGAGTAAATTATATTTAAAAAAATGTTTCTCTGCTATTTGTATTAACACTTTGTGTATTAAATTCCTGGTCAGGCAAAGTTCAAGTGCTGTTTAAATAACAACAGAATCTAGATGAGCTACTGTTTAATTATCTGTGAGGAATATATTAATTTTTCCCCTATAGATCATTATGTTAAACTCTGTCTCTGACCTTCATGGCTACATTGACAAAAGCCAACTGACAGAAGACTTAGGGGGAACTTTGGAATATCGCCATAGTCAGTGGATAAATCATCGAACTGTAAGTACCAACTTATGTGCCCTTTTTATTGTTTTTCCTTATTTTCCAGTAGGCAAGGCAGTTAAAGTTGGGCAGTCATTGCCCATGACTATCTAAGATACAGAAGGTTGGTTTTTCTAAGCCACAGGTAGGGGAGAAATGGGGCGGAAGGGAAAAGGCTGGGCTTGTCCTGCTGACTACCTTCACCTCACTTCATCATCTGGCATGGGGGATTGGGGGAACTTGATTTAGAATGCACCTGGGGAGAATGCAAAATACGAGCACCATGCTAAAGCGGAGAAGTTAATTTGCTTGGTCAGGGATGGGTCTCAGACATTAGTGTTCCACACAACTCCCCAGATGATTCTAATGTATAGACAGATCAAAATCCACCAAGTCAGAAGGAGCTGTATTTGACTATTGTCACAATTCTTTACTGTCTGACTTTGGGTCAGTTATTAAACCTCTTTCAGCTTGTTTTCTCCCCTGTTAAAATGGAACTAACAGTGGTTTTCAGCTGGGGGCGATCTGAGACTTTTTTTGTAGTCATAACTTGGGAGGAAGTGTATTACTGGCATCTAGTGGGTAGGAGCCAGGTATGCCGTGAAACCTCTTACAATGCATGAGACAGCCTCCAACAAAGAATTGTCCAGCCCAAATGCCAATAGTGCCAATGATGAGAAACCTCAGACTGCCTGAAAGTTTAACATGAGACCAAGTGATGTAATGTGTGTGAAAGCACCTGACGTAGTATTTTACTTGTCATTCTACTCACTCGTAGCAAAGGTTATCATGCTAAACTAGAAGGGTCAGTCATGTCAAGAACAAAGTGGGATTGAAACTCAAATAATAAGTGTTTCTGTATAAATTCCCCTTTACCCACTCTTCTAGCCCCTAGCTCCTTGAAAAGACTGGGTTTTCTGAGCCAAGTCAGAAGCTTCCTTCACCACCCCAGTGACAACTGACAGTGTCAGCCCACCTCTCTGTGTACCTGGTCACTTTGGAAACATGTTGCCCAATATTTAACCAATGAACACCTGAACTACATTTAATTTGGAAGGAGAATTCACTCTCCTTTAGAGTGTAAAGCTTTGTGATTTTTTTAAAGGAAATTTTAAGAACTAAGCAAAAATAGATTTCTAGCAACACATTATATATGCAATATTTATTGCATTCCTAGCAACGCATTTATTTCAAAACTACGGATTCTGATCCTTCCCTCACTTCTTTGTATGCCATGTAATTCTAAGGAAGACATGACCCTTCCCAAAACCTAAAGAACCTGGGCAAGAACCCTTTAAATTTCTCATGAGTTTTACCACAGTAATTGTGACTCCTAGAGAATCTCAGGAATTAAAAAAAGGAATGGTGACATTCTTCACAAACATATTATTCTAAATAGGTCTAAATATAAAAGATACGGAGGGAAGCTTATGTAGAATATCACACACAAATAAGTGTGATCAGGGTCATCCTATGTTGCAATTTCATTAAACCGTATGAAAAGTGGAACTGGAGTGCTTCTAGGCTTCATTTCTTCACTTCCTAGGACTTTATTACATTACTTTAGTAATCAAAAGAAGTTAGTGTCCCACCCAGCCTTACTGCCTAGCTAGCTCTCCCTTTTCCTCTGATTTCTCTACCAATTCTTTGTTTTATTATGTTCTTAATGTTTTTTTCCAAGTTGCCTCAGATCTTTTCTGATATAACAGAAGTTTGCAGCAAATAAAGAAAAAACACAAATGCCCCTTGATGTCAAAGACTAGAATACTTCTCTACAAACTTAGAGAGGTAAAGAAGACTGAACCATGAACATAGATTATTTAAAGACATAGCATGAACAGACATGTGCACACACTTTCCCACCCCAAGCCCAGTTTGTATCCATGGTTAGTGTGTGTGCATGTGTTAAATATATTATGGTGAACTTTAAGAAATACAGATCTTTTTTGGGGGAACAGTGTACTTTCTGGTTGTCGGATCATTGAGACTCATTAGAACTGAAAAGAACATTAAAGATCATTTATTTCAATTACCTTATTTTATAGGTAAGGAAACTGACCTTCAAAGTAAAGAAGTGACTTATCCAAGGTTATACAGTTGAGTAGTGGTAGAGCCAAGACGAAGGCTAAGCTCTTTTTCATCACCTCATCAGTGTCAGGTCCTTGTACCATTTCCAAGGTGATCGTTTGCTAATCAGATACCTGGAATCAAGTTAATTTGTTAACAGACTCTCCATAGGAAACGCCTGGATTTCCTCTATTTCCTGTATTTTCCTCTATTTCATCTGCAGGCCTGGCACCTGACTCTCAGGGTTGTTACTGTTATTATTATTACATTTGCAAGGTACTGTACTGTGCCCAAGTCCTTTCACATTTGCTGTTCCTTTCATCCTCAAAAAACCCCTGCAAAAACAGAGCAACCATTATTCCCATTTTTCGGATGAGGACACTAAGACTCAGAGTAATACCTGGCTTACTTAAGATCACACAGTTAGATGGGGCACCTGGGTGGCTCAGTCGGTTAAGCGTCCGACTTTGGCTCAGGTCACGGATCTCGTGGTCCGAGGGTTCGAGCCCCGCGTCGGGCTCTGTGCTGACCGCTCAGAGCCTGGAGCCTGTTTCGGATTCTGTGTCTCCCTCTCTCTCTGGCCCTCCCCCATTCATGCTCTGTCTCTCTCTGTCTCAAAAATAAATAAACGTTAAAAAAAAATTAAAAAAAAATAGAAAAGATCACACAGAGATCAGAATCTGAACTCTAATTCAAGTCTGAAACTCCGAAAGCCAAAATTTTTTTGTTTGTTTAATTTTAAATCTAGTTTTGTGAAATCTAGTTTTTATTGCTAAGAGGTGGTGTAGCATATAGTGCTTAAGATGGCTGGCTCTGGGTTCAATTCCAGTTCTGCCACTAATTTTTTATATGACTTTGGGGAAGTTACTTAACCTGAATTCACCTTAGTTTCCTTGTCTATAGATTGTGGTGATAATAGTAACCTATTTGAGATGCATTACAAGAGGTAGTGCATATAAAGCAAAATATTTAATATATTTTCTTATAAGTCCTCTGATAAATTGGATTTTTATATGTTATTCATTATAGGCTATTGGTGAATGACGTTGAGAGAGTATCTTACGCAGATATTAGGTTATGTAAAAGTAATAATACTTTGATGTGCTTGAAAGATTTTCATAAAAGTTAGTGGTTGTCTGAATTTCCAGGCCAAAAGAACTATGATGTTCAAGATTGCAACTGTTTAAATACTTGTGCTAATAGGGGAGATTCCACCAACAACAATAGGGGAGACTCATTACAGATAAGGAAACTGACCTTCAAAGTAAAGAAGTGACTTATTCAAGGTTATACAGTTGATGGTGGGTGCCTGGTTGGCTCTGTCGGTAGAACATGCGACTTTAGATCTCAGGGTCATGAGTTCGACCCCCACATTGGGTGTAGAGCTTACCTAAAAAAATGGTTAAAGGACAAAGACTTCAGTTTCAGACAGTAGGTGGGGGTGTGCTGTGCTCCGGAAGCCTTATAGCTCCAGCCTCAGCTCTGGCCTTCTGGTGTAGAAAAGGGCCACCTCATGTCTGGCACATTCTTTATGATGAGCATCTGGGATTTCAGAAATGTTCTCTGATGATATAAGATCAGAGGTAATTTTTTCCCAAGTGAAAATTAGGTTAGACCTCTTTGCTACTATCAGTTATCCATCTAGCAGCTGTTTATGGGCCACCTATTATATGACAGGCATAGTACCATTTGCTGGGGTAACAGAGATGAATTGCGCTTGCCCTTCAAGGGCAAAGTTGTCTCAGGAGCAGAGGGAAGTGGGCATAGTAGAACCCATCTGGCTGAGTAGAATGATTTGTGGGATTCTTAAAAGCCACTTACTTTCAACTAAATCTGCTGATGATCAGCATCACTTTTTCTAGGTTAGGCCACATGTTTACTGCTAAACTGTACTGAGTAAAATGCAGATATCTCACCTGGGATATGAGGTGTGAAGTTACTCATCAGTTAGTAGGTATTCATTTAATGGCAGAGTAGTGTCCTTAGTGGAAGGTCAATTTTTATAAAGAAGTGACAGGCAGAGGTCCCCGACGCCTTATCACATGTGATAAAAGTAACTCTCTGAAAGGTCACTAGCGACTTACCTAATCACTACATCCATCTTCTCCCTTGGGGTCAAACTTGCTTCCCAAAGTTAGTGACCTTAGTTGAATCCTGCCTTCTTTCCTTCCTTACTGCCCAAGCAATACTATCTTGGGCAATTCACTTGACCTGTTGGAGCTTCAGTTCCCTCTTCTATAAAATGGAGATAAAATACCTTCCATTCTGGATTGTTGAGATGATAGACAAATGTATAGCACCAAGTACAAGGCATGGCCCGTTGCAGGTACTCAGGAAATGGCAGCTAGTTGTACTGTCCTTCTATTCAGAGAGCATATTGGTGAATGTTAAGCTGTCCTCATTGTTATGTCTGACCTTCCAGGCCATTGAAAACTTTGCCGTGACATTGAAGACCACTGCCCAGATGCTCCAGATGTTTGGGGCCTGCCTAGCCACAACAGAGCTGCCCAGGGGCGTGCTGTCCACTGAAGACCTCCTCATGTCCCACACAGGGCAGCGGGACAAGCTGCAGGTGAGTGGCCAGTGGCCTTGGAGAGAGCCAGGAGCAGAATTAAAAGTGAAGTCCTCTTCTTCCCCCTTTTCTGGTGACTTGGCAGCAGTTGATCATCGTAAATCTTCTAGATAGGCAGTATGTAAAGAGGAAAACCTCTTGAGACTGGTCCATGAATGTAAAAGGATTGTAATTAAGACCTGTGAGAAGCAGCCCTGTAAAGGGAAACTCATTCCACCATGTGAGACAGGTGTGTGAACCTCCTTTCAAGTGCAGCACCCCTGTGATCTGTTTGGGACAGAGCAAGATATGATGGATATGACTGCAGTGAATGAAGGAGGGGTGGCAATTGTTTTTTGAGGCATAAGCTTTCCTGAGCCTATTGTGAGGTTTTGGGGCAAACTAATAACTAATAACTTTGGGGCAAACTATTGCTTCACTTTCTCAGGGATGTATCTTTTTATTTGGAGAGTAATTTGAGAAGGAAGACATGGCAGGTGCTCTGAACTGGGTTTAAGGAGAAGCACCTATTAACTATTCATAAAATCATGTCAGAGCCTGCTAAGAATGGAGGCTGGTAGATTCTTTCAGGTCATGCAGTAAAGGGAGGTGTCTTCCTGGGGCTTATAGGAAGGGTTTCAGCTCTTTTCTACTTCCAGAAGCATAAATGGACCAAACCCATCATTTCACCAGAAGACCAGAACACCATTGGGCAGCAAACTGGGGATCAGAAGGTCAATGCATCTTAGCATTACATGTATTCTTGCTGCATGGAGCTTGAGAAGAGCTGACCTCTTTTATTTGTGACCCAAAATTTACAAAAACGCTTTGCTAGGTGGTTGATTTGCTCATTTAGCCAGCATTATTGACCACCTACCACTACATGTAGGCAAAACAAACCAAAAAAGGAACACATAGTTGAGTTAGGGGAGTCTCAGAGTCTAGCGGTTAAGGCAAATTAATTCTTCTGTGTGTCAGGGAGCACTATTAAATTCTCTTTGGAAGGAGCTGGATATCCAAAAAAGAGTTCAAAATATACTTTCCACATTACTCTGAATAATTAAAAGATCTGGTTTGAAACTGTGAAAACCTGAAAACATCCTAGAACTTTTCCCTGGAAATGTCTCTGATGAGCTTGACAAGCACGCACAACCTAGCACACCCTTCCTGTTTCCGTGTGTGCTTTTTACACCTGGATGGAAACTTAGGGCACATCTTCAGAGCATGTACAGGCAGGTGTCCCAGGCTCTTCTGCATATTGGATCCTTCTCCGAGAAGAGCTTCTACTTCCTGAGTAAGGGTGACTTTGACAGGCTATGAGCTGTCTCTCAGTTTACAAACAGTATGCTGGCACTCACCCTGCTGCCACTAGGACCTTGTCTGTGCAAAGAGGAAATTCACTGAAATTCTATGGACTTCTATGGATGTTCCCAGAAGCGTGTCCCTGAACTCCTTCTGTAGCCTGAGTGCTGACAGTAAAAAAAAATTAAATACCCCAAATGATTAAGGAGGTTTTCTCTTCATGGGAATGAAAACTCCTTAAGCCCTTTAGACCGTGTGACAACTGGATATCCATGTGAAAAAGAAGGAAATTGTATGCTTACCTCACCTTGTCCACAAAAATTAACTCAAAATTGGTCAGGGAACTAAATATAAGTTCCAAAATTATAAAACTCTTAGGAGAAAATATAGATGTAATTTTTTATGACCTTACATTAGGCGATGGTTTCTTAGATACCACACCAAAAGCACAAACACCTAAAGAAAATAAATAAAGTAGACATCACCAAAATTAAAAACTTTTGTGCTTCAAAGGACACTATCAAAAAGGTGAAAAGAAAACCCGCAGAATGGGAAAAAATATCTACAAATCATGTATCTGATGAGAGTCTAATATCCAGAATATATAAACAACTCTTGGAGTACCTGGGTGGCTCAGTTGGTTGAGCATCTGACTGGCTCAGGTTGTGATCTCACAGTTCTTGAGTTCCAGCTCCTCATGGGGTTTGCTGCTGTCAGCAGGGAGCCTGCTTTGGATCCTCTGTCCTCTTCTTTCTCTGCCCCTCCCCCACTTGCTCTTTCTCTCTCTCTCTCAAAAATAAAACATTTTTTAAAAAATTAAAAAAATAAACAACTCTTACAACTCAACCTTTATAAAAAGACAAATGACCCAATTAAAAAATGGGCAAAGTAGGGGTGCCTGGGTGACTCAGTTGGTTAAGGGTCCAACTTCAACTCAGGTGGCTCAGGTCATGATTTTATGGTTGGTGAGTTCGAGCCCTGTGTCAGGCTCTGTGCTGACAGCTCAGAACCTGGAGCCTGCTTTGGATTCTGTGTCTTCCTCTCTCTCTGCCCCTCCCCTGTGTGAGCTCTGTCTCTCTCTCTCAAAAATAAATAAGCTTTAAAAAAATGGGCAAAGGATTAGAACAGGCGTTAGACAGATAAATGGTTATTAAGTACATGAAGACATGTGCAACGTCATATATTGTTAGGGAAATGCAAATCAAAACTGCAGTAATATACCCACTAGAGTGGCACTAATTAAAAAGGTGGGCCATAATAAGTGTTGATGAGGATGTGAGGGAATTGGAACCCTCATACATTGCTTGTGGGAATGGAAACTGTCTGGTAGGTCCTCAAAAAGTTAAACATAAAGTTACCATATGACCCAGAAATTCTACTTCTACGTATGTACATAAGAGATTTGAAAACATGTTTTATATAAAAAGTTACACATAAATGTTCATAGCAGCATAACACCCCAAAAGTGGAAACAACCCACGTGTCAATAAGCTGATGAGGGGATAAAAAAAATGTGGTATATCCATACAATGGAATGTTACTCAGCCATAGAAAGGAAGTACCGATACATGCTTTAATATGTATGAACTTTGAAATAATTACGCAGAGTGAAAGAAGCAGACACAAAAAGCAACATATTGTACAATTCTACCTATATGAAATGTCCAGAATAGGTAAATATGGAGAGAAAGGTAGATTAGTGGTTTCCAGGGTCTGTAAAGAGGGAGAAATGGAGAGTGATTGATAATAGGTATGGGGTTTCTTTTTGAGGGTGACAAAAGTGTTCCGGGGAGAAAACATGTACTTGTATGCATTGAAAGGGTGAGTTTTAGGGGTGCCTAGATGGCTCAGTGGTTGGGCATCTGACTCTTGACTTTGGCTCGGGTCATGATCTCACAGTTCAGAAGATCAAGCCTGGCTTCAGGCTCTGCGCTGATGGTGCAAAGCCTGCTTGGGATTCTCTTTTTCTGCCCCTCCCCTGCTCGCGTGCGCGCGCATGCTCTCTCTCTCAAAATAAATAAATAAAACTTAAAAGAAGGTGAGTTTTATGGTACTATATGAATAATATCTCGATTTTTTAAAAAAGAAAAAGATCTGGGGCGCCTGGCTGGCTCAGGTGATTAAGCGTCCAACTTCGGCTCAGGTCGTGATCTCACTGTTTGTGGGTTCAAGCCCTGTGTCGTGCTCTGTGCTGACAGCTTGGAGCCTGGAGCCTGCTTCGGATTCTGTGTTTCATTCTCTCTTTGCTGCTCCCCCACTTGTGCTCTGTCTCTCAAAAATAAATAAATGTAAAAAAGAAATTTAAAAAAAAAGAAACAAAGAAAGAAAAATATCTTTAGGCCTAAAATAATAATAAAATAACCATGAACCCTATACAGGTACGTGCTTTTCATACTGTTTATGATAGCCCTACAGACATTCTTTCTTAGCAAAACAGCTCTTCCTGTTGTCTAATTCCATGTTGGTTTTGGAAGTAGTTCACAGAGGCAGGCAGTCTTCCTTCTGAGTCCCAAAGGAGGTGATTCTCACCTCTTTGAAGGTCTTATTTTGGGGCGAAACCCCAGGGCCTTGGCCTTATACTCTCAGATACTTAAGTCAACTGACACACTTTACCATGTGTCCAGGTAAATAGGGTAAGACTCTCATATTTTGTTGTTGTTGTTAAAATAAGAAATCCAACAGGGCCATAGTCCTTTTTCTCATCATGCAGGAGGAAATTGCCAGTGGTGCTTTGATTATGTGATAGAGCACTCTTCTACAAATATGGATACTGTTTAGCATTTAGTATTTGTTCCGTTCAGAATTTATCCAATTGTGTATTCAGAGATGACAATTCTATCACCATTTCCAGGGTTACAAATAATCAAGAAGATAATCAGAGTAATAAGTGATTTTTTGTAGGCCCTAAAAATAATTTAGTCTTAGGAGTTTTTAAAGACCCCTTTGTTCAAATTCTACTTGCAGAGAATATGTTAAAAATGCATACCCACAGAGATCTTGATTTTGCAAAGGAAGATGAAATTGCTATTCTTATGAATGTTTTCAGTGTTAATGCCTTAACAAATCAGGGTTTTGAACTAGTTTTATACCACAAGAAGATATCTCTCAGTATCTGCTGAGGAAAGGGGATATATCATCTCTTTTACGGACTTCTTTTTTCTCAATTATGAAGACGTGCATTTTAAAGGCCACATTCTGGAATTCATTATTCAGCATTATAAAAAAACCCCAGCATGGTAGAGCTAACGTGTAGTGGCAGAAATGGGGTAAGTAATAAAAGCTAAGTAAGGAGTCTAAAGTATTAGTCATTCATATAATCTCTGGGCTCTGATTCATCCTTTAACTTCCTCCCCCACCTCCACCCCCAGCCCATGACACAGCCAAACACAGCACCTGGCATGAATAGTAGTGCTTTTAAATGTATTTTGACAGACTGACTGACTGACTGAATGGATGTCTACATTTAGGCTTACCCTTGTCATAGGAAAGAATTCTCCCCAGAAAATTTAAATTCCTTTGAGCCTGAAGCAATCTGCTTGCCCTATTAAGTGGGTCTTTTGAACCAACTGCTTGTTTCCATAATAGTGGAATTGTAATGATAATTACACACTGGGACAGCCATACCAGTTGTTAAATATTTATGTTCCACAAGTGCCCAACTTTACCTCTCTGGCCCATTTCCTAGGACCCATGAGACCTCCTCATGTTTCTGGCATCAAAAGGGGTTAACACGTGGACAGCAGTTGGCCTCAGGACTGCTTCAGTATTATATCTGACATCTGTGCTGATTGGTCAATGACTGCTCTAAACAGTTATTAAATATTTTGAATTGTTACTACTATGGACAAGGGAAAACTCCATTTTTGTCCTGGGCAACTTACCTTTTCACTTTCCAAGTATCATAGTTCCCCAATCTTTCCCTGTGTATTTATGGCAGATTTTTGTAACCCTGCTAAAGCTAACCCTGCTAGGCCATATATGGCCTAGTCCCAAAGCAGTAACCAGTCATAATTTTTCCTTGTATATATATATATAGTTTTTGATAGTGTGAAGGGGATACACAGTGAATGACATCGCTTGCTCAGACCCACGTTCTCTCTCTCACACGCTTCCTCACACTCTGCACTTCTTTGGGTATATCTGTGTCCCAAGTTTCCCCTTCCAAAAAGTCTCCTTCTGCCCCAGCAATATGCCTTTACTTCTCTGGCCCCTCCACCCTTCCTCCCAACTCTACATACACACACACACACACACACACACACACACACACACACACAATTTAATGGTAATGCCAGAATCCTGCTGGAATTCTGGAATCTCAAGGACATTTAAGAAACTGAGAAAAGCCAAGACTCTTTTTAGAAGGTAGGAAGAGTGAAAGGTAAGAGCACTTGCTAATGAGTGCTTCCCGCCCCCCCTTCCCCTATCATATCCTATTTGTCCTTATTCATTTGCAACCTAATTTCTTTTAGACTATTACTAATTCATCCAACCTACAAATATTTAATGAGCATTGGTGAAATAAGAAGAAATGAGGGCTGATACCTGAGAATGGAAAAGAAGGGATGTGTCTAGTTCCCATGCAGGAGTACCAGCCGAGAGAGTGACTTGGGGCATTACCTGGAGTGGACAGAGCCACAGGGGGTGTCCAAAGAACTTGGGCCAGATCAGAAAAGTCAAATGTATCATCAGCCAAATCCAGGGACAAGTTTGAGGCTTCGACAGCAGAAGCCTGCAAGGGGATGAATAATACAGTGATATTGGAGACCAGGAGCAAAGGCATGAGGGTGAGCAAGCCAGCACTTGTGTGTGAATAGGGTGGAGAAGTATAAAACTCCTCCCACAGGGAACGAGCTCCATACTATGTGAAGGCTGGAGGTGGCTAGGCCTGGAGGAGAGATTCAGGGTTCATGTGCATACAGGATATGTTTTTGTAACTATGGGCCTATTTTATTGCTCAGGGCACAGTAACCAGCATCCTGTGTGAACCATGCACCAAGCACCCAACTCCTAGAAGCAAAGTTCTCTGCCCGGCTCTGTCCCTTTGGCTTATTTTGTGGTTAGCACTCAGGGCATTGACAGAAACGACTTGTGCTGTGTGATTAGAGGATTAGAGCTGTTGTATTTGGCAGGAGATAACCTGACATCTTCTCCAATTACAAAGCCCAAAGTCCCATGTAAAAGGAGCAGAATAGAGTTGCCTTGGAAGTATGACTCTTTCCATATCAACCCGAAGTTGCTGCCTATCTACACCAAACTTCAGTAGTTGAGCAAGGCCACAATTTGGGGACAGGTAGAAGAAGAAGCAGGAGTGCAGGAGTCTATTGACAATACCAGATGAAGTCTTTTTCCTGCTTTTCTATCAATTATTACATTATTATTTCGTGGCAGTGTCTAGCTTATTCAGTATCTGTCATTTTCTTGTTTCTGGTCTCTGCCTTGGATTAGAACCAGATTTTGTTAATTTGTTAATAAATTTAAAATTATTAATTAATTAATATAAATAAATAATATTAATTAAAATTATTGGTTTATTACTTTTACTTTAAACATACAACAGCAGCCTGAGATACCCACAAAATTTAAGAGTTGTTGCTTTTGAGAGGAAAAGCGGATGAGAAGAGGACAAAAGACTTATTTTTTCCAGTATATACCCTTTCGTATATTTTGGATTTTGTAACATGTATATGTATTACCTGTTAAAAATAAGTTAATAACCATATGATCCAATAATACCACTACTGTGTATTTACCCAAAGATAACAAAAATACTAATTCAAAAAGATACATGCACCCCTATGTTTATTCCAGCATAGTTTACAAAGTCAAATTAAGGAAACAGCCCCAGTGTCCATGGATAGATGAATGGATAAAGAAGATGTGATACACACACACACACACACACACACACACACACACACACACACACACAATAGAATACTACTCAGCCATAACAAGGAATGAAATCTTGCCATTTTGCAATAACATGGATAGATCTAGAGGGTATGATGCCAAGAGAAATAAATCAGTCAGAGAAAGACAAATGCCATATGCTTTCATTTATGTGTGGAATTTAAGAAACAAAACAAAAAAAAGAGACAAACCAAAAAGCTGACTGTTTTTTTTTTCAGTATATGAAGTTTATTGTCAAGTTGGTTTCCATACAACACCCAGTGCTCATCCCAAAAGGTGCCCTCCTCAGTACCCATCACCCCCCCTCCCCTCCTCCCACCCCCCCTCAACCCTCAATTTGTTCTCAGTTTTTAAGAGTCTCTTATGCTTTGGCTCTCTTCCACTCTAACCTCTTTTTTTTTCCCCTTCCCCTCCCCCATGGGTTTCTGTTAAGTTTCTCAGGATCCACATAAGAGTGAAAACATATGGTATCTGTCTTTGTATGGCTTATTTCACTTAGCATAACACTTTCCAGTTCCATCCATGTTGCTACAAAGGGCCATATTTCATTCTTTCTCATTGCCACGTAGTACTCCATTGTGTATATAAACCACAATTTCTTTATCCATTCATCAGTTGATGGACATTTAGGTTCTTTCCATAATTTGGCTATTGTTGAGAGTGCTGCAAAAAGCTGACTCTTAACTGTAGAGAACAAACAGATGATTACCAGAGGGGAGATAGGTAGGGGGATGGGAGAAATAGGTAAAGAGGATTAAGAGTACCCTTACCATGATGAGCACTGAGTAATGTATAGAACTCTTGAATCACTATATTGTACACTTGAAACTAATATAACACTTTATGTTAACTACTCTGGAATTAAAATTGAAAAAACGAAAATAAATAAGTTAATTAATTTTTAAAAGCTGCAGCTCAACTTCTTTAGCATTTGATTTCCTAAATGAAAGATATACCTGATCTGCCATTCTCTTCACCTCAAATCTACCAAGAATTTGCTTTTGTTAGTTTCTTCTAAGACAAACTATATTTTCCTTTCTCTAGGATGAGCTGAAATTACTTGGAAAGCAAGGGGCCACATTGCTGTCATGCATTCAAGAACCAGCAACCAAAAGTCCCACCAGAAAACTCAATCCCAATCAGCTAGAGAATGTAGCAACCATGGAAAGGTGAGTGAGAGAGGAGAGGATATGTAGAACTCAATGATCAGAAATAACCAAAAACAGATTGGTACAGTTACTACTGGATCTTGCTGGAGTCAGGAAAGAATAATATTTGAGACAACAAAGGCAAAAAGATGGTATCCATCTACAGAGACCTTTTTGTAAGAATGCTGTCCGCCCCCCCTCCCCCCACCGCGCTTTGTGCTATAACTTTCATCCCAGGATTTCAAGGGAGATGGTAGTGTTTATTTATCTTTATTTCTAAATAGCAGTTCGTTGGGTGCTGTACTTTACACAACTATCGTCTCACCAGTAGAAAACGAAAGGCACATAGGTAAGGTTACCTAGGGACACATTTGAAAGCACAGCAGCTGCATCTGAAGTGAAGTTTCTGCTTCGTTCTGAGGGTATCCCTGATGGAAAAATGGAAAATGTGGGAGCCAGATGAATCATGAAAAAGTCATAGGTGACAGACATGTATAATAAGGAGATTCCCACAATTAATATCACTGACTGGAAACATAGGGGCTATCTACATAAGCCTACATGGACTCATGTGGAAATGAACACTAACCACAATATCACTTTCTCATTCTTTCTTGACAGGTTATTACTTCAATTGGATGAGACAGAAAAAGCCTTTAATCAGTTTTGGTCCGAGCATCACTTGAAGCTTAATCAATGCCTACAACTACAACACTTTGAGCACAATTTTCGTGAGGTGTTATTTTCTTGTGTAATAGAGCTTCCTTTCATGGTTCAGTGACTTTTGGTTCTCTCTTCCCCCTTGGACTATGGATATTGGGTGTCCCCACTAACCCAGCCTGCTCCTTATATTCTTGCTTCCTCATTGATCATTCTCTTCTTCCTTTTTCAGGGGGGTAGCAATGTTCTAGAATCCCATTTTCCTGTTGACATACATGACATTTTGTGTATGGTTTATCTTCCTTTTTAAAAATATTTATTTATTTATTTATTTATTTATTTATTTATTTATTTATAGAACACAAGCAAGCAGGGGGAGGGGCTGAGAGAAGGGAGGAGGGGCAGAGAGAGGAAGAGAGAATCCCAAAAAGGCTCTGCACTGTCATCATGGAGCCCAATGAGGAGCTCAAATCCACAAATCATGAGATTATGACTTGAGCCGAAACCAAGAGTCAGACATTTAACTAACTGAGTCACCCAGGCACCCCGAGGTTTATCTTTCTTTTTGATTGATAATCTGTAAAGGTGGTTTTACTATTTCATCTACATGTATCTCAACACCAAACTCCCTTTTCCACCCCTGCCCCAAGCTTAATCTAAAAGTTAATGAACTTAAAAAAAAATGTATATGTAGATACATAAAAGTCCTGAATCCTGTTTGGATTTTCAAGTTTTCTTAGAGTATACAAACCTATACCTCCAGAGAGGTGCTCATGGCTTATTTCTGGATGTTCTAATGTGTCTTATAGGTTAAGCGTGCCCTGGACAATTTGTTGGCAGAGCAAGCAGAGTTTACAGACATCGGAGACAGTGTGATACGTGTGGAGCAACTTCTTAAGGAACACAAAAAACTGGAAGGAAAAGGCCAGGTTTGTTTTTTGCTGTTTTTATGGACTGGGAAGGAAATTGCTGGGGACAGTGAAAGATCATGTCCACTCATGATTGTTGGAAGGTTGCTGAAGGACACAGGAATGCCCAAATCCTACCTTTCCAGTCACCACACTGCCAGGTAGGGGGAGGGTTCCAGTAGACTTGCCTGCTGGTACAGAAGCAACGGGAGGAAAGGTCATAGTGGGCACATTATCTACTGGCAGGATGTAGGGGTGGGAGTTGGTGGTAAGGAGGGGAAACTTGAAAAGGGGAGACCAGAAAAAAAAACCCAACTAGTTTTATAACAAGCAGAATGGTGAGAAGGAGGAAATTGCTCCACATCAGTTCTGCTGCTACACAGAGCTGGCAAAGCTTTCTCCTTTCAAATGCCCCAAAAGTTGTCAATATCAAACTTGTAAAAGAATACGTGTTTCACAATTCTCATACCAGCATTAGACAGTTTCCCAGATCTGCACACAAGTCAGCAGGTAGGAATGATTCTATTTCAAGTCCTTACAAATTTGGGTTATTACAAATTAAGAAAGCCGAGTCCTCTCTTTCCAGAGAAGTTCTTTTCTGCTATTCTTAAATTAGATTCTCTATATTTTTGTCTCTTGGGGACTATGTCCTTGATGATTAGCACTTCCTTTCTGAGCTAATCTATATGCATGTTTTCCAGATGGTAATTTTGTAATATTAGAGATTTGCTTCAAAAAGTGTGGTCCTCTGGCCAGTGCATAGATGTCACCTGAGTGAGAACTTGTTAGAAATATGGAATATCAGGCACGCCCCCCCAGCTCAGAATCAGAATCTGCATTTTAATAAGATTCCTAAGTGATTGACATGCACATTATAGTTAGAGACATACCCCTCCTGCCAAAGGAGAAGTAACAAATACAAACCAGGTTCACTCTGACCCTAAGAGCTATCAGTTGTGGATTCTGAGCTGGGGGTGCTTCTGCACATGTGTGAATACATGGACCCACCTGTATACCCAGACTCTCACTCAGGAATCTCATCCTTCCCTGTGAGTACTCCTTCTGTTATCAGTGATCATTTGAAGCTAAACATTTTAGTGCTGTAGGCATGAGTGATCAGAAACATTTCTCAAGCAGTGGAAACATTGAATTTTGTGTATGTAATGACTATGTATCTCAGATTCCCCAAGGCAGTCCCAATTTTATGTAATTTCAGTTCTTTTCAAGAGAACTCATTATTTTACTATGTATTTTCACTTATATACATTCATGTATTAGGGGAAAAAAAGCCTCACCAAGCTCAGTCCTTATATTTTGGGTTTGAAAAATATGGTCATAGCATATATATGAATGAAAGTAGCTATTGACCTGAAGGAGTTAATTCATTACCAGGTATTCCTTATCCTAGGTTCCATGGATATGGTGGCAAACCAGGCAGTTAAGACCCTGCTCTCACTGAATTTACATTCTCTCTGGAGAGAGAGAGAGAGAGAGAGAGAGAGAGAGAGAGAGAGAGAGAAAAGTAAAAAGTAATCAAATAAATACTAATGTCAGATAATGACAAATGGTATGAAGAAAATAACAGGATATAAGTGACTGGGGGTGCTACTTTAGCCCAGGTAGTCAGGAAAGGTCTCTCTGAGAAAGTGTCCTTTGAACTGAGCTCTGGATAGCCTTGCAAAGATTTGGGGAATAGCATACAAGGCAGAGAAGTCTCAAGTATGAAGCTTTTGAGGCAAGAATGAGGCTGATGAGTTCAAGGAATGTGTCTGGAACTTAGTGAGCCATAAAGGAACAAGGTGAGAGTGATGATGATGAAGATTGGGTTTTATTTCAGTGGAATCCATTGGAGGATAGTCTGGGTTGGGCTTTAAATCACTGCTGGGTTGGCTGGATCTGCATGACTGCAACCACTTTCTCTCTTCTGCCTACCTCCTTGGACTTGCAATCTTTGGTACATACTTTAGAGGCCGCTGATTAGAGCTAGGGGAGAAACCTATGGTCATGGGACACAGGAATGCTCTGTGAACCCATGATTCATCTTTCATGGGCAAAGTACCTGAACCAGGTAGACTAACCCACTGCAGATGACCTGCAGAGCCCAGGCACATTCGTTTTACCCATCCTGTGCCTTACTTATCCAGATTTTAACTTATTTTCCAAGGGATACAGTAGACCTATTTCTCTGCCTTTAGATGAACCAAAAAAGCTATCCTATCATAACCAGGACCTTTTTAACTGTCTTCCCTCAGACTTCTAAGAGGCAGTGTTTCTCCAGATGATAAAGGCTTGGGTAGCCTTTCCATTTGTCCTGCAAAGTGTTAAAGGAACAAGGTGATGTCTGGCTAGTCTACCAAAACCTGCTTGGGTTTATCCTTCACTCAGTACTCAGGGGTCACCTTCCCTCCTGGCATAGCCACTCACTAATATCTGGGTTGTTGCCAACTTCCTTATTCTGTACAGTGATATCATCCTCATGGGTAACCTCTGAGCCAACTCACTGACCAGACTCCTGCCACGTGCTTACTGAACCCATTCTTTTACCTTTGTCTGGTTTGACAGTTTGGCAGTCTTTTGAGTGCTCGTTTATAATTCTGAGAAACAGTGGTGGTTTCAGCCCCTACTCTTACTTCTTTAAAAGTAGAATTTACTCTAGGGTTTTGGCTGTAAGGCATGTCAGGGCACTTGGTGATGGGTCATCAGGGAGCAGACAAGGACAGAACAGGGGAACCAACCTGATTTCAGCCTTGACCTCTCCCCACACATCCAGGGGCCAGCAGTTACAGTACGTGTTCAAGAAGGCTTGGAACCCAGATCACTAATCTTCTAGGGATATAAATCTAGCTGGAGGGGCATGGCTTTTTTTTTAATGGAAATTTTCAAACACACACAAAAGTAGATCAACTAGTACAATGAACTCCCATGTGTACGCTCAGTTTGAACAGCCATTAACTTTCTGCCTTTCTTGTTTCATCTGGCCCACTTCTCCATATGTATATTCCATTCCTAGGCCATTATCTGTGGGTTCATTCTGGGTTCCTTGACACAGAGCATCACCCTTTCTCATCATTTTCTTTCACAGTAGACACTTTCATCTGTCATAGCAGTAGAATATGGGGAAAAATAAGCTGTTATTACAATAAGGGCTTCTGAATTATATGCTGCAACTTGACCATCTAGCATTCTGTAATTCTTGGCATCTCAAAGATGATAGGCTGGCTTGTGTTCAGAACACCAGATTTCAGCCATTTCTTTCTCATTATTTCTTTTGCTTTGGTGGGTTTTCACCGGATTTTCTTCAGCAGAAGGTGTATAGACTAAAAAGCTGCAATTTGTGTGTGGGGGGTGGGTTACAGCAAAGTTCTTTGAAGGCACCTGAAGGATTTAACAGTCATGGCTGTGCAGCCATCATTTATAGCACATGCAAGGAGGCCAAGAGGCCTAGGAGGCGACAAGACACAGGCGTTGGAGCCAGACAGGAGTGGATTAAAATCTTTGCTCTAACAACCACCAGTTGTGTGCCCTTAGTCAAGTTTCTTAGTCTTTCCGAACACATCCCCTCATCTTATAAACTGTTAATAATCATTCCTGTTACCTGTGAAGATGAAATGAGGTAGAGATTTCATAAGGATTGAGTGCCTGGAGCATAGTAGATGATCAGAACCTGGAAGCGATTATTATTACCCATTCATTTCAGTACAGTGATCTTCTAGCCATCCAGTGTGGCTCCTGAGCTATATGTATGGATCTTTTCCCAAGACCCATCTGGACCACCTATTCACACCTCTCTTCCAACATCTCGGTGTTTTAAGAACAGTTCTGAAGGGTGAGATGCTGCATGCCAAGCAAAGGGCAGGGTGTGATCACTACAAAGCACTTGGGAAATTTCCTGTGGCGAAGTTTCCTAGGCCCAGAAAACTTGTGCTATTCTTTTTTTTTTTTAATTTTTAAAATGTTTATTTATTTTTGAGAGAGAGAGAGAGAGAGGGAGAGAGGCAGAGTGTGAGCAGGGAAGGGGCAGAGAGAGACAGACACAGAATCTGAAGCAGGCTCCAGGCTCTGAGCCATCAGCACAGAGCCCAATGTGGGGCTGGAACTCACAAGTGAGGAGATCATGACCTGAGCCGAAGTCTGAGTCTTAACTGACTTAGCTACCCAGGCACCCCAAATTTGTGCTATTCATAATAAATTTGGCAGCTGGACTTTTAAAAAAAGGCAACAGACTTCCTTGCGAAGTTTTCACGTTTCTATATTTGACTAGAATCAGACAGGTTGATAAACCCAATGAAAATCAGAATTTGATCAGCCAAATGAGGTCTCTAAGCCTAGGCAGAACAAATGCAGCCATTTTTCTGTGTGTGTGTTGGTCAGAACTAGATTCTGGAGCCAGACTGCCTGAGTTTGAAACCTGTCTCTTCTCTTTCCTACCTGGGTCACTTTGGACCATTTGTGCCTCTACTTCCCTTTTGTTAAACAGGGCCTATGTCAAAGGGTCTGTGGTAAGGAGTAAAAGAAACAGTCAACTTAAGCATTCAGAATAGTGCCTGGCCTATAGTAAGGTCTCCATGAATATTAGCTATTTTCATTAACATCACAGAGGTAGTGGGGCAAACTGTGCTACGGAATGTTTCCTATGTTCAACCTGCAGTGGCTGAGCGGTTCTAGTAAGAGTGTCTCATTCATTCTTCATTCATTTTGCAAATATTTGTTGATCTTCTACTACTATATACCAAGTGCTGTTCTAAGTTATGAGGACACTACAGTGAGCAAAACAGTTAAAAATCACTGCCTGAGGAGTTAGCACTCTGACCTTTTCTATGCAGTGGTGACCATCTGGCCTTTGCTGGGCAGACCAAATGCACTGGGTATTTAAACCTGAGTTCTTTTAAATAGCTACTGCTTGATTTGTGTCACTTTATTCCCATATCATTACTCAGTTTTGTTTTGTACAACAATCATTTATTCCTAAGTACCTAATATGTTCCCCATGGCACGTTTTAGGCTAAATAAGAGCTGGTTCATGCTCACAAGGGTCTGCGGCATTAGCCCAGGCAATAGATCAGTGATCACAATATAGTGAAGTATGTGCTCTGATCAAGAAAGGCACAGAGTGTTATGGGAGCACAGAGGAGAGGCATCAAAATTAAATGGTGGGGTTAGAGAAAGCCTCATGGAGAAGGTGAACTCTGATGGGTGATGTACAGTTAGCTCCAGAGGAGTGTAGGTGTATCAGGAGGTGAGTTGGGGGTGGGGTGCGGGGTAGTGGTGAGAGAAGGATGGGGCTTTCTAGGCAGAGGGAGCAAGCAGAGAAGGCATGGAGGCCCAAAGCTGCCTGAATATTTGGAGAACTATGAACAGGTCATTAGTTGGGTTACAGTTGGGGGTGAGGAGATGGAGGAGGGAGAGGCACAGGCATGACCAGGTAATGAAAGGCTCTCTGCATTGCTCAGAAGTTTGAACTTTTCTCATGAAGACTGTGGGGATCCAGGGAAGGTTTTGAGGTGTGGCAGTGATGTAGACATGATGAGACGCTATAATGGAGTTGCTGTTTCATCAGAATTATGGAGCATGATTTGAAGGAGAGCCTGAAGGAAAGCAAAGAGACCAGCTGTCCTGGTCAGAAAGCAAGAAGGCAAGAACAGACAGTTCTTGCCCTGGAGAAGGGCTCAGAATTCGATGAAGTTGTTAAGAAGGATATGGGCTCTGCAGAGTTTGGTGAATGACTGGCCCAGGAAAGGGGCAGTGTTTTTGAGATTGTTGAAACCATAAACCACTGTAAGTTGAGAGAGGGGCAGGGTCATCACCTGGAGTCATCATAACTCCTTGTGTTACTATAAAAAGTTAAACTAGGGCAAATGCATCTTACTGGAATGCTTAACGTAGTCACGAGGGTGCACATGGCCTCTCAGCTCCTGGAGACCTTTGGAAGCATGGAAGTCATCTGTGTTGACTCACGGGTCAATGTTTTTTCACACAATTCCAGCCAAGTATATCACTATATCTTCTAGTTCACTGGCTAATAACATTTTATTGATCAAATATTTATGAGGTGCTTCTAAGTGTTTTCATGGAACTTACGTATTGGTAGTGGTGGGTGGAATATGAGAGAATCATATGTTAAAGTAAACAAAGAAGATACTTTCAGGTAGAGGTCAAGCGCTGTTAAAAAAAAAATGAAAACGAAGTGAGAGAGAGGGCCTGGGTGGGTGTGTTGCCGGGAGTGACTTAGATACAGTAATCAGGGAAGGTCCTGTGAGGAGGTGAGCCAACCTGGGAGAAGCATCCAAGGGAAGGACCCTGAGACAGGGGCTAGTTTGGTTGCCAGCCTTGTTTAAACCATCCCTCCTACCTGGATTACTACAGGAGACACCAGCTGGCCTCGCTGGTTTGCCTCTTCTCTGCTGTTCTCAACACTACAGCAGGAGCCATCCTTTTAAAAATATGAATGAGATCCTCTCTTCAGAACCCTCCAGTGCTTCCCACATCATAATGAGTAAAAGCTGAAGTGCTCACAGTGGCATCAGGGCCCTCCCCAATCCAGTCTCCCTCTTTCTTCTGATTATGTCTCCTACTCCTTTCCTGTTTGCTTTCTCTGTTCCAGGTGGCCTCCTCCTGCTGCCTGAATATGTCAAACATGTCCCTACCAAGTACAGCATGGGTTGTTCCTCACCTCAGGCCTTGACTTTTCTGTGTCAGGGGTTCCCAGGGCCACACTCAGACTTGAAGATTTGCTAGGAGGACTCATAGGACTCAGCACATAATTGTACTCGTGGTTATGATTTATTACGGTGAAAAGATACCAAGCAAAATCAACATGGGAAAAGTGCATGGGGCAAAGTCTGTTGGGAATCAGATACAAGCTTCCAAGATTCCTTTTCCAGTGGAGTCCCATCAGATGATCCCCCCAGCAAAGGATTGTGACACTATTGTGAAATGTTGTCTATCAGGGAAGCTCATTCGGGGCTCAGTGCCCAGTTTTTATTGGGGGCTGGTCACATAGGTATCTTCTGCCTGGCATATACCAGAATTCTCTACTCCCAGAAAGAAAGCAGGGGTTTAGTGTAAAGCATATTGTTTGTACAAATGGCACAGTGAGCCATTCTTATCAGGGGATGGCAGGAACCCTCCTGACATTCCTAGATGGCACCCAAGGCCTAACCTTACAAACAGGCCTTGCAAGGGCAGTGGTCTCTGTCTTGCTATGCTAATGCTTTGGCACCACTTGGATAGCACCTTCTCAGTGAGTCCTTCTCTCACCATCCTACTTAAAATAACTCCTTACCAGCACTCCCTGCCCTTCTCTCCCGATTTGATCTTTCTCTATAGCACTCATCACCAATTAAGATATTATATAATCTACATACCTAATTGTTGATTGCCTGTGTGTTCTATTAACATGTAAGCTTCATGAGGGCAGGGATTTTAGCTGCTTTACCACCAAACCGCTAACATGACAGTGTTTGGCATTTGGAAGGTCCTCAGTAATATGTGATGAATGAATTAAAAACAGAAAAACATGGCACATGTGGTTAGAACAAAGCAAGCCATGCAGGGAGAGGTAGGAGGCGTGGTTTCTGGTCAGATGAATTCAGAGCAGAGTGGGATCCTGTGAGTCCCATGAAGGGGTTTAGATAAACATATTTGTTAAAGTTTCATGATCCCTCAGAGTTGTCCAAACCAGATCTTTACCAGTTTTCCAAATTCAGCTAACTCTACTCTCTCCTCATGTCACATATCTGATCCTTTTACTTTTCCATTTAGTTTACAGGAGAATTCAGAGTCTCCAGTTCTGGTCAGTATAACACTTCATGCTCTTCTGCCAAGAACTTATCACAGTTGTAATAATTGAATTACGGGTATAATTTATTTAATAAGCCGAGTTCTCCATTAGACTGAAAATCATGGCTTGTTACCACTAGAGTCTCAGTGCCTCACCCAGAACTCAACAAACATTTGAATGAATGGCTTGCTCTTCTTCAAGGTGCAGGTGACCCTGGACTAGGCTAGACTTCCTGGAGACTTCAAACTGCCACAGAGCTTTCCCAGGTTCCCCAGCTCCGACTCTCAGCTTAAGACCTGAATCAACATCTCCCTAAGTTGTTCCTGGTTTGGAGCACACGGTAGGCAAATATCAGCCTCACCATGACCTGGCTTCTGATGCTTGGTTTTGGACGTTCACTTCACAGGAGCCCTTGGAAAAGGCCCAGCTGCTTGCAGTAATTGGGGACCAGCTCATCCAAAGCCACCACTATGCAGCAGACTCCATCAGACCCAGGTGTGTAGAGCTCAGGCACCTCTGCGATGACTTCATCAATGAAAACAAGAAAAAATATGACATTTTAGAAAAGTCCTTGGAGTTGCATAGACAACTGGACAAGGTGAGCACAACAAAGCCATGACCTGATGTTTGCTAAATTTTCTGCAAAACAGTCTTAATCATACTCATCCTCCCTGCCCCACAATATTGCTGAGAGGATAATGTACTTCTTATGAAATAGTGCTCAAGAGGCATTAAAAGCTGTGAAGATTCTAGGTCATAGAGGCATTGGAGGTAAAAGTGCCCGCACCATCCCACCATATCCCATTAGAATGAACTAACATTCATTGTCCTCTGTGTAGACCTGGACTTAGAGCGTGTTTTGGCCCATGGGACATTTCTTGATTCCCCTTCAGACAGAGAGCCAAGCACTATATTTGCAAATTGCTTCTCATATATAGGCATCATATTATTAATCCTTTTGGAGAAACTGAAGTACTAATGACCATTATACACTCCTACCTACCATTTATTGAGTACCTACTATGTTCCTGCCAGAAGTATAATTATGTCATCTATTTAATCCTCAAGACAACCTGTGAGGAATGTATTAATGGCATTATTTTACAGAGGCAGAAACTGATATCCATCATGGGGAAGTCAATGGTTCACAACATTTAATACATGAGAATCAGTTTGCTATAATTGCAGATTCTTTAATGTACCATTCTGAAGACTCAGATTCAATAAGTCTAGGATGATGCCCAGGAATCAGTATTTCCGCCAAGTCCCCAGGTGATTCTGGTGCAGGTGGTACAGGGACAACACTGAGAAACTCTGGGATAAGTGACTGCTTACAACATACCTGGGGTAAAAATAGGGGATTGCAGATTTGAAGTCAGGACTGCCAAATTCCAAACCTGAGGCTCCTTAGATTAGACAGCAACACTGTGTGCAGAGGGCTCACAGGGAATGGGTGGAGCTCTGGTGCCCTTCAGTGGTGATCTCTGAGGCAGGTGCCCGGTCAGCAGGGGCAGTGACTTCTGGAGCCTTCCCTGTCAGCTGTTTGCAGGCAGCATGTGGCTCACGGCCATGAGTCAGCATGCTCCATTCCCATAACTGTTTCTCTCTGATAGCCAGGGGCACTCGCCCAGGCTGTTTATATCATCCCAATGCCAAAGGGATTTTAGTATCAATGAAATACAGCTGTTCCAGAAGCAAGTGGCTCCTAAGGGCCTGGTGCACAGTCTGTCCTGTGTGCTAAACTCTGCAGGATCAGCTGCTGTTTTTCTCACTCCATATCTGCTCTAGAGATAATAGCCTAATGCTGGTGTGTGTGTGTGTGTGTGTGTGTGTGTGTGTGTGTGTGTGTGTGTGTCTAGGAGAGCAAGCATCTGCTGTGACTCTGCAGAAGACCCCAGCTTAATGTTTTCTGCAGATCTAGGTATGTTTTAAGAGAAAGTTTTCACATTATATATTAAAGCATGATTTATATTATTTTGAAAGTCCAAAAATGTAGGAAGGAGAAGGAAAAGGAAAAAAGTTTCTTATGGGCATCTACACATGCCATCCCCCTCCTTATCCCTACACATTGGTAATCATTAATTTTTAAATATCTTTATTTTGTTTTGTTATTCTAAACGTAGTACACATTCAGCATAAGGAATTTAGGGAAAAAACATACAAACTTAAGTTGCCTATAATTTTCCCACTTAGAGATAACTACTCTGGAGTGCTCCCTTTTGTTCTTTTTCCCCCTGTATAGTTATTTTACATAGCTCTTCAGGTCACATGGTAAATGGAAATGCAGATGTGCTTGCACTGGCAGCCTCTTTATACATAAATATTCTGGCAGCACAAGGGTCCCTGTCTTTCTGTTTAAGTCTTTAAAAAATTAAATTGTTAGAATTCATCACCTGACTTCATCCAAGCATTCTGGAAAAAGTTTGAGTATTGCTGTTGTGAGTTACAAAGCTTTGCATTCTTCGATGCTTCCCTAGGAAAGACAAATACCAGTAAATGCAAATGTGGACAGAGAAAAGTAGTGTTATTGTTAAAAGGGATGTTCCCTTCCCTAGGAAGACTTGTAGAGTCCAGGTCTAATATCTCATTTGTCACCCTATGGTCTTGTAACCAGTTAGGATGCACAATGAATGGCCTAGAATGTAAACCTGAAAAGTCATTGGTTACATTTCTCCACAGTTAAACCAAGCTTAGGAATACCTAACTCTCTTCTTTTGGAGATGTAGCAATTACTGTCTGTGGAAGAGAGAAGAATGTTTATACGATTTTTTTTTACTGACTGGATGACTTTCCTGAGATGTGGACAGATGTAAAATTAGTTTGGGCTTGTCCACCTTATAGTTGCATTGACAGTGGTTAGACCTCTGAAGTTTATGTTGTCCCATGACAATTTCCTGTTGTCATAGGATCCTTCTAGACCACAGATGAGCTCAGACCTCCTGAGGGTTGTGGTCAGGCTGACTGCATAGGGCACTGTGTTTCTTTTGAAAAGGTCAGCCAATGGTGTGAAGCAGGAATCTACCTTTTGGCTTCCCAAGCTGTAGACAAGTGCCAGTCACGAGAGGGAGTTGACGTTGCCTTGAACGACATTGAGGCATTCCTGGGCACCGCGAAGGAGTACCACTTGCCCAGCCACATGGAGTTTTACAGCCAGTTCGAGTTGATACTCACCCTTGACCTAAAGGTAATGTTTCTGGGTTATTTTAATCTTGTGGTTGGAAAGAAGCACTGGGGGCCTTTTGACTATTGCTTAAGAAAGTCCGGGTAGGATGTACTGAGCAGGTTCACCAATTCCTGTGTTCTGAGGTGGCCTCTTAGACTCTTGGTCTGTGCTTCCTGGCAAATACCCTTCACAGTCTCACCCAAATATCACTCTCAGTCATTCGTTTCTCTACAAATACTCATCAGCATCTCTGATATACCACATACTGTGCTGAGGGCACAGCAATAATAGACATGGTTTCATCTCTGATGGAACCTAATAAGAGAGGCTGACATTAATAAATGTCAAACACAAAACATAAGAATGTGTTACAAGTTAAGATAAGTGTTCTGGAGGAGGGATTTGGGATCCTGCTGAGCATGTGATAGAAAAACTTGACCTGGACTGAGAATACTTGAGCCAAGGCCTGGAGAATGTGTAGAGATGATGGGGGAGCCTTTCCAGATTAGAAGTAACAGCATGTGCAGAGGACACAGGCCTGGAGGGAGTCTGTTACAAGTACAGAACCCAAAGGTCAGGGTGGCTGGAGTACAGAGAGCAAAGGAAGGGTGTTTGGGGTGAGATAAGAGAGGGGCAGATGAGGTGGGCTTTGTGGGCCATCTTAAGGAGTTTGGTCTTTATTCTAAGAACAGTGGGAAGCCACTGAAGGATTTAAGCAGGGGAATAACTTGATTGGATTTGCATTTTGAGAGGAGCACTCCTCTGTGAAGTCAGCAGAATTCTGTATGGCACACCTTCCTCTGCGATTCCCACCACCTTGTATGTATCTCTTCAGTAACACCTTCTTTACTTCTTTGAGTCACGGGCCTCTTTTGAGTCATGGAATCTGATTCATATACTTTCAGGACCAGCATACTCAAAGTGATTAAAGAGAGTTTGATATAGGCACTTTTTACAAAGATATGGCAGGATTTAGGGAACCCAATAAGGATGGTGAAGGTCCCTGGGGCTAGCAAGAAAATGGAACCAGACCACCCATAAGCCTAAAGAGCAAAGGGGAACCCAAGAAGCACTGTAGCTGTGACTGTGACAGGCAGCTAGTAAGGGTTGTGGCCTTGGGCAGAGGAATGCAACTATTAATGGAGAAATATATATCCCTACTCTCCTCTCTCCCTCTCTTGGATGTCCAGGTAGTGCTTCCCCTTGGCCAAACCAACTAAAAGCCCATAGGCAAGTGAGCCTATCCAACAGAGTCCATACAGGTCAGCTTCCTGGGACACAAAGCAGGGAAAAGAAGACATAGTAGAGTGACAAATAGGGAATATCCAGCATATGTAACTTTTATAATTAATTTTATGGGATGCCCTAAAGCCCATCCATGAATTCAGGCTAAGAGCCTTTGCTGTAAAATGTTGTATACCACACTACATTCTACTTATTTATTTTAAAAATTAATTAATTAATTTAATTTTAGAGGAAAATTAATTTTCCTCTAAATTTTAGTGGGAGGGAGAGAGACAGCCATCAGGGGAGAGGGGCAAAGGGAGAGAGACAATCTTAAACAGGCTCCATGCTCAGTGTGGAGCCTGATGCTGGGCTCAATCTCATGACACTCGGATCATGAGCTGAGCCGAAATCAAGAGTCAGATCCTCAACTGACTGAGCCACTCAGGCATCTCTATTTATTTATTTTATTTTTCTTTAAGTTTATTTATTTATTTTGAGAGAGAGTGAGAGTGGAGGAGGGGCAGAGAGAGAGGGAGAGAGAGAATCCCAAGTAAGCTCCCCACTTTCAGTGCAGAGCTCCATGTAGGGCTTGAACTCATGAACTGTGAGATTATGACCTGAGCCAAAATCAAGTCAGACATTTAATGGACTGAGCCACTCAGGCTTCCCAGCTACTTATTTATTTTAAATGTCTGTCTTGCTTATTACACTGGGAGCTCCTGAAGGGCAGGAGCCTCATCCACCCCTGCATTCTTGTGCCTAACCTTTGCCTGGTGTCCAATTTATATTTATTGAACAAGTGGGAAGGCAGGTGACAGTGGGCAGATTACAGTGGGGGTAGCTCAGTATGGTGTTGTATGTTAATGATGTTCTTTCCCTTAAACCTCTTGGTGGTAAGCTGTGATCTTGGTAAGGGGTGGGGGATGTGTAGGCAGATACCCTCCCCCAACACAAAGATCCTTCTACTTCCTTGCAGAAGGAACAAAGACAAGGCCCATCTGGTGTAGGTTCTACATTGCAGACCCAGTATTGGTAGCTCCAGGTCAGGTTCCTAAGGCAGATCTGTCTCACCCAGCTCCAACTCCATTAGTTGCTCAAATAGGTGTATCAGGTCCACCAGGGAGATTTGTAGCCACAGCTGCTGTGCTGCCCAACTTCAGTGAACTTTCTGACCATACCACCTACCAGGAAATGGATAAAACTTAATAAACCACCTCTGAGAAATATGCAGAAACATGAAGGAAGGAGAGGATTATAAGAGAAATATTTTTCAAAAAATCCTGTAGGTCATATGGATTAAAACATCTCCAAAGTCCATCTTTACTTCTTTTGGTTTGGAATAAAATTTTAGGTTGTAAAATTTAAATATCCTGTTGTGTCAAAGAAAGTTTTGTCCACTGAGAAGTAATGACTTTATTGTCAAAACTGGTACTCTATACATATAAAAATATTCCTAGATATATGTATATGTAGATATGGTACAGACACATGTATCTTTTTACTTTGACAGTTGAGATAGCCTAGAAGCAAAGAGACCCCTCCCCCCCGCCCACCCACGCCAGTGAGCACACCTAGCACCGAGATCTTGGTTTCTAATACCATTCTTCAGTAAAGGAGACCTAGGCTTCTTAGAGAAATGGCTGATTCTAGGGCTGGGGCAGGAAATACGTAAGGTGATCTTACAGCATCTTGTAGTGCCGGAATGAACTACTAAAAATAAAACAACAAACCATAGTGATGGGATATAGGCAACAACTGAAAAGAACTGATGACCAATGCTAGAACAGTTAGAACAATAAAATCAATAAAGTACTATTGGATTACATCCCCAAAGAAATTATATATCCATGAATCCATCCTGATATGAATAAATGATGGAATAAATAAATAAATGGGGCAGATGAGACTAATCTCCTATGAAGAATTCCAAATTATTTATGTAGATACTTTGCTCTTGAGGAGGTAGAATATAGTTTTCCAGCCCTTAAATGTGGGCTGTACATAGTGACTTCCTTTCAAAGAGTATAGAACAGAGAAGGAGAAACAAAAGTGAAGTGACTTTACACACAGGACTTCAGCCAGGTGACCAAGGTCAATATCAACAGTGTTGTCAAGTAGATATGAAGTACCCTCGATATGATGGATGAACATGGTACTTTACTTCCATGGTCTTACCCCCAAAGCCTATAACTCCAGTCTAATCATGAGAAAAACATCAGATAAATCCCAGTTGAGAAACATGCTACAAAATATCTGACCAATACTCCTCAAAATAGTCAAAGTCATCAAAAATCAGGAAAAGGTGAGAAATTGACACAGCCAATAGGAGCCTAAAAAGTCATGACAACTACATGTAAGTTGGTATCCTGGATAGGACCCTGGAGGGAACAGTACATTAGGTAAAACTAAGGAAATCTAACTATAAAGTATGGACTTTTATTTAATAATAATTATAATAATTTTAATTATTATTATTGTAATTATAATTTTAATACTGAAAATAACATATCAACAATGTTTTATTAATTGTAAGAAATGCACCATACTAATGCAAACTGTTAATAATAGTGGAAACTGGGTGATCTATATGGGAATTCTCTGTACTATTTTGTAATTTTTTTGTAATTCTAAAACTACTAGAAAAAATAAAATTTATTTCTAAAACACTAGTACTCCATGTCTAAACAGTTGAATCTGTTACATTTAAGACATGGTAATCATCATGGTAAGTGGTAAATCATGGTAAATCATGGTAAACTGCTGTTCTTGTAGCAGCCACCTTGTCTGTCTGAGGCTCTTCAAGTGCCTTTCTGCACTATCCTCTTAGTGCTGCTGTTTTGATTTTTCTCCTTCCTTTGCTTTCACTGCCCAGTTTAGGTAATTAAACAATCGCAGTAACAAGTAGCAAAATTCAATTCTTTAAATATTCACTGTGTGGGGCAGGGGGCACCTGGGTGGCTCAGTTGTTTAAGCATCAGAGTCTTGATTTTGGCTCAGATCATGATCTCACAGTTCCTTGAAATGGAACCCAGAGTCAGGCTCTGCACTGACAGCTCTCTCTCTCTCTCTCTCTCTCTCTCTCACAAAATAAACAAATTAACATTTTTTAAAAAAGAACAGAAATTAAAAAAATAAATATTCACTGGGAATCCAGTTTGTGCTTTATTCTGGGAATACAATAATGAAAGTCACAATGCCCATAATGAAGGTGCTGGCAGTTTAGTGGAAGACAAACGTGTTTCCGGTAAGTGTGTGTTGGTCCAAGAGCATGTGGAATGGAAGGGATAGTGGGGCACGTAGAGGAGGCAAAGGTCAGCTCAGCCTGAAGAAGAAGAAGACATCATAGGAGAAGATGCCTAAATTTGGACCACATAGGAGTTTTTAAGGGAGAAAAAGCAGAGGGAGGAAGAAGAGTTGCAAAGGCAGAGAGGCTGGAAACAAGAGCATTTGGTAACTGCCGCCCCTGGAGGCGGGAGTGAGGGGTGGGAACTAGTGGAGGTTAGACTGGAGGGAAATCAGGGTCAATTAATGAAGGGCCTAGTGAGGAGTCATGGACCCCTCCATGAGGAGTCTGGACTTTGTCCTGAAGCAGTGGGACGCCCCAGCAGGGCTTTTAAACAGGGAACTTGTATGGTCAGACTTACATCCTGGAAAGATAATTCTGATTGTGGTATGGAAAATGGATTTGCAAGTAAAAAGAGTTCAGAGGAACGGAGGAGATGCAGTTGTTAATCTTGCACCGGCTCTCCTTCACCTGAGTTTAGGAATTTAGGGTCTCGTCTGACCACCTGACCATTTCTAGGGTTTACCATGGGATCTTCAGGAAGAGATGCAAAAGGGCAAGGGTGATTCAGGTCCTGTCTAGTCCAAGTGGTGAGCCACTGGGCTCCAGCATGTGGCACTGACCTCACATCAGAGCTGTATACCATACATGAACAACTTGACATTCTTTCAGTCAGATTTCTTGATCTTTGTGCAACAGTTAATGCCTATGTCTCAGTTTCCGTTTCCTCAAGCTTATCATTGGGCTGTCTCATCACCATCCCTCCAAAATGCAAACTGACATTGCTATCACCCTGACATAAAGGGATTTGGTTTCTTTTGGGATCTGGACTCATAGCTGTGTTGTCAGAACCTCTAGTCCACTGTACAGCAAGCTTCCTGAGACCAGTCACACGTTTTCTGAAGAGACCTTTTAAACACAAGCCCCACCTTAATTTAGATTGGGGGTCAGCAAACTACTGCCTGTGGGCCAAAGCTGCTTGCCACTTACTTTTAGAAATAAAGTTTCATCAGAGCACAGCCACACTCATTCATTTATGTAGCATATATTATCTATGACAGCTTTTATGGTACAATAGCAGAGGTCAGTAGTTGTAACAGAGACCAGTGTGCAAAGCCTGAAATATTTACTGTTTGGTCCTTTACAGAAAAATTTTGCTGATCCCTAGTCTAGACCAGCACTGTTGAATAGAAATGTAACTCAAGCTCTCTACGTGACTTAAGATTTTCTAGTAGCCACATTTAAAAAAGCAAAAAGAAACTAGTGAAATCAACTTTAATAATGTCTTGTTTAACATATGTCCAAAATATTGTTTCAATATGTAGTCAATATCAAAGTTAATAATGAGATATTTTACATTCTTTTTTTCATACTATGTCTTCAAAATCCAGTGTGTATTTTACACTGATAGCACGGCTCAACTCAGACCAGCCACATTTTAGACCCTACAAGGAGTAAGACCGGCACTAGACCTTGGAGTAGACGTCAGCCTTGACAGGACTCTGAGGCCACAGTTGTTCCATAGCTGATGTGCCAGTCCTCCCTCAGGGCTCTTGGCTCTTTCCCTCAGAAGATGGCCCAGCATAAAAAAGACAAATGTAAGGGTGCCTGGGTGGTTCAGTCGGTGAAGCGTCTGATTTTGGCTCAGGTCATGATCTGATCTGAGCCATCAGATCATGAGTTCAAGACCTCATAAGTTCAAGCCCTGCATCAAGCTCTGTGCTGACAGCTCAGAGCCTGGAGCCTGCTTCAGATTCTGTGTCTCCCTCTCTCTCTCTGAGCCTCTTCCTCTCACACCCTATCTCTCTCAAAAATAAATAAGCATTTAAAAAACAAACAAAAAAGACAAATGTACTTTTCCAGTTGCAAAACGTGGCAACCTCCTCCCTGAGTGTGCTGAGTCTGTACTTTCAGAATTAGGCACTCTGGAAGGCTTGTGGTGGTGGAGTTCTTCTAATTCTGGGTCCTTTCTTTGGTGGTTTAAATCATACAGGAGACGGATGTCATGACAAAGACTACCCACTTCCCTTGACCCACCAGAGCTGGAGGGATGTCATACTGGAAGCAAGGCCAGAAGAAACGTATTTTGCAGAATTTAGGCCTTGGTGAAACTCGGAGACCTCCAAGTCTTGTTTTTAGTTCTTTTGAACCTCTGTCTTAGAGCATATAGTCAGTTATGGGAATGTCTGTGAGTTTCATCTTTCCCCTGATTTTTTTTTTTCAGTTTATTTCTTTACTACTTATAGAGAAGGGGTCATACAGAATAAAGTTTAAATGTTTATCCTTGGGTGGTTCCCTTGATCCTGCCTCAGGATGTAGCCAACTCTTTCCTCCAGAACACTTCAACTCTTTTCTCCATCAGGGCTTTTATTCAGGATACACCTCTTATTTTGAAATCCTCCTGTTTAGAAAAGTGGCCTGATGCCCTTCATTCATAGTCTATGGCATCCTCTTCCACTATTTTCATTCTTTTTTCTTAAAATGTTTTATTTATTTTTGAGAAAGTGCAAGTGGGGGAGGGGCAGAGAGAGAGGGGAACAGAGAATCCCAAGCAGGATCTGTGTGGACAGTAGTAAGCCTGATGTGGGGCTCAAACTCAGGAATCATGAGACCATGACGGGAAGCAAAGTTGGAAGCTTAACAGACTAAGCCACCCAGGTGCCCCTATCCTCTTCTACTATTAATGGACATGGCTTAGTGAACATTTATCTACTCAATATATATTTACTGAGCACTACTCTGTGCTGGGCAGTGTTCTAGGCATGGAGATATGGTGGTGAAAAGGATATGATCATTGCCCATAAGGTGAGAGATTCAGACTCTTAGAAGCATAATTCCGGTGCAAGGCAAGTTGTGCAATGATTTGCATATGGATGGAAGGGTCACCTGAAGGAGGAGGGGTTGGAGGAGGAGGGGAAGACAAGAGAAAGGGAATGCTTCATGTCGTCAGACTCAGTGCAGAGTGACCTGGTCATGATTTGCTTTTGTTTCTGCAGGCCAAAGCCCAGGAAGTCCTGCAGAAGCTGGGTGATGTGCAGGAAATATTTCACAAGAGGCAAATGAGTCTGATGAAACTGGCAGCCAGACAGACTCGCCCGGTGCAACCCGTGGCCCCTCATCCTGAGTCTTCCCCAAAATGGGTGTCACCGAAAACCAGCCAGCCCTCCACCTTGGGTAGGTTATTTAGAGAGGAAGCTTCGTGCCTTTATGTTTCATCAGTGCTCATGAGGGTTGAGATTGTGATTGCTTAAGATGCATAATGGTTGTTGTTTTGACAAATATTATTTAAAATAAACTACAGATGTGGAAGAGTACAGGCATTGAAGACTTTATAGAGTTAGGTAAAAAAACTGAGTGCCTGGATACAAGGAGACCTCACAGTCTAGAAGAGGAATAATATACATGTGCAAACAACATCAGCATAAAATAGTCTCCATTAAGGACCTTTAAAATGCTTACAAGATTCTATTAGCAATGGAGTGGTAAAGTTTGGAAAGATAAAAACAATAGATAAGTCCTTACACCCATCCTGCATGGTCTTCATTACTATAGCTTACTAGTAAGCCTTGAGATCAGGTAGGGTACATCTTCTAACTTTGTTCTTTTTCAAGACTATTTTGGCTGTTTTAGATTCTTTTTATTTCCATATAAATTTTATTTTATTTTTTTTAATGTTTATTTTATTTATTTTGAGAGAGAGAGAGAGAGAGCAAGCGGGTGGTGGGGGCAAAGAGAGAGGGAGAGAGAGGATCCCAAGCAGTCTCTGCACTGTCAGCACAGAGCCTGATGCAGGGCTCGAACTCACAAAACATGAGATCATGACCTGAGCCGAAATCAAGAGTCTGCCCCTTAGGGGCACCTGGGTGGCTCAGCTGGTCAAGTGTCTGACTTTGGCTCAGGTCATGATCTCACCATTCATGGTTTCGAGCCCCGCATCAGGCTCTGTTCTGACAGCTCAGAGCCTGGAGCCTGCTTCAGATTCTGTGTCTCCCTCTGTCTCTGCCCCTCCCCTGCTCATGCTCTGCCTCTCAAAAATAATGTTTAAAAAAATGTTTTTTAAAGTCTGCTACTTAACGGACTAAGCCCACCCGGGTGCCTCCCATTTAAGTTTTAGAAGCACGTTTCAATTTCTGCTGAGATTATGCTTGAGGTTGCACTCATTTTAGAGATCAATTTGGGGAGAGCTGTTGTCTTACCAATATTGAGTCTTCCAATTCATAAATGTTGTTAACTTTCCATTTATGTAGGTCTTCTTTAATTTCTCTTGGCAGTATAGTATTTTTTTGTTTTTGTTTTTGTTTTTGGTGTGCTTTTTTAAAAGTTTTTATTTAAATTCCAATTAGTTAACATAAAGCATGATATTAGTTTCAGGTGTACAATATAGTGATTCAACACTTCCATGTAACACTCGGTGCTCATCACAAGTGCACACCTTAATCCCCATCACGTATTTAACCCCCATGTCTCCACCTTCTCTCCTCTGATGACCATCAATTTGTTCTCTATGGTTAAGAGTCTGTTTCTTGGTTTGCCTCCCTCTGTCTTTTTTTCTTCTCCCTTTGCTCATTTATTTTGTTTCTTAAATTGCACATCTGAGTGAGATCATATGGTATTTGGCAGTATAGTAGTTTTGAGTATAGAGGTCTTAGCCATTTCATGTTTTTTTTTAAGTGTATAGTAAATGGAACTTACCATATATAACTATCAATAAGAATATATTTCTGCATAAAATACAATCAGGTCATCTGTGAATTGGGACATTCTGCCTCTTCTGTTTCAAACTTCATGCTTTTTTCCTTTGCCTTATTATAATGGCTAAGACCTCCAGTACAATGTTAAATAGAAGGGGTGAGAGCAGACAACCTTGTCTTTTCCCAGTATTAGGGGAAATAATTCATTTTTTACCTTAAAGTGTGATGGTAACAGTAAGTTTTTCACAGATGCCTTTTACCAAATAGAGGAAGTTCCCTTCTCTCCCTCATTTGATAAGAATTTTCATCATGAATGATTGTTGACTTTTTCAGATGGTCTTTTTGGTGCATATATTGAAGTAATCATATAGTTTTTCTCCTTTATTTGTTAATGTGGTGGATTGCAATGATTTGTTTTCAAATATTAAAACAATTGTACATTCCTAGGATAAACTGCTCTTGGATATGATATGTATATCATTCTTTACTTCATGTATTTTGAAACTGTTATTAAGCACTTACATGTTCATAATTGTTATGTCTTCCAGATATACTGGCCCTTTTATAATTAGGAAATATCTCTCCTTCCCTCCTTTAGTAATACTCCTTGTCCTGAAGTCTATTTTGTTTGATACTAATATAGCATTCCAGTTTTCTTGTGCTTAGTGTTTGCATGATATATTTTTTCCTTTCTTCTGTTTCCTTGTTTTTAAAGTATATCTCTTATAGGCAGCATATAATTGGGTCTTGGCTTAAAATTTTTTTTAGTTTATTTATTTTTGAGAGAGAGAGAGAGAGAGAGAGAGAGAGAGAGCATGAGCAGGAGAGGGGCAGAGAGAGAGGGAGATACAGAATCCGAAGCAGGCTCCAGGCTCTGAGCTGTCAGCACAGAGCCAGATGTAGGGCTGGAACTCCTGGACTGCAAGATCATGACCTGAGCCTAAGTCAGATGCTTAACTAACTGAGCCACCCAGACACCTGGGTCTTGACTTTTTAGTACATTCTGTTAACCTCTGCCTTCTAATTGGAGTATTTAGTCCATTTACATACAATATAATTATTGATATAGTTGGATTTAGAACTATAATTTTGTTATTTGTTGTTTATTGTCTCATTTTTTTTATTCCTCTGTTCCTCCTTTCCTACTTTCTTTTGCGTTAGCAAATATTTTTAGTGTTCTGTTTTAATTCCTTTATTGGCTTTTTAGCATACCTCTTTGCATTGTTTTTCCCAGATATTTTCCTTAGAGATTATTATGTTCATTTATCACAGTCTACTTAGAGCTAATATTATAGCATCTTATGTAAAATATAGGAAATTTGCAACATTATAGCTCCATATGCTTCCTTCCATGCTCTGTGGTATATTCTTCTGTATAGTCTGTTATATTTTATATATATAGTCTTTTACATCTACTCTCTTATTCAGGCATTTCCAGTGTTCTTTTTATTCCTTACTGTAGATCTGAATCATCATTTTGTGTCATTTCTCTCCAAGCTGAAGAACCTATAGCATTTCTTGTTGTGCAGATCTTCTGGCAACAAATCCTTTTTGTTTCTATTTATCTGAAAATTATGGGGTCTTCTGATAATTCTCCATTTAGTATGATTTACAGTCCTCTGTCTCCTGTCACATATTCCACTTTTTAGAAGCAAGTCTTGACAACAGTTTGGTGCATTTATTCTTGAATTTTCTGTGTGCACACACATACACACACACTCATAGACATAAATGCATATGCACACTCAATATAATTTTGCACACATCCTGCTGACACAAACAGACACTCACACACATGGAGTCATCTTTTTGGATAGCTAGAAACAGGACTTGGCTCTCCTTACTTCTCATCTAGGGCTCTTTCCCAAAACTAAATTATGCTCACTTCTATGATTTTTTTCCTCTGTCATTGTTTTAAGGGATATATGTTTGTTATAAGCAAATAAAGTGAGAATGACAGCTTGTTTCTCTTTCTTTTTCAAACATAAGATTTCATAAAAGACAGTGACCCTTCTAGGGTAAACAGACTTTTACATGTCTGAATGGATATCACTGACCTGGCAACTTGCTCATTCTGCAGAACAATTCTGCACTTTTGTTTTGGATAGTAACCACTGAGTATGGATTCAAGCAAATCACTAATAGGATTTTCAGACACACTTGTCTGATTCCTTAGTAACTGCGTCCGTTACAAGATAAATCATTACATTTCACAGTGTAAGGAATGCGAGGGAGCTGGAATCTTGACTGTGACTCTTGTTAGCCGGGTGCCTTGGTTACAATATTGAACTTCTCTGAAGTTTATAAGGAACATGAAAAAATTCTTTTGTGGCTGTAATAATAGCTAAAATTTACTGTTTACCATGATCTAAACACTTGGCATATATTAACTCATTAAGCCTCATAACAACCCTATACTGTAGGCTTTCTCATTATTTCACATTTTATAGATGAAGATGGTGAGGCACAGAGATTACTCTGATAATATGTGTCTTGGACAAGGAATAGCAAGACTCTAATGCCGGCAGTGTGGCTCCTTGCCCCTGCCTTTAACTTCAGCACTTTACTTACATTGTTAAGGGCAGGTACTCCTCAGCCGTGGGTGTTGCCGAATACAATGTATTATGCGCTTCTAGCATCCAGTTATTATGCCTGCAATCACTCAGCTTACAGGGATCCTGCAGAGAGTGAGGAGCCCAAAGGAGTGTTCATTGTTATGAATTTCCTTCAGGGGTTATATAACCAGGAGCAGCAGTGTACTTCACTACAGATTTCAATAATATCTGTGAAAAATCCATAGAAAGCCCAAGCGGATTCCAGTTGACTCACAGAACCTGGGGTTGGGAGGAACCTCTGGAGGCCACAGTTTACCACAGATAAGTTCACCACAGATAAGAATCAGGACGATATATTGGGGGCGTTAGATGGATGGTATTTTGGCCATAGGACCTAGAAGTGCTCAAATTCTGTCCTGGGTTAATCACATGTATCCTGTGAGTTTTCCAGGGGAACTCTCCACACAAGGATGTTGACAGTGACAAGAACTCGAAGTACCACTTATTTATTAGCCTTGTAGCCATCATCCCCAGTGCAGCCTTCTGGCAAAGCTGGGTGAGAAAGCCTCAAGGTCTAACCAGGGCTCCTCCTCCACAAGTCCCATTCTTACTGCCAAATGGCCTTGGAGCCTGAAGAAAGGATGTCTCCCAGGTGTCCAAGAGCTCTGTGGAAAGGAGGGGAGGGTGACGGAGTGACAGAGAGAAGAGAACAAGAGCAAGATAGCCCAGTTCTGTCCTGACTGAGCTAAGCAATTTTTCCCATGGTTGTCTCATCCACTAACAAATGCAGTTCCATCAGTTCTGGAATCCAACTGGTAGATTAGCAACAATTTCTGGCTGGGCAGGCATAGACATCCACTTATATAATCATAGTATGATTATGTGAGTGTGGGTGTGGGGTGTGTGTGTGTGGGTATGTATGTGGAGAGTGAGAGAGAGGGAGAAAACATTTTAAAGAAGACTATAAGGAAATATACCAAGTGGTTGTATTTAAGTGGTAAGATTTCAGTATTTTTCAAAAATTGTCGATGATAAGCACAAATTAACTACCTCTATAATGAAAAAATATATATCCAATGAATGTGGTATTTGGAATTGAATCTGGTCTTTTAATCCAAAACAACATCAACTGCAATATTATACAGTACAAAGATAAATGCTAAAGCAGCAGTGCATAGAAAGATCCATCAAGGGTTTTTTAAAATGTGTTTATTTTGTTTATTTTGAGAGAGAGAGAGAGAGAGAGAGAGCGAGCAAGCAGGGGAGGGACAGGGAGAGAGTGAGAGAGAGGATTTAAAGAGGGCTCTGTGCTGACAGCAGAGAGCCCAATGCAGGGCTTGAACTCACGAACTGTGAGATCATGACCTGAACTGAGTCAGATGCCTAGCCAAATGAGTCAAGAATCTATAAAGTTTTCATGTCCAGGAAGACTTCATGAAAAAAGTGACCTTTTTATGGAGACTTAAAAATGGGAATGATGGAAACTCTATCGTTTTTACCACATTGTATTTACTGATTTATTGTGGTTTGATGTTTCATGTGATGTTGTGTGTGACTTTTGTCTCTTTGAATCAAATGTTAAATGCCTGGGGTCAAGAACTATTTCTTTTCTGCTCTCTCCTTCACCTTCAATTTCATCTCCCACCTCACAAATCACCACGGCAGCTCAGTTAAGCTTTGTTAATCAGTTGGCCCCACATAGTCCAGGTGCTTGTCCAAGCCAGGCTATATACTGAGTTATTTATAAGCTGAGTTGACAAATTAATGGCAGGTTTTCTTTGTTTTTCTAGCTCCTCTTCAGAGAACATCTGAGGAACCTTGTACAGGGACAGTAGAAAAAGATGATAAAACTAAACTTGAAGTTAAGGTAAGATCATCTTTCTCTTTATGGATAAAAATTTCTGATATGAAAGAATATTGCTGCTATAATTACCAATAAATCAGATTCCCCTAACCCAACCCCAAAAGATGTGTCCATAAAGGCATGTAGCACAGATTAGTGCTCTCAACAGCTGAGGTTTTGTGGGATTTCTTTCTTCTTAATTGTGAGTAGAAAAACTGTCTGGCCATGAATGGAATTGTTGGGAGATACTATGTTATTGAGGGAAAAGTCATTTTGTTCTTTCCTATATTCTGACTTAGTATTCAAAATTGGTAGAAGTGTGTGGTTTATGTACAAAAAAAGACAAAATTTCATAGAGCTACACATACACACGTGCATGTCTAACTGGCGAACTCTAAATAGGCTCTGTAGATTGTGCAAGCATCATGTTCTTGCTTTTAATACTATGCTCTAGTTATGGAAGATATCAATATTGGAGGAATTTGGGGGAAGGGTACACGAGACTTCCCTGTATTTCTTTGCAACCTTATGTGAATCCATAATTATTTCAAAGTAAAAGTTAAGGGGGAAAAAAAGCATGAGCTTTGCAATCAAGCAGACTTACATCTATGTAACATGACCTCTCTAAACCTTGGTTTCTCCTCTGTAAAAATGGGGATAACAACAGCTATTGTCTGAAACTAATTTTTAGCAGCAAACAAATATTTGAAAATTGCCAACCACTGTATAATTGTAAAGTAACTTTATATTTAAATACCCAAATACAATGAATTGTGGATATATGTTGCTGCAAACGCAGCCCGAGAAGGGGTTCCTTTTCTTCTGGCTCACTAAAAATGAGTATCTAGCTGATGGAATGGTTCTGAAAGCAGAGGCCAGTAGACCATGGGCTCACACAGTTTGGGTCCATCATCTGTGCCTAATGTGTCTGAATATAGGACCCCACTGACCATTATGAAGTCAGGCAGAAAGCAGGTCTCAGACTTTTTTTCCTAGAAGCAAAAACAATGTAGGAAGTAGAGTTCCCAGCTGACTTTTCTTAGAAAGAGAAAGCTGCATTCTTCTGTTTAGTCATCCTTTTGTATTTGAGGCAGATTAGGACATTGCTACAGCTGTTTGGGAATCCCGTGTGGTTGGAGGAATTGCATTACCATATCTTCCAGAGTTAGGAAACCGTTTGCAGTTTCACACGGTCATGATCAGCCATTTGAAAGAGTAAATAGCAAATTAAAAAAAATTTTTTTTAAGTTTTATTCAGTGTTGAAAGATAGAGCATGAGCAGGGGAGGGGCAGAAAGGGGTTGGGGGGGGGGGGGACACAGAATCTGAAGCAGGCACCAGGCTCTGAACTGTCAGCACAGAGCCCGACACGGGGCTCGAACCCATGAATGGTGAGATCATGACCTGAGTCAAAGTCGGCCACTTAACCGATTGAGCCACCCAGGCACCCCAGCAATTTTTTTTTTTTTTAAATGGGCAACTGTAATGAGACTTCGCCAGACTGGACATCCATGAAGTCTGTGGAATTACTTAGTGACATAAAAAGGGTTTAACTGTGATCAACTTTAAAAGTGAGCATCATTCTACCCTTTTCTGTACCTGGGCTTCAGAGACTTTTATCTCTGAATGTGGCAAGTGTACCAAAGCCCAGATCCAGCCCCTGAACTCATATGCTGTTGCCATTAACACACAATGTGATTTGAACTTACCTCATAACTCTGTGATTTTCTCTGCCCATATTGAGACAACATATTTATGGCCTACACACTTTATAAAGAGGCCATAGGAGTTGTGTGTACATGGAGGTTCTCGTATAAAAGAATCCAAATTAGGGTGAATTATTTCAACAATTGTGAACAATAAAAATGAGTGCTATTGTTTAATTTGTTGGGGAAGAAAAGGAAATATAGTCAGTAAGCATAAAGCACCTTTTCTCAGGGAAGACCTGAAGATATTTAAGAAGAAACCATAAGCTATATTTATTATTTACTCTGATTTCATATGTTAGTAAAAATAGACAATGCAGGAACTATAGGGAAGGGGAAGAATCAGAAGCCTATAGGGTTGGAAAATGTTAAGTAGAATCCAAGAATCTCTGACCACCAGACTTTTTGTTTCTTCTTTTTTGGTTGTGCTATTTATTTAATCCAGACTCCAAGCACATCCTTCCAGGAGGCTGCCCCCCTTGTGTTTAGGCAGATCACCAATAGCATAGGTACTAGGAAGCCAGCACAATTCCATTTTACAATTATCCTGGGATTTTGTTGTTGTTTTTCCTTACTGTTGCCTTGTTTGTGTATTTAATGAAGGGCTTTTCCTGCAACAATATGCATGTTAACAGTCAAGGCAGTGGAGGAAGCAGGGTAGAAACAGGCTGCCAGACTTCCTCAGTTTGGGCAAACAGAAGCTGGTCAGACTTCTGCTTCTAAACACCAAGAGTATGAGCAGAATCTATACAGTTGTGAACAACATGAGTAGGAAGGAAGAGGATTTATGAACTAAATCCCCAAATGCTAGACTTAAAATTCAATTCAAGACCAATAAATGCAATTGGCATTTGACAAGGTAGGTAATAAAACCAGGGAAATCATCATTTCAAAATATGTAAGAAAACTAGTAGGAAAAGAAGATAGGTTAGGGAAAAAAGTTTAGGGGCGCCTGGGTGGCTCAGTTGGTTAAGCGTCTGAATTTGGCTCAGGTCATGATCTCACAGTTTGTGAGTTTGAGCCCCGCATCAGGCTCTCTGCTCTCAGCACAGAGCCTGCTTCAGATCCTCTGCCCCCCTCTCTCTTTGCCCTTTCCATGCTAGTTCTCTTTCTCTCAAAATAAATAAATAAACTTAAAAAAAAAAAAAAAGGTTTAGATTCATGTCTGTGTGATCCATGGTTTATTAGAAGGGGGACACAGAGGTTGACTTACGTCAAGAACAATCATTTCTTCATGTGTTTTGTGACCACTGTCCAGGAGAAATGACCAAGATGATTAGCATCTGACTCTAGTGACAGTTCTGACATCCTTTTGACCTTAGGCCTAGACCTCAAAGATAAAATGAAACCACAGTGCAAATTGTAACATTGTGATAAATGCCCTTCTTTGCCCTCAAGGGTAAATGCTCACAGACAAAAAAAAAAAAAAAAGCTATAAACCAAAACTGCTTATGATGCCACTAGAGTCACTGATACTCACTACAACAAAATCATGCAACAAAATCATGATATGAATTTATCATCATCAGAAAACTCATTTCCAAAAAAGGCATTTCATCTTCTCTGGTGGGGTGATCCTTACTTTACCTCTTAAAAGGAACTAAGTTAAACTTGACAAGCTGGCTGAGGCTCTCAGGGCCATCTGGCAGCTGTGCGGCCATGTGCTAGACTTGTTAATGTGGTCTAGGAAAGCCTGTCAGTGGAGGAGATTCGCTGTGGTTGCTGGCAGTGGTGATGAGGCTAGTTCAGGTTTTTTACGTCACCAGCTGGAAGCTGAAAGCATGACTCACTGGAGCTACTTTTATATCACAGCCTCTTTGGAGCTAGAAAGAAGCCAAAGGCTGAGGAAAATTCCTTTTTCATGAATGTAAACGCTCAGGATAAAGGCAGAGAGCTACTGGCTGTGAGCACTAACAAACAATGCTCCTGGACACCTGTTAAAGGGGCTTAAAGTAGCAGAGGCCTTTTTTTTTTTAACTTTTAAAAAGTTTATTTATATATTTTGAGGGAGAGAGAGCATGGGCAGGGGAGGGGCAGAGAGAACGGGAGAAAGTGAGAGAGAGAATCCCAAGCAGGCTCTGTACTATCCATCTCATGAGTTGTGAGATCATGACCTGGGCTGAAATCAAGAGTCAGGCACTTAACCAACTGAGCCACACAGGTGCCCCTAGTAGCAGAGGTGCTTTTAGGCTTGCAAGCAAACAGCCTCCTTCATAAAAATTAAAGAAAAAAAAAAGCCAAGGCTGTAAGTTACAGAATGGAGAGATGAGGGAAGGGTTGCTAACACATTGTACTGGGTGCTGTATGTACCCAGTTTCATTATAAATTCTCAGTATCTTGAGGAAGATGATGAGGAAGGTGATGTTTCCCTTGTTTTATCCATGATGCTGTGGAGACTCTGAGAGGTTGAGTTTCCATAACGGTCACACAACCAGTAAATGGTGGAACTGGGTTTTGAAACATGCAGTTTATTTAATCTAACAGTCACTAACATCTAACTTCAGTCTATTTATTTATAACCTGTTAGCTACTTAGTTTACCTAACTACCAGTTTACTTAATCTCTCATATTCTAAATTTCCTCTTCTGCAAAATGGGGATAAAATAATCTCACAGATGGTTGATTAAAGGAGAAATATATGACTTCAATAATAATAATAACAATAATAATAATAATAAGGGGTACTTGGGTGGCTCAGTCGGTTGGGTGTCCACCTTTGGCTCAGGTCATCGTCTCATGGTTCATGGGTTCGAGCCCTATGTTCGGGGTTCGTGAGTTTGGGCTGTCAGCTCAGCCTGGAGCCTGCTTCAGATTCTGTGTCTCCCTCTCTGTCTGTCCCTCCCCCACTTGTTCTCTCTCTCTCTCAAAAATAAATAAATAAACATTTAAAAAAAAATAGTGATAATAATGTCAACAAAATAAAAATAGAAAATTTTTAAAAATGAGAAATATATGGAAAGTAGTTATTAGCATTATGCCTGACATATAGCAGGGTCTCGGTAATTTTAGTTTTCCACTTAATCCCATGTTTATAAATAGCATATTCTGTGTAAAAGTTGAAAAGAAGCTGAAGGAAGGTCAGATTCAGGTCTTAAATGGGATAGCTTCTCCTAATCTTGAATGTATACCGTTTTGCTCAATGATAGCAGATCAGGCCCCAATTCTGTTCCTTGCTTTCTCACGCCCACAGTTGTCATTTACCTTTCTGATTCTCAACAGGAAAACTGTATGAACTTATAAGCTCATTTCAGTATTCATCCTCTATGATGTTCAAAGTCTAGTCATTCAGAGAATCCACCAAATCCTTGAGGCAGCCCCCAACCAAGCTTTCTGAAGAATTTCTAGAACCAAGGTTGTCAAAGTTTCCTATGTATTGCAGCCCTGAGAAGCTTATTAATAATGCAGATTCTCAAGCTCTACCCTCAGAGATTCTGATTCAGTAGGGCTAGAAAGAAAACAAAATGAAAAGTTTATTTATTTGTTTTGAGAGAGAGAGCGAGAGAGAATATGAGTGGGGGAGGGGCAGAAGAGAGGGAGAGAGAGAGTCCCAAGCAGGCTCTGTGCTGTCGGCACAAAGCCCAATGTGGGGCTCCATCCCACAAACCATGATATCATGATCTGAGATGAAATCAAGAGTTGGAAACTTAACCTACTGAGTGCCCCCAGGAATCTGAAGTTTTAACTTTTAAATTAAAAAAAAATTTTAATTTGGTAACTAGAATGCAGGTGGTATAAAGATTGCATTTTTGGGTCACACTGGCTTATTTATATATATATAAATATATACTGTATAAATATATATATACTGACCTTATATTTATAGGTCATGAAGACTTGGGTTAAAGGAGAACTCATTAAGGTGGTATGGATCTCTTAGGCTAATATTGAGTCCAATACTTAGTGAAGTGAAGGCATGATTATATTAATCTATGAGAATGTATTTTCACTGAGAGAGCTATATGACAAAGAAGATAATAACAGTGAAGGCCACTGTTGACTTTGCTCTTTGACAAATAAAAAACTGAGATGACTAAAATATTTGATTGGTCCAATCTGGGCATCCTATTCAACTTCATTTAATAGATCTCAAAGCAATTGCTATAGGTCGTATGGAAATAATTCTAACATTGGGGCCTAAACTTAAGGAACTTACAAGTTTCATGAAGGAAATAACGTATTTCCAGTAATTTATAATGTAGAGTAAAATGGCATACCTCCAGGACAAGGAATATAACATGTTAGATGGCAGAAGACAGAACAGTTCATAATAAGGAGATTGGGGATATTTTTACAGAGGAGATGGCATTTGAATTTAACTTTGAAAAATAAATACAACTTTGAAAGGTGGATAAGATGGAGAAGGGAAGCAAAAATGGGGAAGGATATAAAGTCTCAGAAGTCTGAAGGGGCATAGGCTCTTCTGGGAGTGGTTTGAGAAAGATAGACAGGTAGACGAAAACAGGTGGTTGCTGAAGGCTTTGGTTAGGAGTTGTTGCCAGGAAGGGCACCTATGTATTAGAAAGATGACTCTGGTATGACAATGAAGAGTACACTGGAAGGCAGGCAGGCAGACCAGCTGCCAGCAGCTGTTACAGTCTAGATGAGACTCTAATGTTGAGAGCCTACTAATGACAGAGAAAGGGAGATGGGCAGAGCTTATATCTGTCAATCTAGATAATTCTTCCCAGTGCCTAGAATACACTAGACTGTCAGAGAAAGTGTGATGGATGAAGGAGTAGATCAAAGCAGAGAAGAAAGAGAAGAGATTATTTAATAGACAGGAAAAAGAAAGAAGATATTGAAAATACTTTGGGGTTTCCATCTTGGATTCCTTATTGGATGAATTTGTTGACTAATATAGAGCACACAGAAGGAACATTAGGAAGTGAGGACTTATGAAGGCTGAGTCCAACATCTGTAGGGTTTTATAGATCTGCAACAGCAACCCACGCCTTTTCTTTCTATTAGCTGTAGCCCATCCCCCTTCCCACCAATAAGGTCAACCAACTGGCCTTAAAGTTATGTGGAAATTATTTGTGAACTAGGTTAGGGACCAAAGATTGGTCTAATAAAGCACTTTACAAACTTGTGGTTTTATTCGTGAGTTAAGATTTACAGACATATACAAATTAAGTTACCCTGACATTTATGCATTGAGGTTAAAATCACATGAAATCAAACAGCTTGAGGGGTGCCTGGGTGGCTCAGTCAGTTAAGCACCCCACTCTTGATTTTGCCCAACTCTTGATTTCCACTCAGTTCATGATCTCACAGCTCATGAGATCAAGTCCCACGCTGGGCTCTGTGCTAACGGTGAAGAGCCTGCTTGGGATTCTTTCTCTTCCTCTATGTCTGCCTCTCACCCATTCTCATGCACACGTATTCTCTCTCCCTCAAAATAAATAAACCTTAAAAAAAAAAATAAAAAGAAACAGCTTGAGAAAATTCGGGATATATGGGCAACTTCTTTTCAATGTCCTTGACACACTTATTTCCTTCACATTTTCTCGGTTTGGGAATGGAAGAAAGGTATCTTGCAACATGTTTCTCAATTTCTGGATATTTTAAACAGAACTACAGACTTGTAAATCATTGTTAAAACAATGTTACAGTTTTTTAAGAAGACACTCTTCCCATAAACAAAATATTATACACATTGTTTAGCTTTAGTCCATCCTTTAAAAACCAATTTAACCATTGAGAACATTGAACTAATTACTAACAAAACTACCTGGGAAATTCAAGATAAATTCTTAGATAAAAGAGATCCTGGAAAATTTTTGAAATAGGAGAAGTTTGCTTTTGGGACCCATTCCCCTATCTTTCTCTAATCATTTCCCATTTCCACAAAGCCTCAGGACTACTCATGCATGTCTCCTCAAGCCTGCCCTTCTCCAAAGGGCATTAGTCTATAAAATGTGCTAAAACCTTCCTCTCCTCTCCTCTCCCTCTTGGAAGCCTCCTCCCAATGTAGCTGATCTGGACTAGAGGCAGGAGAATATCTGAATGAGGTAGTTCATAGCAATGCATGAATGATGAGTGACTGACAGTTCCTTGACTCTTCTGGAAATACTTACCATTAAAAAAAAAAAAAAAAAAAGACTGCCCTGACTGCCCTATTATCCAAAGGCAGTGAGTGGCTTCTTCAGGCAATGAAGAGTAGGAAGATGTGCTGGAAAAGGTCAGTGAGATAGAGCAAACAGGGCAGACAAGCCAGCTAGAAATCTGTTCCCAGGATAGATCTCTAAGTGGTTCCTGTTTTTCAAAAGTTCTTCCTATTCTCTATGTCAGAACCTACTGAATCTGGGGAAAAAAAAAAGACGGGTTCACCTTTTCCCCAGCAGTTCCAGCAATGGAGAGGAAAAGGCATAGCTATCCCTTCCGAAGGCTAACGTTTTTCTCTCTGGGACTTTGTCTGTAAGACCACCCTGGACTGAGGCTGGAAGTTGAATGGCCTTTGGAGAGTTTTCCTTTTCCTTTTTTCCCCACTGTCCTCCCCTACAGCCCACCATTGTATCATTTTTCAATAATTCTTTTTTTTTTTTAATGTTTATTTATTTTTGAGACAGAGAGAGACAGAGCATGAATGGGGGAGTGTCAGAGAGAGAGGGAGACACAGAATCTGAAGCAGGCTCCAGGCTCTGAGCTGTCAGCACAGAGCCCGACGTGGGGCTCGAACTCACGGACCATGAGATCATGACCTGAGCCGAAGTCGGACGCTTAACTGACTGAGCCACCCAGGCGCCCCCATTTTTCAATAATTCTTACTTGTCCTACCTCTTCATTGATTTTCTCTGGTTTTCATAATTAATTTGTAATGCTGTAAAATGTTTAAATACTTCTTGTAATGATCACTGTTTATGTTTAAACGAAGAGGGTGGTTCAGCCCCTTATCTGCCTTATTTTTTTCTCACACTGAAGTCAAGAAGCTTCTCTCTCTCTCTCTCTCTCTCTCTTTCATGTTGGGAGCCCAAGTAGGTCCAAACTCTTGACCCTGAGATCAAGACCAGAGCTGAGATCAAGAGTCAGATGCTTAACTGACTGAGCCACCAGAGTAGCTTCTCTTTTTAAGAAATGTGATAATATAAAAAACAATACTTTCACCTTGAGTTACCAGATAGCATCGCTTTTAAAAAGTTGGAACTGAAATTGCTTTCCAAAAATCTCTAAAATCATACAGTGAAATCATTTAACTTCAGGGAAAAACTAATCTGATTCAGTTCAGATTAGTTGCTATCTCTCCTTTGGGGAAGAAAAAATATATTTTAATAATCAATTGAAAATCAACTATTGATACTTTTTAAAAAATGTAGGGACTTTTAAAAAGTTGATTGATACTTTTAAAAAGATATATTCTCCAGAGAAATTTAAATAAAGTTTTTAAATAAAATTCTTTCAAGCTAGGCATTTAGCCTATTTTCCCAGTTTTGAAACACATCTTTTTTCAAAATATGGAGGAAACAAATCAATTAGATTACATGTTTGTTCAGAGGACACAGGAAGTCATCATTCAAGGTGCTCCTAAGAGCACCTGTATATGGGTTGGTGTCACTTTGAAAAGAGGAGAGACTGGAGTAGAAATGGGGGTACAGGGAGTGATGTTGTGTCCAGGGCAGTTGGCAACCTGCCTGCCTTCAGTGCCACCCTTTTTCTTCAGAATAAAACGAACATAAATGGAGAGGGGCTTTTCCACCTGATTGGCTCTCTAATAGGGTCGTTAACGGGTCAATTCCCTTTTAAATCTCCAACTGGCTGAGAAAGTTACCCTCTTTGAGATACCCTAGGGGCAACTCCAAGTCAGGGTTGACTGAAGGGAAACAGGGTAGGATTCCACAGGAACTTGTTACTTTGCTTTAAAAAAGCATCATTTTATAATCCAATGAGGTTCCTAAGGAATTTCTAACAAAAAATATAGCAGCAATGGGTGGGTTGGTCTGTGGTCAATTTTTTAATTGGTCCATTATTTAAATAATTTGGTCCATTATTTAAAATAAAAGGAACAAAAGGACCAATATCTGGGGAAAAAAGCAAGCATTTATTTAAATATGTGGTCTTCCTTCTAGAGCTTTCAGGAAGCTTATGTTAATTTTTCTTCTCCAAAGTACTCTGGCTACAATTTAGCTTTCATCTCAAAATAGGAAGCAATAGCACCTATGTTGGTATTTGATATTATAAACAGAGGGATGTTTCATAGCCAATTTACACATCTCCCTCATTTTATACAGAAGAATATAGATGTCCAGGCAGCTTACGTGACTTGGCCAACACCTCCAACCTAGTGAGAAATATGGGGTCTGTATTACATGTGAGCAGGTAGGAACTGCCCAGGAATTACTGCAGGTCAGGTGTGCCTGGTGGTTTACATACATTACTTACTTATTTTAATCCCCACAAAGTACATCTTAAACAGCCAACCATAAATGCCATTTATCAAGTCTTCTTTGTGCTAAGTACTTTAATTCCTTATCTCAAATCACCACAATGACCCTCTGATATAGATACAGTGAGCCCTCTTTTACAGAGAGAGAATTAAGGTGCAGAGAAGTCTTGCCCAAGGCCACTTTTAAATAAAAAGTAAATCAGGGATTCCCACCCAGTCTACCTCTCACATGAAGAATTTGTGTTCTTTTCACTCTGTGAGAGGTTTTTGAATTACAGGTCACAGTGGTGATAGTTGAACTCAATTTGGTGGGCTCACAAACATTTAAAAATAAATAAGAACAGAATACAGCAAGGATAGCCTAATATAAAAATAGAGTGTATCACATTGGTTATATGTATGTCTGGTGTGTGTGTGTGTGTGTGTGTGTGTGTGTGTGTGTGTGTGTGTTTGTGTTTCAACCATTACCAAGCAATTAACTAAATTCTGACACTATCTACCTAGACATAGCATCACATCCCACAAGTTAAGGGCTCAGTCCTATAACATTGCTCCCCCAGCCCCTTCAAAGGCCATTTGAAAAGTCCAGATTGCCATTGGTGCTTCTGACTGACCAGCTATAGATCAGTTTCCCATGACCCCCTCCTTGGGTTCAATTAATTTGCTAGAGTGACTCACAGAACTCAGAGAAACATTTTACTTAGTAGATTACCAGTTTATCTTAAAAGGATACAATTCAGGAATGGCCACATGGAAGAGGTGCATAGGGCAAGGTATAAGGAAGGGACATAGAGCTCTTATGCTCTCTGAGCAAGCCACTACCCACCCCCTATCTCCAAATGTCCACAGACCCAGAGGCTCTCTTTTTGGGCTTTTGTGGAAGCTTCATTACATAGGCATGATAGATTAAACCATTGGCCATCAGTAATTGAACTCAATCTCCAGCCCCCCTCCCCTTCCTGGAAGTGGTGGTGGTCAGGGGAACTGAAAGTTCCAACCCTCTGATTACGTAGTTGGTTCTCCTGGCAACCAGTCCCCATCCTTTGGTGCTTTCCAAAAGTCACCTTATTAACATAAACTCTAGTCTGGTTGAAAGGGGTTTGCTATGCATAACAAAAGACACCTTCATGGCTCCTGTCACTTAGGAAATTACAAGTTTTAGATTTATACCCAAAACAGGACAAGATCAAACACATATTTCTTATTATAAATCACAATACATGTGATTTATGTATGTATATTTTGATGTTTTTCTTGAGGGGCATGGTCAGACTTTGAAAGCTACTGCATCAGAACACAACTAATCTGTCTAAACCTTAGCAAAACTTTGGTATACAGTATAGTTAACTACCTCCCTGCAGGTTATTAAAGCAGTACCCAGATCTGCTGTGGATCCTTCCCATCACATTCTCAGTGGCAACAGTGTTATATTTCATCAAAGTTGATTGACAGAGGACTCTTTCTCTACCCTGACACCAGCTGTCTGAGTCTATAAATCAGTAGGACATCATCATTCATTGTAAAAGATGATAGTCCATACCTACACACCTTGGGTCATTGTTATTTTCTGTCGTTAGGTTGTCATGAAATAAAAGACCCTACAGTCTACCACACTTACAATAGACCGAAAGAGTTGGATAGAGCACAGTTCATTTTATAAACAGTAGCAAATATACAGTAAGAGGAAGTTCTGTTAGTAATGGTGGTTACTCTTTATGCAGGTCCTATATTACATGTTGAGGATCCAAAGACAAATAAGGCTAGAGCTCAAAGTCCAGCAGGTGCTTCAGGCACAGTAACGTCACAGGGGAGGAACAAGAAGCGGATGCAATGTAACATTAACCACCATAGTAATTAGTTCAACATTATATAGAAAATGTGAAGAAAGAGCTTTGGTAGTGTGGCAAAAATAACTAGATTGGTTTGAATCCAGGGACCGCTATTTACTTCTGTATATTGACTGAAATGAGAAATCTATACTAGTATCTGATCAAATATGTGTAATAGAGGGAACTAAAAATTTAGATTCTTAGTGAAATGATATCTTACTTTAAAAGAAGATTCTATTATATATTTTTTAATTGTTTAATGTTTATTTATTTTTGAGAGAGAAACACACAGAGTGTGAATGGGGGAAGGGACAGAGAGAGAGGGAAACACAGAATCCGAAGCAGGCTCCAGGCTCTAAGCTGTCAGCACAGCTGTCAAAGTGGAGTCAGCTTGGGATTCTCTCTCTCTCTTTCTCTCTCTCTCTCTCTCCCTCTCTCTCTCTCCCTCTCTCTCTCTCTCTCTGCCCCTCCCCTCTTCTCTCTCTCTCTCTCTCAAACAAATAAATTAACTTAAAAAAAAAACAAAATATGAACTTAGAATTTAAGATTGCCCTTGTATTTTAGAGCTGAATGCAAAACTTGTATCCCAAATAGTCCATTATTTTTTAGCTTGCTTTCTGGAAAGATTTCTCCCAGATTTGGGAGGATATCTATGAAAAAGATCAAAGATCCATGCTTTTCTTTCATTCGTTCAGCATTTTTGAATTGCTGTTTCTGTGGATGGCATTGTGCATAATAATTAAAAAAAAAAAAAAAACCCACCTTGACTGCTTTCTGTTAATCCAGAGAGAGACCTCTCTTCTTGCATGGTGAACAACTAGCTGAGAGCCTATCACTCTCACCTGTTTATCAGACTTCTCATCTGTTCCTCAGTCTGGGGAAAACTGTTCATTTTCCAGCTCTAATTTACATAGAATCTTTGTTTACTCATTAAATTTCTTGAACAATACTTTGGCAAGAGGGCCCTTTCAAAATCTTTCCCTTTTATGACAGTGTAAAATAATTCATTTAAACAGAACTTGGCAAGCAGGAAGAATTCAAATGCTGGCTAATTATCTACTTGTTTGTTATTAGTCAATACCTTTACGCTACACTGGTTGCTATCAGTATTATACAGATTTGCTTCCTTGTTAAAATGGCATTTTCTTGAAAGCAAAATGAGCAGTTTTGCCTCTTTTTGACAACTAAAGGCCTAATATTATTCTGAAAAAGAGCCACAGCCCTCTGTGGTGGATAGTGCCATGGGGTCCATGTTGTAGAGGAGGAAATCAAGCCAGAGAGGTTCAGTGAGCTTGCCCAGGGTCTCAGAGCTGACAGGTAGTGGAACACAGTTTCTGATCAGCAGCTGGCTTGGAGCCAGGTGACCAGTCTGCACACCTGAGGAACCACCTGCTTTATGACGCAGTGTGATAGACTGGACCTGCGATTACCAGCCTGTGAAAAGTGGACTCTGGGCTTACCTCATCTCTGTCTTTAAGCTCACTTTCTGGTCTTGGGTAGGTTGCAACTTCTCCAGATCTTGACTTCTTACCCCGAAAGGAAAAAAAAAAATGGAGATATTGAGGCAAATGATCTCTTTACTGTTCCCTTTAGCTCAAACTCTGAATCTTTATTGCAAGTCAACTGGGGGAGGGGAAGGAGTACAATATTAATGACCATACATTATTAAGGAAAAAGGATACTTGCTTTTGGGAAAGATATTTTTGGGGCATCTGGGTGGCTCAGCCAGTTAAGCATCTGACTTCAGCTCAGGTCATTATCTCACGGTCTGTGAGTTTGAGCCCCGCATCGGGCTCTGTGCCAACAGCTCAGAGCCTGGAGCCTGCTTCAGATCATGTGTCTCCCTCTCTCTCTCTGCCCCTCCCCCACTGGCACCTGTCTCTCTCAAAAATAAAATAAAAACATAAAAAAATTTAATATATATTAAAAAAAAGAAAGATATTTTTGATGTTTCTAAAGAAAGCGTGAAAGGCAAACTGTAACAGATCCACAGAGGGGTTGAGAAAAACCCAAGAAAGAAAAAGATGAGAGACTGGACATGGTGCCCATCTAGAAAACTCAAAACAAAAACAAACATAACAAATAAATTGGGGGAAAGAAAAACATAGAGCTCCCAAATAAGACAGACTATTTTACCAAAGTTTCTTTCACTTCAGAATGAAGAAATACTGGAAAGCAGTCACGATGGGGCAAACCCTGAGCCAGAGCAGCTTGACGGCCCTGCACATCTTTCCCCCTCCAGGTAAGATTCCAGATCCCTGGTAGGAGTCGTTTGAACCCCTAGAGGTGGTGGGGAAGGAGGGGAGGGTATCCTCTGTTTTAAATCTTGTCACTCATTTTTCCCAGATAAAATCACATATAGTTTTCTGTAACCTTCACGTGTATACTGAGAATAAACCCATGGATCTCATAAAAGCAACAAGCAAGAGCTGAAAATGATATAGACCAAGTTCCAAGGATACTCAGTATTTTAAAAGATGAATTATCAAGAAAATAGTAAATGTAAACTAATGTTGATATTGATTGACTTATTGGTTTCAAAGCATTTAAAGGCAATAGGTTCCCTGAACACACAATTTATACAAATTTAATGCTATGTTTGGACTACAGGAAAGTGTTCACATGTATGTGAATACTCAGCAGTTCAGAAAGCCTAAATTAGGGTGGTAAAGACCAAAAACATCAGGAGAAACTCATTTAAAAATATCTTTTTTTATACTCAAAATCCCATCATTAGCTCTATTCTCCCAATCATCACATTGTTTATCTCCACACCATTTGACTTACTGACTTATGAACCACTTTTATCCCTAGGGACTGTCATAATGCTTAGCTCTTAGCAAGCCTCCAAAATATGCCTGTAGAATAAATGAACCAATGTCTTTAGGAACTTGCTGCTTGATTAAAGCCCATATTAGTTTAATTAGACTACTTTATACTCTTTCACTTTAAGGTGTACTCAAGGAAACGTGGGCTTGTACTAATTGAAATGTTATCTCTGAGTTATGGTAAATGGCCCATGTCAGCATATCTGAAAGTATCTTTAGTTGGGTGGTCTCTGAAAAGCGCCAAGTATTGACAATGTGTTCTGTTGTCCTGAAGAGACAGTACCTCTCTTGGGACATTTCTATCACTACAACTCATGCCTACTTTTATGATTCTAATTTCCTTTTTCAAAAATTGTAATTTTACTCTTATAAGAATCTTAAATGGGTCCCTTAAAGTTAATTGATGAATTCTTGTATTAATTTATAGTAGACCATTAAATCATACATCTAATGGGAAATATAAAGGAAAAAAGTGACAGCATTTAATGAAACAAAAATATCTTTATGATTCTTGCAAAAGAACTTTGAGAAAATGAAAAATTAGCTAGCGGGTTAAGCAGGGTGATAGGAGAGTCTAACATTACACTAATGTTTTTGCTCTACTACCAGCTTTTTATAAATCTTTAAGATCACTACTCTTTGCTGCAAGAACTTAATCTCTGCATATTTCCTTATTCATTTCTGTTTTCTAGATTTGAGTTTTTATGCATAACTCATACAAATTTGTTGGGGTTAGATGATAGGTACAATGTGCCTGACACAGTAAGCACCCAGATTTTGTTGAATGAATTATAAGCTTTTCCAGAGTATAGGTAAAATGTTATACCAGACAGTGTCCACCACTAAGGGCTCTGAATAATTAGTCTCTTTTCATATTTGGAATGACTTGCCAGAAAAATATTTCTTTATTATAGTTGAAAAATATATAAGAATTTCAAGTACAATGTGATAGCACTACCTTCAGAACTTCTATTTTAGCCAGGAAAAAGCACATGAAACAATTAGTAGGTAGCACAATTATATATGTGATAAAGTATATATTTTGGGAGGAGGGCAGGGAGAGATGCTTAATTGAAGAGCACAGTTAGGGTTGGATTTTCAAGATTTCAACAGGAACAGGAGAAATGGTGTTCCTGGCAAGGGAAACCAACTTACACAAGGTATGGTCATGAGTGAGATTTATGATTGACGATAGTGGCAGTGGGGAAAATAAAGCTTCAGAGAATAAAGAAGGAAAGGAAAATTGCATAAGGCCTGGAAAACCAGGTAGAAGAGATTAGATTTGATGCTTGAGACAGTAAGGAGCCTTTGAGGTCTGGAGCAAAAAATATCTACAACCAAAAAATTCAGATGCTTCCAAGTTTTAAAAACATATATAGATTGAATCACACCATATCTTAGGCTAAGAATTGAGCAGGAATCAGGTGAAAAGGAGATGAGAACACACTATGTACAAATACACTGAAGCAGCATTCAGACAGAAGCAGGCCTAAGAACATTCCTGGCATTAAAAGACTCGAGCTAAATTTGAGTCTACTTTCTGACACCTCATGATATCACATAAAAGGAAAATATGACCCTTTCAAATGATGTCTTACGGCACCATGGCTATAGTTTCTTATTTCATCCTTTCCTGAACAATCCATTAGAAGAGAAGAATTCCCCCAACTTAAACATTCCAGCATAATTCATTTAACAGACAAAAGAAGCATTTAGGTGTCCATAGCAGAGGACATGATAATCCTCTGTCCTGAGCACAGCAGCAGGTTTGAACAGCAACAGCATTAATGTTGTGTACTGCAGGCCTGTCTGACATTAAACAGAACAAGTTGATTATACAGACAAATGGTGTTCACACGGGAGTTTTAAAAGTTTGTGAAAATACACAAACTTTTGGAAAAAGTTTATTGGAAATCACAGATTTATGTTTAAAAACTCACTAATTATTTTTGCCATACAAGAGCAAAATTCAAATAATATAAATATTTAACATACTGGTATAAAATTAATAACATGGAAAAAAGATGCAAACCACCCAAGAGGTAAAAAGTTTTTAGCAATAACACTGTGTACAACCATCATCTACTCAAGTGACCATCCAGGCTGATAGTTTATTTTCCCTTTGTTGACGATTTTTGAGACAGCCTTGCATTAGAGCACCAGAAAGTTTTTTCCTTCTTTTTTAAAAGGCTGGAATCCTTTTATTTACAAATATTCTTTTCAGTACTTTAATGAAGGAAGCATCTAGCAATTTCCTTCTGATTAAAAAAGGAAGTGCCTTCATATTTCCTTTAAATTTAAATCTGTTCCATTCTATTCTAAGCAAAAGATGAACACAGTTGAGGAGAGCTCTTTTGCAAATAAATAATTGTTTCACAAAAGTATCCTGTAAACAAGATCATTTCAATGGCCAGAGAGACACTTAGTTTTCAACCAATGGAAAATTTAAACGCTGACAAGTATAGATACACAGGGTATGTATGGCCCAGAGTCAAATGGTTATTAAAGAATCAACTAATAAAAATTAATTATAAAACACCTTTGTCAAAATGTGCTTTTGTTATCTACAGGTTTTAAAATTGGTCAGAAAATTTAAACCATAATGATCTAAAAACACTGACCCTGCTCTGAAAATTACCTACAAACCTAGAATGGTCAACACTGTAGTTTTGACAGGAGTAAAAATTTTAAATTATCTGAGCAATCAATGTAAACAAGCCTCAATTTTCAAAATAGAAAAAAAAATAACAAAAGGATTTCTGTAAACATTAAAAAGCTGTCTGCAAAACATTACAGTATATGTCATCATCCAGTTGTGTTTACCAAAAATTCTTTTAGCTTTGTCTTCTTTTGCATGTTTCAAACACCATCGAATGAAATGAGACATCTTAGTTTTCCTTAACAAGCACCTCTGCAGAGAGGGGTTTCATAATCAGTTCAACTGCTTTTGCTGGAGTCACCATTTGGGCCTTTGTACGATCCCTGTGACAACAGACACCGTCTAGTTCTTTCTGTAGGGGGGGAGGCAGTCACATCCTGGCCACATTTTTATCCTGCTCTGTAAAATAAATGCAACTTACTCTTTTAGATCTCAGCCACCTGTCTTTGAATATGAAGACCTTGCAGCTTCCCAAATATCTTAAACCTCATTCTGGTGACCTCTCTATCACTTTCATTCTGCTTTCACATTTGAAAAATTTCCAAGTTGATGATACCTCTGCTAGTTATTTTGATGAAATAATTGATTTTTTAAAGATAGGATAGCTTTGATCTGATGTTGAATACTCTCAATTTTAAAATCTGAACTTGGAACAAAGTCCTGTGGTTCATGAGACCTTCTTGGGGAAGGTTAGGCTAATCTTAGTCATCCTTACAATAATTTCCACACTAAGAATTTTATTTTATAAATTATAGAAAAGGGGAAAACAGGCTTTTAATGTTCTTTCTTTTTGAAGTCTTCTCCATTATTATATTCCTCTGTGCAAACTACTTTCAAATAACTACCTTAAAAACAGACTGATATTGAATATTTTAAAACCAGCTCAAAAATTCGTTAAATTAAAATTGGCTTATTTGAATTAGTAATGATTTCTCCCTAGAGAAGGACCCTGTGGGTAACAAGCTGCCCATGATTTGTGTCATTTCTAATAATCAAAAAATCCACATGAAGTACCAGTCAGGGCAGAGGAAATAACTTCTCAAATTTCACATTAAACTTTGAAAGAAAGATATAAATATGTTTTAAATGACTCTACCACTATCTAGGTAAATTAGCTACACCGATGTGACAATAAGTGACTTGGCTGTTTTATAAAGAAATCGTGTACATTTTTCTAAATCTCCTCGAAGAACAGGAACTTTCTTTTACCAGGTTCAAGTACTTTCTCCTATGGCGATCTTCTCCTGCCTCTGTCTCCCCCTAGTCAAGTGCTCTGTAATAAAAACTAACTTGTAAACCTGGTCCAACAATATATTCATTTCTCCGAAATGTGCTATACATTCACTTGGTATTTTCCGAAAGCAGTTATTCTAAAACCAAGGCACCTTAATAACTTTTCTACGCCTCAAATACACACGTGGCATTAAGTGAGAACTTGACTTTCCCTTTAGTTTTGTCTTCATAAACCTTTTCTGTATATAAATTCCTTGAAATGAATTTAGGCAATGGAGTAGATAAGTTCTACTGAATAGCTTCTAGAATCAAAGAAACATTCTGATAGACTGTTTTCAAAATATTTCTTTGTTGTTTTTTTTCATATTCATTTCACCTAAGGTATTGACAAATATCTAAAGGTTTTTCATCCAGGTTTGGCTCAGTGACAGTGAAAACACACAACATTCAAGTACTGTTAGACGAAGGCAGCCCTGCAAGGATATGTGTCCACATAGGTCAATTTGCAAAGGAGAACTATCTTAATTATCCTGCAATATATTTGACCAAAAAAACCTTTTGAAATCATTTTTACTTTAGGATCTGTAGCATGCTTCCAAAGGTCCTGAAGGTCTTGTACGTGTCCATGAGATGTCATCATTTTATCGTAGATGCAGGGATGATAAGGAGTTTTACCTTCCCCAGAGAAAAACACATGGTGTTGTGGTACAATCCCCATTTTATTGGCACAGATGCCCATGAACACATCGTCTATGTAAAGACTGGACTTAAGTGTCTGTGATGCCTCATGGACTTTGGCGGCTACATCACTGGAGATCACATAGGCAGCTCCAGCAGTATAGTCAGGGTAAGCCGGCCACTGGTACATTTCATAGGGGACATAGTACTTGCTGCGTTTGTCTCTAACGGGAGGAGCACCGCGGTGAACCCGACCAATCCAAAAGTCCTGAACACCAATTTTTTCTAAACTTTGAAGGTATTCAATAAGATTCGGCATATGAATAAATATGTCATCATCAGCAGTCATAAGGAATTTGGCATGTGGACAGAAGCTATTTGCCCAACTGAACTGCAGAAGTAACTTAAGAGTAAGGTTATAGAAAGAATCAGCAAAGTCTTGCTGAATTATATCACTGTACATTTGATCTTCCCAAACCAGTTTTCTTTGCAGTTCTTCTCTTGTCAGTGGGTTAGAAGGTGTTCCTAAAGCAAACAAAGTTTTGATGTTGGCATTAAGTTGAGACTGAACATACTTCTCATTGCCCCATGTTTTTCTAATTGCAGAACGTCGATCATAGTTTTCAGGAGCAGTCTTTACAAACAGTAAAAGGAGGATGTCTTGTGTTCGACACTTCTCCTTGTGGTTAATCAAGTACTGGTAGTGAGCAGCCCCGTCTGTGCTGTGTTTAAGAGACAGGCTGTCATTCACAAAGTCATAGCTATTTATGAGGTATCTGTAAGAGTAGGACTTCATATGGCTCACAATGTGATTATCAATTGGTCCCCAAAAAAACATGAGGCTTAGTATAAAACAAGTGGCAAATAACTGAACAAACTGCCATTTTTTTACTCTTCTGCCACTAACAAACATTCTGACGTCCACGCAGGTCTGTTTTTATTTAGGATTGGTTTTCAATGGGCGCTTGCTTCTTCGAAACCAGAGAACTTTGTATCTTGTAGAACAGATGTCCATCTTAATACATGTTAGTCATTAAAAAAGTAGGAGCTTCTTGTTTCACAAAATACTTTCTTTCAATGCCATTTTTTCTGAGATTGCGAAAGAATGGAACACACTGTAGAATGAGGACACTGGTGTGTCAACATTTTTCCACACTGACATCCTTTATTAAGTTAGGTGATTGGCCTCACATGGCCATTCCATGTACTTCTTTTTGTGGAAGTGAAGTGGGACCTATCAGAGTCAGGAAGAGAAAAGATGACAAGTGAATGGGCTACAGCATTACCAGAAAGAAAGAAACTACTTTTCATTCCTTAAAAACAAAATGTCACCTGCCTGATGTGGACAAAAGGTGAGGAGGCAGCTAGGCTTTAGCAGAGGCATACAGATATTTATTTTGGCTGGGAGGAGTACAAGGAAAGGGAAAGAACCACTCTCTCTACTGTCCTCCCATTCAGAATACGGAGACCCTCTTCTTGACCTTAAAAAATAAAAAGGCCTCCCAAATGGCTATCATCCTCCTATATACTTAAAGTTCAAAATCCCAAATGGGTGTGTCCATTGATTTGCATATTGATTTGCAGTACCGTCAGGAGGAAAGTAGCTGCAGGCACACCTTGTTTTATTGTGCTTCATTTTATTACACTTTGCAAATACTGCATTTTTTACAAGTTGAAGTTTTGTAGCAACCCTGTGTCGAGCAAGCGTTGTCATTTTCCCAACAGCATTTGCTCCCGTCATGTCTCTGTGTCCTATTTTGGTCATTCTTGTAACATTTCAAACTTTTTCATTACTATATTTGTAATGGTGATCTGTGATCAGTTGATTGTGACTCAGTGAAAGCTGAGATGATGGGTAGCATTTTTTAGCAAAAAAGTATTTTTTAATTAAGGTAGGTACATTTTTTAGACATAATGTTATTGCATACCTAATAAATTACAGTATAGTGTAAACATAATTTTTATATGCACTGGGAAACCAAAAAATTAATTTGACTTGCTTTATCATGGTATTTGTCTTATTGTGGTAGTCTAGAACCAAACCTGCAATCTCCAAGGCGTGCCTGTATATAGTTCAAGGCAAAATAGATGGATGATGAAAAGAAAGTTCATAATAGTTAAAATTCATTAAAGCCTGCCCCAGACAAGGCAGGACTAAGAGTAAGACTTTTTTTTATTTAATTATTATTTTATTTTTATTTTGAGAGAGAGAGCAGGGGGAGGGGCAAAGAGACAGAGAGAGAATCTCAAGCAGGCTTTGTGCTGTCAGCACACAGCCCAACGTGGGGCTTGATCTCAAGATTGTGAGATCATGACCTGAGCTGAAATCAGGAGTTGGATGCTTAACTAGCTGAGCCACCCAGGCGCCCCAAGAGTAAGGTGTTTTTTTTTTTTTAAATCAAGGTTCATAATCAAGGAGTCGAGATATGTGTTCAAAAGCATAGTCCAAACTCTCACTAACCAAATGACATTGTGAGCCCCAAATCTATATCGTCATCTTTTTTCTGTTCTTTTTCATTTGGAAATGCCTCAAAGTTAGCATGTTCAAACCAGGAATGCCCTGTCTTTGTAGTCAGGCAATTTGAACACCAGGTCTGGCTCTTTTATTTTCCTGTATCATGTATCTAACCCAGAAGTCTGAAAAACTGAAATAACACCATTTAGCTCAGAGTCTTTATGCAAGTTAAATGGGAATATCCATAGATATATACATAGAGGGAGGTAGGCAGATAATTACCTGGCACACAGGGGTACTCACATGCCATTTCTAGCCCATTTTTCTGTCTTCTCCACTAAAATCTGCTGTTCCCATTTTCTCTTTCTCTGTCTGACTGCACTTCATGCATCTATGCCAGATATCTGAAAGTCGTCCTTTTCCTCCATTCCATATCCAGTTCTTTAATCCTGTGAATTGCTTTTTCTGAATCTCTCTTCACCCCTTCATGTCATCATCATTTCTCACCCAGACTAGTGCAGCAGCCAAAATGATTCCTGACCCACGCAGCCTCTACCCTACAGAGTGACCTTTCTAAAACTGGTCCACCATGACCACCAAACCAAAAGGTGACGGTACTGATACTGATATATCCTTTAGAGTAGTTAACCCCCTTCAGAAGCTCTCTACTAGTTGTCAGTACCAAAGTGCTGGCTGAAAGCTCAGCCATGCTTGCTATTTCATCCATGGCAGCCTTTTACCAGCAGTCCTGTGGCCTGGCAAGCCCTGCTCCCTTGCTAACAAGGTTCATAAGAAGTATACTAGTGCTCACTAATCTCTGCAGGCAACATCCTCTGGGAAACCTGAATTGAGGCCACACCCTCCTCCCACTAAAGATTTTTCTTATCTGTATTACCACAGCAATTCTTGCACCCATCTTCCTAGACTGACTTTTTATTTAACTGCTTCCTCCATTTACACTGTGAATTCCAGGATGTAAGGCACGATGTCGTAGATACGCTAGCTTCAGGTCAGTGTCCGACACCTAGGAGGCATTCTCTGAATGTCAGTGCTAAGAACTGTGGTGGGGTGGAGCCACTTTCACTCAAACAGCTGGTCACTTGGGAAGAACTAAGGTCAGGAGGCCCAGTCAGTCACATGTCCTCCCTTTTCTGACACAACTAGGAGATGGTACCGCCCTTCCTCAAGGACTCTATCCTCCATGCTTATCCAGAAGTAAGACATATCCTTTGCCTAAAGAAGTAGGCTCTCCCCTCAGGGGTGACATACCAGTCTCCTGAGCTTTCAACAGACTGACAGGGAAAAGACCACGCAAGCCCTGCTCAGTCCAGGCTGGCTGGGTAGCTGAGACCACATCACAAGCCCCAGGGAAAAGGCCCTGCTGTTGTGCCCAAAGGTCTCAATCTCAAGTCCCCTGCCCTTTAGCCCTGAAGTGAAACCAACTGCAGCACCGACAGCACCCTGCCCTGTTGGCCTAACCTTGGCAACTTTAGGCCTTTTGCATCCAGCTGTATTACCTATCTCCCAAGGTTACTTCATTGAGGGGTGATAACAGCAAAGGCCAGGCATGCAAAAGTCCAAGGAAATGGGAGACCAGAGCCAACCCTCCCTGAGACTTTGTCCAGAGATAATCGTCTTATTCCCTAGGGCACAGGTTTTAAAACTTGGGTGCCACTCAAGAAGTCACAACCGGGGTGCCTGGGTGGCTCAGTCTGTTAAGCCTCCAACTTCGGCTCAGGTCATGATCTCTCTGTTTGTGGGTTCGAGCCCCGTGTCGGACTCTGTGCTGACAGCTCAGAGCCTGGAGCCTGCTTTGGATTCTGTGCCTCCCTCTCTCTCTGCCCCTCCCCTATGTGTTCTCTCTCTCTCTCTCTCTCAAAAATAAATAAATGTTAAGAAGTCACAACCAAGGGGTGCCTGGGTGCTCAGTTGGTGGAGTGTCTGACTTTGGCTCAGGTCATGATCTTGCAGTCTATGAGTTCAAGCCTCGCATTGGGCTCTGTGCTGACAGCTCGGAGCTGGGAGCCTGCTTCAGATTCTGTGTCTCCATCTCTCTCTGTGCTCCTCCCCTACTCATATTCTGTCTGTCCGTCTCTCTCTCTCTCAAAAATAAATAAACATTAAAAAAAAATAAAAAGAAAAAGAAGTCCAACCAATATTTAAGAAAGAAAAAGAAAAAGAAAGAACAAATTAGGAATGGCATAGTGTACTGAAAGTAGTGAGTATAAGTATCATTTTGTGAAACTTTAAGTTTTATGTATATGTGCCTTCAGGTTGTAATGTAAGATGCATTTTTTGGTGTGTGCTTTACCATCAAAAGAGCAAGAAATACTACTCTAAGGGATAGATCAATATCAATATCAATATCAGTAATTTCCCTTCTTTGTTTGGCTGGTCATGGTGGACCAAATGCTCTAGAGTAGAGTGGAAGAGACCGTGGAAAACATCAGTTTCTGAGGGTGGCATCTGCCTAAACTTTGCAAAATCCCTTTCATTGGTGGGACAGGGTACTTCCTCTTGGTTTCAACAGTGCTCACTTAGATAAGGGACCATCTATAAAGGCAGATATCCCCTTCTGCCTCCTCCATGATACATATTAAAGGAACTGGAGGCTTAATGCAAAGCAACAGAGAAATCTTAAGGGCAGATTTTAAGACCACATACGTGTTTAAGAATTCTAAGTAAATTATCAATTGAAACTAATCTGCAGTTTCTATTCCAATAGACCCGGGAAAGGAAACAAAGAGGAGAGTAACGTTTGGAACCCCAGGCAAAACTAGCTTTCCATTTGTGAGCCCCTGTACTTGTAATATTTCAATGCCAGCTCGCTTTGTACCTATTCCCAGTTGTTTACAAGTCTGAGCTTCTTGCTAGACAATCAGCCCACAGGCCTAACTCCTCCAGCACCCACATGCACACTTGACTCACAGAGGCCCTAGTATCTCTCCAATGAATGGGGCCTATTACTCATCTGGCTAGTGTATTCTGTTGCTAACATGCATTTTAGCAGCCAGCCCATAGCATGCATTTTATCCCCCTGCTCCCCACCCCCGCCACATAGGTATTTGCTTTATTTTCCTATATTTCTTCAACTGTTCCCAATTGACCTCAAGGAGTCAAAACAGTTTGTAAAAAATGACAAAGAACCTGTCACAGAGCCAACAATCTACAGTACTTACTTAGGTTCAGAACAGCCTATGAAATGCTAAAACAAAATTTCTCCAACCTCAGCAGCTTGAATTGTTTAGCCATCATTTATATCAGTCAAAACCAAACTCCATGGTAGTACTGATCTGATGAGGGGAAGATTAGGAGAGGTGAACTACTCTTTTACGGTACCCACTTCTCTTTTATAACAAAAGAGCACTCAAACTCCTCCAAATTGAACACAGTTAGTAGGCAGTCTCGCCCAACCAAAAGCAAAATGCACCTCCATGGTCTAAATCCATTAATTGCAACCAAACAGTGTTGCCCCAGATCTGGCTTTGCTGATGGATACCACACACATGCAATCGATGCTCACTCTTCTGGTTCACACGGTCTTTTTAAAGATTGTCTAAAGCACATCTTCTAGCTTCTGTATTCCAAGTGCAGGGGAGGAGACTGCAGAGAAACCCACAGGCCTGCCTGACCTGGAGAAAGAAAATGCTGGGCCTTACAGGAAACAAAAGATCCCGATAATGCATGTGAGCTCAGTAACCATCCACAGCAGAACGCTGTGCCTGCAGCTTCCTTTGTGTGCCCGTGTTCCAGCTCAGGCACCAGGCCACAGGCTGCAAACTCCAGGGCTACCCCCACGTGGGGCCAGGTTCATTGTGTAACCTCGGGCAACTCTCACTGCACTCTGATTTGGTGACTTCATCTGCAAACTGGGGGTGAATGTCCATGTATTGTTACCGAGGGGATATAAAAATTACAGATGGCTTCAGAGTCTGCTGTAAATAGGAAACAAGAAAGACCATGAGAGAGAACAGGACAAAGAACTGCTTAGAGGGAAATATAGACAATCCCTGACTTATATATATTTTTTTATTTTATTATAGTGTGAAAGCCATATGCATTCAGTAGAAATTGTACTTCAAATGTTGAATTCTGATCTTTTCCCAGGCTAGTGATATGCCATAGGATACTCTTTCATGATGTGGGCAGCAGCAGTAAGCTGCAGCTCCCAGTCAGCTAGGCAATCATGAGGGCCAATAACCAATACACTTAGACAACCATTCTGTTTCTCACTTTCAATGCAGTATTCGATTAAGTGAGCTCTTCAACATTTCAGCATATAATACACTTTGTGTTAGATGATTTTGCCCAACTGATATAAATGTTCTGAGCACATTTAAGGTAGGCTAGGCTAAGATATGATGTTTCCTAGTTAGGTGTATTAAATGCATTTTTGACTTCCAGTATTTTCAATGTACAGTAGGCTTATTGGGATGTAACTCTTTCCTAAGTTGAGTAAGATTTGTATGCAAATCTTTGGGATATAACTTGGGGTTGCTTCTATTTGGATTGAAAAGAAGGAACAGATACCCTTAGTATTCTCTTTCCTGATAGAAGTAGTCAGAAGAGTAAAGAATAGAAGTAGAATAGGAACATCAGAAAAGAAGGTTGCTGACCCTACCCCAAATGCTTTTCAGTCTGGGAGCTGTGCCCCACAGTTACTCAAGAATATTTCTTCACAAGACAGCTCTTTAAACTTTTCTGGAAAAAAAGCTACAGACTACAAATTACCCTAAATGACCCCTGATTTTTTTTTTTTTTTTCTACTTTGGTCTTGCTGTTAACCCATTTCTTTGTTGAGTCTACTTTAGTGATCCTAAAATATTATGCAAAACCTGATATAAATTTTGAAGTTTTCATCAAGATAGCGGGGTCCGTACTTTAAGTTCAAGTCAAACAACCTCAGTGTTCAAAGTTTCAAGAAATCCTACAAGTATGTGAGCATTTGCTATGGAATAGTTATGCCAAGCATGGTGGGAATCATGTATTAGTATTTTATGGCCTCCTATCAGAAAGCATCTACAATCTATTTGAGACAAGACTCAGTGCCCACATGAAAACCCAGTTCCCATGGACAACAATCAGCAGATCACAGCAAAGTGCAGACAGTGTGTCAGCGCTAATTTAGACAATACCAACTACAGGCAAAAAGGTATGCCCCTAATAGTAGAGATCAGTGACAGCTGGATAGGAGGGCCTGAAGATGAACAGGATTTAGGTGGTTACAGGAAGAGAAGCAATCTGTTTCAGGCAAGAAAGGAAAAAAATAACAATATGGCAAATACTTGAGACATAGGCATGTATTTGAAAGCAGAGAGATTGGGGCCAGCTTATGGAGAACCTTGAAAATGAGACAGAGGAGTCAGTGTGTGCCGGGGCAGCAAGAAGTCACAGGAGTTTCTGTTTTTGTTGCTAATGGTAACTCCCTTGGCCATATGTATTAGGCTTTATGTGAAAGAGTTAATGCAGCAGTGGTATGCAGGGCAGAAGCAGGGACAGTGGAGATTGGACCCCGGCTCCATCAGGGCCTTGTACTGAAGCAGGATAAGGTGAGGAGAGCCTCGTCTGGGGTGATGGAGGTGGGGAGGGAAGTTAGGGGTCAGGAGACCCTTTGGAGAAAAACACACCCAGCAGTACCTGAGGAGTGGCCTAGGATGGGAGGAGTGGGGGTGGGGTGAATTCTAGTTTCCAGCATTACTGACAACTGAGGGGAAACTGGCTTCCTGACTTAGGGGTGAGGAAGGAGCATATGTGGGCTTGGGCTGGTGTTGAGCATGAGGTGCTGGAGAGGCAGCAGGTATAGCAGTCCAATGGGGACCTGAGATAGCCGGGACTGCAGATCGGGGGAGCACTCTGAGTGCAAGGAAGATGGCTGTGGGAGAGCTGTGGGCCCCCAGGGTGAGAGAGGAGCAGAGAGGCCTGGGGGAGAGCAAACTCAGGGGAAGGAGAGAGGGAGGAGGCACAGAGAAAGGAAGCATCTCATTTTACTGGATGCATGCATGGGTTTTCCTGGATGCATGTGTGTATGCGTTGCATGCGTTTTAGTGGATGCATGTATGTATGCATGCATGCATGTATTTATGTGGCCTCTCAATTTATGTGCATGGGTTTGAATTCAAGGACTAGGTAATACCTTTTGACAAATGAAAGAGAATACTGTACAAATTCTGTAAAACTTCAGATAGTTATTTCCTCTAAAAAGGAATTATTTTAAAAGGCTGGTTCATTGCAAATTGAGATGAGTAACAAATGAGCAGAGGGCGATCCCCAGAAGGCAGGACAGACAAGGCCCGTGGTGGCGCTCTGAGCGGGAAGAGAGCCATGGGGCAAAGAGTGGGTGCCATGCTGGGAGCCAGGAGGGTAGAGATGGGGGTGGATGGAGCAGAGGAGTCATCTTCCAGGAGGAGCAACAGGGAATCCGAGACCCAGAGGCTGAGGAATGTGAGCTAGAGAAAGTCAGGGGGTTCGAATTCAAAATGAATCCCTTTTTGCATCTATCTGTATGTTTCTTGACCACTGTTTCTGGCCATTGTTGTAATATATTATCAACATCTAATTTTAGAGGAACTATATTTCTAAATCTTACCTAGTAGACACGCAATACTCAGAAGTCTCAAGAGCCCTTATGTCATCAAGTATATACCATTTTGTTCACATGACTGCTCACACACTCAAGGCAACTTCTCAGCGGGAGAGTCGTTTAAGGGGCTTCACCTACAACTGTATTTCCTCTGAAATTTCGAATTCCAGTCCGCTCACTCTGTAGTCCACCCACTCTTTGACCACAGCCTCTTAATATTGACCTGGAATCCTCTGCCCACCCCTTGCCTGCTCCCTAACACTCTACCCCACCCAGCAATCTCCTGACCTTCCTTCTCGCCCGCCTCCCTGTCTCAGATGCAGAATCACCTGGCACCTTTGCCCTCCTCTCTCTGTTCCTGTCCTTCCACCCCAACAACCCCAGACCTCGGGTGCCTCCTGTCTTCCCTACTTCCCCAACACCTGTGGCTGACGGAGATGTGGACGGCGTTGCCACAATGGCAGTATCTAGCTGTGGGCAGAGGGCTTCATGCTGTGTGACCAGCCTCCACTTCTCCTGGACCTTCTCCCTCTCCTGTCCCCTCATCAGCCATGCTCAATCTTCCCCCTCTTCCGAGGCCTGTGTCCTTCACTCTTTGCAGATGGCTTCACCTCCTACCTCAAAAAAAGGAGAAGACATCACACGCATTGTCCCTTCTCATCCCCACGTGTGCCTCCTATTCACGGCTCCACAGGCTGGCCCACCTTCTCCAGTCTCTCCATAAAGCACACTGACTGCCAGGGAGACACAAGCAAGGCACTCATTTAGGGCACAAAACGTAAAAGTCATAAAAGTATAACTATAAACTAGTGCTTCTTCAGTAAGTCAGTTTAAAAAATACCTCAGTACTTTAAACCTTTTATCTTTAAAGTTGTATTACTTACAGTCCCATGTGAGACAGTTTTGGGGGACTGTCCATGCATAACTCAAAGGAAAGACATATGACATTTTCTATCTGTCTTTATGTGGCATTTTGTTCTACATTCCAAGTATTTCTTTCCTGGCTTGTTTTGATCATCTAGTCCCTATTAAACAGAGCTAGTACCAATCCTCAAGAGCCAAACTGCCATATAAAAAAAAATCAGCCTTAACCCTGAATTTACTAGAAAGGCTATAATTTGATCTTCATACATTTTTCTTAGTTAAATTAGTTCTAGTCATTGGTGATGAATATCACAACTGGGTACTGTTTAGTACTAATTGCCTATTCTATTTGCTCAAAAAAGAAGGAAACAACCCAAAATTTGAATTTATAACTCAGATTTTAAGTATGAAAAATTAAATATTCCCCCACTTGGTATTTTGTTCTTTGACTCATATTTGAATGTTGCCAATACAAAGCTGGTAAAAAAGGAAGAATTCCACCCAATAGCTGCCTTTAGGTGTTTTTGTGACTGTGACTTTGGCTCTATTAGGCTCAAACCATGGGCAAAGACTAGAAGCCATTTGGAATCATTATCCCTTCACAAACAATACATTTATAGAGTTAGTTCTTGATTCAGTGTTAGCCAAAGACTTTAAATCCCAACTTAGCAAGGATGGATGTGGGATAGAGGGAAAAAGTGAGTTATACAACCTACAGTGTGAATCCAGTAACAAGCTCCCCACCTATATAAACTAAATTATATGTTCCTTTATAAGTTAAACATGGGTGTAGGTTTCTGTTTCCTGATTATGGGAAAAATAAAGACAAGGAAATATCAAATGAACAAACAAGTAAAGACAGTCCCTAAATAAAAACAGGTCCTAAGGAAACTGGTGATGACGGACTACAGAGTATTACTATATTTTAGAGGAGTTATATGAAAAGTCAGTAAAAATTTCCAATAACAGAATTCGAAACAAACAAAAAAGCAGAAATACAAAGTAGGTCTCAGAGAGGTCAAACATTTTCTCTTCTAAGCTTGGCCTTCTGTATTCATTCCTGAGGCATAGTCATTTATGTTGACAGGGCTGCTTGCTCTTTTAAATACAATTCTTGTCAGTTTTGTTTTTGGCTAGTTAAGAACAAACTTCTCCTTTTGCCCACTCTGCTAACTTGGGAGAGTTTACTGTGTTCCTGGCTTTGTACTAACTGCTTTACATCTATAGAAATGCATAGCAGCCTATGAGGAATAAAGGATCTCCATGTGTTGCAGAAGCAACTAAGGCACCCAGACATAGGGTTAACCATGTAAACTCTGAAATTCCAGACCCCGTGGAAGCTCAGAAGCAGCTGATGGGTTCCAGGACCCGTCCCTGAGCTCTGCACCTGCCTTCCTCCCTGGCCCTGGCCAGCTGCTTTTCTTGGAGCTTCTTCTGTATGGGAGGGCAGGGAAGCAAGTGGGGCAGGGCCAGGAGAATCTATCCAAGAAGGCAAAGAATCTGCTTCACTTAAGTTTGGAGTCATTCACATTTTACTACCACCTGCATTTTGTCAGAGCCTGTTCTCACTCTCTTTATAACCTACCCCTTACTTAACCTCCCACCTCAATTTTCCCTCCTTCCTTTTCTTGGTCCCAGTAGCAAGTAGAAAGTAGTAGTAGTAGTAGAAAGTAGATAAAAGTGACCTTGTGAGTTTGTGCCCTTTGGGTACCTAAAGTCATTCCTCCACAAAGAAGATTGGGGGATTTAAGGTGGAGATTCAAAGTGGCAGAAGGGGGTTAAAAATAGGTAAGAAGGACAGAAGGAGAGGAGAGTAAAAAGTCTAGGACTCAGAAAGGATGTTTCAAGCAAGTGTTTGATAAATAAGTATTGGATGAAATGAAAGGTACAGCTGAGGTAAAATATGAAAAATAGTGATTTATAAATAGGGTGACAATATAACCCAGTATAAACCTGTTATGTAAGCTAGACATACAAGCTTCTTGTCCAATTGCAGTTCACATGTCCCACTCTAAACATTATATTTGGAAAGAGCATTTGATCAAGGGTTTACAGAGTACAAAAAATAACAGTGTAAAATGTAGGAGGTATATATAATATTTCTATCTCAGTCTATCAACATTTTTTATAATAAGTTAACTATCATTTATTAAACACCTACCTATTCCAGCCATTATGCTGAGCAGCCCTGCAAGTAGGTAATGCCTACATTTAATTAACTCAGTGAATATTAGTTTACAACATACTGTGTAGTGTAGGCCACAGGCAGGATGCAGAGAAAGCTTCAGAGATATGTCCAGTGTAGACGGCCTAATGGAGTAAGCACATGTTCCGGTGCAGTCTGGAATCTGGACCTGCGTGAAGCACAAGGGGCGGGGGAGGGGGGAACAAGAGTTTTAGAACATGAACAAAAGTAGACTTATATTCTGTTGTTTCCATTTACTGGTCACATGAGCTTGACTTCTCTCTAAACCATGTACCACACAGTCTTTTCCAAGGATCATTTGAGACCATTTGTTTGACAAAGTAAGGTCCAAATCAGGTGTTCAGTATGCGCTGATTTCCCTTCTCTAGAAGTTGTTCATGCATCTGTACCATGATGGTTTAGTTAGTAGATGACTCGTATTCTTCAGGGGTTATTTTCCTTTCAAAATCCGATAAAAGTTTTTAAAAATACTGACCTGGTTGCTAAGGGCCACTTAACACATCCCAAATACTATTGAGACTGAGAACAGAAGTATCATTACTAATTAGCTGAACATGCCTTTCCATTATCTTTGACAGGAAAGAACAATATGGTTCCCACAAGCACTTAAAACATTTCCACGAAGATGACACAGCCAAAAGATTATAAGACCCTGTAAATTATGGAGAAGGAAACCTGAGCTGAGTCAACTTTTTAACTTACTTTGCCTAGAACACTATCAAAAAGTTGTAGAAAAAGTTGTAGGAAAAGGAATAAAGAGATAAAATGTGAAATCTTACATGGATCTTAACTTGTGTATAGTTTTTTGAACTTGGACTTTTGGTAGCTTAGTGTCTGCAGACATAGTAAAACATTCCTTTGTGTAGAAAACTGGCTTCTAGGGTTAAAGCTGTCACTATAGAATATAAATCTTAAAAATAAGTTACAGATGAAAGCCAGCCTTTCAATTTCCAGCATTAAAATGTAAAAAAAAAAAAAAATCACTTTGGTTATTCAGAAGTTTACATTTCACCTGATCAAGTTTCTTATCTTTCAGTATGAAGATTCTTATACCTCCTACCTATATGCATACTGTAAGGAAAATATTCTGGATTTGCACTGTTCTGGCTAAATCTTTGCTGGCAAGGATTCTATGTCAAATGGAAAAGCTCTTGTAATAATTTGCTGTGCCTAAATTTCTGGAACCTAGACACAATATATGCAGCTTTTCACAAGATTATTCTAACAATGGAATAAAATAATGGCTATGGAAATATTCCAAAAAAGGTATTTGCTACAAAATGCAAAGCTTAGATCAATTCAATTAAGTATAAACAAAATTCCAAAAAGATAGGATACATTTTGTTACTTTGAGAAGAGACCATTTCCTTCTGAATTTCTCACAGTTTCTTCCTACCGCATCCTATGTTCTATTATGTAGATTATAGAGCAGTAGGTCCTCAGAAAGAACTCTACATTTACAATTTGAAAGTCACCAAGTGCAATGATTCTCGCCAAAGTGACCCATTTTAAAAGATGACCCATTTCAAAACCCAGGAGTTCGTATTCAAGCTGTTCTATATTTAAGAATTAGAAAGTTATTTCACTTTCCTACAGTCTCCTTATTTGAATCAGTCTTTTATAAAAGGGGAATTTGATCTCCATTTGAATGAAGTATAATATGACACTTTTGCTTGCTACAGCCTGCACTTGGTTTTGAAAATTATTCCCTACCTTTTGAGGTTTTGGGGTTTTTTGTTTGTTTGTTTTGTTTGTGGGCAAGGCATTTATGTGTAATATCATTTATGCCTCCTAATCATCCATTTCTCATTCCTTAGAAACAGCTTCTCTGAGCGTTAGCTTGAACTTTCCCTGTCATAATACTCATTCCCATCAGAAGGTGGGGACGGATGTGAGTTAAAGGGAGTCAGCCTCAGCCTTAGCCTCCCAGTGCTCAATAAATACTCCTGGAGGGTGCCCGTGGGAGCTGGGGGAGGGAGAGAGAGAAGGAGCAAGAGAGAGAAGGGTCATTTTAAGTATATAATGTAAGTATTTCAGGTATTGAATTTATCTTGCTTTAAAATAATAAAGAGTTGACCAAATAAAGCAGTCCTCCTCCCCCATAACAGGATATAAAATCCACCATAAGTTTCTTTGGAGAAAGTTGAAACCTCAGCTGCCAATCACCGGTCTCCCTTTCGAAATTTCAGGAAGGGATCTGTTCAGTGCTACCCCTGCACACCTCTACCTTTGAGCATCCTTTTTTGGGTCAGTTTCAGTTTCTCACATCCCTCTCCCTTCCCCCATAGGGACCAGGCAAAGTTCCCAAAATAAAGGCACAGAGGAACAAATCCAATTCTAATAGATGTACTTTCATTAGAGAATTACCCCAGATATGAGCTACAAGCCACCACCAGCCACTGTGCGGTTACAACATCGGTGTCTCTTTAACATGACCCATAACCTATGACACCAACACTGGATAAGAAAAAATATGGGCTGTGTAGTTAGAATCGGATGAAAAGTTGCTACTTTGACCTTTATCGAATCTGAGTAAGCAACCGGCTGTCACTTCGGGTTACAAAATAAAATTCGGCAGTCAAAAAAGAGTGGCAAAGACCTACCGGTAGCAAGAGAGGTCTTCTTTCCCAGTTTCCCCTGCCTGCCCACTTCCTTGTCTTCCTTGTCTTCCTACCCAGTAACTCGCTGAAAGTTTCCCCACTCTGGCGGTTTCCTAATTCCCAATCAGATGCAGGCTTTCTACCCGAATTCACCCCTGCAGCCTAGGGGTGGTAGCACGGTTGGGGAACCCCAGCCGGAATCCGGGGACCGCAGGGCGCGGCGTTCGCCTGCCGGCTCCCGCGCCCCGACCCGCCTCGGTATTCCCCATGCGCGGCGACCGTCTCGCCGGAGCTCCCTGGGGAGGAGGAACGCGCCGGGCCCCGGGAAAATTAACCCCAACTGGAGCTCCGGGGCCCCCAACCTACCTGCCGCACCCGGGCGGCCCTTGGCCGGGAGTGTCGGCTGCCGGGCGCCCGCGCCCACCAGCCAGAGCGAACAAAGGCGCTCCGGAGAGGGAACGCGCCCTCCCCTTCCCCACCGCGCCGGCGGGCGGCGGGCAACCCTGCCCCGTGGCGGTTAGGGCCTCCGGAGGCTGGGCCGCGCGCGGTCCGGGCCAGAGCAGCGGGCCGAGGCCCGGGTGTCTGCTCCAGCCGTGCGCCCCAGCCCCAGAGCGCATTCCAACCTGAAGTCCTGGGGCCACCCGTGGGAACCGGCGGTGCCTTCCCCTCCTCGCGGCTCTCTTCCCCTCTCGGCCCTTCAGAGACTTCTCGTGGTCCAGAGAGAGCAAAAGGAGAGTCCGAGTCTCCTTTCCCGTAGCCCGAGACCTGCTCCGGTGAGGAGGCACGGCGCGGTGGGGCCGCAGTGCCGGGCAGGGGCGGGGCGGAGCGGAGGCTGGGCGGCCCGGAACCCTCTCTGCGGACCGCGGGAGTCCGTCTCCCGTCCCCGGCACAAAGAACCAACTATCCGGGGAGCTGAGATTTATCCCCGCCAAGCGTGCTAGAACTTCCCCCATTCAGTGATCCGGAAGGGAAGACAACATTTCCACCCACAAGGGCCCTCGGCCCCCGTTAGGATGCGGTGGGCTGCAGAGCACTTTTTTAAATCGCACATATTAATTCCATATGAAACAACTGGTCTCAATACACTTTTCACTAGGAAGTAGAATTCGGTAAACTCATGATCCATTCGTGCAGCACACGCAACAGTTATACAACTACGGTGGGTAAGTTTTGACTGAGTTCTCTGTTCATCTTTTTTTCCTTGCTCGAACAAGAGTTCTAAGGGAGGCTAGTCTTTTAAAAGATCTCGTCATGCCACTTATGCCTTGAGCTTCTGGGGCCTAAGTCACAAAGGAAGAAAACTCCAATTTACATCAAACTAAAGCTTCACTACAGCAGTTCACCCCGCCCCCCCCCCCCCCCCCGTGATTTTACTTACCTTCAAGCCCAACTCAAATTCAAAGAGAGCTTAGAACAAAACTCACCAAGTCCAAGCACAGCTCCTTAAACCCCCAAGTCAGAGGTCGGCTCTCTTGCTGGCATCGGAGCCAAAGTCGGTGGTCTCAAGAACAAAACTTGCCCGCTTTAAACATCGGGCGAGGACTAGGCAGGCAGCGCGCTGGACTCCGCTACCTTCCCCGGAGGGCGCGGGCTGGAGCCGGCAGACCGGGGAGGACCCAATCAGGGGCTCCCGGCGGAGGGCGGGGGCGCGGCAGCCTGGAGCCTCCCCCGAGGCGCTGCCCGAGCGCGTCTCCAGCACCTTTTGGTGTCACTGCCAAAGCCGAGCCTGGCCTACGCCTCTCCCACCAACACAGCATGTTGGTGAAGGTGATGGGTGCCGCCCAAATCTGTTCTTGTTGGTGCGCGACAACTCCAGGAAGTGCCCACCCCATTACCTCCTCAGTTAATAGAGATCATTTACTCAGATGGTAGACTGTGAATCACAATCCTCAGGAATGGCCCATTTGAGTAGTTTCCCCCTTTCAAAATACTCCATGAATGTAACTGGACAAAATCAGGAGAATACAAATTTCTAATAAGGAAAGAGTATTAAAGTATGGGTTTGGTTTCCTGCCCCCCAAATGATCTGGCCTTCTCTTAATAGAACACACATTATCATTTACCAGGTAATATTTTGAAGGGTTTTGCAATTGTACATATTTCAGAACACGACAGAAGACAAAAGATTAACCCAAATACTTCTGTAAAATGAAATCTTTGGGTTTTTTATTGTAAAAGGAATAAGGTAATGGGTTAAAAGTAAATTACTGAATCAGGGTTTGAAACTGTACACACAACATTGTATTTATTTCAAACTAGATTTTTAGGAAGTTTTATAATTGCTTTCTTTAAGCCCTCCACCATATTTTCAACCACACACCTCTTTTCATATATTACCCATAGAGAACATGGCCCAGCATTGCCAAGAGATCACAGTGTCATATGCATGTCAGACCCCATACAGAAATATTAATATAGTGGATTTGTAAGGGAGTCACTGACAGTGATCCATATATAAGCTGATTTGCTGTTATTATAGTGCAGATCACCTCCCTTCTTTATCTATGGGAAATAAAACCCTGACTGTGTTCCACATACAATCTCTTGCCACCCCCAGCTGGCATATGTGTGTGTTCTATTTATGCACAAATATTCAATTACCGTTAAATACCTTTCAGGTCATTTGGAACCAGGCCCTTATACATACGTGTCAACACGTGTGCCCCATGTGTTGAAATACAAACTGACTCAAACATTGAAAAACACATATAAAAATCATATATATCATCCTATTTAGAGATGGACACCCCAGACAGATAAATGATTTCAAAAGTGAGTAGAAGGTTGTTAAGTGGATGTGTGGCTTGAGGTGAGGATGTGGGCGAGAGATGGGGCCCAGCAGAGTGACACCTGCCCTGACCCCCCTCCACCCCCCATACAGGGAAGAGGGCAGCAGCCTGGGAGGTTCCTTTGCCCATCTGGGAGGATTTCCTGCAGGAGGCTGGTTCCCTATCCCACCCCACAGGGAGAGGAAGAGGATGATGGACTTGATGATATAAAACAAAGTATTCATGCTTCTTTTATGAATGCATAAACGAAAATTCTGTGTGAAAATTCTGAAATTAGTTGGAAATAAAATGAAAAGATAGTGGTGATGCTGATTTGACCAGCACGAAGAAGAAGGACAGTGTCACCACCATGTCCTCAGTGTCCACAATAACTGTTTGTGAACAAAGATCATTATGATTAGATTTATAAATGACTTCCAATCTTTCTCTCAGAAATGTGCTTTACAGAGCACTAGAGAACTATGGAAAATACTGGAAAAAGTACTGTAACATCAAGAAGGTAAACTTGGAAGAATTGCAATTTGCATGTTAGATTTTTTTGTTTATTTATTTATTTTGAGAGAGAGAGAGAGAGAGAGAGAGAGAGAGAGAGAGAATGCACAGCAAAGAGGGAGAGAGAGAATCCCACGCAGGTTCCATGCTGTCAGCACAGACTCCAGACTTGATCTCACAGAACTGAGCTGAAATCAAGAGTCCAACGCTTAACTGCCTGAGCCGCTCAGGCACCCCTGCATGTTAGATTTAGAAGGGGCAAGATAGGGCAGAGATAGTGCAGAGGGGAAGCAGATGTCAGAGAGAGGACCAGCAGATAGGGTGGCAGGGCATTATCATTGGTCACGTGTAGGGAAGACTGAGACCTGCGTTCAAGAGAACCTGGGGTGTGGTACAAGCCAAAGAGACTGGGAGAAGAGATGAGTATCAACTGAAATCACAAAAGCAGAACCATATTTGATAACTGACTGGCTTAATGCCTAACACGGCTGAAGCATATGGACATATGCCAGGTTTGACTCATTCAGCTTAAATTTGTACCTTCTGGACTCTGTTAGACAGGAAATTTTCTCACAAACGTTATACAGATACTGTCCTGTGAATTCAGACACCCCACAGTCTGCGTGTTCAGAAACCAGCCAGGTTGTGCAAGGCCTGGGCTGCTAGAGAGATGGGGTGGTGTCCTGAATTCACTCCCTGCCCACCTCGGGATCTGGGCAAGTGACTCAACTTCTCAGCACCCCACAGTATTCCTGCTTGGATGGGTCCAGTGAGGACCTAATACAAAAGCAATCACGTGTGAGTGCTGAGCATTGGTCCTACCACCTGTACAGGCTGCCTGGACAGCTGTCATCCTCATACCCACCCCAGGCTGCAGAAAGCCCCTCTCCCACAAAGAACCAGCAGAGGCTCTTCATGCTGCCTCCCATAATCGCTCTAAAAGGAAATGCTTGTTTCTTTGACATCTTCAGAAACACATTTTCTGTTAATACAACATCACCCATTAAAATAATGCAGCATCTCTTTGCTGCCTTTCCCTCCCTTACTGCCTGCCAAACCCCTCCCACCCCACACATATCCTTCGGGTTTCTTTTCTCTCAACACTTGCTCCTTAGTGATCCCATCCGTTGCCTTTAATGCCTGATTTATATTTGTAGTCCAGATTCTGGGCTCCGAACTTGAATGTCTCCACTCAAATGTGTTACATAAGTCTTAAGCTGAGCATGTGTGAAATGGAATATCCAAATGCATACTAATGAACTGGTGAATGGATAGGACTTGAATGCCCCAAAGGCCAGAATCCTCTTCCCTCCCATCAGTGGACCCAGCCTAATGAGTGACATGTTAATAACAGTCCATGGCATTTTGTCTCTGTAGAAATTGTGGATCTGTTTTCCCTACTCTTAGTCCTCAGACCTCTTGAGGACAGAGACCATGTCCTGCTCATCTCCAGTTCCCTTGCAGAACCTCCCACAATGCCTGGCACAGAGCAAATATGTATTAACTGCCAATCAAGTTGAGTTTTTGCTTAAAGCATCCCACACTCATCAAATGTTCAAACTTTCATTCCAAGAAGATGAAGCAACACAATGGCCCTTGTGTACTGCTCCCGTGATGCCATCGAGGCCCAACACAGACACTGGAGGCACTCTAACGCCTTTCCTAAAGCTCTTGCCTCTGCCCCTGTGTTTGGCACCATTCAGCATTCTCCCTCAGTTCCAGGACCCTGGCGGGCGGATGAAACCATTGTAGGTACACCCAGAACTGGAAGATGAAGGGAACTGATGGCACACAGCAGTTCTCATCCCCAGGCCATTCTCAGAATCCATCTTGTTCCTTTCTCTCCTCCTCTGCACTGGGGAAGTCTCCCCCACCCCCTGACCCTAGTGATCATCTCCTTCCACATCAATGCACAAGGGCATCTCTCATGTGCTCATCTACCTCTCATTAGGGGCCTCACAGGGATGGGGACAGTCTTGGAGGCAGGCCCTGCTCTCTGGGCCCTTCCTTGGCCCAGGAGAGCTGATAGGGTGAGCCTCACTGGGGGAAGGATTCGGGGAGAGGATTGGGGGTGGGAGTGAGGTTGGCACAGGTTTTCCCTCCATGCTGCCAATGCTCAGACAGCCCCTGTGACAGTGACTCAGTACCACTCCCTGACAGTGGACCGCTCAGCATTCCCTCTCCCCTCCCCACCTGCAGATCTGACACCTGCTCCACACTCCCAGGGCCCTATGGGGTTCTGTGCAAGTTCCAAGGGGCTGCCTCTCACTCCACCTCCTCCTCCTACTCAGGAGGGCATATCCAAATTGAGTGAATGAGTGACATTTGTGGAGGGACGATCTTGAATGCTGTCTGGTTATCACTTATATTTTAAAAGACAACTCACCAGCCTTGCCAGAGCTATCTATCTAAGGTGAGCAAAATGACTTAGGTCCTGTGATGGGGTGGTACAGGGGAAAAGAGGAAAAATACAGAGCATGGGAAATGTTCAGAAAATAGTTATTGGCTACAATATGGGGGCTACATGCCTGGCCCAGATGCAGTCATTTGTGTTAGAAATTTTGTACTTAATTAAGTTTGGTTGTGCTGATATTTAAGGGACAATTAAAATATAATTCTCTATTTCTCTTTTCTTAATAGTTAATAATTACTAAGTGCTCATTACCTGCTTTATGGAACATATGGGGATCAAATCCCACTCAAACCAATTCTAAAAGACAGTTACAGGCCTTCCTGAGAATTTTATTGAGTATTACTTAAAATAAGTGGCCCATTAGTTAAGAGTTAGAAATGGTTTTCTTATACTGAGATCTTTCTTATAACAGCACTTCCAAAAGGCCAGTTCTAAAGTCCTTGATAAATCATTAAAAACATAAAACATACATTTCATGAGTTAGTCTTGGTTAGTCTGATGGTATAAGGTCATAAAGCCCAATATCAACACATATTTGACCCTGCAGATATAAGGCTAAGGAATACTGGAAAGAGAGAGCAATATCTCTGAGAGATATGTTTCTATCATATCAAATAAATAAATAAATACATATATACATACATACATAGGGGTGCCTGGGTGGCTCAGTCAGTTAAGCATCCAATTTCGGCTCAGGTCATGATCTCATGGTTTGTGGGTCAACACCTGCACTGGGCTGCACACTGCACCTGCTTGAGATTCTCTTTCTCTCTCTCTCTCTTTCTGTCCCTCTCCCACTCAGGTTCTCTCTCTCTCTCTCTCTCTCTCTCTCTCAAAAATAAATAAATAAACTTTAAAAAATAAGTAAACAAACAAATAAACCCTCTTTAGAAGAAAGGGATTGAAAGAATAATGGGATATCTGCTACGGAGAAACAGATAAGGATAGTTCTGCAAAAGAGGTACATAAGGCAGAGAAAGCAGTGTGTCTTTTCTCATTTTTTTTTAACTTTTTGATTTATTTTATACACATGTATTTTACCTTTGGGAATCTCTTTTTTGCAATAGACTTTGCATGAGGTAGAAGCTCATTAGCGGTCTCAGTTTTTGTCTTTACTGAAAATTATTGAGTTACGTGGATATTCCTATTGAAATTAGTACCAGCAGTACCCTTTCCCATGAAATAATCATGGTTTCCTACCAACAGCATTCCAGGAATCTCCTTCGTGTACCAGAAATCTCCCACAAGATGTCTTGTTATGTTTGGATAGCAGGTGTGCCTATGCACCATGGCTCTGAGATTTCTTGAATCTCACACATTAACAGATGATGGCCTGAGCCAACCCTTTTTCTCTAACCTGCTTACCTGTGTCCTCACTGTATGGGCCCTGTCATTTATGGAGCTATGCTGCAGAGTCAGAATATTGGGTACTATTTTAGTGGACTGACATTCACCCTTGGCATATCAGTTCCCCGTTACTGGTTTTAGAGCTAGAGGGCCTGAACTTGACCTCAGTGGCAGCACCTAGCCAGCAATTTGACCTCAATCAAGTCACTTAATGCTCTGAGTCTCAATTTCCTCTTCTGTGAAATGAGAATAACAATTAATACCTACTCTTGCTCACAGAATTGGTGTCTCTTCCTCAAATCTACCATTCATCCATTCAATAAACATTTATTGAGAATTTACCTACTTATAAGGCAAGGGGACAAAGATAAATAATACAGGACAAATACCCTGGAGGAGCTCTTTGTCAGGTGTTGAATGGATCAAGGAAGGTAAGGCACACATTAAGGAAAACAAGTCTACTTCACACCCATTAGGCCACTTAAAAAATAGAAAATAACAAGTGTTGACAAGGATATGGAGAAATTGGAGCTCTGGTGCATTGCTGGTGGGAATGTCAAATGGTATAGTCGCTATGGGAAACAGTGTGATGTTTCTTCAAAAATTTAAAAATAGAATTGTCATATGGTCCGGCATTTTCACTTGTGGGTGTGTACCTAAAAGAACTGAAAGCAGAGACTCAAACAGAAAGTTGCCCACCAATGTTCATAGCAGCATTATTCACAAGAGCCAAAGGTGAAAAACGCCAAAGTATCCATCAACAGATGGAAGGATAAACAAAATGTAGTATATACAAACAATGAAAGATATTCAGCCATAAACAGGAATGAAATTCTGACAAATGCTACAACATGGATGAACTTTAAAACACTATGCTAAGTGAAATAAGCCAGGCACAGAAGGACAAACGTTGTATGTTGTATGATTCCATTTTTAAACAAGGTACCCAGGATAAGAAAACCCTTGGAGACAGAAAATGGAATAGAGGTTACTGTGGACTGGGGGAGGGAGGGAGAAATGGAGAGTTAGTGTTTAATAGATACGGGAATTTTGGGGTGCCTGTGTGGCTCAGTCTGTGGAGCGTCTGACTTCAGCTCAGGTCATGATCTCATGGTTCATGAGTTCAGGCCCCACGTCAGCCTCTGTGCTGATAGCTCAGAGCCTGGAGCCTGCTTGGGATTCTGTGTCTCCCTTTCTCTCTCTGCCCCTCCCCTGCTTGTGCTCTGTCTCTGTCTCTGTCTCTCTCAAAAATAAATAAACATTAAAAAAAAATAGATACACAGTTTCAGTTTGGGATGATTGAAACTGTTCTAGTGATGGCTGTGAATGTGATATACATTTTGAATGTACTTAATACTACTGAATTGTACACTTAAAACGTGTTTAAATGGTAAATTTTAAACACAATTAGAAAAATTATAATCCCTAAAATGCTATACAAATGCAGGATTGTTATCTTGAATTGGCATTAATGAGATTGTGTTTATAAGCAGTCTCTCTTTTAAGAAGTGTAGTATGTGTGAAATTCCTTTGTCATTATTTATTATGTGATATCGAAGAACAAGCATCCACCCAGATGAACTTTAATAATAATTTATTTATGCCCCATCCTCTTCCAAAAAGAATTTGAGGTAGTATACTCTAAATGCATCAGAGTAATGAGGCCAAATCCAATGGACATAAGAAAAAATATACAAACAGATACAAAGAAGAGAGAACAAATGGCACTCAGCAGCAGAGCAAGAGTCTCTCAACTTTTAGCCTTCCAGAAGCCAGGGAAGTGTTTGCATTCATCAGACCTTTTTTTTAATGCTTAAAAATCATTGGTTTCAACATGGTCATTATATGGGTCTATAGCGTCCATGTTGCTACCATTTACAGTTCTGAGAATGTATTGTATAATATGGAACACCTAATCGAAACAGAAGAAAGATGTCGAACTAAGAACATCTTCTCCTAAGTCAGAGCCCTCAGGGCCCATTCTGTGCTAATGACAAGGGTTCCCGGAGAGTTGTCTGCCCTGCAGGCCAAATGAATCTCCTGCACCTTCCCCTGGGCTCCTGCATCAAGTCTACACTGTAGCCCAGCAGGACAACCATCTCCTCCATCTGGGCCCCCCCCCCCAACCACCTCCCTTGCTCCCCATCCAGCCCCTGCCCCAGCAGCGTGGTTCACACAAGGCCCCCATGTGGCCAGAACTCCCAGACTCTGCTCATGTTTCCTTCTTCCTGGAACAGCCCTCTGTCTTCCTGGCCAAGCCCTCACCTCTTACAGAGGACAGTTCAGATTTCACCGTCTCCAGGACGTCTCCAGCCCATGTTGATTTGCCTTCCTCGTGCTGTCCTGGTGCACTTTCCATTTACACACTAGCTATTTAGCCCCTTGAGGATGTGAGTGAATGGAAAGTTTTACAAGTTTTGTTTCATTTCTTGCAGCAATGAAGAGTGAGGTGTGATTAGGCCAAAGACCACATCATACATTTTATTAGAAATGATAATATATTTAGAAAATGATCTTTGAGAGCCAGCAGGGATTCTCAAGATTATCTAATTTGGCCTTTTGACACATAAAGAAATGGGCGATACCCTGGGAAAGAAAGTGACTTGCTCAAGGTCACCATCTATATTTGAGATAGAAATAGACTTAAAAATTTAACATCCTGAAACCCAGTATTTTTACAACAGTATGCTAGTTTCATTTTAAATTTGTGTTTTATTTAGTATTTAGTAATCAAACAGGACTTTGGATATACCCCCAAACAGGTGAAGAGAGGTAGCGTAACATCTTGCGAAGAACATTGGCTTCGCCAAAGTGGTGGGTCTTCAGCAAGTCACTTTGTGGCTCTGGGCCTCTTGTTTTTTCATCTGCAAAATAAGGATGAATTGGATGGTCTTTAAGCTTATATTTGTTTCTGGCATTTTGTGAACCTACTAGACTGTTGACCAGCCCCACCAGAGAATTTACAAGTACTGATTGAGCATACATCTCTCACCTCTGCTTTCTCCTCTATGCTGTTCCCCTCAGCCTGGGACACACTTCTTCCAAACGTTTTCCCTTGCTTGCTTTCTTTTTTCTTTTTTTCTTTTTTCTTTTTTAGTTTTTGCTTGCTGTCTTTTTTAAACTCACCTCTGCTTTCTCCCCTATGCTGTTCCCCTCAGCCTGGGACACACTTCTTCCAAACGTTTTCCCTTGCTTGCTTGCTTTTTTCTTTTTTTTTTTCTTTTTTCTTTTTTAGTTTTTGCTTGCTTTCTTTTTTAAACTCACCTCTGCTTTCTCCTCTATGCTGTTCCCCTCAGCCTGGGACACACTTCTTCCAAACGTTTTCCCTTGCTTGCTTTCTTTTTTCTTTTTTTCTTTTTTCTTTTTTAGTTTTTGCTTGCTTTCTTTTTTAAACTCAGCTTAAACATCACTCAACTCAAAATTGGTAGTAGTGTCTCCTGCTACCCTTGGCTTAATTTTGTCCTCTCCTCTGCACTTAACTCCTCTGACTATCCAATACCTTACCACACTGTACTGGAGTCATTGACTTTCTTGTCTCTGCCTCTACACTATGAACTAAGGCCTGGGACCATGGTACATTTCTTGAGCCCAAGTGCCTATAATGGTGCCTGGCTAATGATAGTAGGGAACGTAATAAAAGATTGGTAAATGGATCTAACAGTTTTTACTTGGGAAGTGAGGACAAGACTGTGGCACCGATTTTATACGAAGCTGTTAGAAAGCATTTTCATGGAAAAGGGAGGATTGGAACTGAGTTTTCAAGAATCATTAGAATTTGACATGGCGCCTGGGTGGCTCAGGCGGTTGAGTGTCTGACTCTTGATTTCAGCTCGGGTCATGATCCCAGGGTTGTGGGATCGAGCCCTGTGTTGGGCTGTCTGCTGAGCATGGAGACTGCTTAAGATTCTCTCTCTCTCTCTCTCTCTCTCTCTCTCTCTCTCTTTCCCTCCCTCTCCCTCTCCCACCCACTTTGCATGAGTGCGCTGTTTCTAAAATAAAAATAAATAAATAAAAGACTTAAAAAAAAGAATGACTGGAATTTGAAAGGGAATGTAAAGTAATAACACTGGCCTAACTAATGGTGGGGGGAGGAGGTGGCTAAAAGGAGTGGGTCAGATCAGTGTTACTTATTTGAATAGCAAAACATTTGCATTAGATTGTCTGGGACGTTTGTGCAAATTACAGATTCCCCCTATAGCTCCCACCCATTACTCCCCATTCTGGATTTGTAGGTCTGGATTTACCTTTAGAACAAGCTCCCTAAGTAGATTCTTATCACATGAATGGAGTCTTGAAATCCTGGAACACTGGCAATTGTGGGCGATTGGAAGGGGTTTTAAGTTTTTGAAGAGGGGGAATGGTGGCATGAAGAAAATGGAGCTTTATGAAAGGCACAGACTAGTGGTCTGCAAAACAGACTGAAGAGGGGGAGACCTCAGAGGCAAGGGGAACTTCCAGAAGTGCACCAAAGTATTCGAAGTGAGAGGAAGGGAGAGCTTGCTTTCTACTGGCCACACCAGAAATGGAGAATAAGCAGTGACTCCAAGAAACATATTGAAAGATGAAATGATGAGGCTTGGCAACAGATTGAGTATATAAGCAATAATGGTAGGGAGCAGTTTGAAATGACAACTGTGTTTCAGGGACCCTACGAAATGTCAGTTCCACTGATATACATGCTGCTTCTGTCTAATGAGTTCTGCTTCAGCTTGAGGTGATTGAGGTGTCTGGGAGACATCCAGGGGAGAAGCGTGTAAACTATTGGCAACATGGGCTTGAGCGTAACCACAGGTCTGGGAGGAAGATAATGACATGGGGTCAGTAGCATGAGAGAAGAGGAAGGAAGCCCTAGGAACCTGAGTTTAGACCTCTGGGAGCAGCAACATTAGACAGGAGGAGGAAGATGAAGCAAGCAGGGAATAGAGAAGAAACAGAGAGGTAGGTGGTGAATGAAGAGTAAATAAGAAAGAGAAACCAAAGGAAGAAAAAGGTTTAAGAAGGTGAGTATCCATTATGTCAGATGCTGTAGAGTTTGAGAAGGATAGGAACAGTCCTTTCAGAGTTGCCCAGGTGGCTCAGTCGGTTGAGTGTCTGACTCTTGATTTCAGCTCAGGTCGTGATCCCAAGGTCATGAGATCGAGCCCTGAATCAGGCTCCACACTGAGCATGGAGCTGCTTGGCATTCTCTCTCTCTCTCTCTCTCTCTCTCTCTCTCTCTCCTTCTCTTCCTCTGTTCCTCCTCCCCAGCTCTCATGCTCTCTCTCTCTAAAATTAAAAAAATGAAGAAAAAAAAAGAACAGTCCTTTCAACTTGGCAAAAAGGGTTTCAAATGAAAACTAACTTTTAAAATGTGAAAATCTATAGCTCTTTCTGACATGTGCATTGTTAGCTATCATACCAGGAGTAAATAAAAACTCTTGATGGCAAATTGTGTTGACAATTAATGAGCAAAAATATATTTCTGACAGGTTGGTTTCCAAAAGGATGCTATTCTATTGGAGATATGGGAAGTGGGGAGGTGGAGGTGGGAAATGAAAGGCAATGGTTGAAAAAGGGAAACAGAGGCAACTGGGTGGCTCAGTCGGTTAAGCACCTGAGTTTGGCTCAGGTCATGATCTCATTGTTTGTGAGTTTGAGTCCTGTGTCAGGCTCTGTGCTATCAGTGCAGAGCCTGCTTGGGATTCTCTCTCTCCCTCTCTGTCTGCCCCTCCCTTGCATGTGTTCTCTATCTCAAAATAAATAAAAATAAAACTTAAAAAATAGTTTAAAAAGGGGGGGGGGAAACAAGATTAGGATGCATGGACAAAGAAGAAACTTATCAGGAAATCCTAATAACATTTATGTACTTTAATGATCTAGCTTACAAAATAGGGTTGCATTGAGCTTTTAAAAATTTTTTTAGTGTTTATTTATTTTTGAGAGAGAGAGAGAGAGAGAGAAGAGAGAGAGAATGAGTCGGGGAGGGGCAGAGAGAGAGGGAGACACAGAATCCAAAGAAGGCTCCAGGCTCTGAGCTGTTCAGCACAGAGCCTGTTGTGGGGCTTGAACCCACGAACCATGAGATCATGACCTGAGCCAAAGTCGGATGCTTAACCAGCTGAGCCACCCAGATGCCCCCACATTCAGTTTTTTAAAAAGGTTCCATTCTTGCCCCTTGGTTACAGTGTCATCTGAAAAAAACATGAGGTGTCATACAGAATGGAAACAGATATCCAAAGCTCTGTTTTTATGCTAGCTTGAAATATGGCTTCAGAGGGGAAACAGTCCCTTAAAACACATTATCCCTCCTTTTCTTCCTTAATGACATAGGGGTCAGGGATGGAGGGAGATCCACTTTTAAATGTGAAACAAAGTGCCAGAATATACACTAGTATAGATTACATTACTGCAAGCTGATCTGGCATGGTTAACTCCATTTGGTGCCCTAATTACAGTGCTCCATCTCTGGATAGATATCCATCAGGACATAAATTGCTCTAGGTGTTCAAAGGTTTTTTATTACTTGAGTACCTTTAATGTTTTGTTCTTCATCTACATTATATATACTTGATGACTTGAGATGTTAAATCCTTGAGAGTCTTTTCTACAAAGTTATGTGCTTTGGAATAACGAAGCAGGCAATCATCGACAAGAATCATAAATTTTCTCCCATTTTAGAAAGTTATTAAAAAAAACAAAGGAGAGAAAAAAAGAATGGCTTAACAGTGGTGTTGAAGGCTATTTAAAACAAGATCTGAACTGAAGTCTGGGCTTATGGTGTTCAGGGGACTCCCTATCACTCTAGTTTTATCCATTGCACTCCAACAAGTAAAATGAAGCTACTGGATGAGATCTCTAGACTGTTTCCAAACTATAAACTGAGACATGACCTGATAAGCAATTTTTTTTCTTCTGAGTTGTGAATATTTTCTTGTGTCAGGTTCCCCAAAACTCCTAAGAGTCTCTGAGTTCTTATGGAACTGTTGGGTGATTAAAATTGATTTCTGCCCTCCACCTAGTGTTATCTGCCTTCTGACTTCATTTAATTGTCAATACGTCCTTAAACAGACCTGCCAAGTTGTTTAAGCACGGTGCTTCATAAGGGCTTAAGAGACTGGCTGTACTCTGGTTTTTGTGGACGGTTGCTGTGGTCCTACTTAATGCCATGGCTCATGGAATAGATTGGTATTGAGACCTGTATTTCCTTCTGACATAGCAACTGCTGTCATTTAAGGATGACTGTAAAAAGCAAAAGAACCTCTTAGTGACTTTGTTACCTAAGTGTGATCTTAAAGTCTGTATACTTCTTGAAATTGTGTCCTCTGTCAGTGACTATCCTTTTTCAGTCTTGTCTTATAATAAGCATTTATAAATAGATACAAAAATTGTCATTTTAAGAAGAGATCATTGTTGAGCTATAAAACATGTAAATTATAGGTTTTATTTATATCTCTCTACTGGAGTTTATATGTCATAACCTCCAGTAACATTCATTTTAAAATGTCATTTAAACTATTTTTTAATTATAAAACTGGTAAAAAAAATTTTTTAATTAAAGTTTGTAGGGAGGTGTAGAGTAAGAGGTAAAAAAATTTCCTTCCCTGTTTTCTAGCCTTCAGTACAACTCTCCAAAAGCAATCACTATTAACAATGTCTTAAGTTTCTTTGCATGAATTTTCTTCTTTTTTAAAGTTTATTTATTTTGAGAGACAGAGAGAGTGGAGTAGAGGCAGAGAGAGAGAGGGAGAGAGAGAATCCCAGGCAGGCTCCGTGCTTTCAGCTTAAGATCATCACCTGAGCCAAAACCAAGACTCAGATGCTTAACTGACTGAGCTACCCAGGCGCCCCTCTTTGCATGAATTTCCTAAGCATGTACAATTATATATACATACATATATGTATGTATACGTACTCACTTTTACATAGTAATACCATGTATATTGTTCTTCATCTTATGTTTTTTTAAGTTCACTTAATATACCAGGACTGTGTCATACCAGCATGACTCAGTCAGCCTCATTCTTTTTTTAAAACTGCATGCCATTTCATTATATATCTGTACCATAATTTACTGATGAACATATAAATAATTTCCAATTTATATCTGGTTGTTGTGGAAGTGCAAATAATTACAAATAACGGACATTAGTAGGAATGAAATTACTGAATCAAGGAGCACGTGTTTTAAATTTTGATGAGATATTTCCAGGTCGTCTTGCACACAGTTGCACTTCTGTCAATATTCTCTGAGAGTGTTTCCACATTCTTATCTATCAGTCTCCCTTTGAGATTTGAAATTTCTACTGTTCTAGTAGTTGATAATTGTTATTTCTTTTTACTATGCCTTTGTTGGATTAGTGTGCATTGAACATTTTTTTATAAGACTAATAGTCATTTTTATATTTGTGTAAATTGTGTGTCCTTTGACTATTTGTCCCTCACCACATCCATTCTATGAGAGAAAAAGAAGCCCTTTACTAGGATAGACTACCATTTATTTATTTATTTTTCTAATTTATTGTGGGTTTTTTGGGTTCAGCTTTATCTGTTTGTTTGTTTGTTTATTTATTTATTTATTTATTTATTTATTTATTTATATTTTAATTCCAGTGTAGTTGACATACAGTGTTATAATAGTTTCATATGTATAATACAGTGATTTGACAATTCTATACATTACTCAGTGCTCATCATGATAAGTGTACTCTTCATCTAGTCCACCTATTTCCCCCAAGACCTCCCCTCTGGTAAGCATCAGTTTATTCTCTATAGTTAAGAGTCTGTTTTTTGGTTTGTCTTTTTTTTCTCTTTGTTCATTTGTTTTGTTTGTTAAATTCTACATATGAGTGAGATCATATGGTATTTGTCTTTCTCTGACTGACTTGTTTCACTTAGCATTATAACTCTAGATCCATCCACGTTGTTGCAAATGGCAAGATTTCATTCTTTGTTATGGCTGAGTAATATTCCATTGTGTATATATCCATCTATCAATGGACGCTTGGGCGGCTTCCATAATTTGGCTATTGTAAATAATGCTGCTATAACATAGGGGTGCATATATTTTTGAATTAGTGTTTTCATATTCTTTAGGTAAATACCCAGTAGTGGGATTACTGGATCATATGGTAGTTCTATTTTTAATTTTTTGAGGAAACTCCACACTGGTTTTCACAGTGGCTGCACCAGTTTGCATTTCTATCAACAGTGCACAAGGGCTCCTTTTTCTTCACATCTTCACCAACACTTGTTTCTTGTCTTTTTTATTTTAGCCATTCTGGCAGGTGTGAGGTGATACCTTATTGTACTTTTGATTTGTATTTCCCTGATTATCGATGAGTGATGTTGAGCATCTTTCCATGTGTCTGTTTTCCATCTGTATGCCTTCTTTGGAGGAATGTTTGTTCATGTCTTCTGCCCATTTTTAGTTGGATTATTTGTGTTTTTTGGTGTTGAGTTGTGTAAGTTCTTTATGTATTTTAGATACTAACCCTTTGTAGGATATGTCATTTGCAAACATCTTCTCCCATTCAGTAGGTTGCGTTTTATTTCTGTTGATTGTTTTCTTTGCTATGCAGAAGGTTTTTATTTTGATATAGTCCCAGTGGTTTATTTTTGCTTTTATTTTCCTTGCCTCAGGAGACACATTTAGAAAAATGTTGCTATGGCTGATGTCAGAGATATTACTGGGATAGGCTACCTTTTAATAGATTAACCTACCAACAGTTCACAGGAAACCATAAATGTATATATTGTACACATGATCACATGATCAAATGTATATATGGTACACATGATCACCTGTACAAACACTAACTCACTTGGAGGCCTGAAAGAAAGCCAAAAAAAGAAAGTGTCTGAGAAGAGAAAGAGAACAGTCTCTCTGGAGATAGATGTGGGGACTGGCCTCAGTCTTTCTATTAGTTTTCTATTGCTGCATAAAAAATGACCACAAACTTAGCAGCTCACAGTTTCCGGGGCCAAGAGGTCAGGCACAGCATGACTGGCTTTTTGCTCAGGTCCCACAGAGCTAAAACAGTTAGTCAGCTGTGCACAGTTTCCTCTTCTAAGTTGATGTGGTTGTGGCAGAATTCAGTTTCTTGTAACTGAGGGACCCAAGTCCCAGTTTCCTCACTGGTTATTAACTAGGGGCCACTCTTAGCTCCTAGAGGCAGCCTATGTTCCTTACCACATGGCCTCTTCCATCTCCAAAGCCAGCCAAGGACAGCCTCCCTTGTGTTATATCTTTCTCATTCTTCTAGTCTTTCCGACTTCCAGACCCAGATCTGATGAGTTCATGAGAGTAGAAAAGCCCAGCCAGGTAATCTACCTATCTCAAGGTTAACTGGTTTGGAACAAAACAGAATGGCAAAGTCCCTTGACAGCAGCACCTAAATTAGTGTTCAGTTAATTAACTGGGAGGAGGTGTGTGTACACACAGAGTCAGGAAACTGGGATGAGCATTCTGCCCACCACAACCCCCACCTGCTTTCCTCAAGAGAAGCAGACAGAGGTCATGTCTGTTGGCTGAGGAAACCAATGCTACTGACACATTAGATGCCAGAGAAAGAGAACATAACTGGAATCCATCTAACCCCATGCACAACAAAGTCCACTCATGTGGGTCAAAGACCTTGATCTGAGCAATGAAACAGCAGAAAGCTACAGAGAAAATCTTGGAAATCACACATACAGTGTAGAGGTCAGGTAGGCTTTCCTGACCAAGGATCCAAACCTGGCATTTCTGACTCCACAATCTCTGCCTTCTTGACCCCCACATGATGGCTCACCAGAAGACAGGTCATTCATTGGCTATACAAGTGGGTTTACAGTCCTCTAGCCTTCCTTTTTCTTCTTATGCCAGTGTGATTAGAGTGTGGTTTTGTGAGATGCTGTCCTTGGGTGTCCTTGGGTGTCCAACAGAATAGAATGAAGTACCGCAATCTGAATAAGTAAGTCACTAAAGGGAACTGTATTGTTGACAATATTAAGAATTCTAAAAAAACCTCTCTTCCCTCCCTCTCTTTCTCTTTCATATTCCCACCTGCTGCTGTGATCCAGACGCATTATACGTGACTTGCTTGAGACCGAAGAGATTTATATAAAAGAAATTAAGAGCATAATTGATGTAAGTAGATTGGGGTAGTAGACATTAAGCATGTATTCAAACTAGAGAAGTTCTGTTGCACAAAGAGACTTAAGGTAGTTGCCACATGTCTCTAGAATCCCCACTGAGGGGACAGGTCTTACACTACCACAAGTATCTTTCCAATAGAGATAAGAACATTCGTTTGACTATTGATCCATTTAGCCAAATAACTTACAAGGGACTGTGACAATTCATATGATTCTAGCAGTGCCCAATAGGTTCACCCTATGGTTGTCAACAATGAGCATGATAATTTGAATGTTTTTGATAATTTAATAAAGGGGAATTGTTTCAAGTAGCATTTTTTGCTTGAGAGTGAAAATTAGAATTTTCCTGTTTTCCTAAGGAAATAATTTTGAGAAAAAGATTATGTGTACAAAGTTATAATAGAATTTTTTAATAATAAAATATCAGAAGAAAAAATCGCCAATAAAATAGGGGGTGGTTAATAAATTCTGATATTTATGCTAAATGAAATATTATTCAGCAGTTACAAAATAATTATTTTGGAGGATCAGGCCAATATGGCGGAGAAGTAGGGGGATCCGTACTTCCCGCATCTCTCAAACAAAGAAGGGCTGAAGCCAAAGGACTTTGAACCCTGAGAGTCGGGGAGGAAAAGAGACTGAGTCTAACAGGGAGACACCGGAACAACCCCACAGGCTATAGGTGGGTGATTGCGAACTGGAGGAGATAAAATGGGGCCGCGTGGGGCCTTCTGCGAAGAGCCAAAGGGAAGCGAAAGAGTGGCTGGGGAAGTGTAGGACTGCATCTGGACAAGAGAAAAACCTCAGACCCAGACGGAGAGGGATCCCATCTCTAACTGCGGGGCTTTCTTCAGACTGGGGCTGGCTGCCCTGTTCGTGCACCTGGGGAGGAGGGGAGCTACCCCCCGGGTTCAGTGGTAGGTCAGGGGCGCAGTCACAGTAGGAGAAAGCGGTCACCTCCTCGAAGTGCTGCAGCACAAGACAAAGCCTGCCTGCGTCTGCCACCCCCATGCTCAGTGGCTAGGTCAGGGGCGCAGTCCACAGTAGGAGAAAGCGACCCCTTCCCTGGAGTGCTGCAACATGGAACAAAAACAGCCAGGACCACATATCGGATGGCATAGAGAGGTGCTTCCCCAGTGCCAGGGCGCATGGAGTGGGAGTTTAAATCCCAGCCAATCACTGGGGCACGGGAATTGGTGGAGCGAGAAAAACTGCCCCGTCTGTGCCCATGGCACAGTGAGGATGACTCCAACGGAGTCCACCGGGTCAGAGGAGAGGAGACTGGGGGGGGGGGGGGGGGGGGGGGGGGGCGTCGCCATTTTTCTCCCCACCACCAAGGCGAGGCCTCAGAGATGGGTCCATGGGGCTCCCCGTGGAGGCGGGACCTGCCTATACCAAACCACGCCCCTCCACGCGGGGTAAGTGTGTGTCTACTGGAGCAGCATAGACACTGAGGAACCAGACCGACCACTCTTCCGGACCAGTGCTTCTACATTACCTGGATTAATTCTAGGACAATTCTTATTATTTAGATACATTCTACCTTCCTTTTCTCCTTATCTCTTTCCTCCTCTAGGCCGGTTACTCTGGTTTGTTTAACAGACATATTTAATCCATTCTCTTGTTGGTTGTTTAAGCAGACATATTTAATCCATTCTCTTGATACATGTTCTACACCTCCTTCTTTACTTTCCTTTCTCTCTCTCTCTGGAATACTCAAGCTGTATAGTTTCTCTGTCTACATAACTTTATCATCGTTTCTCCCCCCCCCCTTCTTTATTTTCCTTTCTCTCTCTCTGGATTAAGCCATTTAGTCTCTCTGCCTGCTCAATGTTTATTTTTTCTTTTCCCCACCCCTGTCATTTCTCTCTTTGTATGTGCTCTTCCATCAGCACCGCCTCCACCCTATTCTTTACTTATAGTTGGTGTTTTTGGTTTTTTGCTTTTGGATTGTTTGTTTGTTTTATTTGTCTGTTTGTGTGTTTTTGTTTGCTGTTTGTTTGTTTGTTTGTTTGTTTTCCTTTCCAGGGCTACTTCAAGGAACAAATCAAAGCACACCTGGGAGGGTCCAAAACATCACTACAAGTAGGGAAATAAAATAACCAAAGTCACAATAACGGAGAGCAAGTAACACCCTCCAAAAAAACACCTCCTGAAGGGCCAGACCCTGTATGGTGTATGGCCCCCCTTTAATATAGCAGTGCTCACAGGTGCAGAGCACGTAACAAGCTTTTAAAACTCATAAGGGACAGAAAATTAGCCAAACTGATGACATGGAAGAATTCTCCTTAAGAGAAATTCCAGGAAGAAGTGACAGCTAAAGAATTGATCAAATCAGATATAAGCAATATAACTGAACAAGAATTTAGGATAATAGTCATAAAATTAATTGCTGGGATTCAAAAAGGCATAGAAGACAGCAGAGAATCTATTGCTGCAGAGATCAAGGAACTAAAAAATAGTCATGATGAATTTAAAAATGCTATAAGTGAGATGCAAGATAAAATGGAGGTGGCCACAGCATAGATTGAAGAGGCAAAGGGGAGAATAGGTGAATTAGAAGATAAAATTATGGAAAAAGAGGAAACTGAGAAAAAGAGAGATTAAAAAATCCAGGATAATGAGGGGAGAATTAGGGAACTAAGTGATGCAATCAAATGGAACAATATCTGTATCATAGGAATTCCAGAAGAAGAAGAAGAGAGAGAGGAAGGGGCTGAAGGTGTACTTGAACAAATCATAGCTGACAACTTCCCCAATCTGGGGAAGGAAACAGACATTGAAACGGAAGAGGCACAGAGAACTCCCTTCAGACATAACTTGAATCAATCTTCTGCATGACATATCATAGTGAAACTGGCAAAATACAAGAATAAAGAGAGAATTCTGAAAGCAGCTAGAGATAAACAGGACTTAACATGCAAAGGTAGACACGTAAGGGTAGTAGCAGACCTATCTACTGAAACTTGGCAGTCCAGAAAGGAATGGCAAGAAATCTTCAATGTGATGAACAGAAAAAATATGCAGCTGAGAATCCTTTATCCAGCAAGTCTGTCATTCAGAATAGAAGGAGAGATAAAGGTCTTCCCAAACAAACAAAAGCTAAAGGAATTCATCACCACTAAACCAGCCCTACAAGAGATCCTAAGGGGGATTCTGTGAGTGAAATGTTGCAAGGACCACAAAGTACCAGAGACATCACTACAAGCATGAAACCTACAGACATCACAATGACTCCAAACCCATATCTTTCAATAATAACACTGAATGTAAATGGACTAAACGTTCTAATCAAAAGACATAGGGTAACAGAATGGATAAAAAGACAAGATCCATCTATTTGCTGTCTAAAAGAAACCCATTTTAGACCTGAGAACACCTTCAGATTGAAAGTGAGGGGATGGAGAGCTATCTATCATGCTACTGGAAGTCAAAAGAAAGCTGGAGTAGCCATACTTATTTCAGACAAACTAGACTTTAAATTAAAGGTTGTAACAAGAGATGAAGAAGGGCATTATATAATAATTACAGAGTCTATCCATCAGGAAGAGCTAACAATTATGAATGTTTATGCACCGAATTCAGAAGCACCGAAATATATAAAACAATTAATCTCAAACATAAGCAGTCTTATTGGTAAGAATGTGGTAATTACAGGGGACTTTAATACTCCACTTACAACAATGGACAGATCATCTAGACAGAAAGTCATTAAAGAAACTATGGCCCTGAATGATACACTGGACCAGATGGACTTGACAGATACATTTAGAACTATACATCCTGAAACAGCAGAATTTACTTTCTTCTTGAGTGCACATGGAACGTTCTCTAAGATAGATCACATACTGAGTCACAAAACAGCCCTCAATAAATATAAAAGAATTGAGGCCATACCATACACACTTTCAGATCACACTGCTATGAAACTTGAAATCAACCACAGGAAAAAGTCTGGAAAACCTCCAGAAGCATGGAGGTTAAAGAAAAGCCTCCTAAGAACAAATGGGTCAACCAGACAATTAGAGAAGATATTAAAAAATATATGGAAACAAACGAAAATGAAAACACCACAATCCAAACCCGTTGGAATGCAGCAAAGTCAGTCCTAAGAGTAAAATTCATTGCAATCCAGGCCTATCTCAAGAAACAAGAAAAATCCCAAATACGAAATCTAACAGCACACATAAAGGAACTAGAAGCAGAACAGCAAAGACACCCCAAGCCCAGCAGAAGAAGAGAAATAATAAAGATCAGAGCAGAAATAAACAATATAGAATCCAAAAAAAAAAAAAAAAAAAGTAGAACAGATCAATGAAACTAAGAGTTGTTTTTTTGAAAAAATAAACAAAATTGATAAACTTCTAGCCAGGCTTCTCAAAAAGAAAAGAGACAGGACTCAAGTAGATACAATCACGAATGAAAATGGATTTATCACAACCAATCACTCAGAAATACAAGCAATTAGCAGGGAATACTATGAAAAATTATATGCCAGCAAATTGGACAACCTGGAAGAAATGGACAAATTCCTAGACATCCACACACTACCAAAACTCAAATGGGAAGAGATAGGAAATTTGAACAGACCCATAACTAGTGTAGAAATTGAATCAGTTATCAAAAATCTCAAAAATGAGAGTTCTGGACCAGATGGCTTCCCCGGGGAATTCTACCAGACATTTAAAGCAGAGTTAATACCGATTCTTCTCAAGCTGTTCCAAAAAATAGAAATGGAAGGAAAACTTCCAGACTCATTCTATGAAGCCAGCATTACTTTGATTCCCAAACCAGACAGACACCCAGGCAAAAAAGAGAACTACAGGCTTGATGACTATGAATGCAAAAATTCTCAACAAGATACTAGCAAATTGAATTCAACAGCATAAAAAGAATTATTCACCACGATCAAGTGGGATTCATTCCTGGGCTGCAGGATTTGTTCAATATTCACAAATCAATCAATGTGATACATCACATTAATAAAAGGAAGGCTAAGAACCAAATGATCTTGTCAATAGATGCAGAAAAAGCATTTGACAAAATTCAGCATCCTTTCTTAATAAAAGCCCTCAAGAAAGTAGGGATAGAAGGAACATACTTAAACATCATAAAAGCCATTTATGAAAAGCCCACAGATAATATCATCCTCAATGGGGAAAAACTGAGAGCTTTCCCCCTGAGATCAGGAACATGACAGGGATGTCCACTCTCACTGCTGTTGTTTAACATAGTGTTGGAAGTTCTAGCATCAGCAATCAAACAACAAAAGGAAATCGAAAGCGTCAAAATTGGCAAAGATGAAGTCAAGCTTTCACTTTTTGCAGATGACATGATATTATATGGAAAATCTGATAGACTCCACCAAAAGTCTGCTAGAACTGATACATGAATTCAGCAAAGTCACAGGATACAAATTTAATGTACAGAAATCAGTTGCATTCTTATACACTAATAATGAAGCAACAGAAAGACAAATAAAGAAACTGATCCCATTCACAATTGCACCAAGAATCATAAAATACCTAGGAATAAACCTAACCAAAGATGTAAAAGATCTGTATGCTGAAAACTATAGAACACTTATGAAAGAAATTGAAGAAGATACAAAGAAATGGAAAAACATTCCATGCTCATGGATTGGAAGAATAAATATTGTTAAAATGTCAATACTACCCAAAACAATCTACACATTCAATGCAATCCCAATTAAAATTGCACTAGCATTCGTCTCAAAGCTAGAACAAACAATCCTAAAATTTGTAAGGAACCACAAAAGACCCAGAATAACCAAAGTAATGTTGAAAAAGAAAACCAAAGTGGGAGGCATCACAATCCCACACTTTAGCCTCTACTACAAAGCTGTAATCATCAAGACAGTATGGTATTGGCCCCAAAACAGACACATAGACCAATGAAATAGAATAGACGACCCAGAATTGGACTCACAAATATACGGCCAACTAATCTTTGACAAAGCTAGAAATAGTATCCAATGGAAAAAAGACAGTCTCTTTAGCAAATGGTGCTGGGAGAACGGGACAGCAACGTGCAGAAGAATGAAACTAGATCCCTTTGCTACACCATACACAAAAATAAACCCAAAATGGATGAAAGACCTGAATGTGAGACAGGAAACCATCAAAGCTCTAGAGGAGAAAACAGGAAAAAGTTCCTGTTTGACCTACGCCACAGCAATTTCTTGCTCAACACGTCTCCAAAGGCAATGTAATTAAAAGCAAAAATGAACTATTGGGATCTCATCAAGATAAAAAGCTTCTGCACTAAAAACAACAAAACTAAAAGGCAACTGGTGGAATGGAAAAAGATATTTATAAATGACATATCAGATAAAGGGTTAGTATCCAAAATCTATAAAGAACTTACCAAAACACCCAGAAAAACAAATAATACAGTGAAGAAATGGGCAGAAGACATGGAGCGACAGTTTTCCAAAGAAGACATCCAGATGGCCAACAGACACATGAAAAGATGCTCAATGACACTCATCATCAGGGAAATACAAATCAAAACCACACTGAGATACCACCTCACACCAGTCAGAGTGGCTAAAATTAACAAATCACAAGACTATAGATGCTGGCGAGGATGTGGAGAAATGGGAACCCTCTTGCACTGTTGTTGGGAATGCAAACTAGTGCAGTCACTCTGGAAAACAGTGTGGAGGTTCCTCAAAAAATTAAAAATAGAACTACCCTATGACCCAGCAATAGCACTGGTAGGAATTTACCCAAGGGATATAGGAGTGCTGATGCATAGGGGCAATTGTACCCCAATGTTTATAGCAGCACTTTCAACAATAGCCAAATTGTGGAAAGACCCTAAATGTCCATTAACTGATGAATGGATAAAGAAGATGTGATTTATATATACAATGGAATACTACTTGACAATTAGAAAGAATGAAATCTGGCCATTTGCAGCAACGTAGATGGAACTGGAGGGTATTATGCTAAGTGAAATAAGTCAGCCAGAGAAAGACAGATACCATATGTTTTCACTCATGTGGATCTTGAGAAGCTTAACAGAAGACCTTGGGGAGCAGAAGGGAGGAAAAACTCACAGAGATAGAGGGAGGCAAACCATTAGAGACTCTTGAGTACAGAGAATAAACTGAGGGTTGATGGGGGGTGGGGGAAAGGGGAAAGTGGGCGATGGGCATTGAAGAGGGCACTTGTTGGGATGAGCACTGGGTGTTGTATGGAAACTGATTTAACAATAAATTATATTTAAAAAATAATTATTTTGAATAAATATAGCAACATTGAAAAATGCTTATAAAAGTAAAAACAATATATGTAGAATTTTACAAGCTTAGCCCAAAATGCATGTGGAAAAACAGAATATAAATTACATGTGATTACTGTGATTACAGCCATATAAAATAAGCTTTTAAAAAGTTATGAAGGAAATATAATAAAACAATAGTAATTGTGTTTGGTTGTAAAATGATGGGTAAGTCTTTGGCTTTCACACTTGACTTGTATAACATAAACATTTTAAAAATACATTTTTTTTCTTTCTATAAATTGCCGTTTTATTATCATTGCCATTTAACCATCTTCTGAAGATGGACGCACGAAGGACATAATATCAAAAGAAAGCATTTGATGGAATGGGTTTCAGGAGATAACTGTCAATCAAGATGAGTCAAGAGCAACAAAGCCTGGAAAACAGCATTTTTCTAAACACCATATTTCCTAACTATTAGGGTTTTGGTCCCTGGAGTAGCTAATTCAGATCATCTCTCATATGTTCCTACCTGTAAAACCTACCTTGTTTCCACCTCTGCAGGGATATATCACTCCAATGGATTTTATTTGGCTGAAGCATCTGATTCCAGATGTTCTTCAGAATAACAAGGAGCTTCTCTTTGGGAATATTAGAGAACTTTATGAATTTCACAACAGGTATATAATAATTTATATTATCAGGAAAAATGGAAAGTAGAAGAACAATGGAAATCAGACTGATGGAATTTGGAGATGAACATGCTTAGACATTGTTAGGCTTAAGCAAGTAGTTCAGAGTCCGTGGATTTGATTGGGGTGGGATGGGATGAGAGGGAGGGAAGAAGTGCCACAGATCTCTGAGGGAGAAGGGGAAAGGCACGAATGGAGCATGTACCAGGTGTCAGGCATTAAGGTAATATTTTCTGTATGTTCCTTTGCTTATTTATCTATTCATGCATCAGCATTTTATTGTGGACCTGTACTATGTCAGGCACTGTGTTCAGCATTGGGAATACAAAGATGAGCAGGACACACATCCACATACTTACTGTCATAGGGTAGTGCTGGGAGCTAGGGTGTTGGAAAATGCTAACTGGTTAAACAAGTTGTCCTTGTAGCCCAGGGCTGGTTGGGTGTTGAGTTTTAGAGAATTAGAGGAGGAAGGGACTTTAGAAATCATCTTCCCAGCCTTTCATTTCACAGATGATACTGCAGCTCGTTTCCTCTCTTTACTCAATATAGTAACCCCAAATCACACATGTAATTGATGGAAAAGGAAAAGACTGCTTGGTGAAGTGAACCACAGTTGCTTCTCAAACATGTCTCCTGTCCATTGGTCAGACACAAAAGTGAAATGGAAATCCCGTTTCTGCTACCTTCTCTGGAAAAGTTATTCAACCTCTATGTAACTCAGGTTTCATATTTATGAAACCCGACTTTGCAAGATTTGGTGGATGATTAAATGAGATATTGTTTATGAAGTACTTAGCTTATGCCTGACTTACTTGAAGCTCTCAGTGATATTAACAGTAGCAGCGGCAACAGCAGAAGTTCTTATTAATGTTATTATCATGTAGCAGGGAGCATCATTGCATCTTGTCTATCTATAGCTAGTGCTTAGAATGATCAGGACAGCTGTAGGTAGTTTCAAGGAATCCTAGTAATGTCACAGAATGTTTTTTCTCCCAAATCGGTGTGTTGAAAATGAGTCAAGAGCAACAAAGCCTGGAAAACAGCATTTTTCTAAAGACCTCTTAAAACCTTATATGATTTTACTTTTAAAAAGTTTTAACCTTATACATGTAAAAAAATTAAAACATTATTATACTTTTCTTTCCCTAGGACTTTTCTAAAAGAATTGGAAAAGTGCACCGAAAACCCTGCACTTCTGGCGCGTTGCTTTCTCAAGAGAGTAAGTCTGTGCTCCCAGTAAGTCGAAACAACCATGTGATTAAAGTTAACCCTTAATTTTCTGTGTATGAGGCAAGGGCAAATGGAAATATCAATGGTCTAAAGAGTTACACATGCCTTTTGAGTGCAAAGCAGGAGTCGGATGAGTCCAGTTTGACTAAGCTCATATGACAGGTGGGAGCAACTTACAAGCTTGGCCTCCTGTAAAGCCTGGTGACACGGAAGACTGCCCCCCACCCCACCCCCTGCAAAGCAGATGATCCTGCTCTGAATGACTGAGCTGTTTTCAAACAAGAATCACACAGCAGGTTTAAATTCCTCACTAAAGTTGTATTAACACTCTCAAGAGAAGTACTGATGCTAAACTAAAAGTCTCAAAAAATGTATTTTCTTCCATTTTATTTATTTATTTGTTTGTTTATTTATTTATACAACATAGAGGATATACTTAGCACCCAGTTTATGATTTCCTGTCCTACAACACCATACTTCTGATTATTTCCCCTTCCCTGCTGCCACACCTCTTCCCTTTTGCCCTCTCTGCACCCTTCCTTTGGGCAGTGAATAGGCTGTTTCGTCCAGTGGTACTCTGTAAGCTGTCACAGAGAAATGTATTGCCCAGTACCACTCCCCACCAAGTACTTTCTTCCCTTGGGAGGACTATGCAGATGATCCTCACGCCCTGAACTCTCAAAGTCTCCCATTTCTTCTCTCTCTCTCAACCAGCCCTTCTTTTCATTCCCTTCCTTCCTTTTCTTTTTGTGAGCCTGACACAACAGCTCAAACAGCTTAAAAAATTTTAAACAATCCAAATTATGGCTGATAAGTCTAAGAGCAGTACTTGTGATAAACTGACAGCAAGAAAATAAAAATCCCCAGGTTTCAAGGCCTTTGACATAATGGAGAGGCAGAGCCTTCAACCTTCAGCATTCCTAATGGCTTAGAAGGACCTTTCTTGGCCCGGTATCAGCTTTCCACCACAGCCTCATCATAGGCTTTTCATCAAGTGCCAGAATTCAAGATACACTAAAAATGATTTTGTATTCAATCTGATTAATTTCCTTTTTGAGTTACTTTTATAGCATTATTAGTGTTTTATACTGTTTTGCAATTTTGTATTCATCAAACCACCAATGTGAAATCTAGTTTCATAGTTTAGAAATATTTTATAATTGCTTATGTCATTATTGCAAAGACTTGTTTAAATTGTTGAATGAGAAAAGGCCAGAACCCTGTGGGGAGAAAGTGGATATTATTTTAAAAACTGTCCAAGTATAATGAAATGGTCAGGGAATTGCTGACAAAACATCTTTTCCTAAAAGAATTCCTCACCTAAAGTTTTGCAAAGCTTTCTATAGTCCTCCATTTTGGGAGAAACCTCAGAAATTATTCCATCCAGACCTGCATTTAAATGCTGCATATAATCCTAATGATTTATGATGTTGGAGACAGAATATAGGTAATAAATTCTTCCCAAGCACAAAGTTATTAGTCTGGGACAAATGGAGTAATTAAAAACCATGACCACCTATTCTTTGAGGCTCCTTGAGGGAATTGGCTACTGCTATGTATTTGTTAGCTAATAAGATGGGCCCCTCAACCATTATGTACCACAACAGTTGACCTTTTCTTAGTAGCATTTGCAGAATTCTGTGGAGATGAGTTTTGAAATATTGCTCTGTCCAAGTGTTTTAATCAGACTCTATAGCTTGCAGAATCCAGGAAGATCCTGCCCCAGAGGCCAAGCTCTATGTAGAATAACATTTGTCAGTAGTTTACTTTGAGTTCCATTTGCTCTGAGATCTGACATGGCACAAAAGAGCATGCTTTCAGACATGGCTGAAAGAGCACTGAGGTGGGAGTCAGGAATGTAACTTGTCTAAGTTGAGCCACTTGCTATCTGCATGACCTCACATTAAATCCCTTCAACCCTTGGAGTCTCACTTTCCTTCTCCATACAATAAGCTTAATCATACCAATATGTAAAGTTGTTGTGGAGATCTAATACAATAGTGTATGCAGAAGGGTTCTACAAAGTACAAAGTGCTTTGTCAATAGCTACCATTTATTGGGTATCCTGTATGTTATATTGGGCATTTGCTGAGAAGTTTTAATACATCATCTCATTTAATCTCACAGCAATCATAGTTGACTATTGTCATAAACCCATTTAATACATGAGAAAACTGAAGTATAGGAAGGTTAAGTCACTGAACTTGGGCCATTTGGTTTGTAAGTGACAAAGCCAAGAACTTAATCTGGACACTCCACCACCAGAGGCTCTGTCCTAATGCATAAACAATCATGTGTGAATATGAATTTTTGGTAGCAATTTTTTTTAGCCTCCTGATTTATTCTATAAGAAGGTGAGGGTAATCAGGCACTTTCTTATGCTGCTGGTTAGTGTATATCCTTTCTTTAAGGAATTTTGGATTGAAGAGCAAATTTAGGTCAACAGTTGTGTTTTGGTGTTTGAAGGCTTATAATGTTCTGCATTGCTCAAAGTGCAGACATAGTACACAGACATAGGAACACAGGTTTCTGCTCAGCATCCATCAGGAGAACCATTTGCCTCTGTTACTGGGAAAGTTTGGGGAAAGGTGGCTGACTGTGGAGGTTGTTTTACTGAGTGGGGGGCTGGACCTCCAAAATCTCCTCCAGCTTTTAAGAATCCTCTAGTAGTTGGGGCACCTGGGTGGCTCAGTCAGTTAAGCCTCCAACTTTGGCTCAGGTCATGATCTCGCAGTCTGTGGGTTCGAGCCCATCATTGGACTCTGTGCTGACAGCTCAGAGCCTGGAGCCTACTTTGGATTCTGTGTCTCCCTCTCTTTCTGCCCCTCCTCTGCTCATTCTCTGTCTCTGTCTCTGTCTCTGTCTCTCTCTCTCAAAAATAAATAAACCTTAAAAAAAATTTTTAAAAAGAATCCTTTTGTGGTTAGTGTTGAAAGCAGTGAAACCTTGAATTGTTTTAGGTGCTAAAGGCCAGTGTTTTGTGCTCTGACGGACCCAATGTGGGTGAGATGCCTTTATCACTTTGTAGTATTTTATAAGCCTGGCTTTTGGTATGGCACGAATGTTCCCCATGTGTAGGTTGCTCTGCTCTGGAAGCCGTGCCTGGCTTATCAATGGCACTCGGTAGATAGTTCTCAAGTGAATAAATAATGAACATATTGTTAAGCTCGGAGTTATTATTTTAGTTCCTTAACCTGTCTGAACAACATTTCCTCAAGGGTCATCTCCCTTCCATACACACACGCATGTAGTTTTTCCCGGAGAGAGTAGCAAAGGACAGAGTTGCTGAAGTTCTTGGAGTGAAGTGAAATGACCACTTACAATCCATCAGGAGAGGAGGAGAACTACAGAAACAGAAAGCATTCACTACAGCAGTGTGTTTGGAAGTAGAATAGACCTTGGGGTGCCTGGGTGGCTCAGTCATTTGAACATCTGTCTGACTCTTGGTTTCAGTTCATTCAGGTCATGATCTCACAGTTGGTGAGTTCGAGCCCCACATCGAGCTCTGCACTGACAGTGCAGAGCCTGCTTGGGATTCTTTCTCTCTCTCCCTCTCTCTGTCTGCCCCTTCCCCACTCACTCTCTGTCTCTCTATCAAAATATATAAATAAACTTTAGAAGAAGAAGGAGACAGAGAAGGAGAAGGAGAAGGAGAAGAAGAATAGACCTAGCTAAAGCTGTGAGGGAAGAAATAACCTGTGTCCACATGAGGGACATCAAGAGTTGGCCTGAGAAGCATAGGGACACAGAAGTCCATGAGGATGCAGCCACATGGGCTTCTCTAACCAGAGTGGCACAGGCTTTATGACAAGTGCAGCTGCTCTGGGCCAGGTCCTACTGATGGAGTGGATGGAGCTGGCAAGCTGACTCCTTTCTATCTGGGCAACCTTTCTATCTGGGCTGTTGATAGGTATGTGCCCATCTCTCATGGCCTTTGAGGCAAAAAGAAATAGGCCACACAGCACTTGGAATCTTTCATCTCTAGCCTTAGGATAGTCGTGTAATTTTTCCCATCTTGGAGTCTGGTGCTATAGGTGGAAGGTGATGTCTGAGGCAGAGCCTGCTCCTCTGAGAATTGCCCAAAGGACTTAGATCTATGTTGCTGTGTCCAAACTGCCATGTTTTCCTTTTGGGGTGTTTGTACCTTTTGGCTGTCTCTTGGGGTTTTTTCCCCCCTAGGTTTGGCTCATGATGATCATAATAGGAAGACAGGGAGAGAGAAAGATGGGGCCATCAGCTACTGGCACCTTTTCTGTCAATTTTGTCCCTCACTGCAGAGCTATTCTGGGGGAACAGTGATGTCCTGGGTAAAGAGCAGAGGAGGAAGGATGGAGATGAAAAACCTATCCCGGTTTATGAATTAACTGATTTACCAGAGTCCTGTAGTTGGTCCCACAGCACCCTGTTCATGTCCGTGCTTAGTACTTGTGGCTGTTTAGAGCCCTCTGTTTGCCCTCCCATCACACAGTCACCCCAACATAAGGTTATCACACACCCCCAGTTCCTCACACCATGAAAATACTCAGGCTTGTTGAATATTCGAATGAATAAACAGTATCATCCTATTCTCTTCCTGAAAAATGCCACCTGATTAATTTGTTCCAATGCTTTTCCTCTTCCAGAAAGAAGATCTTCAAATGTATTTTAAATACCATAAGAATCTGCCCCGAGCTAGGGCAATCTGGCAAGAATGTCAAGACTGTGCCTTCTTTGGGGTAATGTTGAGACCACAAAGTCTCCCACAAATTGCTTTCCCTGAGAAATGTTTGCATGCGCCAAGTATTTAAAGAAATCAGAAGTATGAACAAGGCAGGGGAATTTGGCATTTGAATTTATATTTATTAAAAGTCTCTCCTATTTTGAAATTCTGTGTTGGAAGTTTTGATGCTGCCTTGGGTCTCTATGGGACAGGCCTGTGAGGAGCAGCTGTAGCCTGGTGAGCAAACCAGAGCCCTCTTGTAGGATGGGGAATTGATTGATTGATTGATTCATTCATTCATTCATTCATTCATAAATATCACTTACTGTCAGGTTAGCTAACATACAGTGTATATAGTGTGCTTTTGGTTTCAGAAGTAGATTCCCGTGATTCATCGCTTACATACAACACCCAGTGCTCATCCCAAGGGCCCTCCTCAATGCCCATCACCCGTTTCCCCTTTCCGCCGGCCCTCACATCAACCCTCAGTTTGTTCTCTGTATTTAAGAGTCTCTTATGGTTTGCCTCCTCTCTGAAACTATTTTTTCCCCTTCCCTCCCCCCATGGTCTTCTGTTAGGTTTCTCAAATTAGGATGGGGAATTTTAAATGGGCTCCCTGGAATGATATTCATCAGTCATCACATAAGTCATCAAGTCTTCCAGACTCAAAATGAGCTGAATAGACAACATCACCCCCAACTCAAACACAGGCTGCATCTTTTTCAGGATTTGAAGTGCCCCACTGCGTTCTAACAGACTTGCTTTCTAAAAGAAATAAATGGTCCTGCTTCCCTAGTTGCATATACAATTACTAGCCAAGCCATCCTCTTTCCCCTTTCTCTCATTTTACATACTGTTCCTGAGGGATCCAACAACTCAATAGCTTTACAAAGCTGGTCAACACGGGTGTACCTCTTTTCCACAGGAGCCCGCTTTATTTCTTGTTTTCAAATGCTGCCGCTTTGTTCTCTCTGGGTGTTGTTTGTTTTGTTTCACATTGTTTCTGTTTGGCTTTTAAAGGTGTGCCAGCGCCAATTGGATCACAATATCCCTCTTTTTAAGTATCTTAGAGGACCAAGCCAGAGGCTTCTAAAATACCAGACGCTGTTAAAGGTAAAGTCAATGAGACAGTGCTTTCCTGTGCTGGGAAAACATGCACGTGCTGTGGTGCTCTTTTCCTTAGACATGTAGAGCTATGACTTTATCTTCCCAATGTGAAGATAGGTCTATCCTCCAGGCTTTTTCTGTCCTCCACGTCTAAAGCAGCACACCTCAGTGAGGAGTAAGACCAAAGAATCAGAGAGTTGAAAGGGACCTGGAAGCCTGGCTAATCCGACATGCAGCCCAAGGCATGAATCTCTAAGGAGGCTGCTTTGGGGCTGGAGAGGTTCTTGGGAGCAAAGGGTGAAAGGAGTCCCTCCACACTGCTGGCAGCTGAGAGGGTAGGGAGGCAGCCAGAGACTCTATTCTCATGTAAGATATCGGCAGGTAAGATATCGTCGGCTCCATTTTACAGATAAGGCAAGGAGCTTCAGAAAAGAGATGTGATTTTCCTCAAAGTCACAATTTTATGTACATTAAAGCAATGGAAGGGAGAAGGCAAAACCGGAGTCTTTTCTCTTTTTGCAACATCTACCTCCACCCCTAGATTAAGAGATCTTTCTCAAGAGCAACATAACAGAATGAATTTTGCTCTGCTGAACACCTAGGTGGTTCTCTGACATCAGCACACCTGCAGGAGAGGACTCCCAAACACCCAAACAGGACAGAAGGAGCTGTCAGGCTGCCTCCCCATGTGTGAGCTGAGGGAAAGGTTCAGCCACTTCTCCGTGTTGTGTTTTGAGTTAACCTTTATGAGCAGCTCTTGCCCAGTGGTTACCATCTCTTAAAAAAATACAAGCACCTGCTGTTTACTGGGTACCTTCCCATATAAATTTCTTATTTAATCCCCACAATCAGATGCACCAGAAAGTCTCTGGTGTATGAAGAAACTGAGGCTCAGGGAGGTTAAGCTCATTGCCTAACATTCTGCCCTCAGAAAAAGGTGCCCTTTTCGGTTTGCATCTGCAGCCTCAGCCGAGGCTGGACCAGCTATGCCGTCACCTGCTGTGGCATTACTGAACCTCTTCGGCCTTAGTTTTCTCCTGTGTGAGATACTGGAACCTCCTTCACAGGATTGGTGTGAGGGGCAAGTGGGTAATGCATGAAGAGAGCTCACTCAGTGCTGACCCCTGGGAAGCTTCCGGGAACACATAGCCATTGTTTTATACCCAGAGATGTCACACTGGTGTGGGAATGAGGGTGATGCCCACTGCCTCCCTCCACGAGTGGCATTTGTGAGTGTGTTTCAATAGTGTTCATTCAGGGCTTCACACTCCTGTAACCATCCCATCTTTACTGTCATCTAAGCTGGACAAGTCTTACCACTGAGCCCCGTGAGGAAGGAGCCAGACAAGTGGGGGTCCTCACCACCTCCGTCTGGGGGCATCGGGTACCGAGGTGCTCGAGTTTTCCCACAGAAGTGATGCTGAGACAATGATGAAGTTCTGTACCATAGCCGGAGGACCACAGGGCACAGTAATTAGAAACCCAGACTGAGGAGTTAGCCATGGTGGGTGTGGATCCAGCTCTGACGCTTCCAGACTGCTTGGACTCAGGCAAATTACTGAACCTCTCTCTGCCTCAGGTTCCTCAACTGTAACATGAAGGTAGTACTAGTACTTTCCTGGTATGTTTCTTGGGAGCATAAATGAGGTAGTCCAGGTGAAAAGTAATTAGAGAATTTTGTTACTTCATTTCACTGAGGAAATAAGAGACAGAATCACTGGAAAATATTCCTCGGGCGTCTGCGTGAAACCATGGGAGGTCACTCAAGACAAACCAGTTTTTCCCATTCACTGCATGCTGGAAAAACAAGTTCAGACCACTGGGCTGCCTGTGAGGGAAGGAAGAACTTTCCAGTGTTCTCCACCCTGAGGGACAGAGCTCATTCTGAAAGTCCTACCATCAACTTCTTTAAGAACATGGATGTCTGACTGATCGTCTCACGGCTTAGAAAGGATCATGGGATCCTGGTCTGAGAAAGCTTTTCCCTAGTACAAAAATAAGGGAAAGAAATGATAGATTATACCATTAAAAATAGACACCTGAAAAATTGGGTAAAATATCATATAAGCAAGATAGATACATGACAGATGGTCAGCATGTCTAGTAATGAGTGCATAGAAGTTAATAATTTAAAAAAAAAGAACCAAAAAGAAATGATACCTATGAAATAATATCTTTCCTGAGATATTATGAAAATTAACAGTCAGAACAGAGTTTTGAGTACATAATGTACATAATGTCTAATGAGTCATGGCAAACTGATTAAAAATATATTGTATATTAGCATATATTAAAAATAGATGCATTTAGGGACAACAGAAATTCACTTTTATTGAGCCCATGATTTATGTCAAATAGGCTATGTATGGAAACTATCAAATTTAATGTAGAGAATTTTTCTAGCCTAGATTTTAAGATATATATGATTTGGAAAATGGTACATTATTTATTTACAGTAAATTTTGCTTATTACAGGAAGAATGTTCTAGAATAGGTGGTTGTGCTGATTTCCTGTGTAATGCAAGTCATGCGATATTCATTTTTCTTCTTTTACAAAAATTAAATAGACTACTATTAGAAAAAAGAATTAATAGGGAGAGGTTAGTAAAAGGGTATAAACTTACAGCTTATGAGATGAATAAGGCTTGAGGATCTAATGTAAAACATTGTAACTGTAGTTGGTAACAGTGTATTATATAATTGCAATTTGCTAAAAGTAGAACTTAAATGTTCTTGCCAAAAAAGAAAAAAAGAGATAAATATGTGAGGTAATGGATGTGTTAATTAACAAGATGGAGGCAATCCTTTTACAATATATATGTGTACCAAATATATATACCATATATACTTTAACTTTATACTTTAAATACCTAACAGTTTTATATGTCAATTATACTTCCAAGTTGAAATAAAAAAGAAAATAATAAAAAAATGAACAGAGGACATAGGCAGTTTACAAAAGAATAAATGCTAATGGCAAACATGTTTTTGAAAGTTCTAACTCACCTGCTCTTTGAGAAATTCACATTAAAACAATGAGGTAGAATTTCTCTGTCGATTGAACTGACAACACTTTTTGATTAAATGTTAATACTCCATGTATGGTGGGGCTAATGAAGCAAGCTTTCATATATGACTGGTGGGAACATAGTCCTTCTGTAAAGAACTTGGAAATACGCATCAAAACTTTTAACATTGACGATTTCACTTCTAGGAATTTATCCTTAGGAAAAATGCACAAAGATTATTATTATAGTAAAAATTATTGAACCTAAATGTTTAATAGTAGGGAGATTAATTAATTATGATTTATCTACAGAATGCAACAGTCTGCAATTAAAAAACATGTTTACAAAAACATAATGTCATGGAAAAATGTTTGTGATATGTTAAGTGGGAAAAAATAGGCTCCAGAATAATGTTTCCAGTATGATTCTGGTTGTGGAAAGAACTCTGTGCCATTCTTTCGCCCTTACGTGTGACACACAAACTTACATACATCCTCTGTTGATTTGGCATTTGCTGGAGATTGTTGACATGGTAGATTTAGTTGGCATTTTGCTTTTTAATTTCTAATAAGGCTTTTGGGTTAATGCAGGGTCTGCTGGACTTTGAGACTCCTAAGGATTGGGAGATAGACCCAGGAGACCAGGAAGGAGGTTCGGCTAAGGTACTGTATATTAAATATTAGCTTATATAACTAACTGTCAATGGTATCTGTCTCTGGTTGGAAGGATTTATGGCAATTTTGTTTTTCTTGTTTATGATCTTTATTGTTTATATTTTCTAAAATAGCATATATCCTATAATTTATAGTCACAGAAAAAACAAAACAATTAAAGGCAATTTCAACCTGAGGTTTGTGACAGGACAAGTAGTAATACATTTTCTTTCCTTCACATAGAAATATTTTAACAGGAGGTGTGCCTGGGTGGCTCAGTTGGTCAAGCTTCAACTCTTGATTTCAGCTCGGATCATGATGTCAGGGTCGTGGGTTTGAGCCCCATTTTGGGCTCTGCATTACTGACAGTATGGAGCCTGCTTAGGATTCTGGCTCTCCCTCTCCCTGCCCCTCCCCCACTCACATTCCCTCTCTCTTAAAATAAATAAACTTAAAAAAATGTTTTAACAGGAATACGAAATTAAATGAATGTGTAAAATGCATACATAAAAGACTGGAAATAAATATGATAAAATCTCAGCTGTGGTTTTCCTGCATGGTAGGATTATGAGGGGCGCCTGGGTGGCTCAGTCGGTTGGGCATCCGACTTGGGCTCAGGTCATGATCTCGTGGTTCTCGGGTTCGAGCCCCGCATCGGGCTCCCTACTGACAGCTCAGGGCCTGGAGTCTGCTTTGTGGGTTCTGTCTCCCTCTCTCTCTGCCCCTGCCCAGCTCATACTCTCTCTCTCTCAAAAATAAATAAAACATTAAAAAAGAAGAAGAAGAGATGGGAGCCATACCACATACCACATTTCACAGGAAATTTGTGACTTACCAGTGGGGTTTCTTTTAAATTTCCTATAAAATATTCTGGTTTTAACAAGAAAAACACGAGGAGCAGTCATTTGTATGCCCTCCCTGCTCAGAATATATGGTAGGGACCCCTTCAAATTAAGAGAAGCTCAAGATACAGATAATAATTTTATAGCCTGGAGCAAGGGGAGCTAGCCTAAGTTAGTTTAGTAATATTTGTAAGGATATTTCTGAGCCCTATATTATGCAATGTAAAAGTAACTACCTGCTGTGTTTGTGGGAGGAGGGTTAGTGGGAAGGAGAGGGAATAGGAGCAGTTGAGTCACGAAAAGGAAGTTGAGGGGTTTTTTCCTGATGTTTATATATATATATATATATTTTAAAGGTTTATTCATTTTCAGAGACAGAGAGACAGAGCATGGGGGACGGGGAGGGGCAGAGAGAGAGGGAAACACAGAATCTGAAGCAGACTTCCAGGCTCTGAGCTGTCAGCACAGAGCTCAATGTGGGGCTGGAACCCACAAGCCGTGGGGTCATGACCATATATATATATATATATTTTTTTTTTTTTTGAAAGAGAAATCACAGGGGAGGGGCAAATAGAGAGGGAGACAGAGAATTCAAAGCAGGCTCTGTGCTGACAGCAGAGAGCACAAGGTGGGGGGCTCCAACTCACGAATTGCTCAAACTCATACACAGCGAGATCATGACTTTGTCTCAAGTCATTGATTGGTCTTGTCACTCAAATCCCTGATCCAAAGAAACTGATCCCCAGTGCTTAGGCAGAGATTAGGAAAATACACAAACCTTTGCTTACATCTTGCTGTAGAGGACAAAAAGAGGTGGGGCTATATGGGGGAGGGGGGCAGCAAAGAGCTGTCTGTCCTTTGTTGTAGAAATTGATGTGTTAGGAGTGCCTGGATGGCTCTGTTGGTGAAGCGTCTGACTCTTGATTTGGGCCCAGGGCATGATCTCTGGTGGTGGGATTCAGCCTGCATGTCAGGTTCTGTGCAGAGCCTGCTTGGGATTCCCTCTCTCTCTCTCCCTCTGCCCTTCCCATGCTCACTCTCTCTCTCTCAAAATAAATAAGTAAACTTTAAAAAAAAAAAAAAAAAAAAAGGAGAAATTGATGTTTAAAAAAAATTTTTTTTAATGTTTTTATTTATTTTTGAGACAGAAAGAGACAGAGCATGAGCAGGGGAGGGGCTGAGAGAGAGGGAGACACAGAATCCGAAGCAGCTCCAGGCTCTGAGCTGTCAGCACAGAGCCGGGTGCGGGGCTTGAACTCATGGACTGTGAGGTCATGACCTGAGCCGAAGTCGGACGCTTAACCTACTGAGCCACCCAGGCACCCCAGAAATTGATGTGTTTAAAAACAAAAAGGAAGAAACCAAAATCTCTTTGTTGGTATTTACCAGATAACAGATAAATATGCTATGTAGGTAGCAGGGGAATAAAATACTGAAACTGTAAGCAAAAGACTTTCACACAGAAACAGTCATCTCTATTATGTCCTAAGTGTCACAGTAGTAATAATTGGAACATTGGTCTCTTGAATTAGTTACAATGTTTCCACTTAATGCTGAGACTTTGTGTTTGGGAGGTGCAGACCATGTTGGCTTACCTCTTTCATGTCTTTCATGGTGATAGAATGTGGGAAAGACGGGGGAAGGAGAAGAGGGAGAAAGGGTAGAGCTGGAGGGGGGATTCAATGTGACAAATCCAACAGTTAGGGCATTTACATGATACTCATTAGTAAGCCTCCACATGGCAGGCAGCTCATTCTCTGCCTCTATGGGAGTTTACAAATATCCTCCTCTGGGATGGTTTTAAGCATAAATTTACCCACAGGAATATGATACTGAGATTGTACTTTTCAATAAGCCCCTGGTGGGATGTAAACAGGGAGAGCAGCTTAGATAAAGGGTCTGGGTTTTTCATGCTCTAAAAAAGGTCAGCATGGGGGCTCCTGGGTGGCTCTGTCTGTTCAGTGTCTGGCTCTTGATTTCGGTTCAGGTCATGATCTCGAGGTTCATGAGATTCTGCCCTGTTTCAGCACAGAGCCTGTGTGGGATTCTTCCTCCCTCTCTCTCTGCCTCTCTATTTCTCTCTCTTTCTCAAAATAAATAAATAAACTTTTTAAAATAAAAGGTCAGTATGTTTCTTATATAGCAGGAATATAATATCCATGATTTTGTGAACGTCATTCTTCATTAGTTCAACGTACAGAAGGTGCAGTTGATTATTTTGCTTGTGTGTTTATCATGTATATAAACCAACAAGTATCTTTAACCACCGTTCTTTGGGAGCAGGGAAAGAGATCCATGTATTTGCCTTCTCAGTCTCTGTGCTGGCTGGATTGGTCTCTCCTTATCTCTGTCCTGTTTCCCTTGTTCACTTGGTAGATGGTTTACCTTTTGATTTCCAACAAGGCATTTGGTTTCCACAGAATGGGCCAAAGAGGACCAAGGATTCAGCATTCTTAGCTGAACTACAACAAGCTTTGGCCATGATGGAGGATTTGATCAAGTCCTGTGAGTTGGCCGTGGACCTGGCAGCAGTCACTGGATGTCCGGTATGTGCCATAGCAAGTGTTGGAACATCTCAGCAAATGGCAGGCACAATATTACAAACATAGGAGATAGCTTATGGCAAAGTTAGAGAGATGACCTGTGGTAAAGGAATTGGACTCTGAGGAAAGTAGCCTAAATTGTTCTGCAAATCTGTGCTGTAGGAATCGAGGCAACAGCTTAGCATTTTCAGGAATCTTGTGTTGTATTTCCTGGGGTCTTGAATATTGAGACTGGCCCACACTCTGGAAAAGCCAGGAACTCAAGGACCAGGACATATATGGGCGGGGCAAAGTGATGAAGGAGTAATTTATTCTGACTCATGGCACTATTAAAAGATTAAATTTTTTTCCTTCTTGACTCAGATTTTCTTGGTACAAAGTCCTTTGAAAATAGGTCCTAAGTGAAAGTCTAACTCCATTTTCACATCGCAGATCTCAGAAGAGGTCTGACAAGCATATATCGTACATCCCTTAATCCAAATGATTGAAGGAAAATACCAAAAGAAGCAATGCTAAGGAGTTGAACTCTCTCAACCCAGGCATTAGGGCAAACTCCTGAGTAGGTCAATTCCAGGAATTCCAGGCAAGCTATCTTCTGTAACTGTATGGGCTTCTTAGGACTGGCCCATCACTGGTTTTCCTGGAGGTGCTCTAGATCTTGACTTAGGTGGATTAGTTTTCCATCACTGCCATAAAAACTTACCACCACCTTGGTGGCTTAGAGCAGCACAAATTTATTATATTATAGTTCCATGGGTCAGAAGTACAACACAGTCTCACCAGGCTAAAATCAAGGTGTCTACTTTCCTTTTGGGAGGCTGTGGGAGAGAATCTGTTTCCTTGCCTTGTCCAGCTCATTAAGGCCACACACATCCCCTGGCTCATGGTTTCACTCTCCATTTCAAAGTTCTTCTCAAATCACATCATTCTTGGACCTTCTCTTCGACTTTCAAGGACTCTTGTGGTTACATTGGACCCATCCATTAATCCCTGGTATCTCCCCATCTCGAAATCAGCTGATGAACAGCCCTAATTCCATTAGCAACCTTAATTCCCATTTGTCACGTAACTTGACATATTCTCAGATTCCAGGGATTAGGACGTGGCCCTCTTTGGGAGGCTATTATTCTGTCTACCACACAAGGATCAAGCATTCTGAGAATTACATTTCAGACAGATACTTTTCCTTCTTATTTTTATCCCATTTTAACATACTGTTCATTGAAGTCTAGGCAAATGAAATGACCTTTCTCTTCTTTCCTGATCATAAGTCAAACCTTGCAAATTAATTAGGGGCCAATGTGGTCTTTTTATTTCCCTCCCTCCTGGTATTTCTCTGACCAGCATCTCAGAAGCAGCCCCACTGGGTCCACAGTGATCAGGCAGTGAATGCTGTTACTGTACCCTGGGACTCAAGAGTGCTCTCTGCTTACTTCTGATGCATGATTCAGAAGGGTATTCATGAAGCACAGTGTATGTGAGAGAGGGGATGATTTTCTTGGTAAATTTTTTTTCCTTCTTCATTTAAGGAAACTCAAGGAAGCAATTTGTTTAATCATTTTGGGACATCTTCCTGTTCTTTTTATCTTTGAACACGTGTCAGCTAATCCTGTTAGTATCCATCTCCCTGAATCAAATGAATGTCTTGGAAATCATACACAGGGCAGGAAACTCCCAGTTTTATTCTAAGTGTGGGTAACATAGGAGGAGGAAGTTATGAGAAAATAATTACCAAAATGTGAGTAAGTAGAATTCTAATTTCACTTAAGGAAGCTTGCATGCAAATGAGATGAAGCAGCTTATAGAATTTTAGGCAGTTTTGCATCAAATGCAAAGAACTTCTTTCTCCCGTATGTCCTCGGAATTGTGCCTTTGACGTAAACTCTTGGTTTTTTCACTAAGATTTTAACTTGCTTTACGTCTAGTACATTAGCTACTTTACCCTGACAGTTTTATCTAATCCTATTGAATTATAGGCGGTGAAATTTTCAGTTTCTGATTCAGGATTAGATCCACGGAAAGAAGAGTTAGCTCACCCAAGATTACGTCGTGCATCAACCTGGACTACTTCTTGGACATCTTCCTTCCCTGTCCACGGTGCCATTCTCTCAACACTTTGTTCATCTGATTTTGTTTAGCGTTTACTAGCAACTCAGCTACTCCTAACTCAGATCTTAGGACTCTGAGATTCTTTGACTCTGCTTTGTAGAACCTTAGCACAGGGTGTTTACAATCATGTGCTGAGTGTGTGGACAAACCTAGAACTTAACCTGTTAGTTTCACTACTTGGTATCCAATATTAACGTGGTTCTGAAAAGGAAGGACACTGAACTTCAGTGGGTGAATGCATAATTAAAACAACTGAAAATATTCCCTCCTGATATTTACAATGTTATTCCTGTTGTACACTCAGTTAGTTCTTGGTTTATCACAGAAACTAAAAAAAAAAAAATTTTGTTTTAAGAAAGTTTATTTTGTGGAACACCGAGATGTCATTTATTCCCTCCATTGGCAAAAAAAAAAAAAAAAAAAAAAGTGTCCCCTCTATTCAATCCAACGCATAAAATAGAGATTTGTATAGAGTCCTTTTCAATCCTGACTTGCCAGGAACAAGTTCCAAAGTTGAGTAGTAAAGGTTATTTTCTGGAACAAATTATGCCATTCAATAAAGGATATATTTTTATTGCAAGTTTTGTGGGCTAAGGCCAGGTATTTTATTTCAGTTCCTACTTTACTTGCCGTAGTGTTGGCTGCAGAGATAAGACTGAGTAAATAATCTTAACAACTCAGTGAAATTGCGTTGTGCTTCTTCCCACGCTCAAGACACCTGTGTCTAAGGGCGGTTGGTTGTAAGGAGTTAATGAGGATTAATCACAATAAAAGCAGCTAGCACTGTGCCTGGCAGCTGGTAGATGCTGAAGAAAGGGCCCTACAGCTGACTTCCTTGGGTACTTGATCAGACCGGAAAGGAAGGAACCCCTTTGCTTCTGGTGATTGTATTAAGGGGCTTTTCTGTCCTATGGCTTCTTCTTTTTGTTTCTGGACTTTGTGCTGATGCATTTATCCAGATGTTTCCTATGTCTTTGTGCAAGAAATATATATCCTTGTCACATTGCTGTCACTGCCAGGGATGGAAACCTGGGCATCCGAAAGTGGTCTCTTTCTTGAGGCCGTGTTCAGTAGACACTCTCCCAGCCAGATTTTTCATTTCGCTGATATAGTCACATTTGAAATTCTTCTATCAGAGTTCTTACCTACAAAATTCCACACATGAAAAATGGTAATAGTTACTAGTTTATATTGCCATCATTTCCCACATGGAGGAGGCCATCTGACTTTTCACGTCATTATTTGTTTTGGGATAGCCCCTGTGTTGTATCTCTGAGTTGATATCTATTAGATGCAACACACCAGGGGTGCCTGGGTGGCTCAGTTGGTTAAGCGTCCAACTTCGGCTCGGGTCATGATCTCACTGCTCGTGAGTTCGAGTCCTGCATCGGGCTCTGTGCTGACAGTGCAGAGCCTGGAGCCTGCTTTGGATTCTGTGTGTGTCTCTCTCTCTGCCCCGCCCCCACTCATGCTTTGTCTCTCTTTCTATCTCTCTCAAAAATAAATAAACATTAAAAAAACTTAAAAAGATTCAACACACCAAAGTGATGGCCACAAATATTACATCATTACTAGAAAACCTGGTTTGCAGATATATTCATTTCCTAGAGCTGCAATAAAAAAGCTCCACAGTTCTGGAGGCTAAAAGTAAAAAATCAGGGTGATATCAGGCCTTTGCTCCCTCTGAAGACTCTAGGAAAGAATCCTCCTTCCTTGCTTTCACCCCTGGCTTCTAGTAGTTGCCAGCAATTCTCGGCATTCCTTGGCTTATAGCTGCATCACTCCAGTTTCTGCCTGTCTTCATGGAGTCACCTCTATGTGTGTGCCTGTGTCTGCATCTCTGTTTTCTCTTCTCATGAGGACACTAGTCATTGCATTAGGGCCCACCCTATTCTAGGAGGATTTCCTTTTAGCTAAGTACAACTGCAAACACCTTATTTCCAAATAAGGTCACATTCTGAGGCCCCAGGTGGACATGAGTTTTTTTGGAGACATTGTTCAATCTAGTACTGGGGCATCACCAAATTAGTTTCCTCACAGTGTGGAGCATTTAGTTTCGTGTCCCCCCAGGTACTCGTGCCAGTAAACGAATAAATATTATATGTCAAAGGGACATATATCTGCAGGAGTTATGCATGTGGTCTCCGGCCCTGGAACCAACTTCAATCTAATTGGAAAGAAAGGATACATATAGTTGAAAAGATGATCAAGGGTCATCTTTGATCTTGCTCAGAGGGATCCCCCTGCCCTTGCCCTTGGGAGGTGGGGTTGCCTCCATGCCAGCATACATCCTCGCTGGTGGTAATACGTGTGCACCTGCTCTTCATCAGCTCTGCATAGGGCACACACCCTTGGCTGCTGCAAGATGGGCCTTGAGCATTGAGATGTCCAATCCCATCACAAGTGTGGTCCCTAGAAAGTGTATGCAAATACCTGGATGACATGCAGCCCTTCTGTTTCAGCTGGACTCAAAAGACCCAGCAGTTCCCTCCATTGACCTCCAGTGATGATGGGCTTACTGGAATAGGTGACCATAGAGCCTTGGGAAGAGTCAGAACAAAGAGCTGGGCTCACAGAGGTGGGAATGGGACAATTCCAGGACTCATAGCAGCTCTAGGGCCTTGGCTTGGGAGAAGTGGAGGTTTTCACCTGTGTGCCCTGCCTGTATGTGCCAGATACATCCACACACCTGATGTCTTCTCCTCTCACCACCCACTGACTGGTTCGTTCCCTCTGTCCATGTCTTGTCCTCTTCCTCATAGTTTCTGGTGACTCACTTTATTGCTCTGCTACCTAATTGTATTTTACACCTCTTGCTCTCCTACAACGCATCTCACAGCTACAATTCCTGTGGATTACTGCCCTAGTTCAGACAGCAGTCAAGTTGGCTGGCCCCTCTCTGAATTTATATCTGTTGGTCAATTGCCTACTAAGGTGCAGACAGCTGTGGCTGCTGGAGGGATGAGGTGGAAAGAGCAGAGGTGATAAAGACAACATCGCCACCTAAAGTTGCCTCTTCAGCAAAGCTATAGACAAGGCAGTATCCTCATGGCCTTGGCAGTCACTTTAACTAACCTCACCCAGCTCTCCACAGGTCATTAGAGAGTACACGCCTGGACTTGTTCCCCACTCCCCCATCATTCGGGTTTCTTTTAGAATTGCTTTTACCAGCTGTGCTTCGAAGTGATGCCTGCACGTTCACCAAATGTGTTGTCAGAAAACAGCTTTACCTAAAATCCACTTGTCTATCTATTCTGGGGTGTGGTTGAGGACATGTTCAGTATTTGACTCAGTGATTCTTTATTGAGGACCAGGACCCATGGAAGAAATTTCTCTCATATCTCATTAATAGGAATTGCTGTGTGTTTCCTGAACAACTGGTTTGGGTATGTTTTGGGGCATAATGTATCATATAGTGTTTCCCTCTGTACTGCCCACTAGAAGGTCAGAATCTTGTCTGCAACAGGTTTACATGGCTTTATTATATGGGTTTTATGTACAACTTCTTCATCTTTATTTTAATCTTTTTTTCACCCTAATTTCCTTGGTTATTTTCTGTCTGCTTGTATTGTATATATTTTTATAAGATATATCAATTTTTTTTAATGAGGTGGAATATAAATACATTTTAAAATAGAAACTACCAGGGTGCCTGGATGGCTCAGTTGGTTAAGCATCTGACTCTTGATTTCGGCTCAGGTCATGATCTCACAGTTCACGGATTAGAGCCCCGCATTGGGCTCTGTGCTAACAGCGGGGACTGGCATGAGATTCTCTGTCTCCCTCTGTCTCTGCCCCTCCCCTGCTTATGCCCCCCACCAAAGTAAAATAAGTAAGCTTAAAAAAATAAAATAGAAACTACTGATTATAGCTGTTCATGTGGCAAATATTAAGCACCTACTTTTGCCAATGGCCTTGATGAAAATGTATTTCCTGAATTATTTATGTGTATATAGTAGAAACTGAATGGGTTTAAAGGAGAATGCAATCACTGCGATTGCCACAGTGGCTCCTGGAAGGATGTGGAAAAAGTGAAGAATTTCTCCGGGGTCCTCATGAACCCATTATCTACCTGTTTTGGAGCCTGGTCAAGCTGAGCCTGTGCAGTCAAAGCAAGAGTGTCATGCTTTCAGGGGCACAGTCCTTATGGCTTGGGGCTCTTTATTCCTTCACTCACCACAGTTTACACGTGTAAACTGTACAAAGCAAAAAGAGAAAAATAGCACCGTAAGCACCAACTTCACTTCTTGAAGTTTTTATTTTAGAATTTCAGAAGTGCAGCAAATCATTTTAATATTCACAGTTTGCTCAATATAAACAATAAATTATAAAAATGCCCAGTTATAAATAATGCACATATTTCTAGTATTAACTCTCAGGAATTGTAAGGATTTATGTCAGCTAGGCATAACTCAGGGAAAATTCTCTTTCCTGGTCCTTTTCAAATAATTTTCTCCTTTTGGTGTTTTCCTTTAGGGAAATAAATTCTTTATTATCTACCTCAAGTGGTCTAGTTTTTTTAAAAATACAAGATAAAATACAATATTCTTAGCTCATCTCACTCTGCTACCCTTTGGAGACAGGTCAGAGATGGCAGAGTCACTAATTTGGACTTTTAACCAGACACAGGAGAAAGGTGGGTTTGCTAGTGGAGGGATAAGCATCGTAAAATGGTCCCTGAAGCCAAATAGACTTTCTAAAACATTTTGTCATTTGGGGTTATCTTTGCCCCATCCGCTCACTCTGAAAAACACAAAGTTGAATGTAATTACTATTTCCATTACAATGTTATGAAGATTAGGGGATATTAAGCTTTTTTCCTTCAGAACAAATCTCACGTTCTCAGCTTCTCATACCCAAAGCAGATGTTAGGATAGAGATGAAATGCATGGATTATTATGGAATAGGTCCATAATGCAGCAAAAATTCTGTCACTCCTGAACATACCTAAATGTGAATTTCTTGCCCTTTTAAAGTAGACTGTCATGTATCAAAAACAAAGAAGAGGAAACAGAAGTCTGCTAGCTGAAATAACTCTAAAGACAAAAATATCAGAGTACCAGTATCTTTACTTCAAGTATTTCTAACATGCTTTATGTTTCTTACCTTGCACAGCTGAACTATTTCCCTACATAACTGAAAGGTGCCATGCTCAGTGAAGCTCACAAAATTGTAGTTTTGATTTAGTGACAGATGAGCCTGATTGGCACTTTCAAAATTGTCAACTTCAAATAAGCACGCTTTATAATTTGGAAATAGACCCTTATGGGCTCTTTCCCTGTCAAGAAATGTAACAGCTTATTTTTATGTATGTCTGTGTTTCCCAAAGGATGACATCAGGAAACTGGGCAAGCTGTTGATGCATGGTTCTTTCAGTGTCTGGACAGTTCACAAGGATCGTTATAAAATGAAGGATTTTATTCGATTTAAGCCCAGCCAGAGGCAAATCTATCTTTTTGAAAGAGGAATCGTGTTCTGTAAGATACGAATGGAGCCCAGTGACCAGGGCCTATCTCCTCATTACAGCTTTAAGAAATCCATGAAGGTAAAGGGGTCCTGTTGCATTTGGGAATCAGCAGCAATATTTCTATGGAGAGAAATATCAATATCCTTGTTTTACAGATCAGGAAACTAAAGCCTAGAGAGGAGAGGTTAACTTGCCAAATGCCACACAACAGAACTAGACTCCACATCCAGATCTTTCTAACTCCAAAGTCAAGCTGGTAATCAGTCACTGAACAGGGTCAGGGCTGGCATTGAGAAAAGAGTGCTAGGTAGAGAAAAGGGACCATATGGCAGCCTGTCTGGACAAATTAATTGGGAAAGTACCCTCCAGGCAGAGGGGTGAAAGACTTGGTGATTAGAACATGGGCTGGATTTCATCTTTGACTTACCCTTCTCAACCACACATCTTTGCATACAAGCGTTGACAATATCCTGGCTCTGGAGGTGTAGGAACCCACGTCTACACCAAGCATCATCTCTCGCCTGTGTAGGAAATATTTCATAGCTGGTGAGGAGACCCCCCTCCCCCCCACACACACATGCATGTGTGCAACACACACACATTTGTGCTTTTGTGATTGAAGTTGCTAATTGTTCATAGTAGCTTTTGTTATTTATGTTTCTTAGTGGAGACTAATTCGGTTACTATTATATACAGATTTGTGAAATACTTAGGTGTTAAAGGAGAGATGATCTCTTTGCTTAAAGTTTGAGGACTCCATGAAAAGATACAGTCTGTGTTGTCCCCTGAAACAGAGAAGAGAGATGACACTGTGTGCTTTATGCTCCTTGGGGCCATTAACAGACAACACAAAACATGTGAAAGGAAGATAGAAGAGAACTACCAAGGGTAGAAAGAACTAGAGTGGCTGACGGGGACAGTTTAAAAATCAGACAACGGTGGTACAGCAGTTTTTCTTCTTTCTTTACAATAGCTGAAGACACTTTCAGTTCGCCAGCTTGGAAGGGGGAGCAACAGAAAGTTTGAAGTTGCCAACCGAAATGGACTTGAGAAATACATCCTGCAGGTAAAGCTCATGCCTTCCTCACAGGTGTCTTCTACTCTTTCCTTATTGTGTTCCATGACTTGGCAAGTGTTTTCTATCTCATTATTCTAAAGGTTATCCAGAAAATAAAAACCCTGTCCAATTAATGTTCCACGTGATCTGATACTCAGAGTGTCTTCTTATCTGCAATTGCAGGCAACTTCAAAGGAAATCAGAGATTGTTGGTTTTCAGAAATAAGTAAATTACTAATGGAACAGCAAAACAATATTAAAGGTAAGGTTACCCTGCTGACTTTAGTCTGCAGAGTTATACTGATTCTAATTTTGTGGTGGGTGTGCACACTGGGGATATTGTTAAAGAAAATGGTTTGCCAGGAAAATAACTGTGGCCACATTTTCATGGCACCTGGAAGCACCTATGCTTGCTTTAAGTTGTGTGGGGTTTGTATGTGTGTGTGTGTGTGTGTGTGGTTGTGTGTGGATGTGTTCAACTGTGTTCCCCCTACATACCAAATTGTCGAGGTCAACTTTCTCAACCCCAAATCCCAAACCCACCCAAGATTATGTTATGGGGATTTTTTTTTTAATTTTTTTTTTAACATTTATTCATTTTGAGACAGAAAGAGACAGAGCATGAACGGGGGAAGGTCAGAGAGAGAGGGAGACACAATCCGAAACAGGCTCCGGGCTCTGAGCTGTCAGCACAGAGCCCGACGTGGGGCTCGAACTCACAGACCGCGAGATCATGACCTGAGCCTAAGTTGGACGTCCAACCGACTGAGCCACCCAGGCACCCCTATGTTATGGGGATTTAAATGGCCAGTACTACTTTCAGAAGCTGTACTGCCTTTTTTTTTTTTTAAGCTGAGATATAATTAGCATACCATAAAATGCACTCTTATTCAAGTGTATAGTTCAGTGGGTTTTGATCTCTTCACAAGGTTGTGCAACCGTCACCAGAACATTTTCATCACGCTCCCCAACAATAAAACCCTGTGCCCATTGGCAATCATTCCCCATCTTCCTCCTCCCCTCTGACCCTGGCAACTGTGAATCTGCTTTCTATCTCTATGGATTTTCTTCTTCTGGACATTTTACAGAAACAGAATCATATAACATGTGGCATGTTCTGTTTAGTTTCTTTCACCCAGCAAAATTTTTCCAGTGTTCATCCATATTGTAGCATGTCTCAGTACTTTATTCCTTTCCATAGCTGAGATATAGTACATTGTATGGATATAACATATCTGTTTATCCATTCATAAGCTGATGGATATTTTGGTTGTTTCCATTTTTTGGATAGTATGAATAATGCTGCTATGGAAACTTGTGTATAAGTTTTTGTGTGAACCTCTGGGAAAAATACATATATATATTATACATGTATACATGTATAATATATATAAATAATTTCTGGGCCATATGGTAACACTAACTCTATGCTAACTTTCTGAGGAATTTCCAAATTGTTTTCCAAAGCACTACTACCATTTCTTGTTTGCACCAGCAATGTATGAGGGTTCCATCTTCTCCCTTCCCTCACCAACACTTGTTATTGTCTTTTTATTATTACTATTATTATTATAGCCATCTCAATAAATATGAAATGGTAGCTCATTGTGGTTTTGATTTGCACTTCCCTAATGCTAGTAATATTGAGCATCTTTTCATGTGCCTATTGACCATTTAAAAAAATTTTTTTTAGGGGCAACTGGGTGGCTCAGTCGGTTAGGTGTCCGACTTCGGCTCAGGTCATGATCTCACGGTCTGTGAGTTCGAGCCCTGCGTCAGGCTCTGTGCTGATAGTCCCTTCTCTGCTCATGCTCTGTCTCTCTCAAAAATAAATAAATGTTAAATTTTTTTTTTAATGTTTGTTTATTTTTGAGACAGAGAGAGACAGAGCATGAGCAGGGGAGGGGCAGAGAGAGAGACAGACACAGAATCCGAAGCAGGCACCACGCTCTGAGCTGTCAGCGCAGAGCCCGACGTGGGGCTCGAACCCACAAACCTTGAGATCATGACCTGAGCCAACCAACTAAGCCACCCAGGCGCCCCAACTTATTGGCCATTTGTATATTTTCTGTGAAGAAATGTCTATACAACGCCTATATATAAAACCTCTATATTCTGGGTACTAGACTTTTATCAGATATATGATTTACAAATATTTTTTCACATTCTGTGGCTTGTCTTTTCGCTTTCTTGATGACTTCTTTGTTGAAGTCTAATTTATCTTTTTTTTCTTTGGTTGTTTGTGTTTTAGCGTCATATCTAAAAAATCATTGCCTAATGGCGCCTGAGTAGCTTTGTTGGTTAAGCATCCAACTCCTGATTTCAGCTCTGGTCATGATCTCATGGTTTGTGTGATCGAGCCCCGCATTGTCAGTGCAGAGCCTGCCTGGGATTCTGTCTCTCCCTCTCTCTCTATCCAGCCCTCTATCTCTCAAAATAAATAAATAAACATTAAAAAAAAAAAAAGAAATCATTGCATAATCCAAGATTTATACCTGTGCTTTCTTCTAAAAATTTGTTTTTAACTCCTTGATCCACTGTGAGTTAATCTTTGAATTAGGGATCTAAGCTTATTCTTCCACATGTGTATATCCTATTGTCCCTGAACCATTTGTTAAAAAGACTGTTCTGTTCTTCATGAATGGTCTGGGCACTTTTTATGGATTCAAGTGACTTAACAATGTTTGTATTCCCCCCAAATTCATATGTTGGAACTTTACCCAATGGTATTAGGAAGTGAAGACTTTGGGAGGTAATTAGGAGTAGATGAGGTTATAAGAGCGGAGCTGACATGAATAGGATTAATGCCATCATAAATGCCATGAGAGAATTTTCTTCCTATCTCTGCTCTCTGCTATGTGAGGATATAATGAGAAGTCAGCAACCTCAACCTAGAAGAGAACCCTCACCAGAACACAACCATGTGATCTAAGATTTCCAAACCTCTAGAACTATAAGAAATAAATTTCTGTTGTTTATAAGCCACCCAGTCTATGGTACTTTGTTATAGCAGCTTAAACTAAGACAACACCCTTGTTGAAAATCAATTGACCATCGATGCAGAATTTTTGGTTGAGTCTTTTTCTTTAAGCACTTTGAATATGTCGTGTCATTGTTTTGTGGCCTCCATAGTTTCTGATAAGAAATCAACTATTAATCTTATTTGAAAATCTCTTGCATATGACAAGCGGCTTTTCTCTTACTACTTTCAGATTCTTTCTCTTTTGACAGTTTGATATATCTAGGTGTATCTCTTTGAATTTATATTTCTTGGAGTTTGTAGATAATTGGATGTGTAGATTAGTTTTTTCATCAAATTTGGGAAGTCTTCAGCCATTATTTCTTTAAGTATTCTTTCAGCCTCTTTGTTTTTGTCTTCTTCTGGGACTCCCATTCTGTCTATATTGGTGTGCTTGATGGTGTCCTACAGATTCTTAGTGGCTCTATAAATTCTTTTTCATTCTTGGGGCACCTGGGTGGCTCAGATGGTTCAGTGTCAGATTTCAGCTCAGGTCATGATCTCGCGGTTCATGAGTTTGAGCCCCACCCTGGGCTCTGTGCTGACAGCTCAGAGCCTGAAGCCTACTTCAGATTCTGTTTCTCCCTCTCTCTGTGCCCCTCCCCCACTCATGCTCTGTCTCTCTCTCTCTCTCTCAAAAATAATAAACATTAAAAATTTTTTAATTAAAAAAACTATTACAAAAATAAAATAAAATAAAATAATAAAATAAATAAATTCTTTTTCATTCTTTTTCTTTTTCTTCCTCAAACTGGATAGTTTCAATTGATCTATATCTAAGTTCTCTCACTCTTCTGCCTGCTCAAATTTGCTATTGAGCCACTCTACTGAATTTTTCTTTTTGGTTATTATACTTTTCAACCCAGAATTTCTACTGACCCCTTTTAAATATAATTTCTCTCTATTTTCTCAATTTGATGAGTGTTTGTTCTCATACTTTCCTTTAGTTCTTTTTTTTTTTTTTTTTTTTTGGTTTCCTTTAATTCTTTGAACATTTTATAAATAGTTGATTTAAAGTCTTGGTCTAGGAAGTCTAATATCTTGGCTTCCTCAGGGACAGTTTCTCTTGATTGCTTTTTTTCTTTTTTCTACATATGGGCCATGCTTTCTTGCTTCTTTACATGGCTTACAATTTTTCTGCTGAAAACTGGATGTTTAAAATAATATAATATGGCAATTTTGGAAACCAAAGTCATCTCTATCTCCAGTGTTTTTTGTTGGTATCATTTGTTGTTTTGTTATTGTTTGTTTAGTGATTTTTCCAGTCCTTGCCAGGAGTTCTGTGTGGATAATGGAGTACACCTTCAACACATAGACAAGCAGGTGACAGTTCCACCTTAGCTTTCACTTCCTATTTGTACAGAGCCCCAAGATCAACCAGAGATGAGAGCATAAGACCTTCTCAGATTTTTCATGAACATACATACAGACTTGGGCATGTACACATGGTCTTCTAGATTCTAAGGAATATTGGGAGCTTTTGAAAGCCACTATGGACATCTCATTCCCAAGTTTTACCTTTTAAACTTTTGATTAGCCTATTTTTATCCCAGCTGTTATCCAGTGCCTCGGGCAGCCAACAAGTTAAACAATTGCCTCTAGTAATTTTCTACAAATATCCCCGGGGAAAAGGTTTTTCACACTGTGCAAGCTCTGAATTGGTCTAAGAAAGACAGCCTTGTAAGTAGGGTGTTCCAAAGAACTCCCAAGCAAGTCGGATAATGACAGTTCTCTGGAAATGAAACTTTGATTGAACTCCAACCTCGTTCTGCCTCCTCCTATGGCTGCCAGGTTGTTAATTTTCACCATGACTGCAGGCTGTTGGTTTCCAAAGCTACCATCAAGAAGGAGAGGTTGGTTGGGAATAGGGCAGCTAAAATACCACAAAGCTCACTGTTCATACATACTAAGATACTGCCATTTTTCTTGAATAAATATTCCCCTGATTGCTGTAAGCCTTTGCTTAATTTCTAGTGTTCTGAAAGTATTGTTTCTGTTTTTGCCAGTTTTTTCCATGTTTTCATGGAGGAGACCATTTTTTAGGGTTTTTATTTTTTCTCCTGAACTATTTTCACAGGTATCACTTGCTGAATGCCTTTTAATAATTAAAACTCATCTTTGAGTAGGCTTTGCTCTTTCACATTTGTTTTTTCAATTGATCCTCATAACAGCAGGGATATTTGATAGGAAAAATTCACAATAAGCTTGATCAATTGAGTTCAGATATTTCCTTCAGGTAATGTGAAGGCTAAGAAATACTAGTCTCATGTGGAAAATCTCTCTCCTATCATTTATACTGATAATGGTTGTTGTGTTTGGTAAGGAAAGTTATGTGACTATGAAAAGATAAACTTTGTCCTTAGAGACTTAGCAGGAATGCGACCATTTCACATTCTTTCGTGTCTTCTCTGACCATTAGGTGGATAGGAAGATGCAAGGGTGAGTATGCATCACAAGATGTAGAAAAAGATAATCTAAGAAGGGTGATTGGAAAACCACCACATCAGTTTTCTGTCACAACAACCAAGTGATGTAAGTTTCTTATTTAAATTTCTGGCCTTTGCCAAGAAATAATACTACATTATGTAGTTTGTTTTAATTTATATAAAGTTAATATGGGGAAAAACTACTTTTGCTTTTGAACTATTAATACTATACTAAATATATGTTAAGGTAATTGAATATGAGAGCTCTGGAGACATAAAACAGGAAGATGTAATAACCCCAGTAGAACAAGTTACGTGTTTTCCCCAGAAGCAACATTCTAGTCACAAGATTGTACTAGAAATCCTTACCATAGTTTCACAAAGGATGATTTAGGGATAGCCTGCCTTAGAATTACTTGAAGAGCTTGTTACAAATGCAGGTATCTGGGTCCTATCCTAGAACTGTGGAATTAGGATAGCTGTGGTTAATGACTTGGAATATGCATTTTAGCTTATTAAAGTTTCTGGACAAGGCCTTAAACTATTATTTTTTAAATGCCTTTATTGAGGTATAATTAACAAAATAAACTGCACATATTTAAAATATACAATCTGATAAGTTTTGACACATGTACACACCTGTGAAAGCATCACCACAGTCAAGATAATGAACACATCTATCACCCCTACAAGATCATACCCCTTTTTATTACCTTTCTCCTGTTCTTCCCTCATCCCCCACTGCTTTCCAGGTGGTCACTGATCTTTTTATAACTAAAGATTGGTTTGAATTTTCTATCGTTTCAGAAAGAGAATCATACAGCATGTACTTTTTTTGGTCTGGTTTCTCTCACTTAGCATAATTTTTGTGTTTTTGTGTAACAGTAGTGTATTCCTTTAAGTGCTGTGTAGTATTCCATTGTTTGGATATACCCCAATTTCTTTATCCATTAACAGGTAAATGCATAAATATTTATGCATGAATGCATAAATATTTTTCTTTTTGATATGTCTGGCTAGAGGTTTATCAATTTTATTATTTTTTTCAAATAACCAGCTTCTGGTTTCATTGATCTGTTCCATTATTTTATTTTTTTAGATTCTATATCATTTATTTCTGTTCTAATCTTTTTTATTTCCTTGTTTCTGCTGGCTTTAGGTTTCATTTGTATTTCCCTTTCTAGTTCCTTGAGGTATAAGGTTAGGTGTTTATTTGAGATTTTTCTTGCTTCTTGAGGTAGGCCTGTATTGTTATATATTTCTCTCCTAGGACCACTTTTGCTGCATCCCGAAGGTTGTGTTTTCATTTTCATTTGTCTCCATGTATTTTTTTATTTCTTCTTTGATTTCATGGTTTATCTATTCATTGTTTAGTAACAATGTTGTTTAACCTCCATGTATTATTTGTGGTCTTTCCAGACTTTTCCTTGTAGTTGACTTCTAGTTTCACAGTGTTGTGGTCAGAAAAGGTGCATGGTATGACTTCAGTCTTTTTGTTATTTGTTGAGTCCTGTTTGTGACCTCACATGTGATCTATTCTGGAGAATGTTCCATGTGCACTTGGAAAGAGTGTATATTCTGCTGTTTTAGGATGGAATGTGCTGAATATATTTGTTAAGTCCACCTAGTCCAGTGTGTCATTCAAAGCCATTGTTTCCTTATTGATTTTGTTTAGATGATCTGTCCATTGATGTAAGTGGAGTGTTAAAGTCCCCTACTATTATTGTATTATTATCAATTATTTCCTTTATGTTTGTTACTATTTTATATATTTGCATGCTTCCATGTTGGATGCATAAACATTTACAATTGTTTTATCTTCTTGTTGGATTGTCCCCTTTATTATTATATAGTGCCCTTCTTTGTCTCTTGTTACAGTCTTTGTTTTAAAGTCTAGTTTGTCCACTGTAAGTGTTGCTATTCTGGCTTTCTTTTGACATCCATTTACATTAAAAATATCTTTCCCAACACGCACTTTTTTTTTTTTTTTAACGTTTATTCACCTTTGAAAGAGAGAGACAGAACATGAGTAGGGGAGGGGCCAAAAGAGTGGGAGACACAGAATCCAAAGCAGGCTCCAGGCTCTGAGCTGTCAGCACAGAGCCCGATGATGCGGGGCTCGAACTCACAGACTGTGAGATCATGACCTGAGCTGAAGTTGGGTATTTAACTGACTGAGCCACCCAGGTGCCCCTTTTTAAAAAAATTTTTTTAATGTTTATTATTTTTGAGAGAGAGACAGAGCATGAGTAGGGGAGGGGCAGAGAGAGAGAGAGGGAGACACAGAATCTGAAGCAGGCTCCGGGCTCCAAGCTGTTAGCACAAAGCCCGATGCAGGGCTTGAACCCACGAACTGTGAGATCATGACCTGAGGTGAAGTCAGATGCTTAACCAACTGAGCCACCCAGGCGCCCCTCCAACCACTCAATTTTAACCTACAGGTGTCATTAGGTCTAAAGTGAGTCTCTTGGAGGCAGCATTTAGGTGGGTCTTGGTTTTTTTCTTTATCCATTCAGACACCCTATGTCTTTGATAAGGGCATTTATCCATTTACATTCATAGTAATTATTGATAGATATGTATTTATTGCCATTTTATTTCTTGTTTTGTGGTTGTTTCTGGAGATTTTCTCTGACCTTTCTCGTCTTTCTCTCTTTCATGTTTTGCTGATTTTCTTTAGTGATATATTGGGATTTATTTCTCTTTATTTTTTGCATGTTTCTTAGTGGTTTTTGATATATGGTTGCCATTAGGTTTATATAACCTCTTCTGCAAATAGCAGTCTACTTTAAGTTGATATTTTAAGTCTATATTAAGTTGATAGTCTTTCAAATTTGAACCCATTCCCCTCCCCATGTTTTAGGTATATGTTATTATATTTTATATCCTTTTTTGTGTGTGAGTTCCTTGACTGATTTTTACAGAAATATTCATTTTTACTGCTTTTGTATTTCCTGCCTTTGTATTGTCACTTTTAGTATCTCTTTTCCACTCACAGAGTCTCCTTTAATATTTCTTGCAGGGCTGGTTTAGTGGTCATAAGCTCCTTTAGTTTTTGTTTGTCTGGGAAACTCTTTATCTTTCCTTCTATTCTGAATGATAGCCTTGCTGGATAGAGTATTCTTGGCTTTTTATCTTGATGAGGTCCCAATAGTTAATTTTTGGTTTTGTTTCCTTTGCCTCCAGAGACATGTTGAGTAAGAAGTTGCTGCAGCCGAGGTGAAAGAGGTTTTTGCCTGCTTTCTCCTCGAGGATTTTGATGGCTTCTGTCTTATGTTTAGGTTTTTCATCCATTTTGAGTTTATTTTTGTGTATGGTGTAAGAAAGTGGTCCAGATTCATTCTTCTGCATGTTGCTGTCCAGTTTTCCCAACACCATTTGCTTAAGAGACTATCTTTATTTCATTGGATATTCTTTCCTGCTTTGTCAAAGATTAGTCGGCCATACATTTGTGGGTCCATTTCTGGGTTCTCTATTCTGTTCCATTGATCTGAGCATCTGTTTTTATGCCATAGTGTCTTTATGATTACAGCCTTGTAATACATCTTGAAGTCCGGAATTGTGATGCCTCCAGACTTGGTTTTCTTTTTCAGAATTGCTTTGGCTATTTTGGGTATTATCTGGTTCCATACAAATTTTAGGATTATTTGTTCTAGCTCGGTGAAGAATGCTGGTGTTATTTTGATAGGGATTGCATTAAATACGTAGATTGCTCTGGGTAGTATTAACATTTTAACAATATTTGTTCCTCCATTTCATGAGCATGGAGTATTTTTCCATTTTTATTTTTGTATGTCTTCTTCAATTTCTTTATAAGCTTTTTACAGTTTTCAATGTATAGATTTTTCAGCTCTTTGGTTAGATTTATTCGTAGGTATTTTATGGTTTTTGGTTGCTTTTGTTAATTTATTCCTAGGTATTTTATGGTTTTTGGTTGCTTTTGTTAATTTTGGTTGCTTTTGTGCATCCTGGATCTGGATGTCTGTTTCCTTCCTCAGATTAGGGAAGTTTTCAGCTATTATTTCTTCAAATGAATTTTCTGCCCCTCTTTCTCTTCTTCTGGGACTCCTGTAATACTAATGTTATTACATTTGATGGATACACTAAATTCCCTAAGTCTATTCTCGTTTTGCATAATTCTCCTTTCCCTCTTTTGTTCAGCTTTATTGCCTTCCATTAGTTTGTCTTCTAGGTCTTTAATTCATTCCTCTGATTCTTCCAGCCTACTATTCAAATTGCATCAACCATGTTTCTAATCTCATTTATTGCACTCTTCATCTCTGATTCTTTTTTAGTTCTTTTATCTCTGAGGTAAGGGTCTCACATGTCCCCTATTCTTTTCTCAAGCCCAATGAGTATCCTTATAATTGTCGCTTTAAATTCTCTCTGAGGCATGTTACTTACATCTGTTTCACTTAGATCTCTGGCCGTGGCCTTATCTTGTTCTTTCATTTGTGATGAATTACTCCATCTTGGCATTTTGTCTAAGTTTCTGCCTTCTTCTGTATGCTAGAAAAGCCAGTTATGTCTCCTGCTGCTGGAAATAATGGCCTTATGAAGAAGAGGTCATGTAGTGCCCTGGGCCTGGTACTTCAGGGAGGGCCTCCAGTGTGTGCTGCGTGCACTCTACTATGTTCTGGCTGCTGTATCCCTCAGGCCAGTCATCTGCAGAGGCTCTCCTTGCTTGCTGTGAGCAGTGTTTGATCCCTGCCCTGAATGTGGCAAGCTTTAACAGAGGTGTGCTCTGGTCTGCTTGTGAAATGAGACCTGTCACCTCCTCCACTGGAACTAGGGCCCTGCAAAACTTTCTGATTGGGCAACATGGTGTGGGAAGGGGTTTTTGCTGGTGGGGTGGGGCTTGCCACACTGAGACTGAGGCAGGGGTGGGGCTCTTCTGGGGGTGGGGCTTGCCACACTGGGACTGAGGCAGGAAGACAGAATGGTAGTGGAAGGGTAGTAGAGCACAGGGGGGTGGGGCTTAGTGTAAGCAAGTTAGGCAGCCGTGTCAGCACTATACTGCTTCTCACAGGTGGCTCTGTTTATGCTGAGGGCCTGGAAAAGGAAATAGCCCTAACCAGCTCCTTTGTTCCCAAAGAGACGTGTCTGAATGCTGCTTCTCAAGGACAAGCTCTCAGAAGAGCAAATAATCTCCCCCATTTGTGTGCCCCAGGCACTCTCCAGATGCTCTTTCCAAGCTGTAGCCCCCTGGGTTGTTTGCCTGCCTTTTCTCCAGGAATAGCTCAGTGTCCTCCAGCTCTGTCCCAGCCAAGCCTTTAAAACTGCAGGCTTTAAGCCCCATTGGTTGCAAGAACCCATGAAAATTCAGCCCCTCTCATTTTCTAAGTCAATGGCTATAGAAATGTTCTCCTTGTACATTCCCCTGTGTGCTCCTCTCTCTCTCTCTCTCTCTCTCATCCTTCTCTGTGACCATGACTGCCTCCCCTCTGCAGCAGCTGCAATCTGTTTCTCCCCTAAACCGTGTCTCTGCGTTTGCTACCTTCTTCAGTGTGGCCTCTCAAGCCCTACTCAAGTCCTAACCCTGTGCTCCCTAGGTTGTGACAGGAATGTAAAATATAGATAAGAAGCAGAACCCCACAAACATTCTCTGGGACAGATCACATGAAAGGTCAAAAACCCAGTTTCAATTAATTTAAGAAGACTGAAATCATATCAGGCATCTTTTCCAACCACAACAGTATGAAAATCAGTTACAGGAAAATACTAGAAGAAACAAAAACATGGAAGCTAAATAACATGTTACTAAACGACCAATGGGTCAATGAAGAAATCAAAGTAAGAATTAAAAAATACCTGCAGACAAATGAAAATGAAAACACTACAGTTCAAAATGTTTGCAACATAGCGAAAGCTCTTCTAAAAGGAAGTTTATAGTGGTACAGACCTACTTCAAGAAAGAAGAAAAATCTCAAATAAACAATTTAACCTCACATATAAAGGAACTAAAAAAAAATAAAACAAAAGCTAAAGTTAGTAGAAGGAAGGAAGTAATAAAAATCAGAATGGAAATAAATGAAATAGAAACTTAAAAATATAGAAAAGATCAATGAAACTAAGAGCGGGCTCTTCATAAAGTTAAACGAAACTGATGAACCTTTAACTAGGCTCAGCAAGAGAATGAGAGAGGACTCCAATAAAATCAGAAATGACAGAGCAGTTACAATTGACACCAGAGAAAAACAAAGGATTATAAGAGATTACTATGAAAATTTATATGCCAACAAATTGGACAACCTAGAAAAAATGGATAGATTCCTAGAAATGTGCAATCTTCCGAGACTGAATCAGGAAGAAAAAGAAAATCTGAACGGACCAATTACTAGTAATGAAATTGAATCAGTAATTAAGGAAACAACAACAACAACTCCCAACAAACAAAAGTCCAGGACAAGATGGCTTCACAAGTGAATTCCACCAAACATTTAAAAAAGATTTAGTATCTATTCTTTTCAAACCATTCCAAAAAATAGAAGAGGAAGTAATGCTTCCACATTCATGCTATGAGGCCATTACCCTAATAGCAAAACCAAAGATACTATAAAAAAAGAAAAGTATAGATGAACATCTCTGATGAACACAGATGCAAAAATCCTCAAAAAAATATTAGCAAGCTGAATTCAAAAATACATTAAAAGGTTCATTCACCACAATCAAGTGGGATTTATTCCAGGGATACAAGGATAGTTTAATATATGTAAAGCAATCAATGTGATATACTATATTAATAAAATGAGGGATCAAAATCATACAATCATTTCAATAGAGGCAGAAAAAGCATCTGACAACATTCAACATCCATTTATGATAAAATCTCTCTCTGGGGCGCCTGGGTGGCTCAGTTGGTTGAGCGTCCGACTTCGGCTCAGGTCATGATCTCATGATCCGTGAGTTCCAGCCCCGCGTCGGGCTCTGTGCTGATGGCTCAGAGCCTGGAGCCTGTTTCAGATTCGGTGTCTCCCTCTCTCTCTGACCCTCCCCTGTTCATGCTCTATCTCTCTCTGTCTCAAAAATAAATAAATGTTTAAAAAAAATTAGAAAAAAAATCTCTCAACAAGATAGGTTTAGAGGAAACATACCTCAACATAATAAAGGCCTATATGAAAAGCCCACAGTTAACATCATATTTATTGGTAAAAAACTGAGAGCTTTTCCTCTAACATCAGGAACAAGACAAGGATGTCCATTCTCACCATTTTTATTTAACATAATACTGGAGATCCTAGCCATAGCAATCAGACAAGAAAAAGAAATAAAAGGCATCTAAATTGATAAGCAAGAAGTAAAATTTTCACTATTTGCAAATGACATAGAAAACTATACTAAACTTTCTATACATAGAAAACCCTAAAGACTCCACCAAAGAACCTATTAGAAGTAATAAATGAATTCAGTAAAGTCATAGGATACAAAATCAATATACAGAAATCTGTTTTGTTTTTATACACTACTAATGATATAGCAGGCAGGGAAATTAAAAATTAAAAGTCCCATTTATAATTGCATAAAATAAAATAATAAAATAAAAGTATTAAATACCTAGGAATAAACTTAACCAAAGATGAAAGACCTGTACTTCAAAAACTGTAAGACATTGATGAAAGAAATAAGAGATGACACAAATAAATAGAAAAATATACTATGCTTGAAAGAACAAATATTGTTAAAATGTCCATACTATCCAAAGCAATCTACAGATTCAATGCAATCCCAATCAAAATACCAATAATGTTTTTCACAAAACTAGAACAAAATATTTTTTTATAAAAAATTTTTAAAGTTTATTTATTTATTGAGAGAGAGAGAGAGAGAGAGAGAGGAGCAGATAAAGAGGGAAAGACAGAATCCCAAGCAGGCTCCATGCTGTCAGCACGGAGCCCACCATGGGGCTTAAACCCACGAACTGTGAGATCACAACCTAAGCTGAAACCAAGAGTCAAAGGCTTAACCGACTGCGCCACCATGGTGCCTCTAGAACAAAAATCTTCTAATTTGAATGAAACCACAAAAGACCCCCGAATAGCCAGAACAATACTGAGAAAGAAGAACAAAGCTGGAGGTATCACAATCCCAGATTTCAATATATACTATAAATCTATAGTAACCAAAAGAGTATGGTGCTTGCACAAAAATAGACATAGATCAGTGGAACACAAATGATAGCCCAGAAATAAACCCATGTGGGTTTTTTTTAAATGTTTATTTATTTTCTAGAGAGAGAGGGAGGAAAAGAGGATCTGGAGTGGCTCTGTACTGACAGCACAGAGCCCAATGTGGGCTTGAACTCACAAACCGTGACATCATGACCTGAGCCGAAGTCAGACACTCAACTGACTGAGCCATCCAGGTGCCACAAACCCATGCTTATATGGTTAACTAATCTATAAGAAAGGAGGCAAGAACATATAATGGGAGAAAGACAGTTTCCCCCAAAAATTGTGTTGGGAAAGCTGGACAGCTACATTCAATAGAATTAAACTGGGCCACTTTCTTATACCATACACAAAAATAAACTCAAAATGGATTAAAGACCTAAGTGTAAGACCCTAAACCACAAAAGTCCTAAAACAGACAGTACCTCTTGGAAATCAACCTTAGCAATATTTTTCTGGAAAAATCTCCCAAGCCAAGGAAGCAAGAGCAAAAGTGTAAACTATTGGGACTACATCAAACTAAAAAGCTTTTACACAGCAAAGGAAACCAAAAAGGCAAACTAAACCATCAAAAACCAAAAAGGCAACCTGCTGAATGGGAGAAAACATTTGCAAATGATACATACAATAAGGCATAAATATCCAAAATAAATAAGGAACTCCTATAATCCAATGCCAAAAAACACAAATAGTCTGATTAAAAAATGAACAGAGGAACTGAATAGACAGTTTTCCAAAGAAGACATACAGCTGGCCAACGGACACATGAAAAGATGCTCACCATCACTCATCATCAGGGAAATACAAATCAAAACCACAAAGAGTATCACCTCACACCTGTCAGAATGGCTACTATCAAAAAGACAAGAAATAACAAATGTTGCTGAGGATGTGAAGAAAAGGGAACCCTCAAGCATTGTTGGTGGGGATGTTAATTGGTGCAGCCACTATGGAAAAGAGTATGAAGATTCATTTAAAAACTAAAAATAAAACTGCCATACTATCTAGTGATTCCACTTCTGGGTATTTACCCAAAGAAAATGGAAACACCAAATCAAAAACATTTTCCAGGGTGCCTCTGGAGACAGCCAGGAGGAAGGGGCAGTACAGACTCAGAAGGGATTTGGGAAAGGTGCTCCTTATCCCCATCTATGCCTGCCCACTCAAAAACATTCTCCATCTGTAACTCCTTGCCCTGTGCAAGGCACTCAGAAAGTACTTAATAAGTGATTGTTGAATGAACCTGTAATCCAATTCAGGTACAGTGCCTGCTTAGTTTTCCTAGGCTCCTTTGGCTTGATCCTAATGGAGGCACCCAGGCCCTCAGTCAAAAAGATGATAGAGGTGAGGGGGTGAGGACTGTGCTAGACAGAGTACTCTACTACAGCATCTAATAGGCTCTATTATAATTTTATGGTGTGTTTAACTTTTTCTTCCCATTAGACCACGAATTCCTCTAGAGAATGAAGGTTGTCTTATTAGTTTTAACTTCCCTTAGGCCTCATATTATATAAAGGCCTAGCACTCATAGGTGCTCAGTAAATGTTTAGTGAATAAACAAATAAAAGAACTCATTGAATAATCACATCAGGCTGGCAAACCACTCTGCAAGCAGAGTCAGAGGTGATGACGTTTAGCTCAGGACACATCTCATTCATCTCAGACCTCCAGAGCCTAGCAAGTGTTGAGCTAATCTAACCCAAAAGAATTAATATAATAGTTGGCATTTCAGAACAGGGAAGAGAGGAGGAGGGAGCTATAGCAAGCCCATGAAACAGCTTTTACAAGGATGAAAGGGGATTCCTCCTCCTCACCTCTCCCACTTTAAGACTTGTAGCCAGGGGCACCTGGCTGGCTCAGTTGATAGAGCATGCAACTCTTGACCTAGGGATCATAAGTTTGAGCCCCATGTTGGGTGGAGAGATTACTTAAAAATAAAATCTTAAAAAAAAAAAAAAAAAGACTTGCAGCCAGTTCGAAGTTAACTGTATAATCCAGCAAATGGTGTCCATTGAACATTCCCTTGTTGACTGTCATGCTCAGAGCCAAGGCAGGTCCTAGACTATGGTGAAGGAGGAGGATGAAGCAGCTCCTTGAAACTTTAGGAGAACCCGAGTGAGCCAGCACCACTCCAACAGACATAGGGAGGAATGCATGTGCCATTCTTTCCAATGGTTCAACATTCGTGTATATTTCTCTAAAGAAAAGGCAATGGAATGGGATTTGTTCCCTGGATTGAAAATATGAAAAGAGCTACCAGCAGTTAGGAAGACCCAGTCCCCGGCACACATGGGATTAAAGGTAGGACCCAGTGGGAGAGTGGGGGAGTGATGGGGGATACCAGCTCTTTAGAAGCTGAGGAAGACATTGCCTGATTCTCAGCCCCTTCCTTAATTATGTGAGTGAGAAGAAAGATATAAAATCGGTTTTCTGCTATTCATTTGTGTGGCTCTAATTAGGCCAGAATTAACAAGAAGGGCAAATGTTTCACATCTAATGTGACTCCCTCTTTGGAAAAGCTGCCCTTTTAAGGAAATGATTGTAGGGATAAGAGATTGCCAGTATGTCTCTGCTTGGGAATAAAGACACTGGGTCATGGCAACTTTATTTCTTGCTGTGTCCAGGATTTATGGATTTCACCTCCTCTCAGAGCTTTTCCAGGGAAAGGTTAGGAACACTTGATCCAGGTGCTTCCCCACAAGGCTTCAGCCCTGATTTCTTTGTGTGTCGGTTTTCTGGTGGCTAAAATTGGGTATGGGATCAAAAAGAACAAGTATGGAAGCATTTTATATTCTAATGACATAATAGATTATGGTTTACAGGGCTCTGAATGTGCTGTGTTTGTTGCCATCTTTTCTGTCCTTGCCTGTTTAAAATGAAGATAACCTTTTCCAATAGACCTTCTACTTTATGCTGTTACCACTGCCCATAATTCAAGTCTTGATTTAGTATTTGAGACTTCAGTTTGGGACTATTATGTAATTAATTTCATGGGACATGAAGTATGTATTTAGGCCTACAGTTTATTTAGAAAAGGCATCTGGAAGGAATTTTAGTACAAAATACATTTACTGAGTACCTACAAAGTACAAAAGTCATTGAAGAAATATACACAGACCCCACACCCCAACTCAGGGGCAAAGCTAATTAACGTTATGCTTATTGGTCAGACTTCTAGACTCTTGGATGCTAATGAGCATGAAATGGCAAATTAACAGGAAGATGGTCACATAATAAGTGATTGGATGTGCAGTCTTGGTCAACAAATATTGGTGGCAATGCCTTTAATAAAGCAGTGATTCTCAATTAGGGTATATATGTGAGTTACAATATTTTATATTTGGGGGGTGCCGGGATGGTTCAGTCTTGATTTCGGCTCAAGTTATGATCTCACAGTTCTGTGAGTTTGAGCCCCACATTGGACTCTGTGCTGAGAGTGCAGAGCCTGCTTGGGATCCTGTTTCCCTCTTTTTCTCTCTCTCTCTGCCCCTCCCCTACTCTCTCTCTCTCAAAAAAATAAATAAATAAATAAATAAACTTTTTTAAAAAAATCTTTAAAAAATAAAATTTTATATTTGGAAAATACAAAATGACCTTGTTTTCTTCTTAATACAGACCAGGAAAAGTTAAGCTTGAGAAAAATCTCGGCTGGTGAGAGTTTATAGAATATAGTGCCTAAATTTGCTTTTCACAATAAGACCTATCTCTCTATAGAATGTAGTAAAATCTCTGGGAGGTATGAAATTTTTATGTTTTGTTTTCCATGGAGATTTTATAATGGCTTGTGAAAAACTTTTTAAAAAAAGATAAGATCAGGGACGCCTGGGTGACTCAGTCACTTAAGTGTCTGACTTCAGCTTAGGTCATGATCTCACAGTATGTGGATCTGAGCCCCACATTGGGCTCTGTGCTGATGGTGCAGAGCCTGCTTGGATCCTCTGTCTCCCTCTCTCTCTGCGCCTCCCCTGCTCATGCATGTTCTCTCTCTCTGAAAAATAAATATTAAAAAAAAATTTTTAAGGATAAGATAAAATCAGATTTTCATCTAAATAATTAGCTTTATCCCCCAATACTGTCTCTGATCAAGTTACATCGTGACTTTCTTTTGCATTTTGAAAAGCTAAAATGAAGGAAAACCCCTGGTAATGGACTGTCCTTTCAGCTGGGGCCCTACAGATGAGTAAAATGTGTGTTGAGAATTCCATTCTAGGTTATTTAACAGGTGACTCTTCAGATTATCGAGGACTATTAGAAAATTGACCTTATCCAGCCTTATCTAGTCCTGAAGTATGTTTTGTTTCTTGAAGCATTTAACTCCCTTTTTCATGTGCCAAGATTCTCTCTCTCTCTTTTTTTTTAATGTTTATTTTTCAGAGAAATAGAGACACAAAGCATGAGTGGGGGACGGGCAGAGAGAGAGGGAGGTACAGAATCTGAAGCAGGCTCCAGACTCTGAGATGTCAACACAGAGCCTGATGTGAGGCTTGAACTCATGGACCGCGAGATCATGACCTGAGCCTGAGTCAGACGCCCAATGAACTGAGCCACCCAGGCACCCCATGTGCCAATATTCTCTTAAAGAGACTGTTAAGGGGCGCCTGGGTGGCTTGGTCGGTTGAGCGTCCGACTTCGGCTCAGGTCATGATCTCACGGTCCGTGAGTTCCGGCCCGCGTCAGGCTCTGTGCTGACAGCTCAGAGCCTGGAGCCTGTTTCGGATTCTGTGTCTCCCTCTCTCTCTGCTCCTCCCCTGTTCATGCTCTGTCTCTCTGTCTCAAAAATAAATAAACGTTAAAAAAAAAAAGAGAGAGAGAGACTGTTAAAAGACTCTTTGCTTGAAGACGTTGGTATACAATCATCAACAGTGGCATAATCTATAAATTTATAGATATGAGCACTTGATAAGTTATAACTCCCTCACCTAAAACATAAGGATGTGGATTGTCCCGGTGCCTTTCTGTTTTTTCTTCTGTCTATTCTGCTAATTCCAAGTGATCAGACTCAAAGGTTTGAGATAAGCAGAAGAATGGATAACATTTGGTTAAGTGTGCCTTCGTCTAGACTTGGTTGTAGGCTGTTTGTGTGTGTGTGTGTGTGTGTGTGTGTGTGTGTGTGCTCACAGTTCAATGCTAGGAAAGCAGGCTGGCTTCAGGAGTCAGGGAGATAACAAGGGAATAACCATTATGTCCTGTGAACTTTGACAACTTTTTCACAAGTTAGTTTCACAAAAACCAGTCAGCTCTTCAGAAGACTGGCTGACACCTCAAAGCAAAACATAACAAAACAAACCCAGAAACCAAAAAGCAAAACTCAAGAGTTACAGTGTGAAAAGTAGTATATAGTACACTGAAAATACCAAATGCTGGTGATGGTACAAAGCACCAGGAACTCTCATTCTCTGCTGGTGACAATGCAAAATGGTAGTTTGAGAGTTTCTTACAAAAGCTAAAAATAGTTTTACCATACAGGCCAACAATCATATTCTGTGGTATTTACCCAAATGAGTTGCAAACTGTGATATATCCATACAATGGGAAATTATTCAGGAATAAAAAGAAATGAGCTGGGCCGCCTGGGTGGCTCAGTCAGTTAAGTGGCCGACTTCGGCTCAGGTCATGATCTCATGGTCCGTGAGTTCGAGCCCCGCTTTGGGCTCTGTGCTGACAGCTCAGAGCCTGGAGCCTGTTTCAGATTCTGTGTCTCCCTCTCTCTGACCCTCCCCCGTTCATGTTCTGTCTCTCTCTGTCTCAAAAACAAATAAACGTTAAAAAAATTTTTTTAAAAAAAGAGCTATCAAGCCACAAAAAGACATGAGGAAATTTAAGTGCATATTGCTAAGTGAAAGAATCCAGTTTGAAGATACATATTGTATGATTCCAACTATTTGACACTCTGGAGAAAACAAAACTATATAGAGACAGTAAAAAGATCAGTGGTTACCAGGGATTTGGGGAAGAGGGGATGAACAGGTTGAGCACAAAATTTTAGGGCCAGTGAAACTACTCTGTATATTATAATGGCAGACACATGACATTGCGCTTTTGTCAAAACCCACAGAACTATCCAACACAAAGAGTAAACCCTGATGTAACCTGTGGACTTTAGTTAATAATAATGTATCAGTATAGGTTCACTAATTGTAACAAATGTTCCACACTAATGTAACATGTTAATAATAGAGATACTATGTAGGGAGTGAGTGTAGAGAGGTTATATGGGAACTCTATTTTCTGCTCAAGTTTTCTGTAAACCTAAAACTGCTCTAAAGTCTATTCATTTTTTAATTAAAAAAATCACACACAGTAATGTAATAGAGGCTGTTGACACCTTGCCCACATCCTTTTTACCAGGTGTGTGTACCCACTGTCCAGCCCTCAGCTGACCAGAGCTGTCTAGCCAGGAAATGCCTGAGAGGTTATGGCCTCCCACAGGGGCAGTTTATAGCCAGCCAATGACTAACTGATTCAGGGTACAAAAACCAGCCCTTCTGCCTCAAAGGAGACACGTGTAGCACCATCTATGCTCCAGGGTTTCCTAGGAGATCAGGCTGATGCTAGACTTGAGCTGAAACCACATCTGCGCCTGGCGTCTTCCCTGCCCTGGCTTCTGTCCTCAGTGCTCTTACAGGTTTCCTCTGGAAGCCCTTTCTCCACAACTCTCTTGTGCAATCTGCTTCTGAGAAACCTAAGACACTACCAGCAGAGGTCCTAGAAAGGAAGGATGGGATTCTGGCATTAATAGGTCACTTGCCAGCCAGATGGCAGAGGACTCCATTTCTGTTGGTGGGTGGACTGTTGAAAGCCCTGGTCCCTGGTTTGTGGTAGCAGTTCAGTGGCTAAGATCTTCACCTGTGGTGACACCTGGGGTCAGATATAGGTGGACAGGGATGTACCAGTTGGTGTGATGTCTCTAGTATTTGGGAAGTTTAGGGGAAATATTAAGTATCAGGAGCATAGAAGTGGGAGGCTATTGCTAAGCACCACTGATGCACTGAAGAGAGTGAAGAGAGTGACAGGATCAGATTAACCACCAATTTAAAGCCCAATATGAGAATGAACCTCCTTGCCAGCGTTCAGGCCCTCATCTTCTACAGCATGGCTGTGTGTGGAAGAAGGATGAATTCTCAGCCCAGGCAAGTCTGCTACCTAATCATTTTGGGCTCCTAGTGCTAGTAGATGAGCAAGCAAGTCAGGCCCTGGTAGGGAAAATGTGGGACTCTAAAACTTGTGATGAGGATATCTAGGTATATGCCCCTTGTCCCCCTGGGCTGGCGTAAGTGTCCCACCCCCCCCCCTTGTTGGGAATCAGACCCTTCTTACCCCCAAGATTATGCAGAAGTTGCAGATGAGACATACAAGGCGATGCTTACCCTTCCTTCTCAGGATGCGTCCCCACCTTCCTTCCAGGATAATGATTAGCATCTAATTATAACATGATCTGACTGGGGAAGAGGCACAAGACCCATAGACTTAAGCTCAAAATGTGAGAATCTTTGAATCATTTTCATACCTACTAGAGAATATCAGTTGCAGAAAAGGTGCCAGACAACTACACCGCCTGGATGACTTGGCCAGCAGGTATCAGCCGCTTTTTCCTCGTCACCCCAGCACCTGCACGGTGGGCTCATAAGTAGAGAGAAGCCTTTGCAGCAGAGTCAGAAGCTATGCATGGGCCCAGCAGCATGGGCTCCTTGTCATCAAGACTGATGTAGCTCCTGCCACTGTCGACTGTCCAGCCGGCCAGCACAGATTGACGCTGAGCTCCCAGATGGATATTATCCAACTATATATACTATAAAGTTATTCCATAACTTTGCTTAGAATGGAGAGACTCAGCTGTGGGCATATGATCACAGGACCGACCTACTGGTCCTACCCCATTTAGAAGCTGCCAGCCAGATAGAGCCATGGAATAGCCTCTGGAAGGCAAGGATGAGCAACAGTTTGTTTAAGCATGACACTGTGGGGTCAGGGTGCTAATCTTCAGGATGCAGTATGCACCTTAAACCAATGGCCATTTTATGGCACTGTGCCTCAATAGGCAGAATATATGAAATCTGGGAGCCAGGAGGTCAAATGAGTTGTGCCCTTATCATTATCGCGCTCTAGTGACTCGCACAAGGTATTTGTCCTCATCTCTGCAACTTTAGTCTCAGTGAGTCTCAAGGCCTGTTCCCAAGGCAGGGAATCTCCACCAGGGGACATAGTAAGAGTCCTACTTAACTTTAATGTGCGCCACCTACTGCTGCAATTGGTCCTTAGGTTGTACTTTTGTCATCCTCTCCCTTCCACTCATTCTACATACCCCTTCCTTCTCCTCTTCTGCTGGTTGCATGCGCAGTGGGTGCCCCAGACTCTTGTCTGACTATTGTTCTTTTACTCACTCACTTAGAGTTACAGCTGGGTGTGGAAGTATTGGAGGATGTCCCAGTGGATCACCTAAGCACCAGACACATTCCTCTCTGCCTCTGTTAGGCAGCCTGATCTCCTAATGATGATTAGGGCCAATTGTTTCCTCCAGTGCAAGCCTGAGGGGTGGAATGCTAGCATTCCTCATGCTAGTAGTGGTAAGGCCTGGACAGGGCAAGGCAGTGAGGTGGGAACCTCTTAGAACCTAAGCAATTTCAAGGTGAGACAGTCACAAAATAGAGGAGTCTGCTTTTTCTGGTGTTATTGGCTAACATAAAGGAGCTAAGCTCCAACAGTATTTTACTAGCCAGAATCACACTGAAATTTTTGAATTCTGAATTCTATTTTATCCCTGATTTTCTGAGTCCTGGACATTGAAAGATATGTAAAATGAGAATAACCATTGTGCCACAAAGGTAACAGAGGTAGAGTCTGTCTGCTAGCCCTTAGCCATAGGCCCCTGTGCAGACATAACTGTGGGTCTGGTTCCCTCAGGGTCTTGGGGTGGAGGGGAGACTGCTTTAATGTCTGTGAGCCATTTAGTGTAGTACATAAGGTTTGTTTGCTGATTTGGGGGAATTTCCTTTTAGGCCTAGATAATTGATTATATTATTATTTAAAATTTTTTCATGTACTCTTATGATAAAGAAAATAAAGTATAGCAAACAGTCTTCTCTGGTGAGATTGTGGGTTATTTCAGATAACTGACCATTTTTTTAATTTTTAAAAAATACTTATTTTGAGAGAGAGAGAGAGAGACAGAGAGAGAGAGAGAGAGTTGGTTGAGCATCTGACTTTGACTCGGGTCATGATCTCACAGTTCACAAGTTTGAACCCAGCATCAGGCTCACTGCTGTCAGTGCAAAGCCTGCTTCAGATCCTCTGTCCCCCTCTCTTTGGCAACCCCCCCCCCACTCATGCTCACTCTCTCTCTCTTTCTCTCTCTCTCAAAAATAAACACTTCTTAAAGGTAAGTATTACAAGTTTCATTTTCTGATTATAAAAATAATACATATGTATATTAAACAAAATTTAGAATGTAATGCAGAAAAGTACAAACAAAATGCAAATCACACATAACTGGAAATAACCACTGTAAATATTTTACTCTAAACTTTTTGTCTATAGAAATGCATATTTAAAAAAAAATTGGAGCCATACTACACAAACAGATTAGGGGTCTTTATATTTCAGTCTTCTTGAAAAATTCCTATTAAATTTTTGGTTTAATGGATAAGCCTTGACAAAACCCAACTAGACATATCAGCTCCTCCTACAACCCACCTGTGGGCCTGTTCCAACCCAGAACATCTGATGGCAGCTGATTGCTGAGCTGGGGGTGGTTTCCTTGTTCTGAAGTGTCTTTGACCCCAGCTCCTAGCAGCTCTGAAAGTCCCAAGACAACAAGCTCAGACTGCCCTACAAGTTGGCAAGGATTCTGACAACAGAAAACACACTTTTAAAACAAAACAAAACAAAAAAAAAGGTGCTTTGAGAATGTGTGCAGCCTGAAAGTAATTAATTGAATGCATAGCAGTGATTTCCTTCCTCTTGGCCAAAGGCAGATTTGCAAAGGAAATGGGCACTTCAGATACAGACCAACTTCAATGTTTACATAATTTACACTCTGGGCCACCAAGCAGAAAGATCCTAATCCAGCCTAGTACCTGTGGAAACAACCTGGAGATCTCTTCTGTTGTGAGCTGTGGAGAGCAACTGGGATGGTTTAGGCATAAAGTGACCCCATGGGTTAACTCCCAGAAGACAGAGAAGGAGCTTAGCAGCACAGCGCAATGGTTAAGGGCTCACAGCTCAAACCCAGCTCTGTGTCTTTGGATGAATTACTTTACTTCTTTGTGCCCCCAGGTAAAAATGATGTACTTTAGTTCACATGATAGAGGTGGCCCTTAAAAAGTTCTTGCATAATTGTAAGGGATAGGGAAAAATCTAGTTTGAAACAAAATAAAAATAGTTTGCCCATTTGAAATCAATGGGTAATAGCTGCCTCTGAACTAGTGGGATCTACAATGGTCCCATCGTGCCATCCAGTGGACAGAAAGGGGAAAGGCGTGATTTTATCTTCCAAATTTGTAATTTACCAAAAACATGTATATTGAAGAGGATAATTTCAACTCACCAATAGATTCACTTGTTAATAAATTTCATTCAATTTTTAGGGTGTGCCTCGGTGGCTCAGTTGGTTAAGCAACCAGCTTGATTTCAGTTTGGTCATCATCTCACATTGGTGGGTTCGAGCCCTGAGTTAGGCTTCATGCTGGGCTCCACGCTGCCCATGGAGCCTGCTTAGGATCCTCCCTGTCGCGCCTCTGCCTCTGCCCCTCCCCCCCAATACATACATACATACATACATACATACATTTCATTCCATTTTTAAGCCAAAATAAAAGATCAGAAGTCTAAACACTAAGTGCTAAAACTAAATTCCCCAAACCAGTTAGGATATGTGATGTATGCTAGAAAGATCATCCACTGAAGGAAAACAGAATACACACCAGTCCTTACTAGCATGAATTTTTACAGCCCACCTTCCCCATTCTTCGTATCCCTCTCTCTCTCTGCCAACACTCTTTATGCTTATTCTGGTACGTGGACCAGGAGAACCACAGAGACTCAAAGTGTCTTCTCAACACATAACTAGAACTTGACTGGTACCAGAGCCATTCTGCTCATTTTTCAAGAATGCAACTGTCACTTAAAATTTTGCTGATATCAAATTGAGTATTTTTCAAGGGCCTGTGTGTGTGATTTGGGTTTTCGTGTGTGTGTGTGTGTGTGTGTGTGTGTGTGTACTCTGTGTTTCCTTTTAAAGCCATTTATTACCTCTATAATTTGTTTCTTCCCCCAGATATTTATGAGGGTGAAGACAATAGCAAACAAATCTCCCCCAAACATGAGTAGTAATAGCATACTTGGAGTACCAAGAGCTGTTCTGAGACCTTCTCTTTGGTATTATTGTAATCGCTATTCACAGTAATCATAACAGGTGTTATTTATTAAATTCCTAAGATGTACGAGACATTTTACTTTATAAACCTTTCTGCTAATCCTTATATCAAAGCTGTGATAGATATTATTATCCCCATTTTTACAGACAAGAAAAGATGCTCAGAGAGGTTAAGTGACTTACCCAAGATCACACAGCTAGTGAGTGAGTGGCAAAGTCAGAACTGCACTCGGTCTCACTGACTTCAAAGCCCCTGCTCCTACCACTGGGCAGAGGGGGTCTTTCCTTTATTCACTCATATGACCTGCCAGACCCTGAGCCCAAAATTCTGGGTCTCCATAGTGCTGTCACCGCTATAGTACCTAAGACCCCTAGGAGCCCATGGCCAGTGGATCCAGGAGGAAGGGATTAAATATGCAAATGACAAAGATTTGCAAAACTCATCCTGTGAGCTGCACTTTCGGCCCCCACATTTCCAGCTTTGACTGAAGGACGTTCTCCTTCAGTCAAAGGAAGGCTTGCGGGTCCTGAAAATTCTGAGCTCCTTCCAGGAGCCACGGGGGATGCTGGGTGAATAGAGTATAGTCACTGTTGCCAAGGGCCCCAGGGCCCAAGGGGGAGACGAGTGAGGGCTCACCCAGAGCAGCTGCGGGCTGTGTCAGAAGAAACTCTCCCTCGAAGGGTCTTGTTGTGAGGGGATTGTTGTGACCCCACCACCTCCACAGCCCCTCTCCTCCTCTGTGTCCCAGAATAGAATGGGATAGAATAGAACACAATAGAATAAAGTAGAATAGAATAAGAGCATAGAATAGATCAGATGAGGACATCATACCTGTAAGCGTAATATTGTTCCACAAACAGTTTTCCTTTTAGAAATGTAGTCTGTGTGGACGCGATGTTGGCATCTCTAAGGAGTATGGAAAACTCTGGACTAAACTGAGGGTGTCCTCCACCCTCACCTGGGGTACCCTGTGTGCTGACAGTCCCCAGCAGGGAGGGGGTATCTGGATATTGTCAGCGCTGGGAGGGTCGATTCTCTTTCCAGGCTCAGACAGATCCTTCCTGGAGGCAGGAAATGGCCCAGACGACCCTGAAATAATGCAGTCAATGTGTGGCCAAGTGTGTGAGAGGTCCTCTGTGCCAGCCCTGCGCCAGGCTGAAGACCCCGTCCCCCTGCGGCCGGGCCCCCAGGAGGGAGAGGAAAGCAGCCACCAGTGACTGGTCATCACTTTACCCGAGGTGCCACTTACCTGTGGAGTGGCTGGAACTGGCTGTCAGGTCTCCCAGTTCCCACATTGTCCCCCAGCCCTGCCAGCCCCAGGCCCTGAGTGCTCCATGGCTGCCAGAGACCTCAGAGCCTGGCCTCACCCCTGGCCTCCCAGTGGGTGGCTCTTGGGTCCCTGGCCACTACCCTTCACCCCACCCCAGCCCTGCCGGCCTGGCTTTGTCTGGGACACTGAGGCCACAGCCCCTGGAGACTCAACCCTTCTGTTCCCATGGTAGGTGGTCAAAGGCAAGTCTTCTCCATTCCTCCCTTACAGCCTTTCAGCAAGACTGCCATTCCTTGTCCTCACTGCCTGCTCTGGGCATAAGGGGATCGTGTTGAATGACCACCCTAAAGAGGAGTCTCTGGGCGTTACTGCAGATGTCCCTGAGTCACATCTGGAGGAGGACAGTGGGAGCCAGTTTCTCCTCTGCCCTCTACCCCTCACCCCACCACTTCTGGGGACTGGAAATTAAAGCAAGTTTGCTGCAATCTGAGAGCACTGTGTCCAGCTGCCTCAAAACCCTCCGGCACCAGGCAGGGTTCCTGGAGGCCTCCAGGAAAGGGCTGCCTGGCTGCTCCCAGTTTGGCTGGCACGGCCCCCCAACTTCTGCCCTGGGGAGAACCCTGGGCCCCAGAATGCAGCTTGGGGGTCCTCTGGGCAGCAGGTCAGGGAGTTCCCACTTGCACACTTCCTGCTTGCTGACAGAACTGTGCCACTAACTCCAACTGTAGACTCCTTCCGCTCCCTCTTCTCATTTCCTGTGTCCAGAATGCTCTCACCCCCCATGCCCTGTCCACGCCCTTCAAGGCCATACCCTAACCCCTGCCCTTGAGTTGTCACCAAACAGAGACTTGGTCCTGCACTCAGATTCCTGCAAGATTGATTATTCTGTTGAAGCTCAGTGAGAGGTAAAGACAAGACTTGTAGAACCCAGCTGCAGTGCTTGCAGCCGAGGGGACATGGCCAAGTGATTATTCCTCTCTCGTCCCAGTTTCTCATCTGTAAAATGGAGCTAAGGCCCTTAGAGGGCCATGTGAAGCTTAACTTTTGACAAACTGGCATCCCAGCAGGCACAGAGTAGGGTTCAGTGTTTGGTGGAGATTGCTGTTCCCCTCAGTGTCTTAACAGCCCCAGGCTCATGGCAGGTGCACAGTGGTGACTAATCGGTTTATCAGCTCATTGGAAGAGAGAGGCAGGATGTACTCACTCCTCTGATTTCCCATGGGGAGAGCAGTGACAGAGGCTACCAAAGAAATAGGAATCAGGGGCGAGAAAAGGGGGAAAAGAAGAGAGGGAAGAAGGGTGGAGGACAGGAAGGTTGTCAAGCACAAAAAGACTGACCGTTTTCTTGGAGGACCAGGAGTAGGGCTATGAACACCACGTAGACAGATCTTCTTGGGGTCATGGTTACAAATTTGAGCTAGGAAAGAGAACCTTAAGAGGACAGACCTCCACCTCCCACCCAGGTGAAGCCATCCAGGTCCTGGGAGAGCAGGAGTTAGAGATGGGGAGAAGAGGTTCTTGGGGACAGGCACTGCCTCCTAGGACATCTGGCCACTGGCAGCAGAACCAATCCTCCCAGGCCCTCTCCTGCACAGCAGGTCAAATTCTTCCCTTTCTTTCCCCAAGGCTGCTCCAGCAAGGAGTTTACCTCCATGGAAACCTTTGACCATCCCGAAGGTGCAGAAGATATGGAAAAGGAGAACAGTGCTCTGAGTGTAATTTATTTCCTTCTTATCTCCTTCATTTTCTCCCTCAATTCGATTTCATCAGCTTCTCCTGCCTCCTCTTTCTCTCCCCCTTCCATGTCCCTCCCCTTTTCGTGATGCATACCCATAAGGACGAGGCCTAACCCAGGAAGCTGAGGTCACTGGCTCTGCAAAGTGTCTCAGACCCTCCCAGCCTGGCATGTCCCTCATCCCCATCTCCTTCGCATTGCTCTGGCTTCTGATCATAAATGTGGGGCTCCTGCCGGGACCCCAGTGACCCCTTGGGAGAACTAGGGTGGGCCCCAACCCGCCGGCGCCGGCGGGAATCACAGGTCGCGCCTGGCTTGGGCTTGGGCACTCCTCGGCCCTGCTAACTCTGAGGGTTCACCACTGTCCCCTCCCTTCCAGCTGTCCGGACTCTTCCAGTTGGACGACAGTTATGAAACGTGTTCCTCCAAATCTGTCCTGGAAACGGGAGAAAGCGTCCAGGGGAAAAAGGAAAGCGGCGATGAGGACGTTTGAGTGTGAAAGAGAAAGAACAAACAGTAAGCGAATCTGTTAGCCGTTGCTCCTCTGACTTTCTTCTTGGAATTTTAGGCCAACAAACACAACTAAGGAGAGCGCTGCGGTGCCCGCTGCCTTGCTCGGCCCTGCGGGGGACGCGACTAGTTTCCGGGCGAAAGCAGAGCAGGCGAGGGAAGGATGCCTGCGCACCCCCTCCCCCGAGAACTGACACTGGTTCTAGAACACCGCAGCTCCCCCGCTCGGCCGGGCCTCCCCACGCCGCCTCCATTCCGGGCCCGGCCTGCTGCGGACGCCGAGGGCCCGGCCCACCCTCCAGCGGGAAAGCAGCCAAAGGGCCGCCTCGGACCCTGCGGATCTGCCACTGGGGGTGGGGGTGGGGTGAGATAGGACCGCCTTCCAGAAGCCTGAGGAAGGGCCCACGGCCTGCCCGCGGAGGCCACCCTCCCGGCGAGGGCCGCTGAGAACCTGGGAGCTGTTTCACACGCGTCAGCGTTAGCCCTGGGGAGTCGGCTCAGAAGCCCGCGAACCTCGGGGCTGCCCCACACGCGCCTGCGCGAACGCCGGGACTCCGTGCAGATACCCGCGAACCTCGGGGCTGCTTCACACGCGCCTGCGCGAGCGTCGAGACTCCGTGCGGACACCCGCGAACCTCGGGGCTGCTTCACACGCGCCTGCGCGAGCGTCGAGACTCCGTGAGGACACCCGCGAACCTCGGGGCTGCTTCACACGCGCCTGCGCGTGCGCCGGGACTAGCTGAAGACTTCCGTGAACTTCGGGGCTGCTCCACACTGGCCTACTCGAGCGCCGGGATTTCGTGCAAACGCCCGCGACCCCCCGAGCTGCTCTACCGCTCCTGCAGAGGTTAGCGGAGCCCAGTCCTGCGGGGTCCTGCCCAAGGTTTCTCAACGTTGGCATTTAGACTTTGGGGGCTGGATAATTCTTTGGGCGGGGTGGGGGGGAGGGGGGACTGCCTTGTGCAAGTGTTTGGCAGCATCCCTGGCCTCTACCCACAGATGCCAGTAAAACCGCTCTCCCATCCACTCACCCAAATTATGACAATCAAAAATGCCTGCAGAGGCTCTGGGCTGATGGCTCGGAGCCTGGAGCCTGTTTCCGATTCTGTGTCTCCCTCTCTCTCTCTGCCCCTCCCCCGTTCATGCTCTGTCTCTCTCTGTCCCAAAAAAAAAAAAAAAAAAGTTGAAAAAGAAAAAAAATGCCTGCAGACATCGTCAGATTTTTCCTGGGATGGGAGTGGGGAGATCCGTTGAGAATCTTCTTTGCGAACCTTGGAAGAGCAGAAACTACAGAGGCAGCCCTGTGCTCTTCTCCCTAAATCCCCAAAAGAATGTTCCTGTGGTGTTTGCGTTACTTTGTAACGGGATTGTATCCTTTCAGAGAGGGTTGGTTACAAATGTTAACGTCGGAGGTAGTTCGTTTTTAGATTTATTAGTTTTTAAATTAGTTTCAGTTATTTTTATTTTTGTTTTATTATTTTTCGTCTAATTTTACTTTTATTTATAGTTTTCTAGTTATTTAATTTTATAGCTTTAAAGTTATCTGTTTATAATTTTGTTTTCAGGGTTATTTAGTTTTTGAGTTATTTTCAGTTTCTTATATACAGTTATTTTAAGTTATACATTTCCAAATTAGCTCTAGAATTATTTTTAATTATCTTTACAATTATTAGTATTTGAGTTATTTACTTTTATAGTTATTCTTTTTTTTAGTTATTGGAATTTTCAAATTATTTTTAGTTTTTTGTTGACTGCTAATAATTCACTAAAAGTTTTAGAATTATTTAAAATTATTTATTTCCAGACAAAGTGTCTTTAGTTATTTTAGAGGTTTTTCCCTTGTTAGTTTTAGAGTTACTTATAGTCACACTTATTTTTTTCAGTTTAGATTTGGGGTTATTTTTACATCCATTTATTTATGTTAGTTATTTGGTTTTAAATTATTTTATTTTCAGCTGTTGCATTTTTGAGCATTATATTTCCTGAATTTTTTATTTTCAGAGATTTGGACATATTTAGTTTTGATTTATTTTCGGTAACTTATTCTCTATTTCTTTTTAGTTACATCTTTGCCATTGAAAAATTTTTTTCTATTTTGTATTTTTACTTACTTTATTTTCAGATTTATTTTCAGAATTATTTACTATTAGAATTAGTCTAGGGGATCCGAACAAGAGAAAGACACAACAGCAGTTATTTTAACAGAGAGAATTTAGTATAAGGAATTGTTACCCAGTTATTGGAGATTTTAACAGGAGAAAACATGGTAATGTGAGATCATGGAGATGTTAGCCATAAGGAGCAGCTACCAGCCCACTGGCTGAAGGAGCAAAGGGAAGAGGTTGGATGGAGGTGGCCCACAGTCTGAGGGGGAGGTGCTGCCCCATGGGACAGGTGTCCCATGAGTTGGAATTTGGTCCAAGAGCTGGATGCAGAACTCTCCATAGAGGGTGCTGCCAGCTGGTGCTGGAGTCTCTGAAGGCGGGGTGATGAGGCTGCTTGTGGAAGTGTTGGGAAAATGGCAAAGGGCAGCTACTGGAACCAGCTGTTGCTCTCAGTGTGAAGAGCAGTTGCCAGGGGGAAGCTGGCAGGAGGTCAGCACACGGGGGTCGCTCTCCCCTCCTTGGTCCTCCCATCAGTCTGCCCTATTGGCCAAAGCTGACAGGGAGCAAGCTGGCAAAGGAGGTGAGTGGCCCTGGGGCCACAAAGCAGAGACTAGAAGGATGGCTGAAAGCTGAGAAATATGGCAAATAAGCAACCCACTGAGCTCTGGAGCTGTTTACTTTTAGAGTATTAGTTTTGAATTTAGTTAGTTTGGGAATTGTTGTGGTGATTTGATTTCAACTTTTCACTGGACATGGGATCTAGCTAAGTTTTTGGTCCCCTGATTTGTTTCCAAAATGGAGTGGGAACTTTTTTCTTAAACACCTGAGGACTGTCTCCCATGTGACTTAAGAAAATAGTTCTAGAATTCAAGAAAACAAAAATAAGTGTCTCACTGTGTTCATAAAGAAGCCCTTGGACTTTTATGGCCAAAAAAGGGCAGAGACTAAGGGACAGACTATCAGGGAAAGGCTCTTCACAATTGTCCAGCAGAGTGTTCTTTGAAAGTTTTCAGAAAGTTATATTGTGGAGCTACTCTCTTGTGCCCCTTTCCTAATGACAAAGTATCTTTCTTGATGGAATGTGTTTCAAATTTGTAGACTACAGTATTCATTATTTGCACACTAAAATAAAGTTCTTCCCAAACCTATAGGAAATCTTATTTCCTTCTACTTGCATTATTTTCCAACCTACATTGTTCCATTTTGGCTATAAGAACATTTATTTATTTGTTTGTTCTTTCTACTCAACACCTATTTCCTGAGCACCCCTGTCCTCAAGAAGGTGTTGGCATCAGAAGAGACCATGGAGGTGTGAAGGTGAGTGAGAAACTCTCAGTGCAGTTGAGGGAGACAGATGTGGAAACAGATCATCACAACACAGTGTGACAAATACTATGGGGCACGGAACCCTGCCACTGACTTCCTGATGTAGTCAGGGATGGGCTGACATCTGAGCTGGTCTCCTGGAGCAAGCGTTTTCTCCAAGTGGAGAAGGAGAAGGATATCCTGGTCATGCATAGGCATGGAGGCACGGAGGAGGGATGCATGGCAGAGAGAATGCATTGACAGAGGCCACTGGGCCACAGGGTTCAGAAAGTCCCTGGTGCTTGACAGGTAGGACCTCATTTGGTCCTCACAGCCAGTCTGCAAGAGAGTAGGGAGCGACATCAGGAGTCAGTGCTCTTCCTGATCTTAGGGTTCCAACCACAGCTTACAAGATCCTCTGACTTGTCATTCCTGGAATTCTTCATCTCATTCCTGGCTTTATCCTTGGTCCATTCACTCCTTCCCACTCTTGGAGGTGAGTGCCTCCCTCTTCTATCTTTTGATTCCTGCTTCTTAAACATCCGTGGGGAGGGAGGAGGGTTGAGACCAGCCAGCTGTGAAGCACAGGTGACTCCAGCTGCAGAGGAGGCAGAGCAGAGCAGAGCCCCTGCGGGGTCTCTTAGGGGAGTTCTGCAGACCAGCACCGTGGGAACTGAGCTCTTGTCGAACCAATCGTAGCCTGTAACTGCATTCAGCACCCCTTGAAAGTTTGTGGGGATGCCTTCCCAAAGTGGGGAACCTGCTTCAGATCCAGCCCAAGCTTGTGAATCAATAGAGAGCTTTTAAAGCACACAGAGCCCTTTGCTGCATTAACAGCACTGGACATGTCTACCAGGTCAAAAGAAAGTATAGTCCTTCACGATCTATGATGGCATATTTTCACACTTTTTATAGAACACATTCATTCAGTCAGTCTTGAATACGTTTCTCAGCATACTTCTCTACTTTGGTCTCTCCGATTGTCTTACCCATCACCATATCCGTTTCTCCGTGAGAACATGTAAGTACTGGGGCTGGACGGAAGAATCTTCTGGATTCTGACTATTAGAATAGTCAGAAAACGCATCACCTGGATCCTCTTAAACACTTTGACTGTTGACGAGCCCACTGCAGAGACAGCCCAAAGCTCTCCCAATCCTTTGGGCCCCGATCGTTTTCTGTATCTACAAAATCAGCCACCCTCGCTCGTGCTGGCAGAGGTCAAAATGCCCAGACCTCCCAGGCCTCACGTGAGGAGCCTCTCCACAAATCCTGCATCACAGGTGGGTGACAGAGGAGCCATTTCAGTTCCGGACATCATTGCTGGTGCTGCCCCCAGGTGCTCCATAGTAGCCTGCTGTGACTTTCCACTCTGGCTTCTTTGCCTAAGCCCCACACAGCTGCTCTGCTTATCGGTGTCCTCTGAGAGAAACAAGAAAAAAAGTGGCTCTTTTATGAGTGAAACTTATGTCATCTTTCTATTTGAGTCAATGGAAAAGAATTCAAAACCATCAGATAAAATCTTGCAGCCACGTTCCACTAGTTATTCAATTCATTTATAGCTTTATAGTGAGTGTTGCCTGTTGCCCACAAGAGGGATGCATTTCAACTTGTTGCTGAGGTGTGGGAATGCTATAGCCCTGGAGGAAAGTGCCCTGGCTGAAACAGTTCACTAAAAGCAGTCTGAGTCTGTGAAATCTGGCTGGAGTCTGAGTCTGCACTAAACACCAGCTGTGCCTTATCAAATAATTAGACAAGTTCGAGATCCTTTAAACCAGCATTTCCCAGAGCATATTTTGCAAAGTAGGCGGAAGAGTGTAAGGGTTCAATGAGTTAATCTCACAATCAAAAAAATTTTTTTTTTATGTAGGTTTCATGCTCAGCACAGAGCCTAACGCAGGGCCTGAACTCATGATCCTGAGATTGAGACCTGAGCTGAGATCAAGAGTCAGCCACCCAACTGGCCAAGCCATTCAGGTGCCCTGAAAAAAAATTTCTCTAACCTATTTTTAAAATACTACATATTCGATTTCTCATTTGGTTGATACAAGTTAGTGAATTAAAGGAACTGAGAACTCTTTCGTGAAGGAAGTCTGTACATTTCTGTTAAACTCATGACTTCTCAGGGTGCCTCGCTGGCTCATTTGGTAGAGCATGTGACTCTTGATCTCAGCTTCATGAGTTCAAGCCCTACATTGGCCATGATGCCTACTTAAAAGCAGAAAACAAAAAACACTGCATGATTTCCCAAACTTAGCTGACCACGGAATCCTTCTCTTTGTGGAACATAACTTAAAGAATATTTATGTCTCACGAAACAGTGTGGGTTATGTGTGTAGGCTGCTCTGCTCCACACAGTCATTTGGTGTCCCAGGTTCGTTCCTTCTGATGTTTCCTTGGGAACCTAGCTGGGAAGCTGTTGCCCAACCACAGCTTTTTTTTTTTTTTTTTTTTTTTTTTTTTAATGTTTATTTATTTATTTTGAGAGAAAGCATGAGCGCAGGGGAGGAACAGAGAAAAGGGGAGAGAAAGAATCCCAAGCAGGCTCCACACTGACAATGCATAGCCTGACATGGGGCTGGAACTCACAAACTATGAGACCATGACCTAAGCTGAGATCGAGTCAGACGCTGAACTGATTGAGCCACCCGCGTGTCCCCCAACTACAGCTTTGACAACTTTGTGTCACTGTCACCTACCAGCCTGAAGTAAAGCAGGGACTAGAATCCATGTCCTCTAACCCCTAGGCTAGGGTTCTATTACCACACTAGCTTTTGCTTACTCAGTCGACATGTTTCAAGTGTCTCTAGTGTTCCAGGTTTACTATCAGAGACAACAGAAAACACAGCACCAATTCTCTGTAAAATATTTGTCAATTGCATCTTTAATCTGGTAGCATTCTTTATGTATGGGTAAACTTTCAAAAATGGCTATTAAAGTAGCAAAAATTGTAGGTTTATATCATAGTATTTTAATTTACCAGAGAACACATACTATGGGAATAAACAAACATTAGAGGAACAGAGTAGAGAATCTTGAAATGGACCGAGATACATCTCAGAATTTAAAGCATGAAAAAAGGCATTTCAAATTAGTTCTGAACAAAGAAGATGAATTGTGTGTGAAAGTGGTGCTGGGACCACTGTATAGCAGTTTGGGGGCGGGGGTGGGGGGGAGGGAGGATAAGCCCTTAAAACTATTCATATTGTTCAATTATGTGACTTAAAGAAATCATGCAAGTCAAAACGTTTAAAAATGATTTTGAATAGAGTAAAGCTTTTCTAGGCAAAAACAAAAACCAGAAGCTACGAAAGAAAATCTTGACAATTCAGACTACATAAGAGGCAAAAACAAATATAGAAAAAAAGAACAATTAAAGATTCAAAACAAATACATTTTCAAAACATGGGCATAAAACTAATTTTCCATGATATATAAAGAGCTTTTACAAATCAGCAACAATAATAGAAAAAATGGACAAAGGACACAAATATACACAGAAAAAGAAATTCAAGGGGCACCTGGGAGGCTCAATCGATTAAGCATCCTACTCTTTATTTGGACTCAGGTCATGATCTCCTAGATTGTTGGTTTGAGCCCCACATCTGTGCTGACAGCCAGAGCCTGCCTGGAATTCTCTGTCTCCCTCTCTCTGCCTCCTCCCCCCACCAAAATAAATAAATTAAAAAAAAAAAGAAATTCAAAATCCAACAAATACATGAAAAGAAGCAAAACAATGATACTCATTTCTCGTTACCAGACTGTCCAACATTTAAAACTCTGATAATACTCAGTATTGGAGAAGATACAAAAAAATGAGCACTCTCAGACTGTTGGTAAGAGTGTAAATTAGTACTAGCTTTTTAAAAGACAATTTTTAATAGCTTTCAACATTTTAAAATATGTATATGACTTGATCTAGCAATTCCACTTCTAGGAATTCATTTTAATGATCTATTCATACAAATGAACAAGTTGTACAGGTGTTCATTTTAACAGTACTTTTAACAGGAAAACAAGCAGTGAGAGATAGGGAACACCCTAAGTGTCTGTGATAGTGTTAAAATTTATCCCCAAATTGGTACTCCTATCTTCAAAGAGCAGAGTCCAATTACCCTCCCTTTGAGTGTGGGCTGTACTAATGACCCTGATAAATAGAATGTGGTGGAAGTGGTGGTAATTGATTTTTCACACTGGGTGATAAAAAGCATTTTGGCTTCTTCCTCATTCTCTCTCTTGGATTACTCACTGTGGAAGAAGCGAGCTACCACACTGAGAGGACAGTGAGGCAGCTGTATGGAGAGACCCACGTAGCAGGAACTCAAGCCTCCTGCCAACAGTCATGAGCCACCTTGGAATTAGATCCTCCAGCCCTAGTCATGCCTTTAGATAACTGTAGCTCCATGTCTTAACTAAAACTTCATGAGAGACCCAGAGCCAGAAGAATTCAGCTAAGCTGCCCTTGAATTCATTACCAGAGGACCATGAGACAATAGTTGTTTTCAAGTGCTAAGTTTTGGAGGGTAGTTTGCAAAGCAAAAAGAGATAACAAATGTATTACATAATAAAAAGCTGGTTAATAAAGTATCATACTGGCATACGAGCAAATTCTATGCAGTTTTTAAAAATAATGTTTTCTGCTTGAGATGTAGGAAACTATAAAGAGCACCATCCTGATACTTACAAGATCAAAAAATCTGGAAAATATGCAGATTCACTTTTCTTGGACCCATGAAAGAGCTCAGTTCATAGGGCAACCACATGACCTGAAATCTAAGAAAAGGCACCCACAAAGAGAGATGGGGTTCAACCACTTGCTTACCTGAAGCAGGCACTGCTATACACTAGCAGGGAGAATTTAGTTAATGGCCTAATATGGGCTTGCAAGAGAAAATGAAAACCCTGGGGGCCACAGATACCATGGAAATTTGCATCCACTTGCAAACTTTTTCCAATAACCCCAGTGGGCACTCACAAAAATGATTAGCAAAAGTCCTAAGAAAGCAACCCTCCCGTCACAGACCAGGAGAGGGGAATATCAGTTGCTGTAGAAAAGGCATGCAACTATGCTCAGAACCTATTTCCTTATCTTTCCTACAGAACAAAAGCAAACCCAAGTGCTGAAGGAAGGGCAATAAACACAGCCTTAGAAGGCTGATAAATCCAACTGGAACTGAGGAAAGACAACAGAATAAAAACCAAATCTCTGATCCTGAGGGAGAGGCAGGAATATGTGCCAGGTCCAGAACTGCTCATAGGGGGAGGAGAGAAACTTTGAAGATCACACACAGCCTCCCACTCCAAGACCTGGGGGCATAGTGCCCACATGATTGAGAATCAGAACAGAGCACTCACTCTCCAGCCCTCACCACCAGGCTGACTGACAAACATTCAAGCAACAGTGGGATACTGCAGGAAGAGCCCAAGGTGCATGCTGAGAGAGGCTTTCTGACATATACCAGGGAAGACCTAAACTGAGGGTGGAGTGGACACATCCATACCCTAAACACAGGTAACACTTGAGGAATTGGAAGTAACTATAGCAACAGCAGATCAAGGATCTACACAGAGGAATGAAGACTACGAGAAATCATAATCACATGAGTAAGTACAAAAGCTTTTTTCCCCTATTATTTATTTCTCTTTAAATGATGCTTGATGGTTTAAATAAAAAATAACTGTATGTTGTGGAGCTTATAATAAATGCAGAATTAAAATGTATGGCAACCATAGAACTGAGGCCAAGAGGAAAGAAGTTGAAGTATACTGTTGTAAGTTTTCTATATTATACGTGAAGTGTTATAGAATCATTTGAAGATCCGTTGTGATACCTTAAAGATATATACTGTAAACTCTAAAGCAAACACTAAAATAAACATGCAGAGTTTTAAAAAATAATCCAACAAATGAAATAAAATGGAATTTAAAATATGCAACTAATGCAAGAGTTGGTAGAGAAAGAAGAGAAATGAAACCAAGAACAGACAAGAAAAATAGAAAACAATGGCCAAGATGGTAGATATAAACCTGACCATATCAATAATCATATGGTCTTAATACCTCAATTAAAGAGGAGTGATCATCAGGCATCTGGGCTGCTCAGTGGGTTGAGAGTCTAACTCTTGATTTCAGCCCAGGTTATTGACCCCAGGGTCTTGGGATCACACCCTACATCAGGCTCCATGCTAAGCATGGAGCCTGCTTGAGATCCGTTCCCTCTCTCTCTCTCTCTCTCTCCCTCTGCCCCTCTCCCTCACTCACTCTCTCTCTGTCTCTCAAATAAATAAGTACTTTAAGAAAAAAAAAAGAGTGATTGTCAAATGGATATTTAAAAAACAAACAAAAACACCACCCTTGTGGCCTGCTTAAAAAAACACACTTTAAGTATTGTTCGATTAATTAAACAAGGAGTCCAGTAGACTAAGGTGGCTTTAATGTCTTAGTAGCATAGGCAAGCAAACCAAAACCTATGCCTATAATGACTCAAGATTAGGAAATTGAAACCTAAGCACAACCAACCATAAACAGCCAACTCAATTTTCTCAAATAATGCAACCAATTAGGCTATAGCCAATTCAATAATTTCCTTGCTTTGCTTCCACCTCTTCTCTATAAACATCTTTCCACTAGTTCCTGACAGTGAGCACTCCTAATCACTTCTGGTTTATCACTGCCCTATTTGAATTGATTTTTGCTCAAATAAATTTTTTTTAAATGTTTAACATTTATTTATTTTTGAGAGACAGAGCGTGAGCAAAGGAGGAGCAGAGAGAGAGGGAGACACAGAATCTGAAGCAGGCTCCAGGTTCCGAGCTGTCAACACAGAGCCCAACGAGGGGCTCGAACTCACAAACCATGAGATCATGACCGACCTGAAGTCAGATGCTTAACCAACTGAGCCACCAAGGTGCCCCTCAAATAAGCAAAAATTTTAATATGCTTCAGTTTATCTGTTAGTGGTATAAAGACACAAATAGATTAAAAGTAAAACAATAGAAAAAGTTATACTGTGTTAGCACTAATCCAAAAAACAAAAACAAAAACAAAGCTAGAATGACCATGTTAATATAAAACAAAGTAAGTCCCAGAATAAAGAATATGGCAGACTTCAAGCTGTATTACAAAGCTGTAATCATCAAGACAGAACAAAAACAGACATTCAGATCAATGAAACAGAAGAGAGAACCCAGAAATGGCCCCACAAATGTTTGGCCAACTAATATTTGACAAAGCAGGAAAGAATATTCAATGGAATAAAGACAAGTCTCTTCAGCAAGCGGTGCTGGGAAAACTGGACAGCAACATGCAGAAAAATGAAGCTGGACCACTTTCTTACACCACACACAAAAATAAACTCAAAATGGATGAAAGACCTAAATGTAACACAGGGACCTCATCAAAATAAAAAACTTCTGCACAGTGAAGGAAACAATCAGCAAAACTAAAAGGCAACCAACAGAATGGGAGAAGATATTTGCAAATGACATATCAGATAAAGGGTTAGTATCCAAAATCTATAAAGAACTTATCAAACTCAACACCCAAAAAAACATAATCCAGTGAAGAAATGCACAAAAGACATGAATAGACACTTCTCCAAAGAAGACATCCGGATGGCCAACTGACACATGAAAAAATGCTCCACATTAAGGGCACCTGGGTGGCTCAGTTGGTTGAGCGTCAGACTTCAGCTCAGGTCATGATCTCACAGCTAATGAGTTCAAGCCCTGTATCGGGTTCTGTGCTGACAGCTCAGAACCTGGAGCCTGCTTTGGATTCTGTGTCTCCCTCGCTCTCTGCCCCTAACCCACTCGCATTCTGTCTCTGTCTCTCTCAAAAATAAATAAACATTAAAAAAAATTTTTTTAATGCTCCACATCACTCATCATTGGGGAAATACAAATCAAAACCACCATGAGATACCACCTGACACCTGTCAGAATGGCTAACATTAACAACTCAGGCAACAACAGATGTTGATGAGGATGTGGAGAAAGAGGATCTCTTTTGCATGGCTGGTGGGAATGCAAACTGGTGCGTCCACTCTGGAAAACAGTGTGGAGATTCCTCAAAAAATTAAAAATAGAACTACCCTACAACCCAGCAATTGCACTACTAGGTATTTATCCAAGGGATACACGTATGCTGTTTTGAAGGGGCACATGCACCTGAATGTTTACAGCAGCACTATCAACAATAGCCGAAGTATGGAAAGAGCCCAAATGTCCATCGATGGATGAATGGATAAAGAAGATGTGGTACATATATATAATGGAGTATTACTCGGCAATCAAAAAGAATTAAATCTTGCCATTTGCAACTATGTGGATGGAACTAGAGGGTATTATGCTAAGCGAAATTAGAGAAAGACAAATATCATATGACTTCACTCATAGGAGGACTTTAAGATGAAAAACAGATGTACATAAGGGAAGGGAAGCAAAAAAAGAAAAAACAGGGAGGGGGACAAAAACATAAGAGACTCTTAAATATGGAGAACAGAGGGTTACTGGAGGGGGGATGGGCTAAGGGGTTAAGGGACATTGAGGGATCTACCACTGAAATCATCGTTGCACTATATGCTAACTAATTTGGATGAAAATTTTAAAAATAAATAAATAATTTAAAAAAAGAATAAACAATATAACCAAAATAAAGATTATTAAAGAATGATAAGGTGGTTAATCCATCAAGAGGATATAGCAATCCTAAACATTTACCCATCAGTGACAGAGCTTCAGAATACACAAAACAAAAACAGAACTGCAAAGAGAAATAAACAAATCCATAATTACAGTCAGATACTTCAACTCCTCTCTTGCAAGAATTGATACAGCAATAGAAAATCAGGAAGAATATAGAATATTTGAATAACACTATCAACCAATTTAACCTAATTAACATTTATAGAACATTGAATACAACAGAAGAATACACATATTGTTCTTAAGTGTACACGGAACATTTAACAAGACCATTGTAATGAGATGGATTGTGTTGTCCACTCCTGCCCGCCCCCCCCCCATGTTGTGTTGGCCTTAGCCTAGAAATGCCTGAGGCACTCACCTGAACTGCATTACTCATAGAGAGCCCCCACAAACATTTCTTCCTACAGGGGCTAATATTGTGGTTGGACAGGCCCTTGTGGTTCTTACTATGACTCCAGGATGCACTTCAGCAAGAAACCATCAGGGAACTTTGCAGATTTATTACTCACAAATTCTGGAAGGTACATGGGATACCTGAGAGCCACATGGGATACCTGAGATCATGGGTAGAGAGAGGAAGAGAGCACAAACCTGGGTCTCTGCTTGGGTTAGGGTCCATGGCTGGAATGTCTAGATTCACTCTTTATTTGCTAATTTTAAGCATAAGAGAGAGAATTAAGGAATGGGAAGGGAGAAGCCTAAACAATGTTGAATAGAACGAAGTTGGAGGGCTAACAATACCTGAAATCAAGGTTTATGAAAAAGTTACAGCAATCAAGACAATTTGATCTTGACATAAAATGATAACAGTGGAACAGATATATATGGACAACTGATATTCAACAAAAGTACAAAAGCAATAGTGTGAAGAAAGGATAATCATTTCAATAATTGGATCTGGAACAGCCAGTTTTCTCTATGCAAAGCAATGAATTTGCATCCACATCTCAAACCATATACAGCCCTCAGTAAGATTAATAGATTTCTCCAGCGCGTCCGGCCGATCACTTAGATTCCACCTACACCTGCCTAAAGAACCCAGAAAACCGCCAGAGGATTAGCAGAAGGGAGTCTCAGGAGTCAAGCGCAGACTAGAGGCCCACGGAAGAGGGTAGGAAGGGCGGCGAGGCGGTGCGCGCTCCACGGACTGGCGGGAGGGAGCCGGGGCGGAGGGGCGGCTCGCCGGCCAAGCAGAGCCCCCGAGTCGGGCTGGCAAAAGCGGAGGGGCCGGACAGACTGTGTTCCGACAGCAAGCGCGACTTAGCGTCTGGGAGGTCATAAGTTAACAGCTCTGCTCGGAAAGCGGGAAGGCTGGAGGACAAAGGGAGGGAGAGCTGCTGAGCCCCCGGACGGCAGAGCTCAGCTTGGCGGGGAACAAAGGCGCCAGCGCCATCTCCCCCGCCCATCCCCCAGCCAAAATCCCAAAGGGAACCAGTTCCTGCCAGGGAACTTGCTCGCTCCGCGCAAACACCCAACTCTGTGCTTCTGCGGAGCCAAACCTCCGGCAGCGGATCTGACTCCCTCCCGCTGCCACAGGGCTCCTCCTGAAGTGGATCACCTAAGGAGAAGCGAGCTAAGCCTGCCCCTCTAGCCCCCGTGCACCTTGCCTACCCACCCCAGCTAATACGCCAGATCCCCAGCAACACAAGCCTGGCAGTGTGCAAGTAGCCCAGACGGGACACGCCACCCCACAGTGAATCCCGCCCCTAGGAGAGGGGAAGAGAAGGCACACACCAGTCTGACTGTGGCCCCAGCAGTGGGCTGGGGGCAGACATCGGGTCGGACTGCGGCCCCGCCCACTAACTCCAGTTATACACCACAGCACAGGGGAAGTGCACTGCAGGTCCTCACCACGCCAGGGACTCTCCAAAATGACCAAACGGAAGAATTCCCCTCAGAAGAATCTCCAGGAAATAACAACAGCTAATGAACTGATCAAAAAGGATTTAAATAATATAACAGAAAGTGAATTTAGAATAATAGTCATAAAATTAATCGCTGGGCTTGAAAACAGTATACAGGACAGCAGAGAATCTCTTGCCATAAAGATCGAGGGACTAAGGAACAGTCACGAGGAGTTGAAAAACGCTTTAAATGAAATGCAAAACAAAATGGAAACCACAATGGCTCGGCTTGAAGAGGCAGAGGAGAGAATAGGTGAACTAGAAGATAAAGTTATGGAGAAAGAGGAAGCTGAAAGAAAGAGAGATAAAAAAATCCAGGAGTATGAGGGGAAAATTAGAGAACTAAGTGATACACTAAAAAAAAATAATATACGCATAATTGGTATCCCAGAGGAGGAAGAGAGAGGGAAAGGTGCTGAAGGGGTACTTGAACAAATTATAGCTGAGAACTTCCCTGAACTGGGGAAGGAAAAAGGCATTGAAATCCAAGAGACACAGAGAACTCCCTTCAGACGTAACTTGAATCGATCTTCTGCACGACATATCATAGTGAAACTGGCAAAATACAAGGATAAAGAGAGAATTCTGAAAGCAGCAAGGGATAAACGTGCCCTCACATATAAAGGGAGACCTATAAGACTCGTGACTGATCTCTCCTTTGAAACTTGGCAGGCCAGAAAGGCTTGGCACGATATCTACAGTGTGCTAAACAGAAAAAATATGCAGCCGAGAATCCTTTATCCAGCAAGTCTGTCATTTAGAATAGAAGGAGAGATAAAGGTCTTCCCAAACAAACAAAAACTGAAGGAATTTGTCACCACGAAACCAGCCCTACAAGAGATCCTAAGGGGGATCCTGTGAGACAAAGTACCAGAGACATCACTACAAGCATAAAACATACAGACATCACAATGACTCTAAACCCATATCTCTCTATAATAACACTGAATGTAAATGGATTAAATGCGCCAACTAAAAGACATAGGGTATCAGAATGGATAAAAAAACAAGACCCATCTATTTGCTGTCTACAAGAGACTCATTTTAGATCTGAGGACACCTTTAGATTGAGAGTGAGGGGATGGAGAACTATTTATCATGCTCCTGGAAGCCAAAAGAAAGCTGGAGTAGCCATACTTATATCAGACAAACTAGACTTTAAATTAAAGGCTGTAACAAGAGATGAAGAAGGGCATTATATAATAATCACAGGGTCTATCCACCAGGAAGAGCTAACTATTATAAATGTCTATGCGCCAAATACCCGAGCCCCCAGATATATAAAACAATTACTCATAAACATAAGCAACCTTATTGATAAGAATGTGGTCATTGCAGGGGACTTTAACACCCCACTTACAGAAATGGATAGATCATCTAGACACACAGTCAATAAAGAAACAAGGGCCCTGAATGATACATTGGATCAGATGGACTTGACAGATATATTTAGAACTCTGCATCCCAAAGCAACAGAATATACTTTCTTCTCGAGTGCACATGGAACATTCTCCAAGATAGATCATATACTGGGTCACAAAACAGCCCTTCATAAGTTTACAAGAATTGAAATTATACCATGCATACTTTCAGACCACAATGCTATGAAGCTTGAAATCAACCACAGGAAAAAGTCTGGAAAACCTCCAAAAGCATGGAGGTTAAAGAACACCCTACTAACGAATGAGTGGGTCAACCAGGCAATTAGAGAAGAAATTAAAATATATATGGAAACAAACGAAAATGAAAATACAACAATCCAAACGCTTTGGGATGCAGCGAAGGCAGTCCTGAGAGGAAAATACATTGCAATCCAGGCCTATCTCAAGAAACAAGAAAAATCCCAAATACAAAACCTAACAGCACACCTAAAGGAAATAGAAGCAGAACAGCAAAGGCAGCCTAAACCCAGCAGAAGAAGAGAAATAATAAAGATCAGAGCAGAAATAAACAATATAGAATCTAAAAAAACTGTAGAGCAGATCAACGAAACCAAGAGTTGGTTTTTTGAAAAAATAAACAAAATTGACAAACCTCTAGCCAGGCTTCTCAAAAAGAAAAGGGAGATGACCCAAATAGATAAAATCATGAATGAAAATGGAATGATTACAACCAATCCCTCAGAGATACAAACAATTATCAGGGAATACTATGAAAAATTATATGCCAGCAAATTGGACAACCTGGAAGAAATGGACAAATTTCTAAACACCCACACTCTTCCAAAACTCAATCAGGAGGAAAGAGAAAGCTTGAACAGACCCATAACCAGCGAAGAAATTGAATCGGTTATCAAAAATCTCCCAACAAATAAGAGTCCAGGACCAAATGGCTTCCAGGGGAGTTCTACCAGACATTTAAAGCAGAGATAATACCTATCCTTCTCAAGCTATTCCAAGAAATAGAAAGGGAAGGAAAACTTCCAGACTCATTCTATGAAGCCAGTATTACTTTGATTCCTAAACCAGACAGAGACCCAGTAAAAAAAGAGAACTACAGGCCAATATCCCTGATGAATATGGATGCAAAAATTCTTAATAAGATACTAGCAAATCGAATTCAACAGCATATAAAAAGAATTATTCACCATGATCAAGTGGGATTCATTCCTGGGATGCAGGGCTGGTTCAACATTCGCAAATCGATCAACGTGATACATCACATTAACAAAAAAAAAGAGAAGAACCATATGATCCTGTCAATCGATGCAGAAAAGGCCTTTGACAAAATCCAGCACCCTTTCTTAATAAAAACCCTTGAGAAAGTCGGGATAGAAGGAACATACTTAAAGATCATAAAGGCCATTTATGAAAAGCCCACAGCTAACATCATCCTCAACGGGGAAAAACTGAGAGCTTTTTCCCTGAGATCAGGAACACGACAGGGATGCCCACTGTCACCGCTGTTGTTCAATATAGTGCTGGAAGTTCTAGCATCAGCAATCAGACAACAAAAGGAAATCAAAGGCATCAAAATTGGCAAAGATGAAGTCAAGCTTTCGCTTTTTGCAGATGACATGATATTATACATGGAAAATCCGATAGACTCCACCAAAAGTCTGCTAGAACTGATACATGAATTCAGCAAAGTTGCAGGATACAAAATCAACGTGCAGAAATCAGTTGCATTCTTATACACTAACAATGAAGCAACAGAAAGACAAATGAAGAAACTGATCCCATTCACAATTGCACCAAGAAGCATAAAATACCTAGGAATAAATCTAACCAAAGATGTAAAAGATCTGTATGCTGAAAACTATAGAAAGCTTATGCAGGTAATTGAAGAAGATATAAAGAAATGGAAAGACATTCCCTGCTCATGGATTGGAAGAATAAATATTGTCAAAATGTCAATACTACCCAAAGCTATCTACACATTCAATGCAATCCCAATCAAAATTGCACCAGCATTCTTCTCGAAACTAGAACAAGCAATCCTAAAATTCATATGGAACCAGAAAAGACCCCGAATAGCCAAAGTAATTTTGAAGAAGAAGACCAAAGCAGGAGGCATCACAATCCCAGACTTTAGCCTCTACTACAAAGCTGTCATCATCAAGACAGCATGGTATTGGCATAAAAACAGACACATAGACCAATGGAATAGAATAGAAACCCCAGAACTAGACCCACAAACGTATGGCCAACTCATCTTTGACAAAGCAGGAAAGAACATCCAATGGAAAAAAGACAGTCTCTTTAACAAATGGTGCTGGGAGAACTGGACAGCAACATGCAGAAGGATGAAACTAGACCACTTTCTCACACCATTCACAAAAATAAACTCAAAAAGGATAAAGGACCTGAATGTGAGACAGGAAACCATCAAAACCTTAGAGGAGAAAGCAGGAAAAGACCTCTCTGACCTCAGCTGTAGCAATCTCTTACTCGGCACATCCCCAAAGGCAAGGGAATTAAAAGCAAAAGTGAATTACTGGGACCTTATGAAGATAAAAAGCTTCTGCACAGCAAAGGAAACAACCAACAAAACTAAAAGGCAGCCAACGGAATGGGAAAAGATATTTGCAAATGACACATCGGACAAGGGCTAGTATCCAAAATCTATAAAGAGCTCATCAAACTCCACACCCGAAAAACAAATAACCCAGTGAAGAAATGGGCAGAAAACATGAATAGACACTTCTCTAAAGAAGACATCCGGATGGCCAACAGGCACATGAAAAGATGCTCAACGTCGCTCCTTATCAGGGAAATACAAATCAAAACCACACTCAGATACCACCTCACGCCAGTCAGGGTGGCCAAAATGAAGAAATCAGGAGACTATAGATGCTGGAGAGGATGTGGAGAAACAGGAACCCTCTTGCACTGTTGGTGGGAATGCAAATTGGTGCAGCCGCTCTGGAAAGCAGTGTGGACGTTCCTCAGAAAATTAAAAATAGACCTACCCTATGACCCAGCAATAGCACTGCTAGGAATTTATCCAAGGGATACAGGAGTACTGATGCATAGGGGCACCTGTACCCCAATGTTTATAGCGGCACTCTCGACAATAGCCAAATTATGGAAAGAGCCTAAATGTCCATCAACTGATGAATGGATAAAGAAATTGTGGTTTATATACACAATGGAATACTACGTGGCAATGAGAAAAAATGAAATATGGCCTTTTGTAGCAACATGGATGGAACTGGAGAGTGTGATGCTAAGTGAAATAAGCCATACAGAGAAAGACAGATACCATATGGTTTCACTCTTATGTGGATCCTGAGAAACATAACAGAAACCCATGGGGGAGGGGAAGGAAAGAAAAAAAAAAAAAAAAAAGAGGTTAGAGTGGGAGAGAGCCAAAGCATAAGAGACTGTTAAAAACTGAGAACAAACTGAGGGTTGATGGGGGGTGGGAGGGAGGGCAGGGTGGGAGGGAGGGCAGGGTGGGTGATGGGTATTGAGGAGGGCACCTTTTGGGATGAGCACTGGGTGTTGTATGGAAACCAATTTGACAGTAAATTTCATATATTAAAAAAAAAAAAAAAAAGATTAATAGATTTCTCATGAGAAATCATTGAGGCCAAAAGGTAAGCTGATATATTTAAAGAGCTAAAAGAAAAAGATTGTCAAGTAAAAATTCTATATCCACAAAATTATTCTTCAAAAACTGAAAGAGAAATTATGACATTCCAGATAAACAAAAACTGAGCTAATTTATCACTTGGAAACCTACCCTACGAGAAATAGTAAAAGGAGTCCTTCAGGCAGAAATTCAAGGTTACTAGACAGTAACTCGAATCCATATGAAGGAATAAACCAGTAAATGTAACTACATGGGTAAATATAAAAGACCTAATAAATATATTTTTTGTTGGTTTGTCCTAGCTCTGGCTGCTATAACAAATTACCATAGACTGGATGCTTAAACAACAGATTTATTTCTCAGTTTTGGAGGCTGAGGAGTCTGAGATCAGGGAACTGGCATGGTTGGGTTCTGGTGAGGGCCTGCTTCCTGACCCGTAGACAGCTAGCTACCTTCTTGCTGTTTCCCCCCTTGGTGAAGAACAGAGTGAGGACTAGCTCTCTTCCTCTTCCTGCAAGGACTCTAATCCAGTCAATGGCTCCACCATTGTGACCTAATTACCTCGGAAAATCCCCACCTCCAAATACCACCATATTGGGCCTCCAGTATATGAATTTGGGGGAACACAAACAAGATAGCAAGATAGTCTTTTATCTGGTGTAAAAGACAACTGCATAAAGTAGTCATTATAAACCCATGATGATGGATATACGATGTATAAAGAAGTAATTTGTATGGCAATAGCAGCAAAAACTGTGGAGGGAAGGCAGTGGAGCTATATACAAGCAAAGGTTTTATGTGCTATTGAAATTAAGGTGGTATTAGTACTAGAGGCTGAGATGTTCAATATAATATTCAGGGAAGCTACTAAGAAAGTAACTTTTAATATATGGTAAATAGGACAAGGGAATTAAAACTGTATACCAGAAAAATCTTTTTAATCCATTTGAAGACAGTAATGAAGGAGTGGAGGAACAAAAAAGACATAGAAAACAAAAGCAAAATGACAGGCATAAATCTTACATTTAATGTAGTCACATGAAATGTAAATGGGTCAAACACATAATTAAAATCCAGGTACTGGCAGAATGAATTTAAAAAAATGACCTCATGATATGCTGTCTGCAAAGACACACTTTAGACTCAAGGACACAAATAGATTGAAAATAAAAAGGTGGAAAAAGATATACCATGTACAGAGTAACCAAATGAGAGCTGGAGTACCTGTAGTAATATTAGACAAAATAGATTTTAAAACAAAAATTGGTAATAGAGGCAAAGAAGGACATTGTCTAATTATAAAAGGATCATTCTATCAAGAATATATAAAAATCATTAACACAGAGAAGCCTGACAACAGAGCCCCAAAATATGTTAAGGAAACACTGACAGAATTGAAGGGAGAAATAGACAATACAATAACAGTAATTGGAGTCTTCAGTACCATACTTTCAATAACGGGTAAAACAATTGGACAAAAGACCAAGCAGGAAATAGTCTTGAACACTACAGACAATGGGAATGCTCCGGCCCCAACAAAAGCAGAATACACATTTGTCTCAAATGCACATACAACATTCTTCAGGATTGGTCATATGGTAGGCCATAACATATTGACTTGTCTCAATAAATCTGAAGGTATTGAAGTCATAGGTATGTTCTTTAATCCTATTGGAATGAAACTAGAAATCAATAACAGAAGGAAATTTGTGGAATTTACAAATCTGTGGAAATTAAACAACAAATTCCTAAATAACCCTAACAATGGGTCAAAGAAGAAATCACAATGGAAATTAGGAAGTAATTTGGGATGAATGAAAATGAAGTCACAACACACCGAAATTTATGGGATGCATCTGACACAGTGCTTAGAGTTTCCAATGGCTTCTGATACACCCAGATGTGGCATCTCTTCTCTAGTTAAAAGCAGAATCCTGAAAAACAATTCCAAGACTCTGATCCTCTGATCTGCTCAGGAGATTGGTTCCAGACATCTTCCAGCAAATGTTGACTGGATCAACCATTGAGTCTTCTCCCCCAAAAGCCACAGAACCTTTACCATGTGCCAAGCTAACCCCTGTTTTCATGTACAACTTCTTCCTTCAAAATGTTCAGTGGCGCCCATGACCTCTTGGGTTGAGGCGAACTCCTCAATCTGGTGTTTTGGCCTCTCCGAAATGACACTAACTTGACATTTCAACCATACTCCCCACTGCTCCCAGTACCCTCTAGTCAGGCTCATAACCACTCAAGAGATTTTGCTCCCTGTGTGCCAGGATACAGGGCACAGATTTCAGGGCTAGGCAGGCCATAATGCAAATCTTAGCCTATTGTATGATGCTGAGTGTTTCAGTTTCCACATCAGTAAAACTGAGATTTTAAAAACCTACCTTGAAGAGTGACATATGCATTACACAGTGCCACACACACAGTAGAGGGTCCTTCTATAGAAATAAATAATAACAACAATATAATAATAATTAATAATTAATAATATTAATATTTATTAATGCTATTTATTGGTTGTTATATTAATAATAATAATATAATATATTATTGGTATTCTCCAACTATCCACATCCTATATGACTTTCAAGTCTCTCCAAGGTCTAACAACCACCAGGTCATCTCTGACTATTGCTTTCCTCATCTAGTGTAGCTCAAAGCAGCAAATAATTGGTCAGTCACTCTGGCTACTGTTGTATATTAATAAATATTATTTCTCATCTAGGCAATAAGCAACTTGAAAATTAATATCATATTCTAGTCTAGAACACCTCTTCAGCAGTAGTACGACATAGTGCTTAAAATCCTAGACTCTCAAGCCAAACTGGATTCACAACCCAACTTCTTCATTTATTACCTAAGTGACTTTGGTTAACCTCTCAGTGCTCAATTTCCCCATCTGTGAAATGGGCCAGCAATGATAATTGTTCCCATATAGGGCGGCTGTAGGGCTTAAATGGAGTAAGAAGAGTGTCTGGCATATAGTATCTGCTTAATTATCGTCTGTTGAATAAATTGACTCAAAGTCCAGAATATTAGTCCAAAGTTGCTAAAATTAGATTTACTGATACATATTAATCTTCACCTTCCACCATAAAAATTTCAATTTGGAAACACACTATTCGCTTTGGTAAACTTGCTTGATTAGAGTGTTTACAGCAACATAGTAAGATCAAATCATTGTAGCCAAAGTTGTTTTTCAGGAAATTATTTGAGACTAAGCTGAAAGCCCTAAACCTAGTATTCAGGAGGGTATCCTAATATACTTCCTAAATGTGTATTCCTCACTGGGACTCACAGCCCTAAGAGATAAATCATTGTTTTGTCTAATTAGAAGAGAAAGGAGATAGGACATGGGAAGGTTGCCTTTCCAAGATATTGAATATTTTTTGTGTCTGAGATAAAGCACCTGAGAGTAGGCAATATCATGCCTATTGTACAGCAGAAGAAACTGAGGCTCAGAGACATTACCCAAGGTCATACAACTGGTGGCCAGATTCAAACCCAGCTCTCCCTGATTCCTAAGCTTGTACTCCTTATATTCCCTACAAGGTGATGTGGCCATGGGCATAGAGCAGAGTTACCTCAGACTTTTTGTGAATACACACAGAGACAGTGCTCTAGACACGGAGTTTGAAGACTCCTGCTCACCTTCATGAATGAGGGGTTGGCTTTCTCCTGGCTGGGAAGAGTCTTTGGGTTTACAGAAATGTATTAAGATCTTAGAGAAAAATGGAGGCCTAACTCATGAGAAAAAGAAGCTGGCACTGCCACAGGTCCTACACGTCCTGTGGAGAAATGGTCTCAGATGCCCTTCACCTTGGCTGGAGTAGGGGGAAGGGTGTGATCCCCGCCCCTCACAAACACTAAAGGCAGAGATGAAAGTGGCTGCTTTCACACAAGGGCCACTTCTGGTTTCCTTCCCCACTCAGCGTACCACTTGGGAGGGAGTTTCAGCTACTTCTCATAATGAAAGTGACGTTGGTTTCTCTGCCACAAGTGAATGAGGGGCAAAGAGAGGTATCTTCTTTGTTCCTGGAGCCTTCCCTGGAATTAACCTTGTACTATTCAGAAGATCAAGAAGTGCTGAGCCTGGCAGCAGTGCAGCAGCAGGGCCAGCCCTCGGCGAGGCCTCTCTCTGGCTCCCCAGTCATGCCCTGGCAGCTCTCTGCAGCGGTAGTGTTCTTCGTGTCCCTGGCTGGTGAGTGACCCCCATGGCTTTCTGTGCTGCCTCTGGTCCTATTAAGTCCTAATGCATGCTAGTGCCACTGACCAAGGTGAGACAGGAGAGACTGAGATAGCTGCATGGCTTTAGCTACTGTGGTATTTGGTGTGGGAATATCTCCTCCTCAACACAGAGCACGCTTTCATTTTTTTCCTCAAGGGCTTTCACAGATTGGGCTTGTTGTCCGTGAGTCTAGTAGAGTAGGTGTCAACTCCAGAAGACAGTGACACTATGCCTGGGTCCCAAATGGGTTCTGGGCACCTTATCAGGGCAAGTTTGTAGAAATCACTTACAGTTAAGAGATGGAGAATTGAGCAGGGGCTTAGAGATGGGGCTGTTGCTACACTGCCTGGGAAAAGCACATTATGCCTTGCTTTTCCTGTTTATTACGAACGGAAGTGCCGTGTTTATATTATATAAACAGCAAAGTGTGAAGGTGAATGAGATGTGGTCTTACAAATTATGCCATTTCAGAGAGGTATAAACCAAGGAGTCAAGAAATTTTTTTTTAAGTACTACTATAATTCAGATCAGAGAAGCTATCTGGGAAACTGAGCTTTTTTTTTTTTTAAGTTTATTCTGAGAGAGACAGAGAGATCAAGTGGGGGAAGGAGAGAGAGAGGAGAGGGAGAATCCCAAGCAGGCTCAGTGCTATCAGCGCAGAGCCCTACTCTGGGCTCCATCTCACAGAACTGTGAGATCATCACCTGAGCCGAAACCAAGAATTGGATGCTTAACTGGCTGAGCCACCCAGGCCCCCTGGGTAACTGAGCTCTTAATGATTATTTTATGTGCCCACCCTCTGCTTTTATGAAGAGCATTTTGTCCCTTGGACATTGGGTCCTCTTGTGTGCTGTTATCTACTTGATGGCTAATCCACAATTTCTTCTAGAAGCACTGAGTTGAACACTTGAAGGAACCAATTCTCTCCATATGGCCCTGCTAATAACATGCTCACATGAGGGATGCAGAGGCACTTGACTACAACATGAACTGTCAGGAAAGTTGGGTGAAGAGTCAGGCCAGTGTCCTAATCCAGGCTGCTTTACTTCTGCCATGTTTTCAGAATTAGAGTGTCACATTCTTCTGGAGGCAAAAGGCAAACTCTAAGCGAATAAAAAAGCAAAAGATCTCAGTCTAGCAGTAACCCTCCATGACCTGTGTGTGAGCACCTGTTCAGAGAGTGTCAGATGACTGGCAGGGTCAGAAATATAATGAGAGCTCAATAAATTCACAGGCAGTTTCAGAGGAAGTGTCTACCCTGCCCTTTCTTCTCTGAGCTGCAAATTCTCTAGGGTGAACCTAGTGAATGAAGTGTGTGAAGGGGCCCCATTTTCCAGATGAGGGTACTGAGGCAGGTTAGGGAATTATCCATAGTCACTCAGCTAACAAGTGGCAGCCTGAGATTTGTATCCAGGAAGCCTGCTGTCAGGGTCCATGCTCTGTACCACTGCACCACGCAGCCCTGTATGCATAGGTTCAAGAGGTACTTGTTGAACTGGAGATGAGCAAAAACCATTGGACATTTTGGTAGGAGAGACATAGCTTCCAGGTAAACTAGCTCTGTAATTTTTATCCAGTCACTTTGCTTCCCTGGTGTCAAATTCTTCCCCCATAAAATGAAGGGATTTAAGTTTGTATCAGTTGTGTTTAGATTCAGCTGCTCATAGGAGACAAAAGATAGCAAAATAAATGAGATAAATGCTTGTTTCTCCTTCATGTGAAGACAAGTCCAGAAGAATTCACACCAGGTCTGGTGAGGGGCTCATTATTATAGGCCCACCCTCCTATGTGTGATGTTCACCTGCAAGGTCTTGTCATGGTTCTAAGTGTTTGCTGCAGCTCCAACCATCACATACAAGTTGCAGGCTGGTTTGAAAAGGAAAACACAAAGGCAATAGAGAGGTATTGAAGGTGACTAAGCAAGCAGCCCTACAAGCAGCCCTCCTGGAAGGCCCATATAACCCTACAACTTCTACTGCTTTGCCTCAAATCCAGTCACATATTCCCACCAAGCAGGAAAAGAGTCTTGGAGGCAGGGTTCTCTATTTCAGGCATCAAATCCTCAGCTTGAATTTGCAGTTCTGTGACTAAGGAAAAAGGGGAGGCTGGATTGGGAGTAATTAGCCAGCAGTCTATGCCACAGGACTGGAGCCCCTTCTTTACGAGGGTCCTTTTTGAATCTCAAGTCCCACAGGAAAGTAACAGAGATAAGATTTACATCTTTTTGCTAAAACTGAAGTTTAAATCGTGCCAGAAACAGTCTTCCTGCAGCACCCAGCTGGGGCTACTTCTGCTGCCTGGGGAGGTGCCAGAGAAAGTATCTGGGGGCTAAATTCAATTCCCTGACCCTGGATATGGCCACAGGGCTCCATTTACTTGCCAACTGTGTTCCCAACTGCAGACAAAGTGTAGCCTCCAAGACCTGCCAGGCCTGTTCCCTCCTGGCCCCTTACCTCACTTCCCTCCTTCTTATGTCCCTACCATACTTACCCCCTTGCTGTTATCCAGACATACCAGGCTCTGAAGACCCTGTGCCTTTGCACATATTTTTCATCCTGCCTGGGATACCACTTACTTTCTTAACTGCCTAAAGAATTTCCCTTGTGTTGGATTCCCCACTGCATCCCATAGCACTCAATACCTCCTTCTATAATAACTCTGGTCACCTCGAGGAGTGTGGTCCAGTTATGTGTCTGTCTCACAAGGCTTTGGGCCCCTGAGAACAAAGACCCCATGCCTGGCATGGAGCTTGGCTCAGAAGAAGCCCCTCAGATCCATTGAATTGGGTGTGGCAGGGAAACCAAACAAATGCTATCTGGGAAGGACCAGCCATCTGGAAAGTACCTAGAGAAAAAGCCCTTGCATGGTCCCTGACTTCCCCAGGGCTGGGCTGAAAAGTCATCTCTCAGCTCCTTCTGTGGTTGTAGGGGGTCCCAGCCTTCTCACACCTCTTCCGGCAGGTCATCATCTAGAGTCCAAGCAATGGGTCTCAGTCCTGGGTACCTGTTGGCTGAGACTCCTGAATCCTGGAGAGAAGATGGTGGGGGTTGGGGGTATGGGCTTCACAAATTGGCATGTGAACTCCAGAGCTGTGTTCTTCTGAGTAGAGGAAGAGTTGACACAGATTCTGAGCTTTGCCTTGCCCTCACCTCTGCCCACTGCCCTCTTGATGGGTCTCAGACAGACTGGTGAAATAAACGAAACCTTTACAGGGTCAAAGGTCCTGTTTAAGAACTGTGACCCAGTTTTGACAAAGATTGGTCATATATGTGTGGTCATATGCATAGATTTTACAAAACAGTGTATTTTCCAGAATATTATTTCTATTAAGTACCTAATAAACATTTGAACTTTCTAGAATATTTCATAGTGCACAGCATACCTACTCCTGTCAGTTATCCATCTAATTCCTGCCCATCTTTTATATCTCACAGTTCTATGGGGAAATGGGGAAGGGAGAAGCCACAGAGGGGAAGGAGAAGACTATTAGAACAATATTTCCCAGTTCTATCCAGGAACACACTCTGGTTCAATCTGTAACACATTCTGACATTTTTGGTCCAGCCACCTGCCGGCCCAGCCTTCTGCCCACCACAAAGCCACACACCATATCAAGACACCATGGACTGCCATCATCTCCAACCACCCCACAAGTACTTCCTGCATACAAAGCACATCTTGATGGGTATCATGAGTTGTCTGGTCCTGTTTGGGATGCTGTGAATTCATGAATGACCAATGTGCTTTTCCCCCTTGTTTGAGTTCACTCATCACTACTGAGAGAGGACTTTTAATTACAGTATGAGAAAGGCTCCCCCTTTTATAGGGTGTGCTACTCAGTTGAGAAGATTTGCTTTAGCTCATAAGCATAAGCTGTGCACAGTGAGATTTTATCAAGGATCTAATATCTCCCCAAGAGAACAAAAAGCAAATGGTTTCCAGTCTCTCAGAATTCTCTGAATCAGTCTTTGCTTATCACTACAAGATATTCCTGGAAAGTACACCTGGGAGTGAATTCTCTTTCTCCATAGTAATAGTATAAACTTAATGGAGTTTCTGTTGTGGTCATGACTGAGGAACCAGCAACTCAGGTTTGGCCCAGATGAATTGTGAAAGTAAATCTTCCACAATTGTCAACCTTCATAACAACCTTGAAATGGAAAGTTTTGCTCCAAATTCTACAACGTAGGCATAAAAAATAAAGGCTTACAAAGTAAAGCTGCAGTGCATAAAATCCACAACTCTCACGTTATTATACATTTCAAATTATCTAAATGAGCATTTTAGATACAAAAAAAATACCTTTAATAATAGTCTCACATAATGTCATTAACAAGCCTTTCTAAAAGGTCATTTAAGACAATTTTAACTGATATTTTTGTCTTTCTCATTTTTCAAGCCAGCTGTGCAGAAATATTTCACAAGTGTTACTAGTAGGCTTGAAGTTAGAATTTTTCTTCTGGAAAATAATCACTATTTTAGCATCTGAGCCTTTGAAAACCTCACCACCAACCGCCATTATGAGGGTTTGGTGAATTGGGGTCACTGGAGAAACACACTGCTCTTCTTCTCTGTTTTTGTCTCTTCGCTCACCGTTCTTCCCAGTGACACACACACCATCTCCACTAATCCCAAATCCAAGGGCAGGCTTTGGGTCAGACAGGGACTCAAGTCTTGCTTCCAGAACTTACTAGGTGTCTCACCTCCACAATTTACTAGTTGTGGGATTATGGTCAAGTCGATGAGATTTTTCTAAACCTGAGTTTCCTCATCTGAAAGATGGATAAAGATAGAACCCATCAGAGGGTTTTTTGAGGAATTGGTGAAAGATGACCCTTGACCTGAGGCCTGCCACATAGTTAGTGTCCAGTAACTTGGAGATTTTATTGTTATTATTATAGGAAAAGTAACCACTTAGAAATGTAGTGAATGAAAGAGCGAGATAGTAAAGGAGTTTATGGATAATTTTGATTAGATGTGAAACACCAGCATAGAGTGATCTCCTTTTTCCTTTTCCCATGTTTTCCCAAGTCACTGGCCAGCACTGGGGAGCTCCAGCTCCAGTGAGTGTAAATACAATGAGCAAATACAATGAAACCATAGCATTGAAGAGACAAAGCCATCTCTCAGTGGACCTGATCATAAACTCACAAGGAACATCATCTGCATTGTTTTCAGTTTTCTGATTTGCTGTGTGTTTGAGAGGAGGCAAGGATAGAACTATTTGGGTTGAAAAAGAGCCAGAGGACTTCTACCCTCAAGAGATGGCCCAGGAGACACTTGTGATAAGTACTGGGTGCTGTACATAAGTGATGAATAACTGAATTCTACTCCTGAAACCAATATTGCACTGTATGTTAACTAAAATTTAAATTTAAAAAATTATATATATAATAAAAAATAAATTAAAAAAAGAGAGAGAGATGGCCCAGGAGAGAACCTGTGACAGTAACACACACTACAGGTATGCTTAATGGTCTAGGAAGACTTCACTTAAACCAACTAGTTTGAGCCTCACAATAATCCTAGAAGGTCTACAATGGTATTCAGTGCTGTTATCCTCATTTACTCATCCAGTCATCTGTTCATCCAATTCATATGAACACTTCTCATGCATAGGCACTGGTGGTAAAAAAAAAAAAAAAAAAAAAAAAAAAATGCACACAATTCCCACGTTGAAGTTACTTTTAATCTTGTGGGAGAGATTCACAATCAATAAACCAATAAATAAACATATAATCAGGACTATCATTGTGCTGGTACACACTGTCTGGCCAGGCTTACTGTTAAATATGTTAATACCATCCCCTTATCCCCTTACATAATTACAGGTTGTGATTAGTCCAGTGCAGGCAATGAATATAACACTGTGATGTGGAATTGTGGGGTGGGGAGCTATTTTATGTAAGGATGACAGGGAAGACTCTGAAGAGCTGGCATTTAAGCCAAACTATGAAGGATAGCCCACCAAATACATCAGAGCAATTAGGGCTTAATTTTCTTTCCTGGTTGAGAAAGCCTGGGCCATTCAAAAGGTTAAGCAAACAATAGGAACCAGACAGAAACTGATCTATATTTACAAAAACTGGCAGCAAGGGGTGCTGGGGTTAAGCGCCCAACTCCTGGTTTCAGCTCAGGTCATGATCTTACAGTTCATGAGTTCGAACTCTGCATCGGGCTCCCCATTGGCAGTACAGAGCCTGCTGAGCCTGCTTGGGATTCTCTCCCCCCCCCCCACCCTTTCTCTCTGTCCTTCCATCCCCCAAAATAAATATACTTAAAAATTGGCAACAAAAGCAAAAATGGAAGGGAAATGAATCTCCTATCATTGGAGGGAATCATGCTTACATTGGATGAACACATGGCAAATTCGTAGGTACAATTCACACATCAGATTAAGGTTTGGACTAGATGATTGTTAAAACTCCTTTCAAACCTGGGATTGTATGATTGTGTGTAAATAAGCATGTTTGGAAAAAATAAAAAAAAATCATATTTATCTTTAAAAGATTTCAGGGATGCCTCTTGGTTTCAACTCACGTCATGATCTCACAGTTCGTGAGTTCAAGCTCTTCATTGGGCTCTTCACTGACAGTGTGGAGTCTGCTTGGTATTCTCCCTCTCTGTTCCTTCCCTGCTCAATCTGTATCTCTCTCTCAAAAATTAAAAAATAGGGGCGCCTGGGTGGCTCAGTTGGTTAAGCGTCCAACTTCAACTCAGGTCATGATCTTACAGTTCGTGGGTTCAAGCCCTGCGTCAGGCTCTGTGCTGACAGCTCAGAGCCTGGAGCTTGCTTCAGATTTTGTGTCTCCTTCTCTCTCTGCCTCTCCCCCTGCTTATGCTCTCTGTCTCTCTCTCTCTCTTTCTCTCAAAAAATAAACATTAAAATTAAAAAAAAAATTTTTTAATGTTTTTATTTATTTTTGAGACAGAGAGAGACAGAGCATGAGCGGGGGGGGGGGGGCAGAGAGAGAGGGAGACACAGAATCCGAAGCAGGCTCCAGGCTCTGAGCTGTCAGCACAGAGCCCGACGAGGGGCTCTAACTCACACACCACGAGATCATGACCTGAGCTGAAGTCGGACGCTCAACCGACTGAGCCACCCAGGCGCCCCTAAAATTTTTTAAAAAATAAATAAATAGTGGGTGATGGGCATGGAGGAGGGCATCTGTTGGGATGAGCACTGGGTGTTGTATGGAAACCAATTTGACAACAAATTATATAAAGAAATAAAAATAAAAATAAAAAAAATAAATAATAAACTTAGAAAAGAATTCAAGGTAGAACTACCATGTGATCCAACAGTTACATTTCTGAGTATATGGATGTGAAGGCAACAGAGTCACTATCCCAAAGAGAAAAGTAAGTAAATAAATAAATAAAAGTGTTAATTTGTAGTGAAGAAACATTTAAATGCGGGTGGGGGAGGGACTCACTAATGTGAGCTATGAGTGTGGTAACACTTTTGTTTCCTAATTTGCAGTGATTTTGCATTATGGCAGTCAAATAAGAGCTAAAGTGTTCCCAGAAACTTCGGACTATCAGCCTACAACCGCAACAACAGTGCAGGCCATAGCAAAACCTTTCCTACAACCAACTAACCAAGTACCTCCCAAAACTTCAGCAGTAAGATCAACAGATGGTCATGTCACCTCTCAGAGAGCTGCCACAACCTCCAGCTCTGAACCCCCAATCACACACACAACAATAAGAACTCTAGGAACAACTTCCTTGGAAACTATAAACAGTACCCCATCTACCAGCACTACAGTCCACACCTTAGTCACAACCCCGGCCACACCCAATAACTCACACACAGCTGCTCCAGGCACTGAGGCCTCCATTGGCTCCAGGGCAGTGCCAAGTTCACTGCCAACCACCATCACCCCACCAGCCCATACAACAGGAAACAGCCCCACAACTAGGAAAACCACCCAACCCAGTAACCAGACCACCCTTCCAGCAATGTTGTCCACCTCACCACATAACAGCACAACCAGTCAGAAGTCTACTCAACCCATGCACACCTCAGGAGCCACCACAGCTGCACACAATACCACCCAAACAGCCTCACCTGCCACCATGGCTCCTGGGCCCACTCTGGCACCTCAGCCTTCATCAGCCAAGACCGGAATTTATCAAGTTCTGAATGGAAGCAGGCTCTGTATCAAAGCAGAGATGGGGATAGAGCTAACGGTTCAAGACACAGAGTCGGTAAGTTGGTGCCATAGGACTGTAACACTATCTTCAAAAAGTTTGAATGCAGTGTGTCTTGGTAAGAATAAACATCCCCCTGCATCTTGTGTCATATTTTAATGAAACAAATAGCTGCAGACTCCTCTTTCTCCAAGGTGCTCCATTAAAAGGTGAATGGGTGCCTGGGTTTTTGGGGTGCCTGGGTGGCTCAGTCGGTTGAGCGACTGACTCTTGATTTCCTCCTGGGTCGTGATCCCACAGTTCATGAATTCAAGCCCCGCGCCGGGCTTTGGGCTGGCAATAGGGTGCCTGCTTGGGATTTTCTCTGTTCCCCCCCTCACCCTCTCTCTTTCTCTCTCTCTCTCAAAATAAATGAATAAACCTCATATATTAAAAAACAGTGAATCTGTTTTAGAATACATATAAAAACAGAAACCAATAGTGACTGGATAGAAGAAGGCACACATCCAAATTGTAACTATGCAAACCTCTCAGTTTTAGCCAACATGGGCAGAGTGTTGGGGTAAGTTCAGTGTTGAGCCCAACCTGGCCTTACACCTCCTGATGACTTCAAGCCTCGGCAACTTTCCTGTGAAGTGAGAGATTTGGATTAGTCTCCATGGTTCTAGCCAACTGTGACATTAGTATCAAAATTCCAGATAAAAAAGATTAGAAGGAGTGGGGATAGGGCTGAGATTATTTGCTTTACTGAAGAAATCACCATTAAAGCAATACTTTCTTTTTTGCACAGGTTTTATAAAACTTCCACATTCAGGTTTTCATTTGAAACTGAAGTATATTAGACAGCAAACACTTTCTTGTAGTACCTTTTAACATATTTAATTTAACAACAATCAAATTCCATGTGGTATATTGGGAATAGACTGGCTATAAATTATCTATCAAGGAACCCCTTCTGTAGGAGAACTCCTTTAAAAACTCTTTTGAACATAAAACAGTTTGGAAATGATAGGAGTTTTCTGGGGACTTTGAAACTTTCAAGTGAACATAAACTAGACTTGAGTTTCAGATTCACTTACTAGCCTTTGCGCCTGGTTCCCTAGCTAGAATTTTCTTCTTCATTTCATTGATCTGATCTATTTTATTTGGTTTAGGTTTTTTCAACTCAGAGATACTTCAACATCGACCCCAATGCAACGGAGTCCTCTGGGAACTGTGGCTCTCGAAAATCCAACCTTCTCTTGAATTTCCACGGTGGATTTGTGAATCTCACATTTACGAAGGTGAGGGCTGAGCTCCTTCATACCAAATGGCTCTAGCATTGCTTTCCCTTTCTTTCACCCTGGGGCCCAGTGGTGCAACCGCACACTTCACTTTCAGCTCCAAAGGAAGTAGATCTCAGAGCCTTTTGAGATATTCCCTGATAAGAGTGAGGGGTATGGAGATGGAGAAGAGGGAAGTGTCAACATCTTATGTTTGCCTCCTTCCCCCTTCAGCTTCCTCTGTGCAGTCCAAGAAGGGCTTCAATGCCTCTTAGGGGAGGCTTGGCTTTGGGGAATCCAGCCACAGGTGCCCTTTACAAACTACCCAAAGGAGGAAGCTGTACAGATCAACAGACTCATAGAAATTCCCAGTGGGCACACAGAAACAGAATTATTCTAAAACCACGATCAAATGTCACAGTGGGTTCTTTCCAACTGCAGCAGGCAAGATTTAGGTACTAACCTGGCACTGGGTTTCCCAGACCATATTATGAAAAGGGTAGACAACAGAGTGGAGTAGAAATACTATGGATGTGAGGTCAGAGAGTCTTGGGTACAAATTTGACTCTGTCACTCGCTCACCTTGTGACATTAAGCAGGCAACTTAACTTGTCTAAACTTTATTTTCACATTTGAAAAGTGGGGGAAAGGAATTAAAGATCACCTCTGTAAAGAGCATTGTCCAATACTTGGAAAGCAGATGTTCAATAGCCAGAAGCTATGATTACAATGACTGAAGTAGGCAAATGTCTTGGGGATACAATGATGGTCATCGCACTCTCAAAGGAGAGACTTGCCCCTGCTTCTCTCAAAGTGTCATTCAAACAGGCCAAGCAAGAGCCTGGGAGGAGGTGCTAAGAAAACCCTTGCTGCTGAGACTTGGTGTGGGCCTCCTTCTTAGCTATCAAATGTGACCCCTGAAATTAGAGGGGTATTGGGTAGGAGATCTTGCGGAGGAATGAGTGTAGGCTTTGACCTGAAACAAGTCAAGATTGGCTCTCAGCCACATGATCTTGGACTAGTTGGGGCATGTTTTCTCATCTATAAAATGGAAATAATTACACCTCCTTAGTGGGACCCTTGGGAGAATCAGAAATGGTAATGTGTAAATTGTCTAGCACAGTGCTTGGTACATAACAAAGTTCAATAAAGGGCTGTTGTTGTTGATGATGTTAAGTTGGCGTCAAAAGCTTTATCCTCCATTATCCTCCATGTACATACTTTTCTCCATAGGAAGAGATGCACTTGAGAAGCCAAGGGGTTCCTTTCAATACCAAATGGTAAAAACATACTCTCTCACACCAGAAGAACATTCAGGGAAGAATCCATGCTCTACTCTGGGACAACTGAGGTTAAACCTTCAGAGGGGTCAGGAATTCTTTTAAAGTCATTTCAGCAAAAGGGCAGAGGATACAAGCACAAGCACTTATGCTTTAGCTCAAGGCTTGATTCCGCCCAGACTACTGCATGTGTGACTGATTGTCTGAGGGAAAGCATTAGAAAACTCCAGTGTTTGTAGCACTCAGTGGCCACTGCCTTAGACAGGCCATCAAGCAGGGGTTTCTTTGGCACCTTGTAATGTCTCTTTTTGCTCCTTTTTTCCGTCTCCTGATGTCCTCTATGCCTGCCTTTCTAATGCTTTGGGACTGGACTCTGATCAAACTCCACCCGAGTGTTGAGCCTTTGCCTTTCTGGAAATCTCTATGCCTCCAGAGGTGTGGACAGGAAATGAATATAGAGATAGAGCTGGAAGGACCAGCAGTGCGTTTCTCCCTCCACCCATCTCTGGAAGGAGCAAGGAAAACCCCTATCCAAGGCCCCAAGTTGGCAATAGCTGCTTTGCCAGAGTCCCTCCAACAAAATTCACTTTATTCATTTCATTCCCCAGCACCAATTTCTTAAGCAGCTGACCTTAGCTCTATAATAAGAGGAGCAAAGAGGCTTATAGAAAGTAAAGTCCCACCAGCCTTAGTCCTTCAGGAGAATTTCTGCATTTTAGAACAGAACTTGTTTAAGCCACTCGTAGCCACAAATTCAAGGATCACAGGTGCTAAACATAGAACTTAATGAGAGAATAGGCTAGGAAGAATTTTTTTCCGTGAAACAGGCAGTCTTTATTTTTTTATTTTCTCGCATTTGACAAAGACTTCACTTTCCCATGAAGTCTGCATAAGGAAAATGTCGGAGTAATGAGATGACAGAGGCAAGCCTCGGGAGTGAGGTGACAAAAGGGAGAGGTAGAGAGTGCCATCTTCCCCAGAGGGGCCGCCACTCCTCAGCTCTGCCTGGTGGTGCCAGTGGCTGGGCTGGCACCTCTCCCTGGGGACTGTCACTGTCTTTTATGGTGGACATTCATTCTGGATGGTCGGGTCTACATTCTAAGTGGCTTCTGCCTTGCTATACCAGTTGTTGAATAGCTTACATACCATTTCCCTCAGGAGGTAATGAGAAACCAGTGTCATCAGATCTTCTGATTGTTCAAGACAAGGCAGAAATCCAGACTCTTTTATTTTTAAATGTTGGCAGCACACTTTTTGAAAACTTGAACAATGCTGGCCAAACGGAACACAGTTGTAAGCCAAATTTGGCCTGCGGATGCTCTGCCCTAACATGTGGACTGTGTGAAATGCATTTAGGCAGGAAGGCCATCTAGATTCTTCCATGAGAGAAATGGCCTCAACAATTCTGTTGGCCACTTTTCAAACATTGCTACCTTCTAGACCAGTGCTTCTCAACAGCGGCAGTATTAACATTTGGGGCCAGATAAGTCTGTGGTGGGGGCTGTCTTGTGCCTTGGTGGGATACTGAACAGTCTCCCTGGCCTCTACCTACTGAATGCCAGTAGCAACACCCAGCCCCATTTGTGACAACCCCAAATAACTCTAGACATTGCCAAATGTCCCCTGGAGGAAAAATCACGCCTGGTCGAGAACCACTGCTCTAGAGAAAAAGAGAGCCTTGGAAAATAGTTTATGTTCATTGTAACATAATAAATGTTATAAATGAGAACCAAGTTGTAGAATGGCAAATGGATGCTGGTGAGCAAGGCTGAATTAACAGCCTGAGTTTACTGAGCACCTACTTTGTCCTGAACACAGAACCAGACATTATAGGAGAAAATAAAAGAAATACAGGCTATAGTTGCAGGTTTCAAAACATGTAAGATAATTCATAAGTTTTTAAATTGAAATACTGCCAATGACAGAAATGTAAAGAAAATTCTGTATCCTGAACTGTCCCTTGATGTTGTTCAATTGGGACTTAAATTATCCATGTCATTTCTACATGACCATGAACAAGTCTCTACCTCTCTTTCTGAGCCTGTTTCCTCCTATGTAAGATGGGGCCAACGAGTCCCTATTTTGTTGGGCTGCTGTGAAGTTGAACGAGGTTAATATATGTGACAGTGCTGAGGGTGGCATCTGGCCCATAGTGGGGTAGGAGAGGTGGGTTTCCTTTCTCATTTCATTGTTTAAAGAACTGAAAACCTTTCCATGTCAGTGTCTCATTTGATTAAGGCGACAAAGCTGAAAGTCGTTCAGACCCTTCAGGTGCAAGGTAAATATACCTCCCTTCCCCCATTCCCCACAACTTCCTTCCTGTTAGGATAAGTTTGTCTTAGAACATCTTTCAGTAACTTTGTGTAGAGTTTATTTTTCCGTGCTCGACACTGTCCCCTTCTCATCCACCTGGTGGGCAGGGCAGCTCAAGGCTTCCAGCCCTGACTTGGAAGTGGGACATGGGAGAAATCAGTGGCCTGGGGCAGGGGTACTGAGTCAGGGAGTGTTTTGCCAGCCAAGGTCTGGAAAGTGAATGCTGTCTGCCACCCTGGTGTATACCCAGAGCCTTGCAGGGGCATTGGGAGCCCTATTAACTTACAAACTCCTGAGAACTGTTATCAGGGTTCAAATGCTAATACCCTCAGAATGCACTATTTAGAACTTCCCAAGAATGCTGTACTATTTCATGCCCTATTTTCCCTTATGCTTTTCCCTCTGCCTGGAATGCCCCTACCATCCCTCAGGCCCTTTTGCATTCATGCTTTAAGATGGCTCAGATATCTTCACCCTATGAAATCTCCTCACCCCCCCAGCCCCCACCTCCATCCCAGACAAAACTGGGAGACTTTCTTCTTTTGGTTTCCTGACCCTTCATTGGTTGTTCCCTGACCTCCATTAATGCACTTGTTGCACATTTTACTGTCTTGAAGGCATGTCTGTGATTATTCACAGTGCTCAGCCCTGACTTTGTATATAGTATGTCTTTAGCAAATGTTTGATGAGGAAATAAATCAATAAAGGGGTGAATCTAAATTTCACAAAGACTCTGGGCCAAGCTGCCAAAAAGTAGATCAGCAGCTCCAAAGAAACAGCCTCTTTCGCTTCCTTTTGCTGTATACAGAGCAAAGGTTTCTTGATGTAGTCACAACAATGCTGAGCAAAAAAGGTCTGATCGATGTTGAAGACAAAATCCACATCCTGAATATCTGTGACTATGAAACTCCTACAGTGCATTTTGCTGAAGTTAAGGAGAGGACCCAGGGCCTCAAGGTCATTGATATACTGCCTTCCTGAGCAAGTTGATTGGCTAGCTTGCTCTGGACCTGGTCCTTTGCTAAGGAGGATGTTTACGTCCCTTGAGGAATCAGGACCTCTCTAATGAGATATTGCAGAGCTCTTAGATACTGGCAATGAGGAGCCACTGTGTCAGCATCCCATTTGTTGAATGGTGAAATGGGACTTTTGTAAGTGATCCATTCAAATGGACACACTGTAAGTACTGAAGTACCACATTTAGCTGTTAGGAGTCCTTAGCCCCCTTTTGTCAATGCTGATGGATACACAAAAGATTTTCACTTTGTTTTCAAGAATCCAGCATGGTTGATATTTGTCACTCTCCAACCTGAACCCCAAATGCAAAAAAAAAAAAAAAAAAAACCATCTGGCAGAGAATCACTTTGTGGCCATCAAAGGAGAAAGCAGATACTATGAAGTGCATGATGTATAACTTGTAATTTCCCCTGGACTTTGGGTTAAGTCTGCCATCTGCTTGAAGCTCCCAAGCCCTCCAGCCCCTCCTCTGTACCCACCTGACTCCCATTCCCCAGAGCTGAGGCTTCAGCTGTTTCTTTAATCAGTAGTACTGTCGAAGCTCACCTCACTTGCTTGTTCTCTATCTGTGGTAGATCTGAGATCTAGGAAATAGACAAAAAATGCTCATTGGAGTGCTATGAAAGAGGTTTACTAAGAAGGGGCAATTGAATTTATTATTACCATTGTGAATAACACTGGTTACATTTTTTATTGTTTATTTATTTGTGGGTGAGGGTGGGGGAGGGACAGAGAGGGAGAGAGAGAATCCCAAAGCAGGCTCCGCACTGCCAATGCAGAGCTTGACATGGGGCTTGATCTCATGAATCATGAGATCATGACCTGAGCTGAAATCAGGAGTCGGACACTTAACCAACTGAGCCACCTAGGCGCTCCTACACTGGTTAAAATTTGTGTGAAGACTCTGTGGTACATTTTTTACATGGATTCTTTCATTTAATCTTCACATCAAACTAAGAGGTAAATCTTGCTATAATTTTCCTCATCCTTCTGGATAAATAAAAAAAATTTTTTTGGAATGTTCACAAAGATTTGACAATTCAAGTAGCTACATGGGAACAAAAAATATTTTTAAATTAGTATTTAAAAATTATTAGCAAAGCTTTGTTCTCCTAAATAGGAGGTTAACCACTCTCTTTATAACGTTTCATTACCAACTGATTTGTTCTGCAACCTTGTTTTTCATTGATGGTGGGCACCAGGAGTTGACAAGCTGTGGCCCTCAGACCAAATTCAGGCTGCCACCAAAAAAATTTATAGTCTCCAGCCTAAGAATGGCTGTTACATTTTTCAATGGCTTGGGCAGGGGGAGGAGAACATTGCATAGCATATGAAAATCATATGAAATTCAAATTTCAGTGTCTATAAATGAAGTTCATTCGAACGTGGCCACACTCGCTTGTTTATGTGTTGTCTGTGGCTGCTTCTGGGCTACGGTAGTGGAATTGAGTGTCACCTACACAGAACCGTGAAGTCTAAAATATTTACTTACTGGCTTTTTACATAAAAAAGAAAAAAAAAAAAACTTGCCAACCCTTTATATAAAATAAACTTCAGGGGGACCTGCTGGCTCAGTTGGGTAAGCACCGGACTTCAGCTCAGGTCATAATCTCACGGTTCATGGATTTGAGCCCCACGTCAAGCTCTGTGCTGACAGCTCAGAGCCTGGAGCCTGCTTCAGATTCTGTGTCTCCCTCTCTCTCTACCCCTCCCTCAATTACACTCTGTCTCTCTCTCACATGTGCGCAAAAATAAATAAACATTGAAAAATGTTTTAATAAAATACAATAAAATAAAATAAAATAAAATAAAATAAAATAAAATAAAATAAAATAAACTTCAGGGGCACCTGGGTGGCTCAGTTGGTTAAGCATCCGACTTTGGCTCAGGTCATGACCTCCAGTCCATGGGTTTGAGGCCATGTCAGGCTCTGTGCTGACAGCTCAGAGTCTGGAGCCTGCTTCAGATTCTGTGTCTCCCTCTCTCTTTGCCCCTCCCCAACTCGTGCTCTGTCTTCCTCTCAAAAATAAATAAACATTAAAAAATTTTTTAAATAAACTTCAGCCCCACTACCGTTCAAATTATGCTAAATTCTGAACTTCTGAATCTAAAAATAAGTGCTTTGCTCTAGTTTAAATAAAAGACAATTTGGGGGCACATGGATGGCTCAGTTGGTGGAGTATATTAACTCTTGATCTTGAGGTTGTGAGTTCAAGCCACGTATTGGATGTAGAGATTACTTTAAAAAAAAGACAATTTTATTTTCTTTAAGAACATCCTGTGACACCACAACTGTACAGAAAAAGTGGGCACAATTGTCTAGATAAGACTCATTTGGTATCAGTAGGATAAATTTTATAAAACTAGGAATCTCAAGGATACTAAACATCCTTCTGCCCTTTTGTTTACATGAATTCACCTAACAAATGCTTTTCCTTTATCATAACAATAGACATCAGCTCAGGCCTAGGAAACATTTGGCTAATTTTGACTCAGTCAAAATGGAAGGAAACCTGGATACCAGCTCCAGACTGTCCTGTTACATCATTAAGGTGAACTTAACAGTGAATGTGAGCACTCTGCCATCTGCTCTGGAAGGTCTCACTTTTGGCATTGGCCCTATAGAGCTGGGGAGCAGGAATGGCTCTTCCTGTCAGGGCTGGCTTCATGAGCATGTGACCTGTGCAGTCAGCTGGGCCCCTGCTTGGCTTAAGATTTGCTGTCACCTCCTAAAATTCTTAAATGATTTTTGAACAAGAGATCCTACATTTCCATTTTGTACTAGGCCCCACAAACTGTGTAGCTGGTCCTACTTCCAATAGATGGCTAAATATGGACACCTGCATTTCAGGGAATATGAAAGAAAATTCTTGCACAACGAATTTGTTTTGTCTAAACCCACATATCCCACAGAGGAAAATGTAGGGCAGGATCCTGTAGACCAGATTTTGTTTTGTCTTGCCTACAAAGAATGTGAATTAGAGGTAGATGCCTAACTCCTCTGAGCCTCTTTGTTCTCAGCTGCCAAATGGGTTGATAATATTTATTCTCTCTCAGGGGGGTGTTGTGAGGCTCAAAGGAGGCAATGTAGGTGAAAGCATGCACTTAGTAAACTGTGAAGCTTTTATAGAAATACAGAGCTTTTCCTAATGTGAAAATAGATCAAGCAGATACCACAGGAAGGGGAAGATTCCAGGAGGTCTCCTGTGGACCTGAGAGCTGGCCTCATCACTGTTCTCTTACTGTTCCTTAAAGCAATCTCACACTGCCACCTAAGCAATTTCAAAAAACAAAGTTATGCTCGTGCCAATGTTCTGCTTAAATCTCTTCAAAGGATCCTTTCTGCTCTTAGGATAGGGTAGGGATCTTGTAACAGTGACTTTGAGCCCTGAATTACAGGTCTCTTATATGCTAAAAAGGACCCCAAATAAAGAATAATCTGAGTAGTGGTTTGTGAAAGTGACCCAAGAAGGGCCTGGGTCACAGATGTTTTTCTCTAAAACAAATGGACGGTTCAAGCACATTGTTTACCTTGCCTTTGAGACCTAAGACTGAGTATGTAGAAGGAAGGAACCAGGTCTTCTCCTCCTCCTCTTCTTTCTTCTTCTTCTTCTTCTTCTTCTTCTTCTTCTTCTTCTTCTTCTTCTTTTTCTATGACCTAGAACAATTCCTGGTGTGGAGTAGATATAAGAGGAATTAAACACTAGACTTGGAGACAAGAAGCTTGGGGTCATATCTTCCCCTGCCACCCATTAGGGCTGTGACCTTGAGCATGTCAGTGAGCCTTTATTTCTTCTCATAGTTGTTGTGAGGATTAAATAAGGCATGGCATAGAAGTGTCTGCTCCAGTGCCTGGCATAAGGTAAGAAGCCAGTATGTGGTAGGTGTTGTTCGATGAATTATAGGATCTAGAGTTGAATGTGTCAATAGCAGCTAGCTTACCTTACTAAAACAGTTTGTATTTCTGGAAGCCTTATATTGTATAGGGAATCATCATTTCATCTACAAATAATACACAAATGGACTGTAATATAGTCAAGATTATTATTACTAATTTCTTTAATGACTAGACTTGGAACTTCTAAAGGTAACTCCATTTTGGATTCTGATTTTGGTTGCTCACTCTTACTCATGGATAGTTTTCTAATGAATGCTTACAAATAATAACAAATCACCTACTTTAAATTCCCCCTCCAAAAAATAAAAAAAATAAAAAATAAGAAAACTCAAAACCTCCTTTTTAAACTTACCCTTTCATATCTCAGTTCAATTCCCTTTAATGTCATACCTTTAGTCTCTCAGGAGATTATAGGGCTATTTTGTAATGGTTCATTTTGTTTTTGAACAATTCCTAAATAAATGTGGAACATTGCCTTATGTTTCTGAACATGGTCACTTGGGGTCTTCTTCTAGAGAACACCCAGTGATCTCAGAGGAGATCATTTTTTTTCCAGAATCCCTCATGGTGGCCCTATCTAGCCATTTTGGAGACATGAACCCTTTAATCTATTTAAAGCAATTGATACTCTACCCAGGAAAATGCACGTAAAATTTTGCACACCCAAAGAGTTTATGAGCCCCATGAAGTCTACCCATGGTAGTCTTTAAGATGAGTGGTCTCAGTTTGAATCTCTACCCTAAGATATTAATTACTAGTAAAAGCTTACTGCATACCCCTCCAACCTCTCCATCTTCCAGATGTGTATGTATTTTAACAAGAAGAAACTTGGTCCAACTGAAGGGACTCTGGGCTGGTGGAATTTGAATTTTAGGCTATAGCAGCAAGTATGAAGTACAGACATTTGGGGGCAAGGGTAAGCCATTACTTATTATTTATTTTGAATAGTTTTTTTGAAGTTTTTTTGAAGTTTTCAAACACAATTATGGCTCGATACCAACATACTCCCAAATCCCCATATCCAGGATTTAATAGTTAAAGTTTGTAAACCAGGATCGTAAACATAAAAACAGATTGCCCAAAGGTTAACACACTGCTGTTTTACAGGATGAAAAATCCTATTATATCAGTGAAGTGAGAGCCTATTTGACAGTCTCAAATCCAGGTAAGTAGTCAGAGAAGGCTATTCTACCAGCTCTGGTGCTGTGCTTCTGGTTCACTCATTTTTCAGTCCATTGAGTTTACTAACCTTTGATGCTGCTTTGGAGAAATAGACTAAAGCAGGTGAACTTACTACATCTTTGTTTGCTTCAGTTTGCTCATCTGCTCACGAAGGAGGTTGGACTAAATTATGTCAGATATCATTAAAGCAGAGATCATTAAAGCAACAATAAAGAGTTTAATGACTTTTGGACAGATTTGCTATTGATGGTGCAGTTTTTTCTATACTCTTGAAATTATGCATTTATTCTACAAAAATGTAGTTAGTGCCAGCTGGGTGCCAAGCCCTCTAATAGGCAGTAGAAATCCATTTATCCAAACATATAGTCCCTGCTGTCATGGAACTTACATTCTAGAAGTGAGGAAAGGAACATAAAAAGATCATTAAATTATAATAGTTAAGTAGCATTAAGTTCTATGAGCAAACACAAGCAGGTCCTTGTGGAGTGGACTGGAAAGATATTTTAAGTGAGACCTTTAGGAAGCCCTCTAAGAAGGAAGGCCTCTCTGAAGAGGTGAGGTTTGAGCAGAGAGATACCTCATCTGGGGGCATCTGGGCCTGGGGAAGCTTTTTTCCGGTGGCGGGAACAACAGATACACAAGTCCTAAGGAATTAAGTTGCTCATGTGTTCAGGGGTCAGCAAGAGAGTGAGCAAAGCAGCAGAGAAGATCTGTGGGGCATCCAGGCCAGAGCATGTAGGTCTTGTGGGTAGGGCAAGGTAAGGACTTTGAATTTTAGTCTAAAGTGTAAAAGGATGTCATTGGAGGGTTTGGTATACAAAAATGATATATCATGGTTTATATTTATAAAGATTCAGTCCAGTTGCTACATAGAGAATTGCCCTCAGTGGGGTCATTCGAGAGAACTCCTACAGTGTTCGTGTCTAGAAAGGTAATGCTCCCAGTCAAGTTGGGGGAATTGCTCAGAGGGATCAGACATTTCTCTGGAAAGCCCAGACTTAGATAACAAACCACTGTTAAGCACCTCTTAGGTGCCAGGTACTGTACAAACTGTTTTCATGTCTGTTTTCTCCTTTTTAAACTTCTATCTTTTGACTGGCTTAAACTTATCTTATTAAGGAGCTTATACTAAAGAAACTTGCCAGGAAATGAAAATGTGGAGAAATGTCTATCTAGAATAATAGATATATGATACTGATATTGTTCAAGAGGATGTTGTCAATGATTATTGGTTAAAAGTAAGTAAGATGTCATAGTTGACAACTCACTTTCACATAGTAACTCACGTAGACAAGTAAACTCATATAGGCTGGGGAATAAATATTATGAATGCTAACATAAATTAGCTAATGTTATCACTAGGCATGGACCAAATTTTAGCCAGGAATAAGGTAGTGATGTCTCAAGAAGCAAGGGAAGGATAAGTCAGACCAGAAGCTAAGTTAGAAGCTGAGAAAGGGGATAAAAGAATTCTAGGTCCCAATAATCCAGGCTCAGCAGTAGTAGCAGGAGCTATAGTAGTCACAATAATGACAATTTGCACATCAGTGGTGATGGTGATGGTATTAGTAACAGTAGTCAGTTGTACTTACAGAGGTAGTGACTGTTGTAATGTTATTGGGAGTGATAGCAGCAGCAGTAGTAGTAGTAGTAGACAATTACCCTGGGGTATAACACATGGTATAGTAGTACACATGGATAATTCAGTACATCATGTAGGACATTTGCATGTGCCAATGAAGAGTCTACAGTAAATAGTACAGTAATGGCAGGAGACAGCAATCGGGTAGTGGTTAAGATAAAAAGCTCTAGAGGGGTACCTGGGTGGCTCAGTGGGTTGAGCATCTGACTGTTGATTTGGGTTCAGATCATGGTCCCAGGGTCGTGGGATCAAGCCCCACATCAGGCTCTGCACTGGGCATGGAATCTGCTTAAGATTCTCTCTATCCCTATCCCTGTGCCCCTCTCCCCTGCTCATGCTCTCTCTCCCTCTCTCTTAAAAAAAAAAAAAAAAGATAGCAAGCTCTACAATCAGATTGCTTGAGTCCAAATTCCACTTACTAATTGTAGAATCTTAGGCAAATGTTTTCAATTCTCCAACTCTCCATTTCCTTGTCTGTAAAATGGAGAAAGTAGAACCAGTCTCAAATGGTTGTTATGAGAATTAAACAGGAAGGTACACGTAGAGTACCTGCACAGCACCCGGCACATAGCAAGCAGACCCTTAATGTGGGTTGTTACCTTAGGCACAGGCAACACATCCACAGAGACAGAAAAGGAGGGAGACTTTCAAGCTCCCTCATTAACAGCCCATGGGTATTCCCTGCAGGCACAACTTTGGTGAATTCACAAGCTCCCTTATTAATAGCCCATGGGTATTCCTTGGAGGCACACTTGGGTGAATTCACTAAGGTCCATAGTCTGGTCCTCAATCATGAGAGCTGTCAGCACCCCCTTATGTATTGTCTGTTTCTTCAAGGAGGCTGATGTTAAACCAAGGTCATGAAATTGATGCATAAAATCAGAATGCAAATTTGTGCATTTTTCATGCAACTGTTTCTTACACCGTCATGCCAAGGGGACTAGATAGTTGGGTCCTCTGGCCAGTGAACTTTCTCCCATTCAAGAAGCCAAAGTATAATCAGAAGGGTGTTTGATGAATGTAAAATTAGAGCAAATGGAGTTAATTATATGATTAAAATGTTTAGCCCCATCCACCTTGAAGCGGGCGTACCTGTCAGGACACAAACAGGGCCAGTCCTTAAGCAGAACATTCTCTCCCCAGCAGCACTTAAATGGGCAGAGATGGGCCTCTCCCTTCTCTGTTTCCATGTGGATGGATGTAACAACCCTTCCTAATGATGGGATTAGCCTGTCCTCTTGCTGTATTAATATAATCTAGTAATATGTAAACGCTCCACTTGGAGACTTTGGATGTCTATTCTGATTCATTAAGGGTTCATGTGACTGTCACAGAGAGCGATCTTCTCTTGTTTCTGAAGTTTTTCTGGGCACTTCTCTGTAGTCCCCAAACACTGACAATAGTCCCCACCACTGCCCCCAATGACTTAAAACAACTGAAGAAAAAGTCCTAAAAGTTCTCATTTCAATGTTGTCACATTCTAATTCATGTGACTTTGCCCCCACATGCTACAGAATACAGGAAGAAGTCCCCAAGAGCAGAAGAGTGGTTTTTCATGAGGACAGGGCAGAACCCCTGAAAGCCATATGTAAATGAAGGCCATTTAACTATACATGGGCCACCCAGTAACCGCTGGAACTCATTGGATATATGCCAAGATTCTGATGTGTCTATAATTCATCTTTGTGTTTTCAGAGAAAATTTACCAAGGAATGAAAAGTGCTATGGTGATGTTTGAGACTGTGGTTGGGCATTCCTTCAAGTGTGTGAGTGAGCAGAGCATCCAGCTGTCAACCCAGCTTCAACTGAAAACAATGAATGTCCAATTTCAAGCCTTTGATTTTGAAGACGACCAATTTGGAAATGGTAAGTTAAATCTTCATCATGTCACAAACATAAACTTCAGAGACCCAGGGATAGTATCAAGTTGTTTTTTGTGTGTGCAGTTGTCAAAGGGACAAGAATCACATGAGCTTCCTAGAATAGTATGATTCTATAAAGCTTTTAGGGCCAAGTTCCCCTCCTGCCATTCCTCTGAGTCAACCAACCTCAAAATCAGACACCTTAACCCACCCTTGTCCTCCCACAGCAGGATATGTTCTCTTTATATGACTAAAACATGTATTCTGACTCCTCCAACACACACACACACACACACACACACACTCACTGACTGAATCAAAAAGTCAGAAAATACCACCTACAACTTCCTCTTTACAAGCTACTGAGTACTAGTTAACTCAGGTATTTTGAGAGACTTTAAAGATCCTGAGTATTAGTAATATCTAAAATTCAAGATTTCAGAATAGATTCTTTCCCACTTGCAGAGGGAAAAGAGAAAGATGGAATATTTCAAGATAGAAATATACTCTGTTGGGCACCCTGTTTTCAATTATGAACTCAGTTCTCCTGACTAGAGCTTCCTTGTAGCTGGTCTTAGTTCCCATGCAACTTCTGCTTTGAGTTTTAACCACCACAGAGGGAAGCAGGTCCTAGGAAGAAGGCCAGGGACAGACCAGGCTGACTTTCTGAAAAAGTCCTTTTTTACCCCGCTGGGAAAATGGGTTACAAGGATTTCTACATATGTGCAGGAATTGAATTTCAGTTTCTAAAACATTCCTTTCATAATAACTAATGACGTTATGACTACCTCTCAGTTTTCATAAACAGATTTAGCTGGAAGATTAGCTGTAACTTAAATTTCTGTAATGTGAATCCAACTTCTCTTTGAGTTCCATTATAAAATTGAAGATGTGCCTACAAAACACTTCTGACATACTTGCTGGGAAGCATTGAGCAGAAGAAGGAATAAAGTGTGGCTTGCCTCAGATCCCCTAATTTCTGTAGGTTTTGTCTGAGTCTTAAAATCTCTGCCTCCATTTTGGACCTTTACCACAGCACCAAGATAAAAATAGTAATATTTCTTAGTAGGTTGGCCCCACTCTGTCATCTTATCCGAAAACTTCCAATCTGGGGAAACTTAAAAATTCATAATGAGGATTTGAAAAGCCTCTGTTATTAATCATGTGACCTTAAATGAGGTACGCATTTGCTCTTCCTCCGGCTCAGAACCTCTGTGAAGCAGGAAGTGAGCAGGTGTATGAAACCTGGTAGTGGCAGAGATGAGAAATAACACCTTTCAGCAACATACACCTGACTTCTATTAGCAGTGCCCAAAGGGAGATGTAGAAAACTATCTTTTCATTTTTCCCCCTCCTTCCCTCACCCTCTCATCCAATTCTCAGCCTCCCACATTCTCAACCCATTTTAGGGAACTAAAATCCCAGAGCCTGAAAATGATTTCTCCAGCCCCAGACTGTCCGGCAGCCACTGTAAGAAGCAGCGTTTGAATAGAAAACTTTGGCCATGCAATTTGACACAGGTCCCTGTTTCCAGAGTTGGGAAACATGACCCCAGAACTTACTGTGGCTTACAGTTCTGATCCTGACTCTCTAGACCAAACCAAGATTTCCCAAAGTTGGATCTGCCTCCCAGCTGCATCGGAATCCCCTGGACCCCACCTCCAATCCATCAAAACTAATTTCCAGGATGTGGGGACTGGGTATCTGCAGTTTAATTTAGTCCTTAAGTGATCACAAACACTGCACATTTCAGATCATTGCGCTGACCCTATCTTCCTCGTTTTCACCTGTGTGTCTGAGGCAGCAGGTGGGAAGCCCAGCAGCTCCGTCTCTCTCTGGGTTTCCTTCTCTGTCAGGCTGAGGCAGGCAGGGGCAGTATCACTTCCCAGCATTGTGGCCAGCCTGTAACACCTGTTACTCTGACTTCAATTGCAGCGGATGAATGCTTCAGTGACAGAAACAGGAGAGAAATCCCTGTGGCCGTGGGCCTGAGTATCGCAGGACTGCTTGTCGTTTTGCTAACAGCATGCCTGGTGGCCAGAAAGAGGCCCAGTAGAGGATATGAACGCGTGTAAAGCCCCACCTTCTTCAAAGTGTGCAAGGTTAAGGCCTTGGGAATTCTGGCTTCATATTCAGCCTGAAGTGAAGGAATCAGTTCTTCTAGTAGCCTATCCCACCCTCCCAATCTTATTAGGAAACCCAATTTTCCCCCAGGGGGCATCTGAAGGCTAATTAAAATGTAGCCACCACTTTCTCCTGTTGGCATAGGGAGGCTGTGCCATGGGCTTGAATTCCATCTTCCACACCCGGTAATAGAGGGCTGGCTTTGAGAATTAGGGATAAGAAGTAGGGACATGCTTGGGAGAGGGAGAGAGCAAATACCCAAAGGGAGAATTGTAGAACAACATTTTCAAACAGCACTGATTTTTCTTACACATTTTGAAGAGTCTCAATATCTAGTTAAAATGTATATATTACCTCTTTAAAAACCAATCCATTTCAAAATAGATTCTAAAGTCACTTAAAGCTCCTGAATTGTGCCCAATTCCTGATTTACTTGAATTACAGAATGGTGTTAATAGACTATTATTTTTAAAAAGACATTCTAGGAGCGCCTGGGTGGCTTGGTCGGTTGAGCGTCCGACTTCGGCTCAGGTCATGATCTCACGGTCCGTGAGTTTGAGCCCCGCATCGGGCTCTGTGCTGACAGCTCAGAGCCTGGAGCCTGTTTCAGATTCTGTGTCTCCCTCTCTCTCTGCTCCTCCCCTGTTCATGCTCTGTCTCTCTCTGTCTCAAAAATAAATAAACGTTAAAAAAAAAATTTAAAAAGACATTCTATGCTATTATAATGTGTTATTAGTAAAAAAAAAAAAAAAACAAACTAGATAGCTTCCCAACATTTCATTTTTTTAAAATGTTTATTTTTTAAGAGAGAGCGTGCGAAACACGGAAGGTGCGGGGTGGGGGCGGGGGGGGGGCAGGTGGCAGAGGATCCAAAGTGGGCTCTGCACTGACAGCACAGAGCCCAATGTGGGGCTCGAACTCATGAACCTTGAGATCATGACCTGAGGGGAAGTCGAATGCTCAACTGATGGAGACATTCAAGTGTCCCCCAACATTTCATTTTTTAAAAATAGAAAGGACATATCAAAGATCTTGCCAAACGAAAGAAGATCCAAATTCTTCACCTTCATTTGTTGTCTGCCTTCTTAACGCTTTTTTTCTCTGCTTTGTCTTTATTTTCTTTGATTCTAGTCTATACTTGTACATTTGTTAATTTGGGCCACAGTAGGGAGGGGATGCAGGCTAAGCATCAAAAATGATCAGGAATGGCAAGCAGAACAGGTAGATCTACGCCAGATTATCACACACTTTTCCTTTTAAGCAAAGCTTTACCAAGAACATCATAAACCAGGAGGTTCCTGACCGGACGGGGAAGAAAAAGTCTATCAAATATGGCTTGGAATGTTACTTGTGCTTTTCTATTACATTGTTTAAATGGGAGAATCGAGGTTTTCATTCCAGAGACAAGGGGGAGGAATGGGCTTCTGGATGTTTTCAACTGCTTTTCCTAACAGGTAGTTTTGTTTTTCTGTATTTGCCAGAGGTGCCATTCATTGTTTTGAACAGGAAGTGTATGAAGGTTGGCAACAGCTGTATAACCACTGTTTACCTAGGGCATGTACTGGCTTTCCCTGGAAGGATTTTAGCTGTCTCCACTTTCTCAGAAGTGAGGGTGGGGAGGGCAGAGGTTCAAGAGAGCTTCAAGAGCCCCTGACGACGTTTACAGTGTCAGGACATTCCTGTTTCCTTCTTATAACAGTTGATGTTGATGAAAATCTGGGATGGGAGGACCTGGTGTTTCCCAAAGTAACTGTTTTACCAGCGAGGGCTTGCCTTTGGAGAGATGCTCTCTCTCTCCATCTCCAGCAGGTCCTTCCAGCCGGTCCCTCCAGCCGGTCCCTCCAGCAGGCATCAACAAGTACCCCGTTCCTGACTCCCGTACTTGAAAGGTTCTATACTGCAGAGCACAAGCTGCTTATTCACCATGCTCCTCACCATCCTGTAGAATGACTAAAGGAATGTTCCTCTTCTAGTGTGTGGACATTTCCCCCACAGCACACGGGAAAGAAGCGGAATTAAAATCAAGGAGAGGGGGATAAGGCAGTTCACTTAAGTTCAATTTTCCTTTCTACCATCTTCGGTGAGTTCTTTAGAGTAGCTGCTGCTTAGAGTCCTGTTGTGTACCCCCTCACACACACCCGCTAATTATCTTTTAATTTACCGTGAATTAACATTCTAGTAAGCAAAAAGAGCAAAACTGTCCTTTGAAAGACTGGTAAATAAAGCCCGGATGCGTTCCGGCCTCTCAGTTCTGCCCACTTTCTGCGTGAGTTCCGGGGAGGGTCTCGGACTGAGAATGCGGCCAGCTACCTGTTGGAAAGTGGCTCTCTCTCCGCCCCTGGATCGCTCTGGAGCTGCCTCCGAGTCTGCCTATTGCGGCTGCAGGTCCAGGGGCCCGAGGCTTCCTTGCAGAGCGCTGCTTGTCGCTTTCTGGCGTCGGGGCAGGAGGCTGCTACGCGCACCCCGGGAAGCCCTGCCCAGGAGGCTGGGGTGGGGGTGGGGGTGGGGGTGGGGGGTGGGGGGGTGCCGGGGCTGGCAGGCGCTTGACCCTTGCCTTTAGTGAGTGTACCTGCTGCTTGCCTGTCCGGCGAGTTTCAACTCCATTTTCTCTTCTGCTGAGGATAGGGCATCCTGAATTCGCTCCTCCCTCTGCAACCCACCTAGAGATAATAGAAACCTTCACTAATGCCCACCTGGAAATAACCATCCATTGTTCATATTGATGTATTTCCCTCTCATGAGTATTGTTTTGCTAGCTGGAAGCATACAGAGCACACAATTTGAAATCCTTTGTTACCTGTGCATCATAAGCATTTCTCTATGCTATTAAATTTGCAAAGTGTCATTATTATGGCTGCTATCATGAATATGCTATCAACATTATATAACAATTTACTTAATTATGTTTAGAATTGTTATTGTTTTTAGGTCTTCTACAAATATGTGATTAAAGAATTACATACGAATTACAAAACAGACAAGACGTTGATTAACAAATGTGTAGAAATGTCTGCCCAATTTTGGTTTTGCCCCATACAGTAAACTGGTTAGAATGGTTATAATTTATTCTGCAGTACTTATTCTTAATTTTTAAGAAAAAAATGGAAACAAAAGATATATGTAGATGATTTAAAATTTGAATACTTAAACAAGTATTTAAATTAAATTCTGTTAAATTTTTAAATTTGTTTTAAGTATTACAGAAATACATAAAATGAAAAAGTAGAGTTAAAATAGTGACTAAATTTTCCCCACAGAATTTTCCTTCCTCATTATCTAGTAGATGGGTGGAAGGGGAAAGGGTGTTTAAAAATCACCAGTAGCAGTGGAAATATAAGCTAATGCAATACACTTTGAAAACTGGTGAACAAAAAAGAAACAAGATTCAGAGGAAGAGTTGAGAGCTCAGCAGGACACCTGCTTCCCTAGCACACACACCAAGAAGCCATATGAGAGGGAAAAAAAAAATCCTGTGAACACATACTACCATTCCTAAAACTGGAGAGAAAAAGCCTGGTCATTTTATCTCTTCTCATCTAGGAGTAGTGAAAATGGCTACTGGGAAAAGGAAGCAGGGTAAACACAGAGACTGATAGAAGTGAACTGGGGAACCAACCCCAAATCCCAGGGTACCCCCAGACTATAGCTAATTCCCAAGGTACAGAAAAGAAGAAAGAATCCAAATAGGTAGGTAGTTCAATGGGAAACATTAACTGATCTCACAATGGGAAGAAATATCCTAATTTACCCAAATGATGTTAAAGGAAATTCAATGTCATGGATGAAATGCCCAAGCATAAGCAAGATGAAACAAGGTACGTGACCACTATGCAAAATTATTGCAGCAAAAGAATGTAAGAATAAGATTAGATTAAAATATGGCTACAGAGTTTTAGTTTGGCAAGATGAAAAATGTTCTGGAAATGGATAGTGGTGATGGTTGCACAAACCGTGAATGTACTTAATGTCACTGAAGTGTACACTTGAAAACAGTTAAGGGACACCTGGGTGGCTCAGTCAGTTAAGCGTCCCACTTTGGCTCAGGTCATGATCTCACGGTTCGTGTGTTCAAGCTCCTCGTTAGGCTCTGTGCTGACAATTCAGAGCCTGTAGTCTGCTTTGGATAATGCATCTCCCTCTCGCTCTGCCTCCCCCCCCCAAAAAAAAACTAAATAAAACATTTAAAAAACAGTTAATTTTATGTTAGGTATATTTTACCACAATTAAAGGAGGGAGAGTTAGAAAGGAATATAGTTGATAAAATACAAAGAAAACGTAACTCAAGAAACAGAAATCCCTGACAATTGATTTTGCTGAGAATCACTTAATAAGAGTGTGAATTCCATATAACCAGAACTCAGGGGTGAAATGTTATAATGAAAGAGTGAGGTGAATGGGAGAGTTCATTCCTATGAGTGAACAAATTGAGTATCAAAGCAATGCACAGTAACAAATAGTAAGAGGCAGAATAGAGCTGAAAAATGAGTTATCTTCAAGAGAAAAGAACTGAAATAAGCATTTAATGCAGATAAAAAATAAGATCATACCATGATAGGGCAGCTGCTAGGTATGGGAGATATTCAGATTGTCTAAAATAAGGATAATTGGTGCCTCTGAAGTAGAGAGTTCAAAAATAGGAAGAAGATAAATTTGATGGTTTTAGAGATTTTGCTTAAGATAAATGTTTGAAGTTGCAGATTGCAAGAGCACAGTGTATCCCAGGAAAAAATAGACACAGAAAACTTAACATTGGGCACCTGGGTGGCTCAGTCGGTTGAGTGTCCAACACTTGATGTCTGCTCAGGTCATGGTCTCACAGTTGGGATTGAGTCCTGCATAGGGCTCTGTGCTGACAGTGAGGAGCCTGCTTGGGATTCTCTCTCTCCCTCTCTCAGCTCCTTCCTCACTTGTGTGTGCATGCATGTAGAACACACAAGCGCTGCACTCTCTCTGTCTCTCAAAATAAATATTTTTTTAAAAGAAAGCTTAACATTAAGATACAGCCAAACTAAGCTATAGAACTTTAAAGATAAAGAATTCTTTAGACATACAAATTCTCTCTCTCCATTAAAAAACCAAATCGCCTATAACATTTAAAGCCAGCAAACAACATCTACAAAATCCTAAGGGAAAGAAAGTGTGACTCCGAAATATCATTTACTAAGATAATAGGCAGGTATCCTCAAACATGAAATAATTCAAGAGATATAATACCAAGGAGCTTTTCTTAAAGATAGTGTTTGACAATGAAATTTGGTAAGATCAGAGAGAAGCCACATTACAAACAAGAACATAAGCAAATATCTCTCTGGAATAGAGAAGCCACAGTTTTTTTTAAAAAAACATTTTATCTATTTAAATAGATAAATGGAAAAAGCATTAAATAACTATGGGTCTGAAAATTTATCATACAGATACATCTTGTATATGAAAACTATGTACATGGTTTTTCATTACAACATTATTTGTAATAGTAAAAGTTTGAAACAAGCGAAGTGTCCATCAGTCTGGAACAGATACATCCCACAACAGAATATAGTTATAAGCAAGAATGAGAACATACATTTTTATGTATGTATAGGAAAGTTACCCAAAATATATTGTTAAATGAAAAACCATAATGCATAATAGTGAGAAAAGGAGGAAATAAAATATATTTTCATTTTTGCTTATACCTGAAACATTGGGAATGTATATGGAAAACCAGTGGTTAAGACAGGGATAACAAAAAAGATGAGACAAAGGCGAAAGTGGAACTTCTCAACATACAGCATTTTGTATTATTTTGACTTTGAATCAGGAATGTGTGTTATATATTTGAAACATATTTTTTTTAAACTATTGGAATGATAGTTATCAAATAGAATTGAAATGTTATAAACCAGAACAATGATTTAAAAAATAATATATCTATTCAGGGGCACCTGGGTGGCTCAGTCAGTTAAGCATCTGACTTTGGCTCAGGTCATGATCTCATGGTTGGGGGTGGGGTGCGGGGTCCTGAGATGGAGCCCCTTGTTGGGCTCTGTGCTGACAGCTGGGAACCTGGAGCCTGTTTCCCTCGCTTTCTGCCCCTCCCCAACTTGTGCTCTGTCTTTCTCTCTCTCTCTCTCTCTCTCAAAAATAAACATTAAAAATTTTGTAAAAAAATAATACATTTATTCAAAATTTGAGTTGGGAATAAGAGAGAGAGAAGGGAATCTGTTAGCGCTAATCTTTCAAAACATTATCAATAGATAATGTCTACATTGGAAACACAGAGTTTAGAAAATGCATACTGTCTCTCACTTATTTCATAACCTCTTAATGCACTTCATAATCCTTTAGGGTGTATTTATAGTCTCTTTTTTGAACCTTAAAGAGATCTTTTATGAAACAATACTTCCTGTGACAAAGTTACATTTATTTGAAGTTCGGTAGCTTTCCCAGTTTTGTTTTAGCTTTTTTCTTCTGTGAAATCAATTAAATTAAAATAAGCAATTTTGGTAAAATAGCATTTGTATGATCCTATTTTAATAAAAGTATGTGTATATATTTTTCTACCCATGTCCTTATAGTTGTAAAGAAAGATGCCTGAAATTATATTTGTCCATGTTTTCGCAAGGATAATTTCTGGGTGGGTGGTTTTCAGGTGATTGGTTTTGTAAGGGTTCCGGGGGAGGCTGGCCCAAAATGTACCACAATGGCATACTGATTATTTTGAGTCGAAGCTACTTGGGAAACGGCCAGTGCAAGGACATTCAGACCCTCCTCGGTCACCCTGAAAGCAGGAAATCTCCCATATGAAAGGTACCCTCCCTGTAAAACACACAGTAAAAACACATCCTGTCACCAGAGAGAGGAACGTTAAAGCCAAGAAAGCTATAGAAACAAACCTGTTACTTTTTATTAATCTGCTATCTCAGCCCAAATTCCACTTAGAATTCCTTACTAATTGAAGCTCCCAAACATCTGTTCTCTTTATCCTGTCAAATCCTCACAAATGCAGTATCTCTTTGTTTAAAATGCATAGAAACTGCCTGCATTGGTCATTTCTTTGGGTATCAGTTTCATTACTGATGAATTACTGTGCACATATAATAAAACTTAGGGGTTTTTTCCTCCTTTTAATCTGTAATTCTTAAACCAGCTGGAAGAATCTTGGAGGAAAGAAGAAATTTCTTCCTCTCCTACAGTTTTTATTTTTTTATTTGTGCTTTTCTAAATCATCTTAATTATTTGTAAAGAGAAAAATATCATTTTTTGAAAATTGAATGATGTTTTGTCAGGCATACACATGAGCACACACACACACACTCATCTATGTACAGAGGAAGCAATTGCCTTCCTAGGTTTGCAGTGATTCATTGAAATGGAAGAATTGTGGTGATCAGATCATTGTTTTCTTTGTGTACTTTCTGCATTTTATTATTATTATTATTATTATTTTATTTTAGAGAGAGCATGTGCATGCACATGTGAACAGGGGAGGGGCAGAGGGCGAGGGAATCTCAAACAGGCTCCACACTCAGCACCGAGTCTGCTGGGGGGGCTCAAGGAGGCTCCACACTCAGCACGGAGTCTGATGGGGGGCTCAATCTCATGACTCTGGGATCATGACCTGAGCAGAAATCAAGAGTCGGTCGCTCAACCGACTGAGCCACCCAGGTGCCCCACTTTTCTGCATTTTAACAACATTTAAGCTATGTGATATTAATTAGTGTTAAATTATATGGAAAGTGAAGGCTGCTGTCTACTCCCATCCCAGCCCTTCCCCAGCATCTTGTCTATCTTTTCACTTCCGGCATACCTGTAGTTTTTTTGGGGTTCATGCAATGCTCCATGATTCTAGGGAACTTCTCTGTCAGCACACTGAGATCCACCACATTCTTTTTAGTGGCCACAATATCTTCTATTGTATGGATATACCATTTAACATTTTTGATGGATATCTGGATTGCCCATTTTGCTCTCATAAAATGAGATTATTGTATGGGGTGCCTGGGTGGCTCAGTCGGTTGGGCAGCCGACTTCAGCTCAGGTCATGATCTCGCAGTCCGTGAGTTTGAGCCCCCCGTCAGGCTCTGTGCTGACAGCTCAGAGCCTGGAGCCTGTTTTGGATTCTGTGTCTCCCTCTCTCTGACCCTCCCCCGTTCGTGCTCTGTCTCTCTCTGTCTCAAAAATAAATAAACGTTAAAAAAAATTTTTTTTTTAAATGAGATTATTGTAACATACCTTTGTGTACTTACATGAATAGATCTTTATAATACCCTATGGTGGAATTATTTTAGCATATGTGTTTCACATTTTGGTCAATAGGTAGGTGCTTTGCATTTTGTTTTAACATTTTTGTATCTTTTCCCAAATCATTCTAATCAAATTAACTTCTTAATTTGTCAACGTTCTTTTTTATCTAAGAAATACATATTTACTAATATACTAAATAACAAAATTGTGTACTCCAAAAGGGCTTATCATGAAACGTAACATTTCCCTGCCCTTCCTCTAAGAGACAAAGTACTTTTAACTAATTTTAATAATTTCTTATGGTAACTATCTCAATAATTCTTTTTTTAATTTTTTTAAAGTTTATGTATTATTGAGAAACAGAAAGAGACAGAGCATGAGCATGGGAGGGACAGAGAGAAGGAAGACACAGAATCTGAATCAGGCTCTAGGCTCTGAGCTGTCAGCAGAGAGCGCGAAGCAGGGCTTAAACTCACAAATGGCGAGATTTTGACCTGATCCGAAATTGGACGCTTCATCGACTGAGCCACCCAGACATCCCTCAATAATTCTTTTAAAAAATGTTAAAAAGCTTTTCTATTTCTCAATTTATTAGCTTTAAACTTCTTATTATGGCAGATAAGGATTTCATACTCTTAACAACATCCCTTTTATTGTTATATCACTGTTTTTTGTTAAATCAATAAGGTATATATTATCATCATTATGTAAATATTGTCCACTGCCAAATGAAATAGTATAGGACAAGCACAGTGCGTGTCTTGTACAGATTTGTTGAGTCTCTATCGTTCTCTCTCCCTGGTCCCTCCTGATCCTTTTTTGTCCGACCTCAGGTGAGAATTGATCCTTGGTTTGTTTTGATATTGGTTCATGCGACAATCTCATGAATATATTCTCATATCTATTCTTTTTATTTTTCATGATCTTATGAGATATTTATTCAAATATTTGAAATTTTCATTACAATTTTTCTTTGCATTTGTCTTAAACTAAGATGATATGACGTTTTACCTTACAAACCCTTGCCCTCACCTTGTTCTTCTTCATCCCGTTCTCCCCTTAGCCATCTACAGGCCATTACTTTTATTGGTTTATCATGCATTTATCCTTCCAGGTCTTCTTTAAGTAAATGCAAGAAATATATCTTCATTTCCTCTTTACTTACATAAAACATTGTAGTACTATATGCATTTTTCTCTGCGTTACTTTTTTCCCCTTAACATATGCTGGAGATTTTTCTTCTTTACTTTTTTTTTTTTATTTGAGTACAGCTGACACACGGTATTACATTAGTTTCAGGTGGACAAAGTAGTGATTCAACTTCCCTATAGGTTATTATGTTCACCACAAGTGTAGCTACACCTGTCACCATGCACCGCTATTATAATATCATTGACTATATTTTCTATGCTGTACCTTTCATCCCTGTGACTTATTCGTTCCATAACTGGAAGCCTGTGTCTCCTACTCCTCTTCACTCATTTTACCCGTTCCCCTATTCCCCTTTCCTCCCCATCAGTTTTGTTTTTATGTATTTATAGACCTGATTCTGCTTTTTGTTTGTTTATTCTTGTGTTTTCGTTTTTTAGATTCCACATATGTGTGGAAATGATATGGTATTTGTCTTCCTCAATCTGACTTATTTCACTGAGCATCCAGGTCCATCCAGGTTGTTTCAAATGCAAGATCTCATTCTTTTTATGGCTGCATTATACTCAATTGTGTGTATATGTGTGTATATACATACATATATCACATCTTCTTTAACCATTCATCTATTGCCTTTTCTCTATCCTTGAATAAGATATAGTTCTCTATACTTATTTGTATTCAATCAAGTTCCCTTTTATCCTCATGGCTCTCCACCTTTCTCCAGTTGAGACTGACTACATTTTAAACAAACAGAATAAATACTCTCTAATGAAATAAAGAAAAAATTTTTTATTTTCAAAGTTTATTCATTTATTTTGAGACAGAATGTGCGTGTGCGCACAAGCGGGGGGGTGGGGGTGGGCGGGCACAGAGAGAGAGAAATGGAGAGAGAGAAACCTAAGCAGGCTCTGCGCTGACAGCTTGAACCCACGAACCATGAGATCATGACCCAAGGGCTTGAACCCATGAACCACGAGATCATGACCTGAGCTGAAACCAAGAGTCGGATGCCTAACCAACTGAGCCACCCAGATGCCTCTAAAGAAAAAAGTTTTGACAAATTTACAAATGTTCATCTTTAAGCTCTCATAAATAATTAGAACTTTAAGTGTAGCCAAAAAATATTTTACAAAGTAGATAAACATCACATGTTTTCAAGAGATCAGGTATAATCTAACAACAATCTCTTGTACGTAAGCACATTCTACTTTTCAGAGAACACACCTGGAAGAAAACATGTCTAACGATTATTAAGTATCTATTAATTGCTGGGGGTGCCTAGGTAGCTCAGTTGGTTAGGAGTCAGACTCTTGATCTCAGCTCAATTCCTGATCTCAGGATCCTGAGTTTGAGCCCTGCATTAGACTCCATGTTGGGCATGGAGCCTTAAAAAAACAAAAACAAAAACAAAAACAAAAACTATTAATTGCTGCAAAGATAAGGGTATCTTGTTTAATCCCCCAAGAATCTTATACATTATTTGCTTATTTTATAAATGAGGAAATTGCAAGGTTCAATAACTCATCCAAGTTCACATAGTTAGTGGTGAAATTAAAAGTCAAGCTTGGTGGCATATCAACTATACTTCAATTAAAAAAAAAAAGTCAAGCTTGGATTTGACTCAAAAGTTCATATTCTTCCCACTCTAGTCTGCTTTCTGGTCTTTCCTCACCAAACCTTACCTGCTATATTGTATTTTTTTCTTTCTCCCTCTCTTAGTTGACGAGTGTTCATCTGACTACACAATTGTGCTTCCTGTGATTGGGGCCATTGTGCTTGGTCTCTGCGCTGTGGGTTTGATTGTCTATGGAATCCGCCTAAGACGTGAATCATCTGGATACCAGAGAATCTAATTGGTTCCCAGAGGAAAAGAAAATAATGGAGTTTAGAGAATTCTTTCATCATTTCCAGAATGTTGGGGACTTCCCTTAGAGTGAGTCCTTCTGACAATATAAACCACTATCTTTCACAAAAACTAAGTCATTTCTGATTTAAGTTCAAGTCACAAATCAATTTCTACATATTTTTTGTTTATTTTATGAAATATATAGTGATCTGCTTGAGTATTTTCCAGTTTCCTTCAAAATATTTTAACCATTCAAATCAACATTTGAGATATGTTATAATGCATGTAAAGTGGTATATGGTCCCAAATTATAAACTAAAATGTTAATTGTAACTAATGCTACCTGTGCACATTGGAATTTTATTTTATCCTTCATCTTTCCCAATAAAAAAAAATGCCTCTTCTTTGTCTATAAAATGGACTTCCAGAGCTTTTCTTATCCATGTTTTATATGATATACATGTCTGATGATCTGCTTACCTCCTTTCCACTTTAATTTTTTTTTAATCATCAAAAATCCCACTATATCACAGTTTGTCTAGGTTTGATGTGACGCCAACAAGAGGAACAAATTAGCTTATACTTTTAATCTTGATGACTCCTCCTGCAGAATCACTAAAGGCTAAGAATTAGGTGGCTACAGACAACAGAATTAAATAATAAGCAAGAAACATAATCCTTAATAGTTGAACACATATATGCCAGACACTTGGCTAAGTTTAGATACATTCCATTTAATCCTCCCAACTTATAGATGAGTAAACTCAGACCTAAGGAAATTGATCACCTCAATGTCACCCAGCTAACAAATGGCAGAGCCAAAATTTGACTGCCAGTTGGTCTGGTGCCAACGTCTATGGACTTCACTACATCAACTTGGCTACAAGAACAATGACACTGAATTCTGCCTGAAGCCTCACACCAGCAAGTGCTCCTTTTTTCACAGAGAAAAGGAATTTCTCCAGAATCATAAGAGATAAGGGGACATGAAAGGACTTGATAGATAATGAAATAGGAGATCTTTAATAAAGTTGTCTGCCTCCTTGAAGGACACTAAGGGGCTCTGCAAAACATCAGTTTCTCATTTTTATGGGACTGTGCAGCTGTGGATCTAAAGATAAAGGAATGGAGTAAACATCTCAACTCATTTTTTATTTCTTTGAAAACAGAAATCTAACCTCCAGCCAACTTTTCTTTCTTGAAGGTAGATCCCCCCCTTGTGGTAACTTGCTTCTTCTGCTCTGTTAGAACCACATTTTTTATTCTAGGACACTTTATTCTGTAGAGCAGCCTGCCAAGAATTGTATTCACTGCTTGTTCTTACAACTAAACAAACGAACTAAGTATACTAACAGAAAAGACCACATACCCCTAGAATTCTTTAGGAAAGGAATAATTTGGGTCACCCCAGAGTACATAATGACTTTCCTGATTTGTTCTCTTATGAGTCAGTAGGCTTGGCAAGGTCATTGGTTTAGTCTTAATGGAATATGAGTTGAATTAGAAGTTTTTGTAATAAAAACTTATTTTGGAAGTTAATTTATGTCTTTCATTTCTGATAACTCAATTTTCATGCTATAAAAACTTTTTACTATGGTAGTGGAGAGTTTTGCTTGAATCAGTAAGTTAAATCATCTTTCTATAATTCGTTTTGTTTTATTCTCTACTACCACTTTATTACCAGGTAGGAAGACCTATTTGAAAGAATCTGAATTTTTGAGAAGTGAACCATATTAAAGTTATAAGTTAAATCTCTCAACTCTTAGACCAGACTAACAGACTGGATTACTGGTTTACTTAAGTGCTGCCACGAATTCATCCATCCATTTATTCACTCATTCAACCAACACTGAATAAGGACTTTCTAAATACCATACACTCTGTTGTGGATTGAGATAAATAAGAAGTCCTGTATTAGGTGTATTAGTCCTGTATATCTACTTAACAAGTTAACTCAAAACTTAGCAGCTTAAAACAACAAACATTTATTTTCTCACAGTTTCTGAGGGTCAGAAATCTGACAGCAGCTTACCTGGGTGGTTCTGGCTCAGGGTCTCTTACCAGGTGGCATTTAAACTGCTGACCAGAGCTACAGTCATCTGAAAGTTCAACTGGGGCTGAAGGATCTGCTTCCAAGTTCACACCATGTGGCATATCTATAGGAATGCTCACATCATGACAGCTGACTTTCCCCAGGTGAGTGATTCAAGAGAGAGACACTGACCACCTATTCCCAAAAGTTACATACCATCACCTGTGCTGTATTCTATTGGTCACACCAACCATCTCTGGTACAATGTGAGAGTAAAGACCAGGAGAGGTGGAAATCAACGGTGACCATCTTGGATGCTGGCTATTCCAGGTCCATTTTCAAGGTTCAATTACTGGTACTTTCTGGGGGGAATTCAGGTAAATAAATTCCAGTATTTACACTAATAATAATGGCTTAATAGGAAACTATACAAAGGGTAATGAGGGCATGGCCCTTTCCAGCCCGCTACCAACTCTATCCCAGGTGTAGCACCTCCCCAGGAGAGAAGCCTCTCAGGCTCTGGTGCTAACAGTGTACGGACCAGCTGCTGCTCAGGCAGATTTGCCTTTTCACAAAGGCTGGTAGTTGGCCCATTGCTCTACGACATTAACTGATAGCTTTGCCTCAGGTATGTGTTAACTCTCCGTCATAATATAATCCAAAGAGATCTGGACCACACAGATATCCCACAGGACATCGCACTGAACCATTATTTTGATGACATTATGCTAATTAGACAAGCACAAAGCGATTATTATGTTGGAGGTCTTGGTAAGAAATATGTATTCCAGGAAGCAGGAGACAAACCCTATGAGGATTCAGGGACTGACTAGTTCATTGAAATTTTTAGGGAGCCAGGGGGTCAGGGCCATGCCATATATCCACTTCAAAATAAAATGCAGATGTTTTGCATGTTGCATCCTTTCTACAAAGAAGAAACCATAGGTTCTTAGGTTCTGGAGGCAACATTCCATAGCTAGGAAAAGTCGTCTGCTCATTTACCAGGTGACATAGAAAGTTATCAGTTTTGAGTGGGGCCAGAACAGGAGAGGGCAGTACAGCAACTAGGCCGTAATGCAATCAGCCCTACTGCTTGAGCTCTACAATCAGGCAGACCTCAGGGTGTTGGAGATATTAGTGGTGAAAAAGGGACAGTATGGAATTTTTGGCAACCTCCAGCAGGAGAATCATAACACAGGTCCTGGGTGTTCTGGAGTAAGGCCGAGGCCATGCCATTTGCTGCAGAGAAATAGATGCCCTTTAAGAGTCAGCTCTTGGCATGTTACTGGGTCCTAGAACACTTGACTTTGGGACACCAACTTACCCTGTATCCAGAATAGCCCATTTTGAGCTGGATTCTGTCATATCCACTAAGCAATAAAGTCAGATGGGTCTAGCAGTAATCAGTTGTAAAATGGGTAATATGACAGAAGTCAATAAACTATAGCTCATGGTTTGGACATCTGTTTTTGTAAATAAAGTTTTGTGGAGTATAGCTATCCGGGCCCTTTTGTTTACATGTTGTCTATGGCTGCTTTACAACAGCAGAGTTGAATAGTTGTGATAGAAACTGGTCCACAAAATCTACGTGGGGCTGGATCTCACAAACTGGGAGATCATAACCTGAGCCAAAACCAAAAGCTAGAGGCTTAACCACTGAGCCACCCTGGTGCCCCTCATTGTGGTTTTGATTTGTATTTCCCTGATGATTAGAAATGTTGAGCACCTTTTGACATAGGTGCTGGCTATTTGTATGTCTTCTTTGTAAAAGTGGCTATTCCAATCCTTTGATCATTTTTAAGTTGGATTATTTGGGGTTTTTTGCTATTGAGTTGAATGAATTCTTTGTATGTTGTAGGTATTAACCTGTTGGCTTGTAACCCTCCTGGGAGCTTCCCAGGTGTAATCTAAATTTAGCCCCAATACAAGGAGGGCAAGGAGAGACTAAAGGGGCAGGTCACTCCAGGTTGGTAAGGTGGCAGTTTTAATAAGCAAGGAGAACTTACATATGAAGCTTGTCTTGGGCAGCAGCAAGACAATTGGATCCCCACACCTGCCTGCTAGATCTTAAAAGTTTATAAAGAGGTCCTAATTGGATTCAGTCACATATACCCTCCAGTCGTTTTCAACACCACATCACCATCTCAAGGCTGTGTCCTTGGAGCAGCCTCTGGGAGTGGGAAAGGCAAGCAGAACCCACATTCTAAGGATAGGGGAGGGAGTGAGGAGACTTTGAGCACCTGAGTCCAGCTCAAGGATTAATCGTCAGTCATATCTTTTTTGATGACGTTCCCCAACAAAACCTCTTATCAGATATAGGGTTTGCAATTATGTTTTCCCGTTCTTAAGTTGCCTTTTCATTTGTTGACTGTCTCCTTTGCTGTGCTGAAGCTTTTTAGCTTGATGTAGTCCCAACTTGTTTACTTTTGCTTTTGTTGCCTTTGCTTTCGGTGTCATATCGAAAAAAATCATTGCCAAGACCAATGCCAAGGAGCTTTTTCCGTATGTTTTCCTCTAGTGGTATAAGACAGAGGTCCGGTTTCATTCTTTTGCATGAGGGCATCCAGTTTTCCCAGCACCATTTACTAAGGAGACCATCCTCTCCCCATTATGTGTATCTGGCACTCTTGTCAACGACTAGTTGATCATATATATGCATGGGTTTCTTTCTGGGCTTTCTACTTTGTTTCATTGGTCTGCTCATATTCTTTGACAGCTTTCTATTACATTATAGTTCTCTTTTCTTATTTATTTGTGGGGGTTATTTATATATTAAGAAAAGTAGCCCTTCCTCTGTGATAAGAGTTATAAAATTATTCCCAATTTACTGTTTGTTTTTTCCTAAGTATGTTTTGCTCTGCATATCTTCAAAAAATTATATAGTTGAATTTATTAATTCTTTTTCTGTTATAGTTTGAGTATTGTGTTACACCTAGAAAAAACCTTCCTCTTTTAAAGTCTCCCATGGTGTCTTCTGGTTCTTTCATGCTTCCATCTTTTACACTTAATCTCTTATTCACTTGGAACTTATTTTGATTTTAGGTGTTAAGAAGTGATTAGGGGTTCAACTTTTTTTCTCAGAGAACTAGCCTCTTGTCCAAATATCACTTCTTTAATTATTAAGTCTTAAAATCTAAAATGTATGTTCCATTTTATTTATTTATTTATTTTTTTAAAACCTCCTATAAACCAGCTGTTTTTTTTTTTTTTTTAACGTTTATTTATTTGTGAGACAGAGAGAGACAGAGCATGAACGGGGGAGGGTCAGAGAGAGGGAGACACAGAACCTGAAACAGGCTCCAGGCTCTGAGCTGTCAGCACAGAGCCTGACGAGGGGCTCGAACTCACGGACCGCGAGATCGTGACCTGAGCTGAAGTCAGCCGCTCAACCGACTGAGCCACCCAGGCGCCCCTGTATGTTCCATTTTAGCAAGGACCTGTTAAGCATCTATGAACACAGGCTTTTTTTCTTTTAAACTATTAGTAAGATTAATTATATTAATATTGAATCATTCTTATATTTCTGGAATAAACCTAAGTCATGGTATATTATATTATTTTCACATGCTACCAGATACTTTAATTAATAAAACATTTGGCAGTTTTTGCATTGATATTCATAAGTGAAATTGGACTATATTATGTGTGCATGCTATCTTTGGTAATTTTGGTACCAATGACATGTTCTCTTCATAGAAAGAATGAAAGACTTTCTTTGTGTGTGTGTGCTCTAAGACAGAATTAATAGCACTGGAGTCAACTACTATTTACCATTTTGGTGGAACTTCCTTGTGAGAGAAGGTGGGCCACGTGTTTTGGAGGTGAAGGTGAAGGTGGAACTGAAGTAGTGGAAAGATAGTTCTTTGGTAACATTTTCTCGTTCTTCTATGGTAATCGTTTGATTAGATTTTCCATCTCAGGATCTATTTTGGTACATTTTATTTTCTTATTACATCATCCATTTTATCCAAGTTTTCAAATTTATTTGCTTAAAGTTGAGCAAAACTAGTCAAATCTATAATTTGTTTTCTGTATGTGACTTTTTCCCACTTATTTTTTTTTATCACAGCAAATGTGCATTGCCCCCCCCCCTTTCTGGTTAAACTATTTTGCTGTTATTAATTTCTTTTCTAACCTCTGGATTTATTAGCCTTTATTACTAGCTTCTTAATTTATTAATTTCTTTTATCATTACCAATTTCTTTATTCTGCTTTCCTATGTTTATTTTCATATTTTTAACCCTTAAATTGGATAATTAATTTACTTCCACTATAAATTTGCTTATGAGCCAGCTTTAACTATGTCCAAACAAGCATCTGTATGCAGTATTTTTATTTTCTAGATATTCTGCAATTTCGGTTTGACTTCCTCTTTTTCCCAAGCCAACTAAAACACTTATTTAAAAGTTCAAGTAGTTGTGACTTTTTTATTTTATTTGTTTTTTATTTGTTTTTTTTTTTTTTTTCTCCCCTTTCTTGAGAACACTAGAAAGTTATGTATCTTGGCCTTCACTGCATTTGAGTTTTCCCCCGGGACTCCTCTTCCCCCACTTTCTCGCACCTTTAATGATAAAGATCAAGAGGAATGTTCTCCTTAAAGCCCGACGAGAACGAGGGAACCCTGCGGGCCAGTAGAAGAAACAGCAAGCCAGACCCGCAGGTCCTTTGGTGAATGAGGGCCAACCCCTGGTTCAGTAGGCACTGCGCCAAGGAGAAGTAGGGACCACACCTCCGCGGGCTTGTGGACGATTGGCTAATCGTCGCCTCCGAAGTCCTGCTCTGTTCTTTGATTGGTTTTGACGGAGAGGCCCCTACCACGCTTTAGAGGCCTAGCGCCTGACTGGGACCTGGACGGTGGCCTGTGAAGGACAATAGGCTTCCGGAGCGGAGGAAAGGTTTTGCAGGGAGTGGGAAGCAGCTGGTGTAACCAGAAGTCGGAGAGCGACCGGGTTGTGGGGCCATGGCGGCAACCTCTGCGGTGTCGGTGCTGCTCTTGGCGGCAGAGAAGAACCGGTGGCTGCGAGTCCCGAGCCTGCTGCTGCCGCCGAGGTAACGTGAGGCGGAGGGGCAGTGGATCAGCGTCCGGGGTCGGAGGCAGGGGTGGTGTAAATGGACTCCTGCACGCCGAGAGAGGTGCGCGGGGACCGAGGATCGAGCAGGAGGAGGGGAGAGCGTTAGGAAAACCCCAGCCCCTTTCACGGTGTTCTGCTCTGTCTTGGCATCGGGAGAGAGACCTGTTCACACCCAGCCCTTCCTTTTCTTCCCCTTGATCCCCGTATCCACTCTGCAGCCTCTATTTGCCTCTGTTTTTCCATTTTCGGGCAGTGGGGGAGGGGTGGAGCTGGGCCTGCCACATCCCTGCTTCCCTCGCTACAGGGGCAAGAGAGACGCTTGTACAGCTGCTAACCGTTAACATGGTGCTTTCACTGCATTCCCTGTGTGGGGAGTGTTGATGATCCCCGTTCTGGTGAAGCTCAGAGGGGTCAACGACTTGCTCAAGTTTACACAAGGAGTAAGAAATGGAGCCAGGACGCCCCTCGAGCCCCTTTCGGTTCAGCTAGCCCCGGTCAGGTGTCCGGTTCAGAGACTCTGTGGAGTTCTTTCTCATTGTTGGAATGGATCAAGCTAACAAAAGTAAATTTACCTTCCAGAGGGTGAGAGATTGGTTTGTTAAAAGTTCTCAGAGGCAAGTTTGAACAAAGCTATGACTCTAACTAACCTGACTCCAGATCAGTTTCAAATTTTGAGCTGTAAGTTTCAGTGACAATAAATTTGGTAGTGAAGACATCCTCAGGTCTCCTGGTAGCAGGCTTCTTTACCTTGCTTTGTTTCTTCCTCCTCTTCACCTCCTCCTGTGTTCTGGAAAGACAGGGTAGCTTAGTGCTGAAGGGCACAGACTGTGCTGTCAGAAGCCAGGGTTCTCAGCTTTGCTACTCTCTAGCTATGTGCCCAACCTTGGGCACATTACTTAATATCTCTGTGCTTCAGTTTCCTGACTTAGGAGGAGGTGATGATACTATTCCTAGAGGAGATAATATTAGTACCTAGCACTGTGTGAATTAAATGAATTAATACATGGAAAGAGGCTCAAACAATCTGGTGCATATGAATCAATCCATAAATACAGCTTTTGTTTGCTTTTATTTTCCACAAATTACTGGAGAGGTATTTAGATTTGAGTTACTTAATTGTAGAACTAGCCCCAGAGTAAAATAAGACAGTTGGTGAAAGTAATGTTAATGCTCTTTTCTTTCTCCTGGTTTTTCTTTTCTTAGGTTTCCAGGGCTCTTCAGGATATTACACAGACCATTTTCTCTCTCTTCCCTCTCCCTCTCAAATCTTCCCTACTGTGTGTAGAACTGTTCTCAGGTAGCTGTCATCCTGGAAAATGTTACAGTTGTTAATGGCATTAAGGAATTACAAATCTTATCATTATAGAGAGTATTTTCATGTCTTGTATGTCATAATTCTCCAATAACAAAGAGAAATGAAGTCTAATGGTGGAATTTTAGAAATGAGAGTATACTGGTATAGAATTTATGTTGAATCAGGGTGGGATTATCTCATGGAAGCAACTTCTTAATTTTGTTTGTTTAAGCCATTGTTTTAAGCTATAGCTTGGATAATGGTGAAAAATGGAATAGACCTATCAAAACATCATTGAGATAGAGGATTATGTTAAGTAGTGTGTCTGTATGTGATTGTCGGTCTGTTTTCACTACAAAATCACAGAGGAAAACTTTAGTTCAGCAATGGCCTTGAAACTTAATCAGGATCTTAACCTGGATTTACCAAGAAACAGCCATTTTATAGATAAATCTGTCCAGGACAAGCCTTGAATCTTATAAAAAACTTATCTGAAGAATGTGATGGGAAGATGCTGTGAACCAGAAGATACCTTTTAAAGATAAGGAAAAACAGTCTTTCTCCTTGAAGATTAAGAGAATGAGGTCAGTCAAATTGGAAAGAAGTGGGAAAGCAATAGCCTCCTGAGAAAGCTGTCTTGTGGGACTCAAGTGCCAAAGCTGTGGGTCTTCCCACCAGCCCTTCACGGATGGCAGCATCTGATTGAGTTTGCATCAGAGAGTAATGACTGTCTGACCTACTGTTATAATCCCGCCCCCTGCACCCCTGCCCCAGTGAAATGCTAGTTCTGTTCAGTTACATAGCTATATGCATAGTGTATACATGCTACACATACATAGTTGCTTAGTATCTAATGTACATTGTGGTTTTTATCGCCCGCTGTGTACATGATCTAAAATGATTAGTTCTTTATGACCATAGTTTTAACAAATCTCCCATGTATGGGTGGAAAAGCCTATGGTGGAATTCCTTCTGTAATTTGGTTTTTTCCCAGTGTATTCTTTTTAGCTGACACCAGATAGGCATTATACTTACACTTTTTTGTTCCTAAAGTAAATCTGGCCTGCTTTCTGTTACCTCTGGGTTAAAGTTTTGTTACTTGCTGTATCAATATGTATCATGGAACTTAAAAATTGTTTTAGACCTTAGTAAACTTCTACCTAGTTAAGACACCTCAGACAAGTCACTTAGCCTCCCTGATTCTCCATTTCTTATTAATACAAGGATTCAGCTTAAGTTGTCTACTTTGAAAACTGAGAAGTATCTCTTGGTGTCTCCCGTCCTGTGTGAGGACACTGAAGTCTGAGTTGTAAAGTGAAAACTGGGTCTTGAGAGCGAAAAAATCTTAGATGTTACCATAGTTACTCCAAGGCTCGACCGCTCCTACAAAATCTTAGTATTTATGTTTTTGAATTAGGGGGCCATAATGAAAAAAGACTGGAGAAACACTGATGTAAAATGACTTGCCTGGTGTCACCAGCAGCTGGTCAGTGGGGGCTCTTCTGGCCCCACAGCCAGCAGTCTTTCTGCTGCCCTTGATCAGCTCCTTCTCTTTACTTCTCTGGGCTTAATTGTTCAAACCTTAATTATCAGGGGTTGAAGAAGATTGGTATTTTTCAAACTGTTGTTTGACCAGCATATTTTATTTAATAAAGTGGAATAGAACAGAAAGTATCAAAACACAGAGAAAATGTTCTGTCACGAAAATTCTGTTTTGTGTGTGTACCAACTTGTGAAGTCAGATACAATTTTACTTGAGTCGAAAGAGTTTGAAAAAGCTGAACTGTATGATCTTGAAGTACCTTGGCTTTCTAATTGTGACTCTGTGGCCATTTGCCAGCCTCTGGAGCAAGCAGGTTAGGTGATCCATTCAAGGACACACAGTGCCAGAGAGAACGGCCAGAACTGTAACTTCCGGTTTCTAGAGTAATTTTCTTCCCTCAAAGAAAGTCTTATTAAGTCACTTTGTAGGCTTCAGGCTTAACTAAGGTCACGTCTAGACTTGGTTTCAGGTTTTGAATTAATAAATCATATAATGACTGAGGGGCGCCTGAAGCCTCCGACTTCACCTCAGGTCATGATCTCACAGCTGGTGAGTTCAAGCCCTGTGTCAGGCTCTGTGCTGACAGCTCAGAGCGTGGAGCCTGGAGCCTGTTTCAGATTCCGTGTCTCTCTCTCTCACTGCCCTTTCCCCTATGCACTCTGACACACACACACTCTCTCTCTCTAAAGTAAACATTTAAAAAATTTTTGATTCTTTTGAAACGACAATGACTGATCTTGTATATCCTATTTAATTATTATTCCATTTGGATTCATTTGCTAGGAGATGGACTTGGAGACAGAGAACCATGAAGTATTCAACAACCGCAGGTACGTTCTTGATTTGCTTTGGCTTTGCAGATTATGAACTAAGAGAGGGAAATGCTTAATTCCTTAATTTGTATATATAATTAGTGCTCATATATTTTTGAAATTTGGGATTTTCATGATCATTTTCTTAGTACGTATTGAGCCATGGTTTCCACCTCTTTTATGTCAAATCTCCCGTTGTTGAGTCTACAATATATACAGAAATAATTGGAAACATTTACATTTATGTCGCTACTTCCATCTGTCTGATCCCGTTCAGTGCCATGAATTGGAAAGGCATAACTCTGATGGTCTAAATCAGTGCTTTAAAACCGTTCTGATAAGTGGCAGACATTTTTTCAAATAAAATTTTACGCGGAATTCCCAACGATAAAACGTATGAAAGTGTAGACACGGTTGATTGGGTGCAGCTTCCTCCCCACAACACACGCATGCATACTTCATCCCAGCAGCTCCTGTGACCTGTGACAACTCAGACTCCATAGATCCCCATAGGAAAACATTGTTTTAAGTTATAGAAAACCTTATTTGTTTTAGAATAATAGCCATTATAAACTGCCCAGGAGCATTTATTTCATGTGTGATACGGAAGTGCATTTTACATATTAACACAGTAACATGCCCTGTGGCACGGATACCAGTGCCCTGGTGCGGCACTCAGCGTTCATGCAAGAGAGCCATACGTCCCTGTGTTTGCATGCAGAGGGATAGAGGCGATGGAGTTGAGTGACTGCAAGTTCAGATTCTGAGGTGAACCTAACCTGGGTTCAAATCCTGGACCTGCTATTTCTTTTAGCCAGTATACTTTCAGGACAAAATGAGCATAATTTCAGGAAAGTAGTATCTCTTTTAATTGTAATTCCTTTATCTTTAAAATTTATGTAACAATAATAGTATCTACTCCAAAGGATTATTGTGAGGATTTAAATCCAGATTGAGTCTTTAGCACAGGACCTGCGGCATAAAAAGTACTTACTAAAGACTAATTATTATTAACTATGAGGGGTTTTTTGGGGCTATTGTAATTTGACCTTTGGCATATCAAAGCATCTTTTCATTTTAAAGTCGAAAAAGCTGAATAATATAAGAGTTTATGTTAATGAGGGTATCTTGGGTTTCAGGGGCATTTGGGTGGCTTAGTCGGTTAAGCGTCCGGCTCTTGAGTTTGGCTCAGGTCATGATCTCACAGTTTGTGACTTTGAGCCCCGCATCAGACTGTGCTGACAGTGTGGAGCCTGCTTGGAATCCTTTCTCTCTCTCTCTCTCTCTCTCAAAGTAAATAGACATTTTTTTAGAAAAGGGTATCTTGAATTTCAGTGAGAGGAAATGCACTAATATTAGTTAAAATGACTATTTGAGACTCTGTTATGCTAATTTTACCAAAACAAATGTTTATCAGCTGATTAATATAATGGAATCTTTATTTTGCTTTCTCATTCTTTGTTCTCCAATAACATTTGTGTATGATTTTCATGGTGTTTTAAGCAGGACGAAACATTGCCAAGGTCCTCATTGCAAACAGAGGAGAAATTGCCTGCAGGGTGATACGAACAGCCAAAAAAATGGGAATACAGTCCGTGGCTGTTTATAGTGAGGCCGACAAGAATTCCATGCATGTAGACATGGTATGTTGTTAAAAACCGAAAGTCAAATTTTGTGATTGTATTTGTTTATTATGTTGGTATTTTACTCCTTTATGTTGACATTTTATGTTTGCTAGTGTTAATAGGATATAAGTGGGTAAGTTCAAACTGCTCACTAATTATCCCTGTTGGGATACATTTTCCAAACGTAACACCAGTTGAACTGAACAGTGTGTTTTGCTGTGTTTAGTTGACTTACCAGCAAGGTCCTGTCTTATCAAGGGTTGGTTAAAACAGTTCACAGAATGTGGCCACAGATCATACTTTGAGTGGCACATATCCAGGTCCCTGATGTACAAGAAGGATCCAGATCCCAGTCTTAGCAACTACCACATACTGGCCAGGGGATCTTTGACAAGTCATCTGATGTTTCTGAGCCTTGGCTTAACTATAAAATTATAACTGAAAGGATCCCATTTCCCTGAGGTCTGTAAGTGCTACCAGTTGTTACTAGCTATTGTTTACCAGACAGAGCCAACCATGGGTGAATTCAACTACTGGCCCACAGCAAGATTGAGCAGCGACAAATTCATGGCAACCAGCCTCCGCTCTCTGGGCACTTTTCTCTCTCATTCTGTGTGTTGACCATCTCAAGCCTGCTTTGTGCCATTCTAGCTGCTGACTCTCCCTCCACCCACCTATTCTCAGCAGACGATCTTCATTCACAGGGAAAGCAGAACTATGCTTCCTGCCGCAGAATCTCTTCACTGCATCTGTGTCTGCCCTTGTCCCGTTCAAGGCCACTTGTCTTCCTGTGCTCTGGAGTCCTCCTCTTACCTTTTCAAGGATCTTCCATCTTCTTTTCGCACTGTATTCTGTCACTCTACTTCGTCTGCTCCCATGGCTTTGCTAAACACTTCCGAATTTCTGTTTCTAGCCCAGACTTCATTTTGAGTGTGATACAGGTATACCCAGCTGCCCACTTGACGTCTCCACGTGGATATGCGACAGGTACCAAACTAATATGCCTGACGTGGAACTCATGACTTTGATCTGTGGTGAAGCTGCTTTTCCTGCACACTTCCCTCACTCAGCAGATGACACCACCATTGCCCCTAAAAACTATAATGCCAGAGATCTGGGAGTATTTGAACATCTTCTGTCTTCCTGCCACTCTACATCCTTCCCCTTCCCCATCTAGACAGTCACCAAGTGCTGTTTATTCTGTTTCCCAAACACTTCTTTCCGCTTCTTTCTGCCCTCTGCCACCAGTACCTTAAGTCGTAGCTGGCATCACCCCCACCGGCCCGATGTGGTAGCCTCCTAAGTGGTCTCCCTACTTTCATCTTGACCTCTCCCACGGTATGTTCTATGTTTCATCCAGACTGATTGCCTAAAATCAGATTTTTGATCTTACTCCTCTGCTTTAAATAACTTAAGCCTTTTTATCATCTACCGGACTAGCAAGAATTAAAAGACGGATAATATTCAGTGTTGGTTAATGTGGTTAGAAATTGGTACATTGATGGAGATGTGTGTTGGTGACACCAGTTCAAGGGATGATCAACCAGCCTTCACCCAGCCTTGCAAACATACCTCTAGATCTCTGTCCAGAGACATGTTCACATGCATGTGCAAGCAGAGGCATGTATAGGAATGCTGCTAGCATCCAGTTTTTTGTCATTATGACCTAAATGTCTGTTCAGATGTACGTGATTAAATGAACTTTGGTGCCTCCATACTGTGGAACATTATGCCATTGTTATAAAAAATGAGGTAGACGTATGTGCACTAGCAAGGAAAGAGCTCCCAAGACCTACTGTTAATGAAAACAACAATTGCAGGAGTTTGATCCTGTTTGTGTAAAAACTAAAAACAAAAACTAAAACTGTATGTGTTTATGTAAATATATATAAATAAATAGGAATATGGATATGGAAACAATATGTCCCAGAGATCATAGTGGTTTTATCTGGAGGAGGTTTGAAGTGAGGGAGAAGGTGGTGCCAAAAGACTCCTTTGCCTTTGTATTATTATTCACATTATTTTAATTTTTTAATTTTTTTTTTTTAGAGATGAAGACAGAGAGAAAGAGAAAGAGAGAAAGTAGGGGAGGGGCAGAGAGAGAGGGAGACACAGAATCCGAAGCAGGCTCCAGGCTCTGAGCTGTTAGCACAGAGCTCAATGTGGGGCTCGAACTCCTGTACCGCGAGATCATGACCTGAGCCAAAGTCTGATGCCCAACTGACTGAGCCACCCAGGTGCCCCTATTCACGTTTTTAAGAAGGAGAATGGATTTGTGTTTTGTGGAATTAAAGTTTAGAAACAAAAAATGACAACCAAAAAAACCTCATTATGTGTTACCTTAGGAGAAAATCCAAAGCTTTAACCTCCCGTGAGGCCCTCTGAAATCTGTGCTCCCTGGTCTGTCCAGACACATCTCTGGTCCCTGACCCCTTGTGCACTGGGCTCCAGCCACCCAAGCTTCTCTGTCAGTCCCTCAAATGGGCCAAGTTTCTTCCCACCCCAGGACCTTCATATATGTTGTTTGCTCTGTTTGGGAGGCTTGCCCCCATCTCCATTCCTGTTCTCAACTCCACATCCTACACCCATTTGTCTGGCCAAGCCCTGGTCATCCTGGAGGAGCCGCTGATCTTCCTTCCCAGTCTTTCTTTGAGCACCCTTAGGCCTGATCAGTCTTCCTCTTCGCCTGCATTGTGTCCTTTGTTTTTCCTTCATGACCTTTCTCACAGTTGTCATTAAATATAAGAATGTGTGTTTGATGTCTGTCTCTCTCTAGACAGGGACATTGTTTACTCTTGTACAGGCAGCTCCCACCTCAAAGCATGGCACATGGTCGGCATTCAGTAAGTCTTTGAATAAATGAATGATGTTTTCTGTCTTGTCTGCTTCAAGGGATGCGGTGATTATGTGAAAAGTTTTAAAGGATGGTATAAAGGAGTTCACAAATGGATAGAAAGAGCATTATCATCCTGCCTAAATAATTATATAAACTTCAGTAAACTTCATAATTTTATTTCTTGCTGTATACAACTGTCCTATGTTTTGTCTCTTGGCAAATTGGCAAAGTTTTGGCATTAGATACTTTTAAAGTTATTATTGTTACTAATGATGATACTGTGGTTAATGCCTATTGCTTTTTATCCTAAAGACATTTTATTTCACTCTATCTAGTGTTTAGTTTATACATAAAAATCAAGTTTGGGCATCCTCTTCTTGCAAAGATTCCAAACTGGCTTATTTTTATAACATAGACATGAGCTGGTCCTTCTGTTTCTTATTTCTTGCATTGTTCTTGGGGAGCCACCCTTTTTATTTATAATAATCAGATGACCCTGAAGCAGTTCTGTCGTGTACTAGCGTGTGCTAGCCGTGTAAGCATGTAATATTCCTCAACAGGCAGATGAAGCATATTCTATTGGCCCCGCTCCCTCCCAGCAGAGCTACCTTTCTATGGAGAAAATCATTCAAGTGGCCAAGATCTCTGCTGCTCAGGTAATAAGATCATGCCGGTCTGGCTTAGACTGGCGGGATGGATGGGGGCAAAGGTGGGGCTGATAAACACTGCATCCGGTTCACTTCTTTTTTTTTTTTTTTTCCCTAAAGTTTATTTATTTTATTTTGAGAGAGAGAGCGTGAGCGAGAGAGGGGCAGGGAGGGGGGCGTGGAGAGAATCCCAAGCAGGCTCCACAGCTGTCAGCACAAAGCCCCATGCAGGGCTCAAACTCACCAACAGTGAGATCATGACCTGAGCTGAAATCAAGAGTCGGACGCTTAACCAACTGAGCCACCCAGGCACCCCAGTGTTCTGTTCTTTAGAATCAGTTCCTAGACTGAATAACTTAGGCATTAATTTATACACGCAGGTACTTAAAATATGTTTGTTTCTAAACTTTTTAGTTATCTCTTGGAGTAAAAAACCCCTAGGAATGTACAGAGATGATACTAATACATGGACTTTATATATTTCCTTAGGAATGCAAGCACTATAACAGAAATAGCACTTCATATGTTTATCACGTGTTTGAACATATATGACACAGTATTATTACCTCCATTTTACAAATGTAAAATCTAATGCACAGAAGGTTACATGATATCCAAAATCATCTAATCTCACTAATCAGAGCATTTTCCATGGCATTGTTTGGGAACACTGTAGAAATGCAGACTCTTAGGCCTCACCCCAAGCCACTGTAGTTTATATTTTTATGCATACTTTGCATTTTTATTAAGCTCCCCAGGTGCTTTGAAAGCAAAATTTATCATTGAATAAGACAGGATTAAACAAGAGTCTCCTGACTTCTAGCCCTATATCAGACGAGGCTGAGCAGTAGAACTTCGTTGCCCTGCATTTTGAGAAAAGGGAAGGTAGTATTTACTCAGAAATTTCAGGCTTCAGACACCTGGGTGGCTTACTCGGTTAAGCATCCAACTCTTAATCTCAGCTCAGGTCTTGATCTCGGGGTCGTGAGTTCAAGCCCCACATTGGGCACCACACTGGGTGTGGAGCCTATTAAAAAAATAATAAATGAGGGGTGCCGGGGTGACTCAGTTGGCTAGGCATCCAACTCTTCATTTTGGCTCAGGTCATTATCTCACGGTTTGTGAGTTCAAGCCCTACATCGGGCTCTGCACTGATGGTGCAGAGCCTGCTTGGGATTCTATGTCTCCCCCTCTCTCTCTCTCTCTCTGCCCCTCTCCCATTTGCTCTCTCTCTCAAAATAAATAAACGTTAAACAAAAATAAGTGAAAAAAATAAAGAGTATGACTTGTTCTCTCCACCATGGGAAGAACATATCTCATTTCTGCTTGAAGATAGAGCCAACAGCAACAACTTTGGATCTGTACATACGTTTGAACAAGCGCAGCAGAAAGGTTACAAACTAAAAGCATGGAATAAATTATTTTGGCAGAGATTTAAGGGTAGGAGACAACAGTTTGTATCTTTACTGGTAAAGGCATGTTAGTACTATGGAATGAACGACGTTAACAGGCTTACAATCCTGTGATTCACTAGAGTGAATTGGCGGCTAAATACATACATACCTGATGGCTAGAGAAATTAGCTCCCTGGTTACAGTAGTGTTGTTGAGTCTTCCTTTCCGATATATTCAAATGCTCAAGAATTCTGTGATCTGGATATATTAAATTGTTCTTAATATAAATCAGCTAAAACTTCTTGAGGCCATTCCCATAATGTGTGGTTGGACTTTATTTTTGTAAGGAAACAGCTGCCTTTCTTTTTAGTTATAGAGAAAGAATATTTATCTAGTTCATCAGAGTTCTCTTGAATTAAGTATCTGTTCAAAAGAAAGGAGGCTAGCAACACCTCACCTTGAAAATGAAATTAAGGAAACAGTTATATTCACAATAACATTAGTAAAAATCAGTTAGCAAAATCAGTTGAAGACCTATGTATGAAAACTATAACATGTTGCTGCAAGAAAAGAAGTTCTAAATAAATGGATAGATGTATCATTGGAAGAATCAATATGTTACGACGGCAGTTCTTTCCAGATTGGTCTGTAAATTTAAGGCAGCCTTTATCAAAATCCCAGTTGGCTTTTTTTTGGTCGATATTGACAAGCTGGTCCTAAAATAGCCCAAAGGTCTAGTATATAGTTAAAAGAATCTTGAAAAGACAATACATTTGTAGACTCTCAGATTTCAGAATGCATTATAAAGCTACAGTAACCAAGACAGTATGCTATCAGAAGAGTAAATATAGTCAGTGCAGCCACATAGGAACTCCCCAAATAAACTCACGCATATATGGTCAATTCATTTTTTAACAAAGGCAGTAAAGTAATTCAGTGGAAAATATAGTCTTTTCAACAGATTGTGCTGGAACAATTGGATATTTATATGCAAAAAGATAAACCTAAAATCACCAATGAAAAGGAGTGATGTGCTGATACATGCTAAAAAATGTATGAACCTTGAAAATGTTGTGTTCAGTGAAAGAAGCCAGTCACTGAAGACTGTATGTATTATGTGATTCCATTTATATGGAATGTCCAAAATAAGCAGATCTCTAGAAACAAAGTGGATTAGTGGCTCCATAGGCCTGGACATATGTAAGGAATGGAAGATAACTGCTAACAGGCATGGAGTTTCTTTTTAGGGTAATGAAAAGTTACATTATTAGATCTTAGTAACAGACTATGGTAATGATTGCACAATTCTGAATAGTAATAAAAATCATTGGATTGGCTAAGTTTATGGCATATTAATTACATGTCAATGAAGATGTTTTAAGAATGCAGTATCACAAAAAAAATAAAATAAGAAGAATGCAGTATTACTGCATACACAATAGAAAGGCTAAAATCAAAAAGACTGATAATACCTCATGTTGACAGGGATATGGAGAAACTTAGAACCATCATACATTGCTGGTGGAAACTCAAAATAGTACAGCCACTTTAGAAAACTGGCTGTTTTTTAAGAAGTTAAGCGTATATTTACCATATTTTGACCCAACAATTGCTTGTGCTCCGGGGTATTTACCCAAGAGAAATGAAAAATATGTTCACACAGACTTACTTGTACATGAGTGTTCATAACAGCATTATTCAAAATAGTCCAAAACTGGAAAAATCCAAATGAATGATAAACAAAATGTGGGATATCCATTCAGTGCGTAAACAAATGTAAAAAGATTTATAAAAAGAAATGAACTATGATGCATACAACAAGGCTGAACCACAGAACATTAGGCTAAGTTAAAGAAGCCAGACACATAAGACTACGTACTATGTGGTTCCATTTATATGAGATTTCTTAAAAATGGCAAAATTCTAAGAGATCAAAAAGCAGGTCAGTAATTGCTTGGTTCTGGGAACAGGGATTAATCAATAATGCATAGAAGCACAGAGGAACTTTTTCAAGTGATATAAGTGTTCTAAAACTGGATTGTAGTAATAGTTGTACAGTTGTATAAATTTGTTAAATTCATCAAACTATACATGAGTGAATGCTGTGTATTGTAAAACGTGCCTAAAAACAAAAGCTGCTAAAAAACCAAGGAGGACTGGGAGGTAGACCTGTTTCACTTTGCCTCAAATAAATAATATTTGATATTTATATAAAATTACTAAAATTGAACTTTGGTTTAAAAGACTTCCAACTTGGGGGGCACCTGGGTGGCTTAGTCAGTTACTTAACTGACTCTTCATTTTGGCTCAGGTCATGATCTCATGGTTCGGTTCATGAGTTCAAGCCCCGAGTCCGAGTGCACTTAAAGCATGGAGCCTGCTCAGGAGTCTCTTTCTCCCTCTCTCTCTGCCCCTCCCCTGCTCGTATGTGTGCATGTGTGTACTCTCTCTTTTTCTCTCTAAAACAATAAATATAAACATTTAAAAAAAAGACATCAAACTGACATTAAAATGTGATTGTCTAGCATTTTATTATCTAGGATTTTGTTGTTTGCTGTCACTAAGATTTGGGTTTTTCTGTTCATGTGACTTTCCCAGATATCTGAAGGGCACCCCTTTAATTTTGAAACATAACTATTCTTTGAATTTATCTGTTTTGAAGTAGTGTTGGCTGTGCTTTTTTCTTCTTACATCCTCTTGGTTATAATTATTATATATACTTATTATTTTTGAAGAACAAAAATGCCTTTGGGGCTGTTGAGGTTAGAGAAGAAGTTGCTTTATCCCTCACTGAATCATGTAAGCCTATTCTGCTTTTTGCTTTCCTCTGTATTCTCCCTTTTTGCTGTCAGTATGTTTGCTCTTAGGAATCATACTGTTCTTCGGGTACTAATTTTCCTGTTCTGTGGGCTAGAAAACCAGATAAATTTCTTAAAATTCTGAGTAAGTTTTAAGTGACTAGGTTAACATATAAGGAGGTCCTTGTTCACTAAAGTGTATGTAGACTTTAATATATGACTTTTTGTTTGCTTCTTAGCTTTTTTTCTGGAAAGGTGACATTGGCAGATAGTGACCTGAAGATAAACAAGGTATTATTGTGCTAGTGTGTTCCTTTCAGCTTTTGGGTACCATGGTTTCAATTCCAGGCCAGCTTTGTATGGAGACAGAGTGAACAACACCCTCCCCCCCCCCCCCCCCCCCCGCCCTTTACTCCTGCTTGCAAATATTCAATTGACATTCTATCCTAATAGCAGTATAATTAAAATACCGATTTGGGGAGCACCTGGGGTGGCTTAGTCGGTTAAGCATCCGACTCTTGATTTTGGCTTGGGTCATGATCTTGTGTTTCATGGGTTCAAGCCCCACGAATTGACAGTGCAGAGCCTGCTTGGGATTCTCTGTCTGCCCCTCCCCTGCTCGTGCTCACACTCTCTCAAAATAAACAAATTTTTAAAAGCATGTAAAAAATAAAATACAGATTCTTCTATATGATCCAACAATTTCACTTAAATACCTAAAAGAATTTAAAGCAGCGACTCAAACAGGTACTTGTACACTAATGTTCATAGCAGTGTTAGTCACAAAAGCAAAAGGTGGAAACAATCCACACGTCCATCAAAAGATAACTGTGTAAAAAAAACTGTGGAATATGCAGTAATATTATCCAGCCATGAAAAGGAATGGAATTCTGACACATGCAACAACATGGAAGAACTTGAAAACATAATGCTAAATGAAATAAGCTGTACACAAAAAGAAATATTGTACAATTCCATTTATATTAGGTGCCTCGATTGGGTATTCACAGAGACAGAAAGTAAAATAGAGGTAATCAGGGACTGTGGAATTAATATTTAATGGGTACAGAGTCTCCGTTTGGGTGATGGCAACATTCTGGAAATGGATAGTGGTGACGGTTGCACGGCATTATGAATGTCCATTAATGCCAATGAACTGTACGCTTAAAAGTGGTTAAAATGGTAAATTTTATGTTGTGTATATATTACCACAGTAAAAAGAAGTATAGATTTTTCTGGTTCAGGTAAGTCTTCAGAACTTTAGTATGAACGTTTCAGATATGTCTTTGGAAACAGATCTTGATAGTACCCATAGTGTACCTATCACCAGTGTAGGGAGAGGCTTCCTCAGAAATATGACGTCACCTGCATCACAGTGCTAAGTTTGTCCTTCCATTCTCACTTCTAGGCTATCCATCCAGGATATGGTTTTCTTTCAGAAAACATGGAATTTGCCGAACTCTGCAAACAAGAAGGAATTATTTTTATAGGTCCTCCTTCATCTGCAATTAGAGACATGGGTATAAAGAGGTATGAGTTTATATCTTTTAAATATAACCATAGGAAGGTCAATTGAAATGGTCTATCTATAATAGATATGGTAATCCATGGTTGTTGTTATAGGCTTATGTGGTTTATCTGCCACTCCAGTGAGTTACAGAAGTGTTCAATTCATTAGCGTTTCTAATCAATATCTGGATTAGTTTGGGGAATTTTTTTTTTAAATATATTGTCAAATTGGTTTCCCTACAACACCCAGTGTTCATCCCAACGAGTGCCCTCCTCCATGCCCATCACCCACTTTCCCCTCTCCCCCAAGTTTGGGGAATTAAAAACAAGGTGGGATGAACTATCACATAAAAAACTGGATTCCTAGTTATCACAAGAAAACTAATATTTTAATATTTGTGTTAATATTTGTTGTCTCAGACTGCAGTCTTTTTTTTTTTTTTTTTAACCTCTGGGATATTTATTTAAAAAGTTCCCTTGTATTTTGTAGATTGGGCTGTTTTGTTCTTCTCTTGTATGAAATAATTCGCAGAATTGAGGCACCTCCTCTTTTTTATTCGAAAGCACATCCAAATCCATAATGGCTGCTGCGGGAGTGCCTGTTGTGGAGGGATATCATGGAGAGGACCAGTCGGATCGGTGTCTGAGGGAGCATGCGGGGAGAATAGGTTATCCTGTCATGATTAAAGCCGTCCGTGGTGGAGGAGGAAAAGTAAGATTGTGCGTGCTCATGTTTTTCATTTCAGGATAGTCTTCTCTGTTTTATTTAGTTTGCGGTCTTAACTATCTTGCCCTCTTAGGGAATGAGGATCGTTAGATCTGAAGAAGAATTTCAAGAGCAGTTAGAATCAGCACGGAGAGAAGCTAAGAAGTCTTTCAATGATGATGCTATGCTGATTGAGAAGTTTGTGGACACGCCAAGGTGGGTTTGGCTTTTTTTCTGAGTCAGATTTTTAAAATTAAACTTTAAAAGAAATGTAGGCAAACTATATGAAATGTAAAGTTCTAGTAGTACATAATAAGTACATTAAATTCCCCAATCCCACCCCCTGATGTAACCACTTAGTGTAGTATGGTATGCATCCCTCCAGGTATTTTCTAAGTGAATAGAAATACACATACGTATACTCACAGAGTACAAACTACATACAGAAGTGCAGTGAGTAGAATCTTACATAGTATTACATGCTAATATTACATCATAGCCATCTTTCTGTCAGTAAATATGGGTCTACCTTATTCTTTTTATTAGGCTTAATAGTTCCATGATATTGATGTACCATTAATTTATTCAGTCAATTTCTTATTGATGGAACTTAGGGTTTTTTTCAAAATAAAAAAAAGCGGGGGGCACCTGGGTGACTCACTCGGTTAAGTGTCCAACTTCGGCTCAGGTCATGATCTCATGGTTTGTGAGTTCGAGTCCCGCGTAGGGTTCTTTGCTGACAGCTCAGAGCCTGGAGCCTGCTTTGGATTCTGTGTCTCCCTCTCTCTGCTTCTCTCTCTGTCTCTCTCTCTCTCTCAAAATTAAACATTAAAATTTTTTTTAACAATTCTTATAAAAAATTAAGTTTTATCTTACAGAACTCTATAAGCATCCATTGAGATTTTCAGAGATACCTAAATTGAATTGTAAGTGATATGTTAACAAGTAATAATACTAACACCTCACCCTTATATTTCACTTACCATAATCTTACCGTCCTAATTCTGATCTAATTCCTGCAACAATCCTGTGGGTAGGCCTATTCCTATTTTGCAGGTGAGGACACTGAGGAACAGAGTGGTCATATGACTTGCTTGAGGTCTCCCAGTTGGGAAGTGGTGAGGCTGGGATTTGAATTCAGAATTCACACTCTAAGACACTGCACTAAACTGCTTCTCTAGGTACTGCTATAACAAATGCCACGTGAATTTCTAATTTTTTTTGTTTTCTGGGATTTTACTTTCACATGTATTGCTTAAAATAAGATACTGACTATAAAAGCTTCTCGTTTCATAGATTTTGTGGTAATTATATATATGTATATAAAACCTGTTGGTTAAGTGACTCTATAAAAAATAATTCACTTGGGAACTATGTGAAAGGAGAGGGATTTACCTTGAAGGTAATATACCCTGAAGCTTCAGGCCCTTCCCTTGTCTGAGCCTCTTCTAAGATCTTATACCTAATTTTGTATTCTTCTTAAAGATGGCCCCCAAATTGTTTTTGTTTCAAGTGCTACAAAACTTCGAATTGACCCTGAGCATGGCATGCTAAGCTAAATTCATTTAGAGTTTGATGGTAAAAACAAAAGTGAATTTTAAAATAGGCCAGTTGATTAGGAGAGTGCGTCATATTTCCACCTTAGTGGAAAGTGAGGCAAAACTGGAGGAAATTCCAGGGTCAACTGAGGGCTCCCTTTCACAATACATTTCAAAGGAGAATAGGCTGACTATCCAAATTGGCATGCTCTTGAGTTAGAATTGCCATGGAGCCATCAGCTAGCTATTCCAGTGACCATAACTCAATAACATTTTTCCAAGATGTAAATTCTTTGCATGTGAAATGTTAGCTGTATATTACCTCACATTGTAATTTGTTTTCCCAATAGCTTGGAAGCTCTTGGGAATCAACGACGTGGTAGTATGTTCCTTTTTGTTTTCCCCTATATATCACCTGGCATGCTACTTTCTTCATGACAGGCATCAATAATAATATTTTTTTATAATATAGAAGTAATATAAATATTACTATATTTATACTTATTATATTATTATATATATTATTATAAACAAATATAAATTTCCACATTATAAACATGGAAAATACAGATGATAGAAAACAAAGTCACTCATAATCTCATTCTCCTAATATGAGTAATAGTATTTCTGTATATATTTATTCTGAATTTTCTAGTAATATTTTAATGTCATGGTAATTATACTATTTTACTATATAACAATTAATTATAGTAATTGATTAATTACTAAATAATTAGCTGTTGAGTTAATGGAGTGCTGGAAGATTGTCAAGGTGGTGCTTATAACTGAGGAAAGTAGATATCAAGATGTTTTATAAATCTGCTCAGAACTGTTGAGCTTATCTGAAAGGCTGGGATAGAAAACAATCTTCAAAGTGTACTATTATGGAAGATAAAAAAGAAATCAGGTTCCTTTCTCATTTTATATTCAATATATATTCTAGATGGGTTAAAAATGTAGCTAGGAAAATAAAAACTATAGAACTCTTAAAAAATACCAAGGCGTTCTTGGTTGACTCCAGCTGTCTCTGTCTATGTAGCCAGATCCCAGCAGTGGCTGAATTGGAACAGCTGAGATTTGGTGCACCTCCTGGTTCTTACACACTGTGCTGCAGGATCTCTATGTTAGATAAAGCAGCACAGCAAAGGATTAGTTAGAAAAAGGAAAATAACAAAAGCGATCCGAAGACTACAGAAATCATAACAGAACACAGATCCTCAATTAGTTTCTCTTATAAGCAGCGAAAGGAATAAGTATTTCCAACTTCTGAGAACTTGGAAAAAAAGCTGCGTTGTGCTGCTGGTGTGTGTTTCTTTCAAAACCTGGAGTCCTTGCTACAGTGCCTCTTTCCCGGAAGCAGCTAAAAGAAAAGGGAGTGTCAATAGAAGTAAAATTTTACAGTTGGAATTTGAAAAGCAAACCATTCGATTCCAACACGTAAAGAGTTTGGAGGTTGTCACCCGCATCCGAAAAGCAAGTAAAAATCTGAACAAAATAAGAGTCGGTGAATTTTAGACGCATCAGAGAGCTGGGGCCGCAGGGCAGACCACCACCCTGAAATCTGGATGGCGCATGAATACAGCGAATCACAGCCAAGGTCCGCTTGCCCAGAGCAGAAGCCACTGCACCCATAAACTGATAGGAACACTTCTGTGGGGATTTTGGTAACTTACTGGAGTCTGGGTGTTGACTAGCTTGATAGTGAGAAACTCCTCAAGGTCCAGTGTTAGGGGAACCCCGAATTTTCATGAGTTTTCCCTTCAAGAACACCACCAGGTTCTCACAGTGAGAATCCAGGAAAAATTCCCTCCTGCTTGGGGACAGAGAGAGGAGAATTGTAACCATTTGAAATAGGCCCAGAGTGATCTGTTGTCCCTAACAAAGGCCAGCTCTGCAGGGGAAATTTTACCAGCACCTTTTCTGTCCTGTGAGAAGGGCAGTTAGCCAACTCTCACCCCTTTCCAGCTCTCCTATTTTATGTAAAGAAAGAAAAAAATGCTAAGAAACACTTCTCAGGGGCTCCTGACTGGCTCAGTAAGTGAAGCGTGGGACTCTTGATCTTGGGGTCGTGAGTTCAGGTTTCATGTTGGGTGTACAGATTACTCTAAAGATAGATAGATAGATAGATAGATAGATAGATAGATAGATAGATACAAAGAAAAAGAAAGAAAGAAGGAAAGAAAGAAAAAAAGAGGATGGTGTGTTCATGAGCATAGACGCCTGTAGTATACAAGGATACAGGCCCACTAAAAGACTGAGATTAAGATAGATAGATAGATAGATAGATAGATAGATAGATATAAAATAAAATCCTGAGATTTAATCATTAGATTACAGAATGTTTTCTCTCCCCTGCGCCCTTCTACCATGTCACCAGGGCCCCAGTATAATAATGGGGTAAGAACTGCAAGGCACAGGCTCTATTTAAGAAGAGTTCATAGTCAAAGACAACAGGAGAAACAAAACAAAACAAGGACCCTAGAGGATACAAGCCTTTGGTACCTACAGCTACTGCAGACATTAAACCCAGTCTCCTAGCTAGGTTAACATTAAACCTTACATTAAAAGTCTGTTTGCTTTATTTATCATTATGTGATACCTCATGTATGGCTTTTAACAAAAAAAAAATTACAAGGCATGCTAAAAGGCAAGAAAAAGCACGGTGCAAGGAGACAAAGCAAACACCAGAACCACAAATTCTGGAATTATCAGATATAGAGGTTAAAGTAACTGATTAATATGTTAAGGGCTCTAATGGACTGAGCAGACCACATGCAAGAACATTTGGGAACTGTAAGCAGAGAGACAGACATTCTAAGAGAAAAGTCAAAAGAAAATGCTAGGAATCAAAAACACTGGAACAGAAATAAGAATGCATTTGATGGACTCCTTAGTAGACCGGACACAGCTGAGGAAAGAATCAGCGACCTTGAACATATGTCAGTGGAAACTTCCCAAATAGAAATGCAAAGAGAAATAAGAATGAAAACAAACAGAACATAATGTCTAATGACTGTGGGACAATTTTAAAAGAAGTAAAGTGTATTATTTGAACACTACAAGGGGAAGAAAGAAACCAAGAGAAATATTTGCAGTGATAATGACCAGAAATGTTCCAAAATTACCAAATTTTCTAATGTCCCAAAAACCAAACCATAGCACCAGGAAGCTCAGAGGACACCAAGCAGGATAAATATCAAAACATTTTTGAATACTATTCAGACTGCAGGAAACCAAAGACAAATAGAAAATCTTGGAAAAAAACACAAGGGGTAAGAACCCCTTACCTATAGAGAAACAAGGATAAGTATACCAGGCTTAAGCAAGAATAAGGTGGAGTGAAATATTTATAAAGGGTTGAAAGAAAAAAAAAACCCCTAATATAGAATTCTGTGTCCAGTGAAACTGTCCTTCAAACATGAGGGAAAGAGAGAGACTTCCTCAGACAAACAAAACTTGACTTGTAAGAAATGATAAGAGAAGTTCTTCAGAGAGAAGGAAAATGATACAGATCAGAAATTTGGATCTCCATAAAGAAAGGAAGAGCGTTAGAGAAGGAATGAGTGAAGGTCAAATAAAATCCTTATTTTTCTTTTCCTAATTGATCTCACAGACAACAGTTTGTCCAGAGCAGTAATAGCAAGAGATTGTTTGGTGATGATAACTTAAAGGTAAATGAAAGGGGGAGGAAAACTCAAGAAGGCAGATCCAAAAACAAGAAATCACCTCCTATTATTTTGTCAAGAGAATGTGTTGGACAGTTTGGAAAATTTTAAATCGAACATTCGGTAGAAATGGTATATCAAGAAACTAAATTCTTCTAAGTGGTTTAATGAAGTGGCTTCATGTGGTGAACAAAAAGGAACAGAAATGAGCTATTGTGCTAAAACAGTACATTTACGAGAACTTTCCTGTTTTTTTTTTTTCTTTTTGACAATTTTTATTTTTAAAAACAGGAAAAGCACTTGCTGATCACTCATTTCTACATCATGGTGGTGAATATTTGAGGTGAACTACAGAGTGAACATATCAAAATAAAGCTACTGAGAAGAGTGCTTTCATGTTCACCAAATGGTCTGTTTGTGCTTATTTTCCATAGTGTTATGTACATCTACTCTTTTTTTTAAGTTTATTTATTGAGAGAGAGAGAATGAGCAGGGGTTGGGGGCAGAGAGAGAACAGGAGAGACAGAATCCTAAGCAGGCTCCGCACTGTCAGCGTGTGACATGGGGCTTGATCTCACAACCATGAGATCATGACCTGGGCCAAAATCAAAGTATGCTTAACTGACTGAGCCACCCAGGCGCCCCTGCATTTACTCTTAATATGATTTCTCAAAATTTTACTATGTTAGACTCCACTTTAAAGTGCCTTTTTTGTTTTTATGATATAATGGTCTTTTTTTTTAATTAATCATCTATATTACTTTATTTCTTAACCTTTTTACGGATGAGCCATTGTAATTTTTAGTCTGCCTTAGTTTATAAAGTCTGACCATAAGAGTTGATTTTTAAAAATCCCCTGATTGGGGTGCCTGGGTGGCTCAGTCTGTTAAGCATCTGACTTCGGCTCACGTCATGATCTTGTGGTCCAAGAGTTTGAGCCCCGTGTCAGGCTCTGTGCTGACAGCTCAGAGGCTGGAGCCTGCTTCAGATTCTGTGTCTCCCTCTCTCTCTGCCCCTCCCTTGCTCACACTCTCTGTCTCAAAAATAAATAAACATTAAAAAAAAAATTTTAAAAGAAACAAAAAATAAAAATTCCCTGATCATAAAAACGTTTTCATTGGCTTTTTGAAAGTGAGTATGAAATGTGTCTATAATTTGTAATTTTGAGGTAGGATTTATCAGTGTTTTCCTAGACAGTTTGTACTTGTGATTTGCCCCTACTCTGAGGTCATAAATATAGTCTCCTATGTTTTCTGTCTCATTTCCTAATCACTTCATATACATAAATTTTTTTCTAGAATGTTTATTCTACAAATGGAAACTTTTTCATTGTGTTTTTTAAATAGGCACGTAGAAGTCCAGGTGTTTGGTGACTACCATGGCAATGCTGTATACTTGTTTGAAAGAGATTGTAGTATACAGAGGAGACATCAGAAGATCATTGAGGAAGCCCCAGGGGTAAGGACCTTGTAAAGACAGCTTCTCTGTAACATAAACCTCAATCGCTCTGATTTTCACATCAGAAATCTGTGAAGTTAGTGTCTGAATAACTGCTTCCCAGTGGTAATATAATGGTAAGGCCCCACTGCAGCATTGAGGATGAGGAGGGAGTTGATATTCTTGGGCTACCATAGAGAGGGCGCACAACAGGGCCGTGATTCTTCTGGATGGTATCTAGGAAAATCTACTCTGATTCAAGTACAGACTGTGCCTGACTTAGAAAAAATTCAACTTAGAATTTTTTTACTTTACACTGGTGCAAAAGTGATACATACTTAGTAGACATCATACTTCAAATTTTGAATTTTCATCTTTTCCTGGGCTAGTGATAATGTGGTGTGATGCTGTCTTGTGATGCTCGACAGTGGCTGCAAACCACGGCTCCCAGTTAGCCACACTGTCATGAGGGTAAAGGACTAATAAATATACTTAAAATTATTCTTATCCGTGCTAGTTCTTACACTCAGTACTCAGTATTCAACAAATAACATGAGATACTCTACCCTTTATTCTAGAGTAATTTTTACTTCAGATGATTCTGCCCGGCTGTAAGCTAATGTGAGCGTTCTGAGCATATTTAAGGTAGACTAGGTTAAGTTATGATGTTTGGTAGGTTACGTGTATTAAATGCATTTTCAACTTCTGATATTTTTAACTTATGATGGGTTTATCCAACATAACCGTACTATAAATTGAGCAAGATCTGTGTCTGACTTACAGTGAGCAACTGCATAATGTTTCCATGTAGATTTTAAATTATATTTAATGGGAACGTTTGAGGAATGGATTGGCCTGGTTCATTGAATGTATTTTTTATGAAGAAGATTCTTTATCTTAACTGCTATTTCAGATGTTCCTAAAATATATTAGTCCTCTAATATATGCCTTAGAGGTTTCTTATAGAGGAGAGAGATTTGCTCCTATTTGGCAACTTTTGCCCCCTTGGAATTAATTGTTTACATTTCTTTGACCCTGCCTCTTGATTGATTTGTTACCTCTTCTTCGATTTGCATTTCTTTTGAGCCTGCTATTGTCCAGAGGCTTCTCTCTTGCCCAAGGTTTTATACATGTTTCTTTTTCAGTAGGTACTTCTAGAAGGTCAGGATCTGAGGTTTCTGTTTAATCAGTTTGTTTAAACAGTCTCACACTGTTTTCAAATTTTAATTTTTGTTGTAGAGTACATTGTATGGTTTGAGGTAAATGTCAATAATAATTTCAGTAAAGCTTTTTTTTTCAAACGATAATAGCTTAAATATATGTCTATTTTAAAATGTTGAAACCTTTGCCTACTTTTTAACCTACAGTTCTTTTTGTGAACCTGTCTTATTAACTTGGAATATCAAGGTTTACCATTATTCTAAGATAATTGTTGGGCACGTGGCCCAGATTGCTCTGTCATCTTTAAACAAAATAGAGATCACTCAGAGTTTTCATATTGGTGCATGTAATTTGAAGCAGGAATATAGTCCTGAAAGTAATGTAGATAAGGAGATAAGTAAGTCATTATGCTGAATAATATCTGCAGTTCATAGAAATTACTCACAGAACCATTAAAGTCTGGTATAGGGACAGCTGACTATGTTATGGGATGTATTTCTTGATGAAATGTATAACATTAGCTATTTATCCTCATTATGGCTTCAATGTTTGATACCTAGAAACACAATATTGGATCTTAATGGAAATTTCTAGTAGGGCAAAGTACTAATCAAAATTTATTTTAAATATTTTTTTCACAGCCTGGTATTAACTCTGATATAAGAAAAAAGCTTGGAGAAGCTGCAGTCAGAGCTGCTAAAGCTGTAAATTATGTTGGAGCAGGTATGCTAAGATTTACTTTGAATAGAGGAGAAGCAACATTTATGTTCAGAAGGCAAAAGAAACATATAACTTTAAATCATTGGCTTTCAAACTTTTACAAATTATATCCACATTAAGAAATACGTTTTGGGGCTCCTGGGTGGCTCAGTCGGTTAAGCGTCTGACTTCAGCTCAGGTCATGATATCACTGTTGGCGGGTTCAAGCCCTACATCAGGCTGTGTGCTGACAGCTCAGAGCCTGGAGCCTGCTTCAGATTCTGTGTCCCCCTCTCTCACTGCCCCTCCCTCACTCTCACTCTGTCTCTCTTTGTCTCTTGAAAATAAATAAATGTTAAAAAAAGAAAAAGAAATACAGTTTACATTGAGACCCAGTATATACACATAAGTATTTATGTTTATATACATGTATATTTGAAAAAAAATTCACTAAACAGTACTTAACCCTAATTATGTGTAATGCTATTTGATATTTTCTATCCTATTTTAAAATAAAATCACTAAAATGATTTCTTTTGCATTTTTTAAAATTAGTAAATAATTTTTTTAGAGCAGTTTTAGTTTCACGGGAAACTTGAGTGAAAAGTACAGAGTTCCCATACCCCCATGCCCACACTTGCACGGCCTCCCCAACTATCAACATCCCAGTGATTCATTTGTTACAATGAATAAACCTATAATGACATGTCATTATCATCTAGAATCCATAGTTTACATTAGGGTTCACTCTTGATGATATACATTCTATGATATTGTTATACATTCTACATTTGGAAAAATGTAGAATGACATGTATCCACCATCGTAGTATCATAGAGTACTTTCAATGCCTCTGGTATCCTCTGTGCTCTGCTTTTTATCCCTCCCTGTCTTTAACTCCTGACAACCTCTGATCTTTCTATTGCCTCCATAGTTCTGCCTTTTCCAGAATATCATATAGATGAAACCATACAGTTTATAGCCTTCTAAGATTGGCTTTTTTTCACTTAGTAATAGGCATTTAAGTTTCCTCCGTATCTTTTCATGACTTGGTCATTTCTGTTTAGTGTTGAATCATATCCCATTGTCTGGATATACCACAATTTATCCTGTCACCTACTGAAAGACATCTTGGGTGTTTCTAAGTTTGGCAGTAATAAATAAAACAGTTATAGGGGCACCTGGGTGGCTCAGTCGGTTGAGCGTCCGACTTCAGCTCAGGTCATGATCTTGCGGTTTGTGAGTTCAAGCCCCGTGTGGGGCTATGTGCTGCCAGCTCAGAGCTTGGAGCCTCCTTTGGATTCTGTGTCTCCTTCTCTCTCTGCCCCTCCCATGCTCATGCTCTGTCTCTCCCTGTCTCTCAATAATAAATAAACATTAAAAAAAAAAAATTAAAAAAAAAAAAACAGTTATAAAAATCTGTGTGCAGAGTTTTGTGTGGACAGTTTCAATTTATTTAGGTAAATACCAAACAGTTTGGTCAGTGGATCATATGGTAAGAGTATGTGTTTAGTTTTGTAAGAAGCTGCCAGACTTTCTTCCAAAGTGGCTGTACCATTTTGCATTCCCACCAGCAATGTGTGAGAGTTCCTGTTGCTCCACATCTTCACTAGCATTTGGTATTGTCAGTGTTCCATTTAATAGGTGTGTAGTGGTGTCTCATTTTAATTTGTATTTCCCTAATAACATATGATGTGGAGCATCTTTTCATATGCTTACTTGCCATCTGTGTTTCTTCTTCACTGAGGTCTGTTCAGGTGTTTTGCCCATTTTTTAAATTGGACTGTTTGTTTTATTATTGAGCTTTAAGATTTCTTTGTATATTTTGGATACCAGTCCTTTATCAGAAGTATCTTTTGCAAGTATTTTCTCTCAGTTGGTGGCTTATCTTCTCATTCTTTTGACATTATCTTTTGCAGAGCGTAAGTTTTTAATTTCAATGAAGCCTGCCTTATCAATTATTTCTTTAATGAATCATGCCTTTGCTGTTGTATCTAAAAAGACATCACTATACTCAAGGTCATCTAGGTTTTCTCCTGCTGCCTTCTAAGAATTTTATGATTTTGTGTTCTAAATTTAGGTCTGTGATCCATTTTAAGTTAATTTTTGTGAAGGGTATATAAGGTCTGTGTCTAGATTCATTTTTTTGCATGTAGCTGTACAGTTGTTCCAGCACCATTTTTGGAAAAGACTATCTTTGCTCCATTGCGTTGCCTTTGCTCTTTTTTTTTTTTTTTTTTTTAATTTTTTTAACGTTTATTTATTTTTGAGACAGAGAGACAGAGCATGAATGGGGGAGGGTCAGAGAGAGGGAGACACAGAATCTGAAACAGGCTCCAGGCTCTGAGCTGTCAGCACAGAGCCCGACGCGGGGCTCGAACTCACGGACCGCGAGATCATGACCTGAGCCGAAGTCGGCCGCTTTACCGACTGAGCCACCCAGGCGCCCCTAGTCAATTGATCTTTGACAAAAGAGCAAAGGCGGGGCGCGCCCCTAGTCAATTGATCTTTGACAAAAGAGCAAAGGCGGGGCGCCTGGGTGGGTCAGTCGGTTAGGCGGCCAACTTCGGCTCAGGTCATGATCTCGCGGTCCGTGAGTTCGAGCCCCGCGTCGGGCTCTGTGCTGACAGCTCAGAGCCTGGAGCCTGTTTCAGATTCTGTGTCTCCCTCTCTCTGACCCTCCCCCATTCATGCTCTGTCTCTCTGTCTCAAAAATAAATAAACGTTAAAAAAAAAAAAAAAAGATCAATTATTTATATAGGTTTATTTCTAGGTTATGTGTTCTGTTTCACTGATCTATTTATTTGTTCTTTCCCTAGTACTTCATTGTTTTGAATACTGTAGCTTTATAGTAAGTCTTGAACTCAGATAGTGTCAGTCCTCCAACTTTGTTATTCTCCCTCAATATTGAATTGGCTATTCTGGGTTTTTTCTCCATATAAAACACTAGAATCAATTTTTTGATATCCACAAAATAACTTCCTGGGGTTTTGATTGAGATTGTGTTGTCTCTATAGAACAAGTTGGGAGAACTGACATCTTGATGATGCTGAGTCTTCTTATCAATGAACATGGAATATTTTTCCATTTTGTTCTTTCTTGACTTCTTTCATCAGAATTTTGTAGTTTCCTCATATAGATCTAGTACATATTTTGTTAGATTTATACCTATTTCATTTTGGGAGTGCCTGTGTAAATGATACTGTGTTTTTAATTTCAAATTCTATTTGTTCTTCATATATAGGAAAACAATTGACTTTTATATATTAACCTTGTATCTTGTAACCTTGATATGATCACTTATTAGTTTGAGGCATTTTTTGGTCAGTTCTTTTGGATTTTCTACATAGATAAGCCATCTGTAATGAGACAGTTTCATCTTTTCCTTCACAATCTGTATACCCTTTATTTCCTTTTCTTGTTTTGCATTAGCTAGGACTTACAGTATGATGCTGAAAAGGAATGGTGAGAGTGGGCATCCTTGCCTTATTTCTGATCTTAGTGGGAAAGCTGGTTTCTCACCATTGAATATAATGTTAGCTGTAAGTTTTTGTAAATCTTCTTTATCAAATTGAGGAAGTTCCTCTCTATTCCTAGTTTGTCAAGAGTTTTTATTATAATTAGGTATTGGATTTCATCAAATGCTTTTCTGCATCTATTGATATAATCTTATGGTTCTTCTTTAGCTTAGTGATATGATGGATTACCTTGATTGATTTTCAAATGTTGGACCAGCCTTGCATTCCTGGGATAAATCCCACTTGGTCGTTGTACATACTTATTTTTACACATTGTTAGATTTTATTTGCTAATATTTTGTTAAGGATTACTGCATCCACATTTATAAGAGATTTGATTTGTAGTTTTTTTGTAATCTTTCTCTGGTTTTGTTATTAAGGTAATATTGTCCTCATAAAATGAGTTAGGAAGTACTCTGTCTTCTGTCTTTTGGAAGAGATCATAGAGAATTGGTATAAATTCTATCTTCAGTGCTTGGTAGAACTCATCAGTGAGCCAATCTGGGCCTATTTTGGAGGTTTTGGAGGTTATTAATGATTATTTCAACTTCCTTAGTAGGTATAGGCCTATTCAGATTGTTTCAGAGTGATTTTTTTTCCTTGTGTGACTTTTGGCAGATTGTGTCTTTGAAAGAATTGGTCTATTTCATCTAAGTTATCAAATTTATGGGCATAAAGTTGTTCATAATACACATTTAATATCCTATTAATTATTAATAGGATTATTAATTTATTATTATTAACAAGACCTATATTGATTTGCTTTCTTTCATTTCCAATATTAATAATTTGTCTCTTCTTTTTTTCTTAAATAATTTGGCTAGAGACTTGTGTATTTTATTGATCTGGTTTTATTGGTTTTCTCTATAGATTTTCTATTTTGAATTTCATATATTTCTACTCTATTATTTCTTTTCTTCTGCTTACTTTGGAATTAATTTGCTGTTCTTTTTCTAGTTTTCTATAATGGAAGCTTAATTTTGATCTTTCTTCTCTTCAAATATATGGATTCAGTGCTACAAATTTCCCTCTAAGCACCGCTTTCAATGCAGCCCACAAATTTTAAAGTTATATTTCTATTTTTATGTAGTTTTAATATTTTTAAATTTCACTTGGGATTTCTTCTTGACCCATGTGGTACTTTGTAATATGTTATTTAATCTGCAAGTATTTAAGAATTTTTTTCCAGCTGTCTTTCTATTACTGATTTCTAGTTCAATTGATTTCTAGTTTAATTGTGGTCTTGACAGCAAACATTGTATGATACCTTTTCTTTTAAATTTGTTAAGGTCTTTTCTATGGCCCTGAATGTGGTCTGTCTTGGTGAATGTTCCATGTGAGTTTGAGAATGTGTAATCTGCTCTTGTTGGATAAAGTAGTCTATAGACGTCAATTGTATCTAGTTGATTGGTGGTACTATTAAGTTCAACTATGTCCTTCTCTGCCTGCTAGATTGTCCATTTCTGATAGAGGACTGTTAAAATCTCCAACTGTATCGGTAGACTCATCTGTTTGCAGTTCTCAGTTTTTTTGACACTCTGTTCTTAGGTGCATACACGTTAAGGCTGTTTCTTTTTGGAGTATTGACCCTGTGTCACTTTCCTTCTCTCTAAAGAACTTCTTTTAACATTTCTTGCAAGGTAGATCCACTGCCAATAAATTCTCCCAATTTTTGTTTATTTGGAACAATCTTTATTTCTCCACAAGAAATAACTGTAACTCCACAAGATACAGAATACTAGGTTGATGATTTTTTTCACTCAACACTTTGAATAACTCACTTCACTGTTCTTGCTTGCCTGGTTTCTGAAGTCATATGTAATTCTTACCCTTTCTTCTTTATAGGTAAGGTGTCCCCCCTCCCGCCCCCAGCTTCTTTCAGGATTCATTCATTCATTCGTTCATTCATTTTTATTTTCTGTACTTTGAAAATGATATGCCTAGGTGTAGGGGGTTTTTGACATTTATCCTGCTTGGTGTTCTCTGACCTTCCAGGCATGTGATTCAGTGTCTTGACATTAATGGGGAAATTATCAGTCATTATTGCTACAAATACTGTTTCTGGTCTTTTCTTTTTTGTTTTTCTGGTATTCCCGTTATGCATACGTTACACCTTTTCTAGTTGCCCACAGTTCTTGGATATTCTGTTTGGGTTTTTTTTTCGTCTGTTTGTTTTTCAGTCTTTTTTGTCTTTGCTTTTAGTTTTGGAAGTTTCTGTTGTCATATCCTCAAGCTCAGAAATTCTTTCCTTGGCTGTGTCCAGTCTACCGATGAGCCCATCAGAGGCATTCTTCATTTCTATTACAGTGTTTTGATTTCTAGCATTTCTTTTCAATTCTTTCTTTGAATTTCCATGCTTCTGCTTATGTTATCCATGTGTTCTTGCAAGTGTCCACTTTTTCCATTAAAGCTCTTAGTGTATTAATCAGCATGTTTTTAAGTTCTTGGTCTGATTATTCCAACATTTCTGTCATTTCTGAGTCTTGTTCTGATGCTTTTTCAATCTCTTTAAACTGTGTTTTTTTGCCTCTTAGTATGCCTTGTGATTTTTCTTGATAGCCAGACCTGATGTATCAGGTAAAAAGAACTGCAGAAAAGAGGGCATTAGTCATATGGTGGTTAGGTGTGGGGAAGGGGAAGTGTTCTGTAGTCTTGTGATTAGGTCTGAGTGTTTTGGTGAACTTCATCAGTGCTTCTCAGTGTGTTTTTTGTGTACTTGTTTTGATTTACTCACTTCTGTGGGACAAGATGGCTGGAACTGTGTATTTCCCTCCCTCCAGTTACGTTAATTAGGCTCTGATGACACTGCCATAGTTTAGGGTCTAGTAACATAATTTCTCTTACGGACGAATCTTGTCCAGGACAGAATTCCAGTGTACTTCAGACGGTTCCTTTTCCCCTTCCACTGCTAGAAGCTCAAGGGAGTTTTTCTCTAGTATTCACTGTGAGGACCTGGTAGAACTCCTGCAGGTAAAACTCACAGAAGTTTGGCGGGGCCAGGGGTCGGGGGGGGGACTGTCCTTGGAGTTTGTAACCCTCAGAGTTGTCCACACTGAGTGTCCAGCAAATCGTCAATCACAGTCCAGTTTTTCCTCCTCTGGTACTTGTTCCTGCAGAAGTTTTGTTTGTGGGTTTCTGCTTCAGTAAGTTGAGAATCTCTGTATTTGCCTGTCTTTCTCTGTAGGTTGAGGGGCAGTGGTTTGCCCTGTGATCTCACGTCTCTGATGGATCTGAGACACATTGTTGATTTTTCAGTTTATTTGGCTTTTTACTTTTGTCGGGTTAGAATGGTGACTTCTCAGCTTCTTCTGGGCCAGAAACTGGAAGACTTCGCTAAATCTTTGCAAGCCACTAATCAGTTATGACCCACAATTTGAAAAAGTCTTAAATTATATGGAACTAACTTTCAGCTAAGTGAAAAAAACTCAAACACAAAACACTACACACTATACGATTTCATTTATATGACATTCTAGAAAAGAACTATGATAGAAAACAGGCCAGTGATTGCTTGGAGCCAACATCCTGGGGAAGGGACTGACTGCAAAGGGGAACAAGGGAACATTTTGGATGATGGAAATGTTTTGCATTTTCATGGTGGTGGTAGATATATGACAGTATTCAAGTGCTGAAACCCAGCATACTGTCCTACACTTTAAAAAGTTAAATTTTATTATATGAAATTATGCCTTAATAAAGTTGGGGAAGATATAGCTTTAGTTGCTAAATAATCTTCCAGTGCATCACCAGCGAAAGGACTTTTTTTTTTTTTTAATTTTTTTTTTAATGTTAATTTATTCTTGAGGGAGAGACAGAGTGTGAACGGGGCAGAGAGAGGGTGAGATACAGAGTTCAAAGCAGGCTCCAGGCTTCAGGCTCCAAGCTGTCAGCATAGAGCCCCATGTGGGGCTTGAACCTACCACCAGCTGTGAGATCATGACCTAAGCTGAAGTCAGACACTTAACTGACTGAGCCACCCACCCAGGCGCCCCCCAGCAAAAGGAGTTTTTTTTTTTTTTTTTTTAACGTTTATTTATTTTTGAGAGAGAGAGACAGAGTACTAGCAGGGAAAGGGTAGAGAGAGAGACACACACACAGAATCCAAAGCAGGCTCCGGGCTCTGAGCTGTCAGCACAGAGCCCGATGTGGGGCTTGAACTCACGGATGGCCGCTGGCAGGATCATGACCTGAGCCAAAGTTGGCCGCTTAACCAACTGAGCCACCCAGGCGCCCCAGCAAAAGGACTCTTAAAGGAAACCTCCAAAGCTTACAGTCTGGTGGAAATAATGTTATATTTTTTCTACTGGGGGAGAGTGAGATGGGATGTTTCAGTGTGAAGTTCCAGGGGTCTTGGTGCACCGAAGCCATAACACATGGTCCAACCATGTTCTCATTACTGCGACAGTTGAGACTATTCATAGCTTGAGCTACCATTTGCTCAAAACCCCAGACATACTTTTCTATTGCTAGATTTCGTGTGGTTCCCTATTTTTGATTAAGAATCATTTGCTGCTGCAAAATGTAAGATAATTTTCTTCACGAAATGCAAAATTTTAACATTGAATAAAGGTAACAATAAAAGTTGGTGTAATACATCACGGAAGGTTTTGATTTCTACTTATTATATGCTGTTGAAATGTGACTGTTGTGTTTTATCTTTTAGGAACTGTGGAGTTTATTATGGACTCCAAGCACAATTTCTACTTCATGGAGATGAATACAAGGCTGCAAGTGGAACACCCTGTTACTGAGATGATCACAGGAACTGACTTGGTGGAGTGGCAGCTTAGGGTGGGGACGTTTTTTCTGTTAAAGATCAATCTTGAGAATATGTTACCTGCTGGCCTTCTGAAAGAAGGTGTCCTTTTGGATAGGGGTTCAATTCTTGTAGTTGTCACGAGGACAGGAAAATGGGATATTACAGATGATACTTCATTTGTTGCTGTGACATTATTGTCACTTTATGGACTCATATTTCTAACCTGTCACTTCCTATCATTTCTCCTTAGGCAAGGCGCAGGTGAGCTGTTGCCCCTGAGGCTTCCTTGTGACCGCAGTATCTCAATACCAAAGCCTTGTGCTCTGCTTGAGGCCACATTATTCAGGGCCAGGCACTTGATTTTAGAGGCAGGATAGATGCTAGCCACTGTGAAATGAGCTAAGGAAGAGTTGGGAATGAAGAGCCAAAGTAACAGTCTAGACCAACACAGTGAGCCACATGCAATTGCTGACTTGTACACCATTGTTGGCCTATGGTGGGATAAGTATATCCCATTCAGAATAGAAATTTAGAAATATAATTTCTAAATTTAGAAATTTAGAAATATAAAAATTTAGAAATTTTTATAGCGTTTTTGCCATTGCTATGTTATTTATGTCTACTGTATGTTACCAAAATATAAGTCTATAATTGTTCCTTTGTTATAAATAGTTTGAGAAGCCCTGGCTTTAACTAGAGTTCCACAAAGCATATTCCTTCAATTGTGAATAATAACTTAGTCTTTTTTTCTCTTATTATTGAAAACAATTGATTTCACAGCTTTTTTAATACGAAAAAAATGTTTAAGAAGTGTAAATATTTCTGATCTCTGTAGAATTCTTAGTTCTTTATATATTCTGAATCTAAATTTTTTTTTGCATGTTGTGATGTTAATGTCTTGATTATTTTCATAATTTGGTCTTTTCAGAACTTCTGTGGGCAATAATATGATGTTATTTTTTTTTGGTTCATTGGGGATGATTGGTGATTTTAATTGAACCATAAGATTCTTTTGGGCCTCTGTAGCCTCCAGGGCTAATGAAAACCAGGCACATCAGACTAGTAAGTGTTAGTAAGTAACAGGAAAATTGTGGATTTAGAAAGTTTTGGAAAGAGTGCTTATGTTTCCAGAATTCAAGGAAAGGGGGATTTTTTTTTTTTTTTTTTTATGAAGCAGTAACCAAGAGAGTCCAGAATTTTGAAATCATGATGGATAAAATGTTTCCAGGGAATAAGGGAAAAGAAAGCTTTTGGATATAAGGAGAACTAGTGGACTTTTATTTCTGCATCTCAAGAAATTGTAAGAGGCTCTTCAAAGAGGCTCTTTAAAAAGGGAAGTAGGCTTTTCTTATCTGGGGAGGGATTCTAGAACTTAAGTATACCACTGGACCTCATTTATAATGCTCAAGGTACTTTGGAGTCTGGCTTCCAGGAAGAGGTAACACAAGGAGTCTCGCCACTTATTGAGTCAAGACTTCAAGCTCCAGGACCAGCCCCCTTGGACCAGGACCTCCCTAGAATAAGGCTACAGTGATGTGAGCGTCCAGGCTGCAGATGCAATTGGCTAGCCATGTTCAGGGGGAGCTGGAAAAGTATCCAAGGTCCAGGAGTTCCAAAGAGTCAAAGTCTAAGCCTGAGAGAACTCCCATGGCACAGATGTCCAAGTATGCAGAGGCATGGTTAGGGTCTATCTCTTCTGAGCTCAGACAGAAGCCAACTTGAGAGGAAAATAGATAGGCAAAGACAAGCCAGACTGAAATGGGGCTATATAGTCAGAAATAAGATTACATCTTGAAATATGGACACATGGTTATTCTTTTCTTTGTATGTGTATGTATGTGTGTATATACATATACATACACATATGTATGTGTGTATGTGTGTATATACACATACACACATACATACACACATATATATACATACACCTATATATACATTATATAATGTATATATAATATATATTGTGTGTATATATATGTATACACACACACACACACACACACATTATTTTAGAGAGAGAGGGCATGCACACAAGCAGAGGAGAGGGGCAGAGGGAGAGAGAGAATCCCAAGAAGGCTCCATGCTCAGCACAGAGTCCAACCCAGAGCTTGATCCCACAACCCTGGGATTGTGGCCTGAGCCAAAATCAAGAGTCTGATGCCCAACTGACTGAGCCACCCACTCGCCCTCCTTGTTTATATTAAAACAAATGGAATTCTTTATTAAAATATTAAAAAGTAATTCACTATAAAGGATATGAATGAAATGACAATAGCTAACACTTATGTAATGCTTACTATATGTACTTTTCTCTGAGGCATCAAGAGGTTAAGAAACTTGCCCAGAATATGAGTATGCCCAGAACAGAGTTAAGTATAGAGAAAGAATCTGAACCCAGGCAGTATGGCTGCAGAGTGTGGTTCAAAACACCATGCAGTAAAGACATTCAATTTAGTCCATTTTCCTTTCATTCTTAACTGCTGTGGTTCCCGATTTACCTTATCTACAGATTTAAAGAGATGAAACCTTTGCCTCTTTTTCAAGCTTACCTGTTTAGTTCCAAGTGGTGCTAAATTACTTAGTTTTTTTCCCCTATATCTTTTGCTTTCTTGGTTTGTCCTTTTCTCATGTTGGAGGAAAACTTAAGGAGGGAGTAAAGAGAGAGAGTGACAGCATGTCTTCCAATAGCCTTTCCAAATGATACTAGTTGAAGAGAGAGAGTCATTGTACTGGTATGTAATAGTCAAAATAATACAATTGTAGTAGTGATAAACAATAATGATCATCCTGTTTATAATCTGGTATCATACAATATATGTTAATATAACAAAATTGAAAAACCATTATGTTCCCCTTTCTGTCTTGCTTTATCACTCTCTTGGTGATGAAGAAGACAAAGATGGGGGTGCCTGGCTGTCTCAATTGGTAGAGCATGTGACTCTTAATCTTGGGGTTGTGAGTTTGAGCCCCACATTGGGTATACTTAAATAAATACACTTAAAAAAAAAAAAAGATTCAAAGATGAAAAATGCCACACTTTAGCCATAACTGTGAGTGTAGTCCTAAACACCAACTAATAATTAACTATTAAAAAAAAAAAAAAAAAAAAAAGATTTGTTTGGTAACTGAGCGCTAAAGTTTTAAATGGAAACTGAGACTATCTTGCCAGTAAGAAATTTTAGTTGTGATTACATTGAAGAAACACAGATTTTTATATTTATGATTTAGTTGTCAGTTCTCCTTTCTCTATTTAAAAACTCTAGAAATCCATTGTAATTAATATATTATTTCCAAACTGCATGTGTTTTTAACCTCTTTTTGCTTTTGCCCAGAACTTGGGTAGGTGGATAAAATTAGTTTGTATTTGGCTTCATTATAAAGCCCTAATATACATTTTCCATAGAAAAAGGCAAGACCATCAACTTCCCAAGTCTCATAGGTGCCATAAGGTGGATTTTCACAGAAGCATATACTCTTCTTTTATCAGATTGCAGCAGGAGAGAAGATTCCTTTGAGCCAAGAAGAAATAACCCTGCAGGGCCATGCCTTTGAAGCTAGAATATATGCAGAAGATCCTGACAATAACTTCATGCCTGGGGCTGGGCCTTTAGTGCATCTCTCCACCCCTCAGGCAGACCTTTGCACCAGGATTGAAACTGGAGTGCGCCAAGGTAAAGTGAAATAAAACAAAAAGTCTCCGTCTTTTTTTAAGTGCATGATTATTTGTGGACAGCCTCTTTTCCCTGTGTCTTGTGGAAATGCTTTGTATGTTTCAGCATAAAGGATTTAATTTATTTCTCATTAATCTTTATTTATCTTTCTGGAATAGTTATTTTTAAAGAATAACTAGTGTTTTTAAACAATACACCCTTTTTTAAAATGTAGCAGTACTTGTTCATACCTAAATAACAAATTTTGTGTGTACTGTTTTATATTTTTACTCTGCCTACTTCTAAAAGTGATTAAAGGTCACCGATACCTGCTATGCCCAACACCCTCCAGCCTCCAAGGGACTTGATATCAAGCTGAAGGATTAATATATCAACTTAGTGTAAGCTAAACAATAATAAGAGAAATAAAGAAAAGTGAAAAAAATAGTAACAGTGCAAGAGCTCTCACAGTTCGGCATATGATTAATAACAATGATCATAACAATTATTTAGCATTTACTATGCACTATGGACACTGTTCTAGGTGACTTTTTTATGCAGGCTCCTTTAACCATGAGAACTACCCTGTGAGTAGGTGTTCTTAGCACCCCCATCTTCCAGATGAGGAAACTAAGGCACAGAGAAGTTAAGTGACTTGCCCAAGGTCACTCTTGGAGCCAAGATTCAGACCCAGTCTTTCTGGCTCCAGAGTCCGTGCTCTGAGTTACTACTACCTTGACTTTAATTGCCAGAGAAGTTTTGCAGATGGTGAATGATGAAAAGCAATTCTCAAGATTAGATGTTATATTAGGCTAGTATAGCCAGGAGCCAGGACACATTCCTAAGAGGAAGTCTGGAGTAGATTTTTGTAGGCAGATTAAAGAGCACACAGAAAAGTGAAGAAAGGAGAACTTAGCTAAAGATGTGTTTGAAGAATTGTAAGAAAATAATGTGGCTGGAGAAAAGTGTTCAGGATGGTGAATAGTTGGAGATGCAGGTAGAGATACAGGTTGAGAGCAAATCACACAGGGTCTTGAAAGCCAAAATGAGGAATTAGGACTTCTCGATGACAAATTGGCAGAATTTTGAGAGCTCTGGCTAAACCGCAGCAATATTTGATATTAAGTTTTTTTTAACTTAACACCAGAACATTTTAGAGAGGAAAAAGAACAGTTGCAATAGAAAAGAAAGAATCTGTGGGGCAAGCAAAACTTGCAGTGTAATGTAATAAAGGTATTCCAAGAATAACAGGTGTAATTCTGAGAAGGACTCCCAGATTTACATCTTAGCGCTGGGAGGATAATCCATTCCAAGAAATTTACCCAACCTTTCTCAACTGCGTTCCCCGAGCCCCTTGTGGATTCATTGGGCCCTTTTCTTATTATATCATTTTACAGTAACCTTTTACTCCTTGTCTAGTTTTCCCATTATATTGTAAGTTTCTTAAGGGAGAGACTGTGTCTTCCATGTTATCTTGCTCAAGCCTGGGCCTAGAAGGTGTTCAATATGTGTTGGTGAGTGCTGGGCTGGGTAGGTGGGTGGATGATGGATAAGGGAGTGTAATCTAACCCCTTGATTTTATAGATGATGCCCCTGGAGTTCAAAGGGGTCAAATGACCTGCCCAAAATCACACAGTGGTCCTAGAACAGTATTGTTGATAACACACCACATCCTTTTGACCTGAACCATTTCTAACCAGTGAGATGTGCCTGGTTCAGATTTTTTTTTTTTTTTATTGTTCCAACCAGCAGCTTGGTTGGCACAAGCTCGCTTACAACTGGGTCTTCGTGTGCATGGCCCTGAACTTACAGGGCTGCCTGGTTCAGATTCTTGTTCTCTAAGACTCTGTCATAGCAGTGATGGGTGCTATTTGTTTATCAGTTCTGCCAGGTATGGCACTTGGCCTTTTTACTGTCGATCCTCCTAAGAACCCTACAGTATAGTTGGATTGTTATCTGTATTTTTCTCATGAGGAGACTGAGGGGTGGAGGGAGGGGGATGCTAAGGGCAGAAGGGATTGTGACAGGAGAAGGTAGAGGCAGTTTGCGCTGGCTTCCAAAATGAGAAGGGAAAACAAGGTTCAGAGGAAGAGAGGATGGGGACAGCCAGCCTGTGTGATATTGGATCACTATTTTAGGTGCTCTTGGATAGCCATAATCTCCTTAGACTTGTGGTGAGTTTTTAAAGCCCTGTGAGCCTCATTTCCTTGTGAATGAAACCGTGGTAACGACTACCATGCAAGAGCTCCTGAGGATTAGGTATGAAGTGAACGTTAAAGCCGCAGCAGAATGTCTTGCAGGTCATATTTTATCATGTTAAGTTTGGACTTAGAGTGGCTACTGTGGTTTTTCAATTTCAGGAGATGAAGTTTCAGTGCATTATGACCCCATGATTGCGAAATTGGTTGTGTGGGCAGCAGATCGCCAGGCGGCCTTAACGAAACTGAGGTACAGCCTTCGTCAGTACAACGTGAGTGACCTGGGGCCATGTTAGGGACCTTATGATCTGTGTATCTCCACCGCCAAGTATGTCTGTCACGATTGGTCAGCCTTTGTCCCTGTCAGCTTCTTTCCACCAATGCATCAGGAACAAAATGATTTCACATTCCCATGGGTCAAAATAGAGTTTAAGGACTTCTTGATTCAGCTAGAAAAGAAAAATTGCAGGACTAAAACTATTAATGTCAGTGTTATACTTCACTGAAATCTGATATGAAACTCATATTCATCCTGTAGATAAGACCAAGTACACAAGTGTGGCCTACAGTCTGGTATTATTTTCTCCAAAGGAAAATAATTATGTTCAGTTTTACCCATTTGACAGAATTTGTTGCTTTTCTGTAGCACATGAATTTCCTTGGTGCAGTAAGCCCCAGACCACACTGATGTAGCTTCATAAAAGGATTTCATATTAACCTGTGATATCCAGATTGTTATATGTCATTAATTTGATCTAACCTCTGATCTCTGTGTCTCTAACCACACTGGTCTCCTTGCCATTCCCTAGACATACCCAGCATGGAGCCATGTGTTCCTGTTCTCTCTTCCAGAATGTTCTTTCCCTACATGATCACAAAACTCCCTTCTCAGCATCCTCAGCTCCTGTTCACCTCAGAGGTCTTCCCAGGCTGCCCAATTTTTTTTTTTTTATTGAAGTATAGTTGATACACAATGTTATACTAGTTTTAAGTGTATAGCATAGTGATTCAGTTCTGTACCTTACACAGTGCTCACCACGTTAAGTGTAGTTACCATCTGTCACCAAAGGTATTCCAATATTATTGACTGTATTGCTTATACTGTACTTTTCATCCCTGTGCCTTACTTATTTTATAGTGAGAAGTCTGTACCTCCTAATCCCATTCACCTATTTACCTTCTCCCTTCACAACCTTCCCCTCTGGCAACTACCAGTTCCCTGTTTATGAGTTCGTTTCTGTTGTTAGTTTGTTTTGTGGTTTAGATTCCACAATATAAGTGAAATCATATGGTATTTGTCTTTGTCTCACTTGTTTCACTTAGTATAATACCCTCTGAGTCCATCCATGTTGTTACAAATGGCAAGATTTCATTCTTTTTTTTTTTTTTTTTTAAGTTTATTTATTTTGAGTGAGACAGAGAGAGCACAAGCAGGGGAGGGGCAGAGAGAGAGGGAGACAGAGAATCCCAAGCAGGCTCTGCACCGTTAGTGCAGATTCTGACTTGGGGCTTGAGCCCATGAGGCTGCAAGATCATGATCTGAGCCAAAACCAAGAGTCAATGCTTAACCAACTTAGCCACCCAGGTGCCCCAAAGATTTCATTCTTTATTTTGGCTGGGTAATATTCCATCATGTGTATACACCACATCTTTGTCCTTCATCTGTTGATGGACACTGAGGTTACTTCCATATCTTGACTATTGTAAATAATGCTGCAATAAACATAAGGTTGCATATATCTTTTCTAATTCATGTTTTCATTTTATATGGGCAAATACCCACTAGTGGAGTCACTGGATCATATGATATTTCTGTTTTTAATATGGGGGGAACTTCCATACTGTTTTTCAGTGGCTGTACCCAGCATGTCCTTCCTACCAACAGCACACAAGCGTTCCCTTTTCTCCACGTCCTCACCAACATTTGTTATTTACCGTCTTTTTGATACTAGCCTTTCTGACTTGTGTAAAATGGTATCTCATTGTGGTTTTGATTTGCATTTCCCTGATAATGAGTGATGTTGAGCATCTTTCCATGTGTCAACCATTTGTATGTCTTTGGAAAAAATAAATGTCTTTTCAGGTCCTCTGCCCACTTTTTAATTGGATTATTAGCTTTTTAGGTGTTGAGTTATAGGAGTTCTTTATATATTTTGGATACTAATCCCTTATCATACATATCATTTGCAACTATCTTCTCCCATTCAGTAGGTTACCTTTTCATTGTGTTGATGGTTTCTTTCACTGTGCAAAGGCTTTTTAGTTTGGTATAGTCACAGTAGTTTAATTTTGCTCTTGCTTCCCTTGCCTCAGTAATCATATCCATAAATATGTTGCTAAGGCTGACATCCAAGAGATTACTGCCTATGTTTTCTTTTAGGAGTTTTGTTTTGGGTCTTACAGTTAGGTCTTTAATACATTTTGAGTTTATTTTTGTGTGTGGTGTGAGAAAGTGGTCCGGTTTCATTCTTTTACATGTAGCTATCCTGTTTTCCCAATATCAATTATTGAAAAGATGGTTTTTTGCCTCCTTTGCCATAGATTAGTTAACCATATAAGTGTGGGTTTATTTCCACTTGTTCCACTGATCTTCATTTCTGTTTTTGTTTCAGTCTACCATACTGTTTTTATTACTACAGCTTTGTGGTATAGCTTGAAACCAGGTGATCTTATTTAAAATAGGATCCTTTGCTGCTCTCGTTCCCCTTAACCAGCCTTATTTTTCTTCATATGACCTGATGTCATATTAGATATTTGTTTATAGATATTGTTATCTCTGTGAGGTTTTGTTCTTCATCATGACCCCAGTACCTGGAGCAAGGCCTGGCACCTAAAAGGTGCTCAGTAAATGGCTAGTAAATGAATATATGAATGGACCCAAGGCTCAGATAGCTGGTTTTACCCTTGACCCCATTTATTGGATGGATCTAGGTTCAATGTATACCTTTTTATTTTTATATCAATGTGTAAAATTTGGATTTTAGTGTTGGAAGGAAGCTCCTTTGAGCTCATTTAATGCTGTCCCCTCCTCAGTATAGAAATCCTGTGCTCTGTTTTCCTATTTTGTGGGAGTGTTCCGAGCAGCAAGTCTTCAGTATCTTGCAAATAAATCTCATATAAGTTTCTTAACATTTATCACTTACGTAGCCTGAGGCAATTAAATGTCTACACTACCTAACCTACCATCATCTCTTATGTCCTCTTTATCATAAAGAATAAAATGTAGTTTACTACTTTTAAAATGTGTTGTGGGGCACGTGGGTGGCTCAGTTGGTTAAGCGTCTGACTTTGGCTCAGGTTATGATCTCACTGTGAGTTTAAGCCCCACGTCGGGCCCTGTGCTGACAGTTCAGAGCCTGGAGTCTGCTTCAGAATCCGTGTCTCCTTCTTTCTCTGCCCCTCTCCTTCTCTCTCTCTTTCTCTCTCTCAAAAATAAACATACATTAAAAAAATTTTTTTAAATGTATTGTAAAATGTAATTTTAAGTGTTAAGTCCAGATACATAGTGTTGGTGAAGTGAGTTTTTTGTTTTGTTTTGTTTTGTTTTGCTTACGAGTTGTCCTATCGCCATGTGGTACCTTAGTAGGTTTTTCAATTTTCTTAAGAGTTGCCCCTGGTGAAATATCTTTAGTACAAAGAACAGATTTCTATGGCAAATTTCTATGGAAAATGTTTTTTTCCCCACTCACTGGGGATATGGGCTTTATTCTCTTCCTAGATTGTCGGACTGCACACCAACATTGACTTCCTTCTTAGCCTGTCTGGCCACCCAGAGTTTGAGGCTGGAAACGTACACACCGATTTCATCCCTCAACACCGCAAAGAACTGTTGCCCAGTCGGAAGGCCACAGCCAAAGAGCTTTTATGCCAGGCAGCTCTGGGTCTCATCCTCAAGGAGAAAGCTATGTCTGATGTTTTCAAAATTCAGTCACAAGGTATGGAATGCTTTTCTCTTTCCTCTGCTTGTCAGGATTTTATAAATAATCATCGGAGGTGCTTTTCTTTCTTTATGATACTTTTGTGTCCCTTTTCTTCTCTCAGTGGTTGACACTGTCCTCTGCTAAGTGGTTTTTTAGTATGAAGTAGATTCACGTATCATGGATGCATCCATAAACACTTTTTTAATCCATTAAATGTAACTTAACTAATTGCCTAATAGTGTTGAGCTGGGGCTCTTTTTCAACCAAACGCTGGTCCTTCCTGTACCCTGTGCTGACCCCTTCCAAAGCTTTTTTAATTCGCTGCTTCTCAAGGGCCTACTTATTGTATCCTTGTACCTACCGCAACTTCCTTGGTCCTGGGGATTGAAGACAGAGCATTGGGGACTCTCATTACCTGTTAATTTATTGTTGAGTTATTTCCTCCTCTCCTTTTCCATTCTGTGATCAAATTTCTGTCTAACTAGAGACCTAGGCACTTCCTCCAATCAGAGGATCTAAACATGGGAAGGAAAATGGCAGAGATTCATCCTGGTTGCCACGCCCACACATCTCTGCTTCAGCTTCCCCACTGAGTTGTTGCCCAGCCTCTCCCTAACACCTCAGGAAGCTAGAAATTCATAATGAAAACTCATTAGCTTATTACAGTTTCAGTCAGTTCTCCATTAAAATGTTCTTCCCTCTAAATTGAGCAAAATCTGGGGACACAGGGTGGCTCAGTCAGTTAAGTTTCTGACTCTTGGTTTTGGCTTAGGTCATGATCTCACAGTTCATGGGTTCAAGCCCCGCACTGGGCCCTGCACTGACAGCGCAGAACCTGCCTGGGATTCTCTCTCTCCCTCTCTCTCTGCCCTTCCTGTACTCTCTCTGTCTTCAAAATAAATAAACTTAAAAAATGAAATAGATTGCTAATCTGAAAGAATGCAAAACATAAAATAAGATAAGATAAGCAAAATCTGAACCCTCCCAAACTTGCTCCAAAATATATACTTTAGGCTAACTCTGAGCTTTGGAGCAAACAGGAAAAAAGAAAAATTAATCCATTTATCTCTTCATTATTTTTAGGATTATTATATTATTATAGGATTTTTTTATTAGGATCTTTAATTTCTAGATTCATTCAAGAAAGTTATATTGAGAGCTTAAAATATATAACTACATCTTTAGGAGATGTATGCTCTATTCTCATTCTGTCCTTTTACAATTCTAAATGAAATGCCTCCAAATATGCCCATACAGTGTTGCTAAGCCTGAATATAGCATTGTTACAATCAAGCATCCTCTTACTCTCTCCTTCCTTTTTATAATGTATACTGGCACACCCATGAACTTCAGAATAAATTGCTTCAGTTCAGCTATGCCGTAGCTCCTGGATATTGTCCAACAGACACGCCTGTGGGCAGGACGAGTGACGCACAAAGAGGCTAAGTGAAAGGAAAAGTAGTGAGTGGTGGAGATTTTGGTGACCTGGAACGCATTTGCCCAAGAAGGGGAGACCACTGTGCGGCTTGTGCCCCCAGAGGAAGAGAGCTTAGGCTGCAAATACTCTGATTTTAGCCAAGCTGGAATTTTTCATATAACCTTTTCTGAGATGTAAATTGAAGTATCTAATTTAAATTTAGAGCAATGAGAAGAACAAAGAAGACACATTTGAGCTGCCAGTGTAGGACAGGTGTTTTATGTTTTCTTTTGAAAGGTATGAAGTCAGGCTTGGTGTTTGTAAATTTGTTGTTGAATTTGAATTTTTTTTCTAGATCGGTACTCCCCTTTTGCATCCAGCAGTGGAAGAAGACTGAATACCTGTTACACCAGAAACATAACTCTCAGGGATGGTAAAAAGAGTAAGTAATGTTTTATTAAAAGAGAAATGTGCTTTATAGAAATATATCACTTATCTGGAAAAAAAGGATTCAGCCCAGACATGATCGGTCAATTACATTTTTTAAGCTCCCTAGCCTAACCATTGGAAGGAGTACTAGAATTGATTGGCTCAGGTGGTACATTAGTGCTATTTTTCTTCTTTATACTTTTTCTGTATTTTGTAAATATTTGAAAAATATGTCACACAATATACATAGCAAAATGACTGAAATGAAATATGCCACGATGTTAGTGAGGTTACCATTGGGTAGCAGGATTTAAGGGGATTTCCCTCCCTCCATCCCCACCCCCATCATCCTTCTTTGTTCTCTTTGCTTTGCAGTTTTTCTTCAGCAAGAATGTACTACTTTTAAATAAGAAAAACAATATCCAAAACTACTCCAGTAGGGAGGATTACCCACCACTCAGGCATTGTTTCAGGTGGAAGAGGGTTACTAAGAAGCTATGATTTATTAAGTACCTGATCACATGTAAATTTTTATCTTCACTATAATTTAATTAAGGGGGAATCCCTATCATACCCATGTATGTCTGATGAAACAGGCAGAGAAGGTGAAGGAACTTACTCAAGGCTAGTGAGATTGACATCCAGCCTTTCTGACCTTGACCCCTGTGCTATTTTTACTTTTCCAGTGGAAAATTGATTTTTGACTGCAAACTAATTTGAGTAGGCTGAGGGTGGGACTGATTTATTGTAATTGAAGCCAGGAGAGGCTAACATCTAAAATTTTAAATTTTTTATAAATTTGTGGCTGGAACAACGTACCAGAGGGATCAGAATCCCATGATAGCAGCATCCCTTCTGCTGCTGGACAGTTTGCATAGGAAACAGGATGGGTGCAGAGTCAGAGCCGAGAGAGCTAGTTAACCTTGAATGTGAGGTGTCATTAAACTGTGAATGCTCCATTATAAAAATGTACCCAGCAGGTAGAACAGAATCTTCTTGCCGCTCATAGGAACCCCCTCCCCCCACCCCCAGACAAAGTAGAATCTTCTTTATCTCAACTCTGTGTAGACATGCACTCAGTTTTTAGCAAATCCCCTTTTCATCTAAGTTGATTGGATTAAAGCTCGAGATATTTTTTCATCATGAACTTACATGGGCATTATTTTACATGCACTGAGTACATGGAAAGAAAGTTTGCAAACATCCACTAGTATCTACTAATACCCATTTTATACTAGTGTGTTTATTCATTTCATCCTAAAAACCAAGCCCTACAAAATCTGGGATTATCTTACTCTAGACTCCTATATACTGAATGTAAGTATCAGCAGCAGTAAAGTTTCATTGACCTCTTCAACCTAAATTAAACAGAAAATCATACTTGTGATTAAACTTCAGATGAGCCAACTGTGTTATTTGGTATGGATCTTCACTGAAGCACTTAGCAATGTTTTGAACTATGCTGCATTTCTTGGAAATTTTTAAATTTTTAAATTAAAAAACAAATACATTATTGAAAACCAACATGATTGCTGTTCACTACATCCTTTTGGTAGTTATTTTTCAACGATAACCCAGGCCTGAATGTAATAGTTTTCAGAAATGTTCTGGTGGGTCTCTAATAAATGCTAATTAACAGTAACCATGATTGAATAAGTGAGTACACCAAACAGGAAGTCTTAAGAAGTCAGAAGCATTTATGAATCTAAAGTAGAACTAATTCTTAATGATCTCAGTGAGAATTATCAAGTATTTTAAATATTTAAGGCTTGAAAAATATTCTTACTTGGTTGCTAGTGGCCATGCTTCACAGAATCCTGCCCTACCCTCAGTAGTAACAGTAATAGCTAAGATTTATTGAGCTTTTGGTATATGCCAGCTATTAAGTTCTTTCCATGGATTATTTAATTTCCATTTTCAGAACAAGCCAATGAAATTGGTGTTGTTATTAGTGTCAACTTTATAAATGGGGAACCAAAGTTTAGAGAGATTAATAATTTTCTTAAAATCATAACAAAAGTAATTGGTGGAACAGAATTCAAACCCATACCCCAGGGTATATGCACTTATCTAACACTGCACCATGCTAAACTTCCATACCTTATTAAATACATTAAGAGGATAGGATACCTGATTGGTTCAGTGAGTAGAGCATGTGACTTGATCTTGGGGTCATGAGTTCAAGCCTCACTGACTTGAAATTAATTAATTAATTTAAAAAATAGGTAAGAGGATGTTTAAGGTTCTCTTGTGGAGGTCTAGAGATAACTAAGGGAGGGAGGAATAAGGTCAGTTGCCCTATAATATATGAAAGAATTTATTCTCTTTGATGTAATTGTAAATGGGGTTGTTTTCTTTATTTACCTTTCTGCTATTTTATTATTAGTGAATAGAAATGCAGTAGGGGGTGCCTGGGTGGCTCAGTCGGTTAAGCCACCGACTGTTGATTTGGCTCAAGTCATGATCTCACAGTTCATGAGTTTGAGCCCCTCATCGAGCTCCGTGCTGACAGCAGGGAGCCTGATTGGGATTCTCTCTCTGCCCCTCCCCTGCTTATGTGCTCACTCTCTCTCTCATTCTCTGTCTCTCAAAATAAATAAATAAAACTTAAAAATAATTCAGACTTTTGTGTGTTGATTTTGTATCTTGCAACTTTCTGAATTTACTTATTAGATCTAATAGTTTTTTGGGAGAGTTTTTAGGATTTTCGATATATGGTATCATATTATCTGCAAATAATGGCAGTGTTACTTCTTCCTTATCAGTTGAATACCTTTTATGTATTTTTTTGTCGGATTGCTGTGGCTAGGACTTCCAGTACTGTATTGAATAAAAGTGGTGAGAGTGGACATCCTTGTCTTATTCCTGACCTTAGGGGGCAAACTTTCAGCTTTTTATCATTGAGTATGATATTAGCTGTGGGTTATCGATAGATGAATAGATAAAGAAGATGTGGTATATATACACAATGAAATATTACTCAGCCATAAGAATGAAAATCTTGTCATTTGTGATAACATAGATGGACCTAAATGGTATTATACTAAGTGAAATAAGCCAGGGAAAGACAAATACCATGTGATTTCACTTATATGTGGAATCTAAAAAACAAAGCAAGTGAATAAACAAATAACAGAGAGAAACAGACTCATAAATATAGAGAACAAACTAGTGGTTGCCAAAAGAGGTGGGGGCGAATGAAATGGTGGGGAGGATTAAGAGGTACAAACTTCCAGTTATAAAACAAGTAAGTCATAGGAGTGAAAAGTACATGATAGGGAATATGGTCAATAATACTGTGATACACTTATCATGGTAAGCATTTCATAATGGATATCATTGCTGAATCACTATGCTGTATATGCAAAACTAATTTAATATTATATGTCAATTATAATTCAAATTTTTTTAAATGTTCTTAAAAAGACTTTTCCTGGCAATGTGTTTACTGTGATTCTATTGGCATTCATGTCAGCTAAATACTTTTCATATTTCATAAATCAAAAAAAAACCTAATCTGGTGTAAGTGGATGCATTTTCTCTTAAGAAGGAATGAAAGATATTGACAAGACATAGGGTGGAGAAGTTTCATTTACTTATATGTTCATTACAAAGTTTCTGAAAAAATAGATGTTCTGAGTAATGTGAAGAAGAGAAAAAAAAGATGTGTTTGTCCCTACTTTTCTTCCTTAAGGAATTTACCATCTGGCAAAGGAGAAGTGAGTATGTTGGGAAGACAGATGGTGCAGTGGTTCATAATGCAGACCCTTGAGTTAGACTGTTATGGGTTTGAATTCTGGCTCCTCTGTTGTCTGTGACCCTTGGGCAAGTGACACACTCTCTGTAAGCATCAAGTGTCCTCACCCATAAATGGGAATGGTAGTGGTAATTACTTCCTTGGGTTGTTGTGGATATTAAATGAGACAACACATCAAAAGCTCAATTGTATGTCACATAGCAAGTGGTCAATAAACACTAGTTGCCGTCATTATCATCATCATCATTAAACTTGCTACTATTGAAAGACAAAGTGGATATGTATGTCACATGTTAATTAAAAAAAGGTTGGAAAAATAAATTTTTAAAAGTTGGTTGCAGAACAGTATGTATAAGAATATGTTATTTTTATAAAAGAAAAATACTAGTTTGCATTTTAAAAAACTTGAAGGGGCTCACATGTTAAAGAGTTCAATAGTAGTTCTATCTGGGCAATAGAGAGGACTTTCACATTTTGCTTGATGTACTTCAGTATTTGACCTTTGTGAAGTTTTATTTTTGCAATTTTTAAAAAAACGGATAAAGAGAAAAATTATTCCATCATAAAACTGGATGAGGAAAGAATCATAATGGTGTTCTATATGCAGAAGTGTGTCTAAATGTTCAGAGAAGAGCAACTTCATTCCACATAGACAGACTTTTCCCAAAGACCACGAATGAGCATGATGTCAACAAGGGGCAAGGTTTCAGTTGGGGTGGCTGGGACTGGTGACACAGTGAAGGGGGAGTGGAGCAAAGAGGCACAGTGGGGCGAAGGCTGGAGGCACATATGGAGAATATTAATTGTCCCATGTTCCCATTTCGTTGTAATATAGGGCTGTGTAGAAGAAGGGTGGGAAATACGACTGAGTTTAGGGCCTTCAGTACCAGGCCAAGTATTTTGAATATAGAGGAGACATGCTAGGCAGCATCAGCTGGAAGGGCTGAGACAGGAAGCAAAAAGTTCCAAGAAGACCTCAGAGTCAGCCAGGCCTTTGGCCATCAGCCTGAATCAGGGTTGAGTGATGGGAACGAAAGGAAGAAATGAACAGGACAGGTAGGGAAGGATGTGGCAGCTTTGTAGTGGCTATTGCATGTGGAAAGCAAAGGAGAAGGTAAGGATGACAGGTTTTAAATCTGGGTGACCAGGAGAATACTAGTGCCAGTCATGGAGCTCCCAGGGCGGGAGGGAATGCAGGCAGAGTGGGGACATGATTTGATTTATTGGACCTACCATGTTCACTTTAAGGTGCCGATAGAGCATCCAGCTGGGAATGACTAATCAGAGTTCTGGAGAAGGAAGGTCAGGGCTGGAAATAGATGTGAGCTGGCAGCATCAAAATGGTGGTTAAAGTATCAGGAGTCGATGAAGTGACTTTGGTCTGCATTCTCTGCACCACAGAGCTTTTGATTTCCATCTCCTAGGAAAGTCCGTAACCAATTCTGTGTCCACAAAATAATATGAAATATATTGTTTATTATATTTATATGGTCGGTTACAGTTTACACAGCAGTTTCACATTTATTTAATCACTGTTACATTCTCATACCCATTTAACAGGTCAGAATGGAGCAGAAAATCAGGACTCAGATTTTAAAGGACAGTCAAGATCACAGAGGTGATCACACCACAGATGGCAAATTTGGGTCTTAAATGAGAATTTCTCTCTCCCAATTCATTGCATTTCCTATTTTAACACTTTAACTTTCCTTGTTTAGAGAAAAATATCTAAAATATCCTACAACATTACAAGAGCTAAAACTCCCTCTTTAAAAAAATTTTAATCTAGTATAGTTAGCATACAGTGTTTTATTAGTTTCAGGTGTACAATATAGTGATCCAGCAATTCCATATATTACCCAGTGCTCATCAAGATAAGTACACTCTTAATCTCCTTCATCTATTTCACCCATCCCCCCATCCACCTCCCCTCTGGTAACCATCAGTTCTCTATAGTTAACAGTCTGCTAAAAGTCCACTTTTTAAGAAACAAAAGTTTGAAATTCACTTTTATTGGAACTCACCTATAGATTTTTAAAAATCTTGTCAGGGAGTTAAAAGATGTTGGTATCCCTAAAGGCTGGTTATCTTTAGGTTGAAAGAGATTTTTAGAATCCCCGTCTATGATTGTCTTCTAATTTTTCTTCAATTTTCCCCCCTTTTTCATAAAGATGTAGCCATAGCTGTCACATATAACCTCGATGGGTCATATAGCATGCAGGTAAGCCTTACTGGTTTTCTTTGTACAGTTTAGAGCTAATTCTGATCTCTCTCATACAGAGGAGGGTGTTTTTTCACACTCTGGTTTCTCCCAAGCCATTGGACTATAGTTAGGAGAATGTCATGTGTTTTTATTTCAGACCAATTTGGGGAAATTACTACACTTTCTGATTGTTTCCTCAGTTTGGCTGTGGTTCCCCTAAGTATGAAAACCTGTTTTAAAAAATAGCATTGAATTAGACAGCTAACGAATTCCTGAAGTATGTGCATGTATTCACATCTAAAGCAGCCATTCACAAACTTTTTGGTCTCAAAGTCCATGGATACCCTTACAAATTACTGAGACTCCTCAAAGAGCTTTTGTTTGTGTTAATTACATGTATTAATACTTACCATTTAGAAAATTTAACTGAGCCTATTTTCTTACTGTTATTTTTAATATATATTTTACAAAAGTATACATAATGTAAAATATACCATTTTAAACGTTTTTGAGTGTAAATACCATCACATCGTTGTACAACCACCACTACCTTCCATCTCTTTTTTCCTCTTGCAAAACTGAAACTCTGTACCCATTTAAACAGTAACACTCCATGTGCCCCCTTCCCCGCCCACCCCCCCTCAGCCCCTGGCAAACACCAGTGGGCTCTCTGTGTCTATGAATTCGATTCCTTTAAGTACTTCATATAAATGAAATCACTCAACATTTGTCCTTTTGTGATTGGATATTTCACTTAGCATAATGTCTTTAAGGTTCTTCTATGCCATAGTTTATGTCCAAGTTTCCTTCCTTTTTAAAGTGGAATGATACTGCATTGCCTCTGTATATCGCACTTCGTTTATTCGTTCGTCTCTTGATGGAATTGGTTCGTCTTGGTTGCTTCCACCTTTTGCCTATTATGAATAATGCTTCTGTGTACATGGGGGACACATATATCTTTGAGACCCTATTTTCAATCCTTTGGGACATACACCCACAAACAGAATTGCTGGTTTGTATGTTCATGTTCTATTTTTAATTTTTTGAGGAACTACCATACTGTTTTCTGTAGGGGCTGCACCATTTTACATTCCTACCAACAGTATTGGAGGGTTTCCTTTTCTCCACATCCTCATCAACATTTACTTTCTGGGTTGTTTTTTTTTTTTTCTTTTTTTTAACAGCCATCCTAATGGGTGTGAAATGTTATCTCACTGTGGTTTTGATTTGCATTTCCATAATTAATAATGATGTTGAGCATCTTTTCATACGCTAATTGTCCATATCATCTTTGGAGAAATGTCTATTCATGTCTTTTGCCTTTTTACAATCAGGTTGGTTTTTTGTTGTTGTTGAGTTGTAGGATAAACTGAGAACATTTAAAACCTAAGATTACACAAGCACACGTTTATTAGCTATCAGAGTAATATTATCACATGTCCAGTCTCTAGAAAATCCCACTGTTTGTTCATGAGAGAATGAGAATTTTTTAAAAAGGCAAATACCATTAGTATTATTATGAAGTAGTTTGATATTGTGGACCCCAAGAAGGGTCTTGGGGACCCCAAGAGATCCACAGGTCATAATTTGAGAATCTCTAGTCAAAATGTTTATGATAGCCCTCAATGAAAAGAATCCATTACACTGACAAAATGAAATGCTGAAAGGGTTAAAAAAACAATGTGAGAACTCAACCACATTCCTATATATTAAAGTACAAAATCAGAGACTAGAATAAATCATTTGTAATATGAGCCAAACGACGTTAAGTCCAACAAAATTGATTGATCAAGGATACTTTGGATCTGCCAATACTATGAGATACCATTTTCTTTCTTTCTTTCTTTTTAAAGCTTATTTATTTTTGAGAGAGAGAGAAACAGAGTGTGAGTGGGCAAGGGGTAGAGAGAGAAGGAGACACAGAATCCAGCAGGCTCCAGGCTCTGCACTGTCAACACAGAGCCCGATGCAGGGCTCAAACTCATGAACTGCGAGATCATGACCTGAGCTGAAGTCGGATGCTTAACCGACTGAGCCACCCAGGCGCCCCTGAGATACCAATTTCTTAAACTGAGATTCAGAAAAACTAGGGGGTCAACGTATTTTAGTATATGAGAGTTGTAACTGATACTCGTACCTCTGGCTTGGGGAATGCTTCATATCCCTTGGTAAAGTTAACTCCAGATTGAACTACTACATTTCACAAATTTAGAATGTGCTTGTGTAAATCTTTAAACAAAACTGTTCCCCATTTAACCTTTATGTCCTGAGAATTTCACAAACATTCACATGGCTGTTTTAGTAGGTTACAGAGCACAGTAAAATGTCATATTTAACTTAGGATAGATGAGAAGCAGCATATAAATACTGCACTGTAACCTGTTTCACCTTAGCCTACATCGTATATTTGAAAAGAATAGCCACAGGACTTTCACAGTAACCTCATGGGAATTGAAATGAAAAATAGAGAAGATTTAAATGGATTTCCTGTGTGTGAAGGAATTTTTTTTTCTTGGGTGTGTATGTGAGAAAACATTTTTTAAAACAGAAAGGTTTCATGTCCGTTTGTCAGCTTCCTTGAAAGATCAAGTGTGAAGTCTGTTTCTTGGCACTCTCTCCTCAAGGGCAAAAATTGTGGCTGTCTCTAGCTAGTTAATCTTCTTAACTCATAACTCAAACCCATAAATTTTATCTACATCTTGGGGAGATAAAAGATACACCATCTAATTAGGTGGTTCTGGCCTTTTTCTTTACTGACGTTGGCATAGTAAAACCAAATTTGACCTCAGGTACTCAGAAATGAATACTTAACATGTAATATAGTCAACCGAATTGTGATAATTTTACTTAATTTGATTTGTATCTCTATTTCACATTTTTATTGTTATTCTTAAATGAACATTTATCTGTAGCATTATGGCACTATAGATATGTTCTCTGGGTTTTTTTTTTTCTTTTAATTATCTTAACTGCTATTTCTATGTAGAGTACTTTGTTTATGAATCTTAGGGGCAAAGTTCCTACAGGGCTTTTTAAAAAAAATATTTCACCTGTTACCTTTTGAAACTGTTAACAGTAAAGAATTGATTCTGATTTTATTAATTCTGTAGGGTTGTTTATTTTTTAAGAATCTTATTTTTCTGTTTTTTGTTGTTATTGTTTTTTCAGATTCAAGATAAAACTTTCCAAGTCCTTGGTGATCTTTGTAATGAGGGAGACTGCACTTACCTGAAATGTTCTGTTAATGGAGTTGCTACTAAAACTAAGCTAATTATCCTGGAAAACACTATTTACCTATTTTCCATGGTAATGTCCCTTTTTTATAATAACACTGTTGAGGTTTGGGAGAAAATTACTTGACCGGAGGCATCTCACTAAAAGATTAGAAAGACCTTGCTTCCTTCCATCACTGCCATGACCTTTCCTCTGTGTTTCCTTCTCCACTCTGTTTCTTTGCCACATTTCTGCCTTCCCTAGTTCTTTTGTCCACACATGTTCTCCCTGATAGACACATACCATTTTCTGCCTTTAATTCTGAAACATGCCCTTACATCCTTATTGTCAGAGAGTATCTCACTGCCCATTGGGCAATCTTCTCTCTGAGATTTGATCCCTGAATACTTTGCCCATCCTCCTGGCACTTGGAATTCTGGGGATTTGGGAGGAGGTGACCGCTGAGAGCGAGTCTATGAACTGGATGTTTCTTGTGGGGATGGGGGCAGTCAGAAGGGGTAGTGTCTTGGCAGTCAAAGGATGGTTGATGATCGAGACAGGCCTGGCATATCTTTGGTCAGGAGCTTATTTCCTGACTCATTGCTCTCACGGGCCTGCTGCCTGATGAGCCCATAGTTTCTGCACGGGCAGAAAAGAAAATGCATTATCAAATACACTGTGTCCTCTTCAGAGTCTTCTCACATTTGAAAAACACCTTACAGATCATAGTCCTTTATATTCCAGTAATTAAACTACTGTATACAGAATCAAGGATGATTTCACTTTACTAGGCATTCCTTTCCATAGTTCTTGCCGGAACAATATGGTGGTGGAGACAGTTTGGTGGAGTGGTGATGAGCGGGAGTTCTGGAATGTGAAGCTGCTTTGGTTCAAATCTTGGCTCTACCTCTGAGCAGCTGTGTGACCTATGGCAAGTTAAACTCCCTGGCTTCAGTTCCCCCATCTATAAACAGGAATAATAACAGTACCTCCCTACCTCATAAACTTGTTTTGATGACCATGTATATATATATATATATATATACACACACACACACATATGTATAAAACTGTTAAGAACAGTTTCTGGCTTAGTCTAAACACTTGATAGTGGAGATGCTACTCAAAATGGCTATCAGATAGTGGCTATTTTTTAGCAACAGTTACATACATTAATTCCTTTAATCCTGTTGTGAGGCATGATGCCAATACTCCTTTATAATGGGAAACCAAGACTAAGAGGAGTTTAGTAATTGCTTAAGGTCACAAAGCTAGATTAGAACCCTGGTATTAAAGATTTAACAAATAGCTTGGAAACAGTCCTGTATCTCAGGGTACAGTGATTTGAAACAGTGATTCAAAACTACAGCGATTTGAACTTGATTTCAGTTCCAGTTTGTTTTCTGTTTACAGGCGGGAAGTACTCAGATTGACATTCCAGTCCCCAAATACTTGTCTTCAATGAGGTCAGATGGAACTCAGGAAGGTGCCATAGCTCCTATGACGGGTACCATTGAAAAGGTAATCATGTGAATGTATACAGAATGATGTTCAGTAAGGCCCAGTAAATATCTCCATTGAACTTAGTCATATATATTATTTTTCTCTCTCCAATCTCTCTCATTGGGAAGTATCCTCTTGAAGAAAACAAGAGACTGGGACACCCAGCTGGCTTAGTCGGTAGAGCATGTGACTCTTGATCTTGGGGTTGTAAGTTCAAGCCCTGTGTTGGGTATAGAGATTACTTAAAAATAAAATCTTTAGGGGCACCTGGGTGGCTCAGTCTCTTAAGCCTCTGACTCTTGATTTGGGCTCAGGTCATGATCTCATGGTTCATGGGATCAAGCCTGGCATCAGGGTCTGCACTGACAGCATTCAGCCTGCCCGGGATATATTCTCTCTCTCTCTCTCTCTCTCTCTCTCTCTCTCTCTCTCTCTCTCTTCTCCCCCCCCCACCTCAAAATAAATAAATAAACATTTTTAAAAAATAAAATAAAATCTCAGGGCTCCTGGGTGGCTCAGTTGGTTAAGCATCTGACTCTTGATTTCACCTCAGGTCATGTCATGAGATCGAGCCCCCGCATCAGGCTCCATGCTGAGTGTGGCCCTCTTCCTCTGCACCTCCCCTGTTCGCTCACTCTATAAAAGCAGGCAGGCAGGCAGGAAGGAAGGAAAGTCTTAAAACAAGAGACTATGTGATAGATTGATTTTCTATGTTCAGTCTTCAATGAAAATACCCATTTACCTAATTTATGATACTGTTATTTTTGAAAGTGGAAATTTCCATCAAAGTATAAATAATCTAAATTTGTCTTTTTATGATTAAAATGGAGCATTCACCAAGCATTACCCAAAAGGGCTATTTTTTAATGTCAAATTTAACACAAACAATTTATCATTAAATAACATTTTTTTTCCAATATACATAACTACATGTGTGTTAAAATAAAATTTGAAAGGCTGGTACTGATGAAGAACAATGAGGTTTGGTGTTGAATGCTGTATATATTCAGAATTAAGATCCATGCTGAAGTAACTTCAAATGGTGGTAGATTAGTAGTGTCTTTTTTATATATACACTTGAATATAGTAGAGTTCCTTTAAATGCATCCAAGTCATAAAAATTCAACTCTATATTGTTGGTACCCAAAAAGAAGAAGGAGGCAATAACTATTTAAGTAGTAAAAGTGATTGCACCCCCTGTTCCCCTCTGCACATGTTTGTCCAGAGGGAGTATGAGCTCAAAGACTTTGATCTGCCTTTAACTCACTCAATCTCACTTTCCATGTACATTCCAAAATGTAGGCATCCCTGAACATCTATAGGGGAAAAATGCACATTTTCCCTATAGCCGCCCCCTAGACCATTGATTTCATCAAACACTGTTATAGCATCACCCAGCATTGGGTGATTTGGGGGCTTTCAGAGGTGTTTCTCATTTTTCACAATTTTGGCTCTACACATTGACTGTGGAACCTAATTCCACTGTGTGATGTTTCTAAAAACTCCTTGATAACCATGTTAACTAAGAAGACAGTGAGACCATATGGGATATATGAGTTCACTTATACATGAAAAATGGAAAATAAAGGTTTGGGTTTTTTTTTCCCCAAGGTTGCCAATAATTTAATTCTTTCACATGAAGACCGTCTATACATTTACCACACAGGACACTCAAAACTTGGAGCACTATCCTAGACTACCTATAAAATCTAGAAAACCAGGCATGCCCCACTACCCTGCCCGTGACATTTAAGTGCATTGGTTCTTCCCCTGTTGGTGGTATGTCTTGTCTGTACATTTATTAAAACACAAAAGGACCTTGAAATATATAAATCATATTCATCTGATTCAAGGAAAACTAGATGGTTTGGGGTTGGGGAGAAGGAGCTAAGCAGTGCTCCCCACTGACAAGAGGGCCAGCAGTGCAAGATTGATCTGTAGGTCTCTGATTTGCACCTGTACACCTGTCTTTGACAGATAAGACAACCAGACAGACCCATACTTCTACTGTGTACATTTATATACCACCTCTGTGGACCACGAGGGACCTCTGTGTTTAAAAAAATTTTTTTATTGTTTATTTATTTTTGAGAGACAGAGACAGAGCATGAGCGGGGGAGGGGCAGAGAGCGAGGGAGTCACAGAATCCAAAGCAGGCTCCAGACTCCGAGCTGTCAGCACAGAGCCCAATGTGGCACTCAAGCTCACGAACCGCGAGATCATGACCTGAGCCCAAGTCGGATGCTTAACTGACTGAGCCACCCAGGCACCCCGGAACCTCTGTGTTTTTAAATATTAACCTGTCACTCTTAATCTCTAGGTATTTGTGAAAGTCGGAGACAAAGTAAAAGCTGGAGATTCTCTAATGGTTATGATTGCCATGAAAATGGAGGTAATGAAATCATAAGTTCACTTTCCAATTAAACTTAGGGAACTATCAGATCTAATTGTTCTTTTGCCTTACTTTGTAAGCTAATACCCATTTTAAATATTAAGAGCCATGGATTGATGAAACATTAACTGCAGGAAACAAAACTAAAACCATCCTCCCCTTAAATATATTTTCATTTTAATTTGGTGAAACTGCACCTGTCAGTTCTGATGCTAAAATCAAAGAAATTGTCAATTCCTTAAATTCAGGCAGTTAGCCAGTTGACTGTTAACCGTTGGTATTTTCTAAGGCCAAACTTAGGATGCCAAGCATCAGTATCAAAGTGAAAACCTCAGTCAAACTAGAGTAGCTATTTTAGGTCTTTAGAAATTGTAGGCCAATAGTTCTCAGCCGGACCACATGTTATGGTCATCTGAGGGGGAGAGCTTTGAAAAACTACTTCCCCAGACTGGTTGAATTGGGATCTCCTGGAGTGGGGCCCAAGGATCGTCAGTTTTTAACAGCTTCCCGGGTGAGACTCTACTGTGAAACTTGTTGAGAATTACCAGCTAGACTAGAGCTTCCCGATTAGCGACCTTGCAGGTGTTACAGGTACGTCAAAGTAGTGACTCCTCACAACTGCAAAGCACACCATAAAAATGTTATTTCCTTTGGGTGCCATGCTTGAGAAACCTCAAAACAATTGGCTTTATTTTTCACTTTCGTCTCTGTTGCCTTACTGTGTGCTCAGTCTTCATTAGTATTACAGCCACGGTCGTGTCTTGTGTCCCTGCAGCTTACCATAAAGGCCCCAAAGGACGGCACAATCAAGAAAGTGTTCTACAAAGAAGGTTCTCAGGCCAACAGACATGCTCCTTTAATCGAGTTTGAGGAAGAGGAATCGGACAAAAGAGAAGCAGAATAAATGCCATCAAAGAAATGTCCAATTAAGCAGTATCTTAAATATAGTATCTGTACACCAAAAAGAGAAAGTGCCTTCCTGCTTTTCTCGGAGTCTAATAAACATCAGTTTTACTAAATGATTGTACAATTAGGCTAATATTTGAGAATCATGTACTTGGGTCACAAACACAATAAATTATCTATTTCATACTAATAAATTGAATTATATTTTTTTATTGGAAGCTAATATAGTTTGTTTCTGCCTCAAATTGTATACACTGTAGTGTCTTTTAGGAAGGTAGGCAGCAACTTGATCAAAAGAGAATGATTGGAAGAGAAAAAGTTGTTTAATTATCTCCCATTTACAATCATGATGAAAATGGACGTGTTTGAGAGACGGATGCAAATCTGAAAATATGATTGAGTTGAAAGTAATTTTTCTGGGGCACCTGACTGGCTCGTTTGGAGGAGTGCGCAACTCTTGATCTCCTGGTTGTGTTCAAGCCCCATACTGGGCGTAGAGGTTGCTTACATAAATAAAACCTAAGGGGTGTCTGGGTGGTGCAGTCAGTTAAGCGTCTGACTCTTGATCTCGGCTCGGGTCATAATCTTGTGGTTTGTAGGTTCTGTGCTGATGGCATGGAACCTGCTTAGGATTCTGTCTCTCCTCTCTACCCTTCCCCCATTTGTGCGTGCACTCTCCCCCTCTCTCTCTCAAAATAAATAAACTTTAAAAAAATTAAAAATAAATAAATAGGGGCGCCTGGGTGGCTCAGTCGGTTAAGTGTCCGACTTCAGCTCAGGTCATGATCTCACGGTCCGTGAGTTCGAGCCCCGCATTGGGCTCTGGGCTGATGGCTCAGAGCCTGGAGCCTGCTTCGGATTCTGTGTCTCCCTCTCTCTCTGCCCCTCCCCCATTCATGCTCTGTCTCTCTCTGTCTCAAAAATAAATAAATGTTAAAAAAAATAAATAAATAAATAAAACCTAAAAAAAAGTTATGTGGGAAAACATCAAACCCAAAATTGATCTATCTCCTGGCTGCCAAGAAAGCAATTCCATTGTCAAGAGAGTGGTGAGGAAGTCCCAAATACTAAAATTGGAAATGTGGAGTTCTCAAATCTGATTACACATCCTAGTTAGAACGTCTATTTTTCCAACAAGGCAGGATGAAACTCAGTATCCTAAGATGTGGGTGGGGGTGAAGACCGATGTCAAGTGACTGGTGCAGAAAATAGGTATTTTAGGGGTTGGGGTGAGAGAGCTCTGTGGGCAGGTGTAATCAAGGCAGACCTCATAGAGGAAGGAGAACCCAGAGCAAGAGTGGGGAGGGGGAACTTATAGACTAGAAATGAAGAAGCAAGGCTTCACTATTGAACATGAGTAAGGTGTGTTCTATATCCAAGAACAGATCTGCCCAACAGGAGTGGGAGGTCCTTGGGAGGCTATATGAGAAAACGTGTGGCATTTAGGTTGGGGCCAGACTAACTGGCATGGAGGAGTAGGTTTGGATTTTATCTTGCAAGGGGCAGTTATATTGAATTATTTTTTAGCAAGGAAAATTTGATTGGGAGAAAATTTGGCTAGTAGAGCCCCTTTGAGAAATTTCGACATTATTTCACAAGGTTGAACATCTGCATACCCTATGACCTGACTTCTAGAAATGCACAGATGCACTTGTGCACCAAGAATGTTCATGGCCACATTACCCATAACACTGGAAGCAATCCCAGTTGGTTGGCAGGAGAAGGGCTAAGTAACCCTGGTATGCCACACAGTGGAATACTATGTAACAACAAAATAAACAGGGTAAGAATATCCACAGGGATGAATCTTGGAATCATAAAGTTAAAGACAGGGTATTTAAAGTATTAGGTATTGGGCCAGGGGTTGAGATGGGTGAGGCATATAGAGGTGGATGCCAGCGACCGCTAGTGTTCTTGTAGGGCTGATGGTTGGTTATATTTATCAAACAATTATGCTTCGTATCTAACATGTTACATAGGAACGTTTTATAATTCAAATGGTATTTTTAAAAATTTCATCTGGCAGCAATATGCCAGTGGATGGAGGAAGAGAAGAATAGAGCCTGGAACACCCATTGGGAAGAAGTTCCTGCAGGTATTTTAGCATGGGGTAAAAAAGGAGAAGGCCATCTCAACCAGCGCTTTTTGAAAGCGATATTTTTCGCAGCAGACGCTACAAAACTAAAACAAACAAAACTCTAAAAGCGGGAAAAGCAAAGGCGCTCTGGTAGAAATTTGGGGTTGCTATTTGCCCCCTTTCATCTCTTCCAGTGGAATAAGATCAAGCTCTCGGTTTCCTTGTTACCTCGCTGTGTTGGTCAGAGGTAATAATGTTCATGGAAGGAATTTAAAGCCAGTTGTACCCACATGCTGGTGAAATTCACCGCCTCCTGCGGTGCTGTGTGGACAGAGTTCCTTTGCACCTGACTGCCTCTGTTCCTCCTAAAGACAGAGCGGGTACCACCATACACACCAGAGCGTCTGGAAACCAAGATGGTAAGAAACGTTTTTTTTGCCCTTGCCCTAATTAATGGGAAACAGGATCCAGCTGTGTAGAACGCACCATAATTCATAGCATGATACACCTGTGCACTAGGTGCCACGGGGGCCAGGTGGGCGGCATCATAAATTCTACTTTGGGTTGGGAAGCTGAGGGAGAGGCAGTGACATTTGAACGGGGCTTTGGAGTACAGCCATTTGCCAGTGGAGAAAGAAGGTAAGATAAGGCCATTGCAGGGAGAGGGACTAGCAAGGGCTAATAATAACAGTAAGGCATGGAAGTGCGCTCAGTGTTCAGGGCACAGAGCGATCCGGCTTGGGCTGGAGCACCGGGGTGCGGCAGGCAGGGGCTGGGGAAGTGGCTGCCCAGCAGGGAAAGGACTTTATTCTGGAGGCAGCTGGAGCCCTGGAGATTTTCAAACAGGCATGTTTTTCAAAGCTGTTTCTGTCCACAGTCTGAAGATTGGTGAGGGGAGAGACACTAGAGACAGGGAGTCCAAAACAGGCACCAGATATGGATGCCTGAGCTGGACGGGCCAGGTGGAGAAGACAGAGCTTGGTACACATCTCCAGGACTTAAGAGTAGCTTTTCTTTTGGATAACCTCCATTTGTAAGCATGGGTCAAAACCAGAGGTGTATGACTGGAAGACAGCAGTTGGCTACTTTATCTCCGACAGTAGCATTCTGGACGCGTTGTGTTCGGGTCTAGGACAAGGAAGAAAACAACAAAAGTTAAGAGCCCTGATGGCTGCTTTTTAATTGCTGGCGAGGCCACGTAGCATTGTAGTCTAGACAGCCTTGGAAGTTAAAATTCTTGCATTCAGACCCTCCTCTCGCTGCCGCTCGCTGTAGTGTCTCTGGCAAAGTCATTTACACTCCCTGAGCTTCATCTGTCAAGGTGGGTGGCAGTGCTACCTCACCGGGTTGTTTTGGAGATTAAATGAGAAAATGTAGAGGTGGCCTTCAGCACTGTGCCTAGAACATCATTTACACACAACTGATAGTATTAATTTTTAACTGCTGTTACTGCTCCAGAGCAATTAAGGAACTGCTCTAAATCCAGCTCAGCTGGTTATCCTTGTCAGCAAAATTCCCGGGTCCTGGGGTGGTGAAAACCTCTACCTGGACACGCATCACTCCGTCCCCACCCCCCCCTGGCTCTGGTCTGCTCCAGTGTCACCCAGGCACCTGTCAACCACAGGCAGTATGGTGCCATCTGAGGAAGCCTCCATGGTCCCCTCCCTCTGCGACAGTGGGACTTCAGGCTGGCATGTCCTAGAGCCTGCATGTTAATGGGACAGCAGCACGCCCAGAAGCAGCATGTTTCCTGCACAAAGGACGGGCTGGACTAACTCCATCTTTTACATACGTTGTGACACGTGTGTGTAGATGGCACGGGGGTGGGGGGGGTGGGGGCGAGGGCCTACGTTGTCTGGTTTCAGCCTCTGTGTGAGTGGGTGTCACCACTTCCGTAGGGTGGCCGAGTAGGGAGGTCTCTTCCTTGGCTGAACTCACTGTTTTTCCTCCACAACTGTCTTCTCTTCTCACCCTTGCACGCTTGCTGTTCTTAACCTTCAAATAGTTCTCTTAGGAATATTAAAAGTTGAAATGTACATCTATGTTCTGTGTACACGTGACACTTGTGGTTAACATATTTACAGTGTTGATAGTAATACCTTGCACTTCTGTTGCACCTTTCATCAGGGGATCTCCAAAAGCACTCCTAGACATTCACACCAAGCTTCAAGACACCCAGAAAGAGGAAAATGTGATTTAAACTGTGTGGTGAGAGGGAAGGAGATGGATGTCCCCAAATGCTTTCCTCCAAGCCCAGAGCAGGGAGCCTTGGGTCATTAGTGCCTTCCTGCTAATGACACACTGCTCCCTGAGGGCTGGCCCCAGGGAGCTGCAGGCTTGGGGTAGCCGTTCTACTCCACCAGACTCTAAGTATAGGGCATCCCAGGAGGCTCAGCCACGCTCCACAGCTCACAAAGTCGCAGCCTTTGCCTATCCGACTAAGAACAGTCTTGCCTATCTGCCCCCACCCCCCATGAAGAACCCTAGGTTCCTTCTGGACCAGGGAGTGCCTGGATCATTAGCAGATCCTAGCTGATACCAATGATTACCCTGTCGCCCTGACATTTGTCTCCCACGTGCTGGATGATGGGAATCAGAATGCCCTGTGCCTCTAACTGGCTCAGACTCCTACAGCGAGTTGCAAGTGCAGTGTGAACATTCTCCCCTTAAACCTCCCAAGTCACAGCCTTGGTGTAACTCCCTCCCTCCTAAGATGGCTAACATCATTCTTTGTACATACCACCCCTCATTAGCTTTGTGCTGAACCCTTCATTTAGATTAGAAATAATTCTCCAAATCCACCACCTCCTCACCAAAAACAAAAACAAAAACAAAAACACTAACAACAGCAACAAAAGATAACTTGGGACTTCTCTCTCTTCTCGGTTATTGTTACTCCTTTATCATTACTACCTATGTCATCAGGCATGGTGGTTTTTCCCCCATTACTGAAAGCAGGTGTCATGCTAATCACAATTCAGACTGGCATCCCACCTAACTCTGTTCTCCTATTGACCATCTGGCCCCACTTAGAGCTTCCATTTTTGATGTGTCATTCTAAGTTGTCTACCCCATCCACAATGAGTAACACTTGCCCTCAACCTTCCTTACTCCTCTGTAGCCAGACCCACCACACACCCTAACCCTAGAGTCATTCCACGTTAATACAATACATCAAGCAATTATTGAAGATCTATATGCAAGACGGGTCATAGGTCTTTTCCTATAAGGCAAAGGTCATATAGTCCTTGGCCATGTAAATGCCATTAGTCTCTTCTCAGATAAGTATTAATGTTTGAATAGGTAATACATGCCCATGGTTCAAACCCTAAAAATGTATTTTAAAAGGTATACAGGGAAAATCTCCCTCCTATCCACAGCCCCCACACCCCTGGCAACCTTGAGCCGCTATTAATTGTTTGTTGTGTATCCTTCCAGTGTTTCTCCATGCACTCAAAACCAAATACAACTCTGTGGTCTAATTTCCTACCTTCTACAGTAAAGATCAAATTCTGCACTTTGCTTTTGTTATTTAACCATGTGTCTTAGAGATGCTTCCATAACAATATACAGGGAGTTTCCTTAGTCTGTTTCAGAGCTACACGGTTTTTCCATTTGTTCCATTTGTCCCACTAAATGGACATGACTTATTCAACCAGACGTTTACTGGTGGACATCTAGATTGTTTTCAAAGCCTTGCTATGACCAAAAAGTGCAGTGAATAACCAGACAATATTTCATTTTGCACATACACAATTATATCTGTTAGGATAAATTCCTAGAAGTAAATTGCTTGGTCAGAGACTAATAATGAATTATTTAAAAATTAAGCTAAAAACACCTATATGTGAAGGTATTGTTATGGTGCCCACAATAACAACTCACATTTATAAGGCATTTTATGATGTGCTGATATTTTATCACCAAGGGAGGAATCACCTATACTATCCTCATAGCAATTTGAGGGAGCTGAGATTGTGAGAATAATTTGCACACAATCATACTTCCCACACCTGTTGGGACCAAAACTGAAACCAGGACTTTTCATTCCCAAATCCTCTGCTTTCTTGTATAACGCTATCTCCTGAAGTAGCAAGGCAGAGGGAAAGGCAACTTTACTCATCCAAACTTGTATTCCCCTCTTCACATTTTCTAAGAATGTTCCCTCCTTGGCCAAATATCTCCTCGTTCTTTCAGATCTTCACCTGGAGAATTTAATGGTACCGTGGCCCCCATGTTTGACCAGAGAGTCACAGGTGTGCTACTTGCCAAGCCATCCTACTAGAAAATTCAGTGCAACTTCCGGTGGAGTTAGAACCTTGGAGATAAAAACCGTTCTTTCAGAATGGGGGTTAACATTCAAACACCCTCCAGACAAGCTGATCTTCTGGTGGTCTCCTTTCCAGAACAAGATCATTCTCTTGAAACCTTAAGAGAAATACCATAGCTCAACATCGGTGAGGAATTTAATTTCCCAGATGAAACGGTGGGAGTGGGGCGTAGACGGACAGGGGGGCAGGCAATGTGGTCTAACTTTCAGAGATTTGTACTTCACAAAAAGACTTCGGACATCTCTGGTATTTGGGAAAACTTATTTAGCAGGTAGATTCAGTGATCATTTATGTCTTTTAAGCAGAAGGGTAAAATTTTGCCTTTCTTGTGGACAATGTGGAGACAGATTAAGAGAAAAGATATGACTCCTGAAGGCCAATATTTCATTACAAAAACTGAAAGAATTTGTTAATTTCAAACAATTTCCAGGGGCACCTGGGTGGCTCAGTCAGTTAAGCATCTGACTCTTGATTTCGGCTCAGGTCATGATCTAACCGTTTGTTTTTAAACCCTACATTAGGCTCTGCACTGACAGCACAGAGCCTGCTTGGGATTTTCTCTCTCTTCTCTCTCTCTCTCTCTCTCTCTCTCTCTCTCTCTCTCTCTCTCTCAAAAGAAATAAATAAACTTTAAAAAATAAAGACAATTTCCACAGAGAACAATCCTGTGCTGCAGGATTGAGTGGGGGATGGGCAAAATGGGGTGAAGGGAGTGGGAGATCCAAGTTTCCAGTTATAGGATAAGTGAGTCACAGCGATCAAAAACAGCATAAGGAATACAGCCAATGATATTGTAACAGTATTGTATAATGACAGATGGCAGCTACACTTGTGAGCATAACATGACACCTGAAGTCGTCCAGTCACTACGCCCTACACCTGAAACTAATGTGTGTCAACTAAAATTTTGTTAAAAGCAGTTTTCTCACCAACTCTGCTTTACAGATTTTATTATATTGTCTGCAGACTTTTATTTGCTAATGTAATTCTTTCAAAAAGTCTGACTTACTTGAATGTACAAAAAAGTTAAAAACTATACAGTAGAATCTACATAAGAAAACTTTATGGGCAAAAGAATTTGCCCCTTCTTCAATCAGAATAACATACACACATGCCCAGAAATTTTATTTTGTTTAAGTGGTTTGATTTCTCAGAGATCAAACAGCTCTAAGAAGAACACACAGAAAAATATATCAACACCTTAATGATGAGTTCTTGATTCACAGTGAAAGGTGTACCTGTGAGTCAAATCAGAATACTCAGACTGATTTGACTGCTGTGTTTCTCCTGGTGTGAAAAGCACAGGGAAGCCACATTATAATGACAAGTGTTCTTGATAGGCAGGGACCCAGATGAAAGGAATTTGGTGCATTTTATATGATCTAACAATTTGATGCATCTCTCCCCACAAAAGAAATGCATACCAGCGGCTAAAGAGCCTCAAACAGTTGAAATCATGCTACCAGTTTTCTCTTCTGGGATTTCCTACTTTTCTACGTTTCTCTTGGTCACCCCCATTTTACTAACGTGTTCTTTCTTTAGATTTATTAAGTCACCATTGACCTATTCATCCTAAGCTTTCCTAATGATAGGAATCACCTGGAGTACTTAACAAAACTAGATCTCTGAATAAGAATTTCTAAGAGAAAGGTCTGGTGTTCTGTATATTTAACAAACATCCACGTGATTTTTCCCAGGAGTGTTTTTGAACAGTTAGCTCAGTGTATCTCCAAATGTAACCTTCTGGGGTGCCTGGGTGGCTCAGTGGGTTGAGCATCTGACTTTAGTTCAGGCTCAGGTCATGATCCCACACAGTCTGTGAGTTGGAGCTCTGCATCAGGCTTGCTGCTCTCAGAGCATAGCCCACTTGGGGTCTTGTGACCCCCTCTCTCTCTGTCCCTCCCCCCCTCTCTCTCTCTCTCAAAAATAAATAAAACATTTTAAACAATGTAATGTTCCTACAAACCACCTGCTCCTGATTCCATTGGTCTGGAAAGGGTCTGAGATTCTCCATTCCTAACAAGCTCCCAGGCCTCTAGCCAGGGGACAGACAGCATTTTGACTAACAGGTGGCAATGGTTCTCAAAAAGCGTTCCTGCACCAGCAGCCTGGGCAAAACCTCAGAACTTCTTAGAAATGCAAATTCCCAGCCCCACTCCACCTACACCTAATGAATCAGAAACGCTGGGATGGGACCGAGAAATCTGTTTAACAAGGTCTCCAGGTGAGATTTTGATGCATCCTCAAATTCAAGAACCACAGATCTATAGTTATGTTTAGCTGCTTCTCACTGCTTCTGATTGGGAAGTTACTTCATTTGAGATGAACCTTTGCACATTTCTGATTTTATTCATGTTGTATATCGTTAGATAGTTTAACTCCATTTGGGGGGATACCTTATTAGCACCTTTGTAAAGTGCTGAGGAAATATTGGTACCAGAAACTCATCTTGGAGTATCTTGGGGGAACCTACTCCTTGTTACCTTTAAATTTAATTTGTATTAATGCAAGGTAATAGTTAGATCAGGGTTCACAAACGCCTCCAGGGACCACGCACTCAGAATATTTTTTTTTATTTTTTTTAACGTTTATTTATTTTTGAGACAGAGAGAGACAGAGCATGAACAGGGGAGGGGCAGAGAGAGAGGGAGACACAGAATCTGAAACAAGCTCCAGGCTCTGAGCTGTCAGCACAGAGCCCGACGCGGGGCTTGAACGCATGGACATCATGACCTTGAACGCATGGACATCATGACCTGAGCAAAGTCGGACGCTCAACCAACTGAGCCACCCAGGTGCCCCCAGAATATCTTTTAAGTGAAGCAGCAGGGTTTCAGGGAAGAGGTTGGCTTCAGAAAGAAGCTGTCCCTTGGCTCCGCCCAGCCAGTGCCAAGGGGGAATGTGGGCTCAGAGGGGTCATGTCTTCCAATTGCTTAAAAGAAGTCAGAAAGCCAACTTTTCACGTGAAATCTCTTGATTTTTCAGTGTTGGCAAACTATTCAGATTTGTTGTAAATATTCTGTGTGCCTAACAAGCTAGGCTTCTGTTCGCGACTCCACAGTGGAGGGACTAGTTAGGGAGGTGATTAATTCACCAGCCTTGCTCCCGCGACTTGTGTTACTGTCTCTCAAGAAGAGGAAGCCAGCTCTGGAGGTCCACTGCTGTGAAACCCAAACCCAAACCATTTACCATGTTCTCATGAAAGGCCAGTCAATTCTTCTAAGTGGCTCCCTCAGAAACATGTGGAACATTTCTAATTGGGAAATGGATGGTGTCACATTGTGTGATCCATCTGGAAGCAAAGAACGTCTAATAGTCAGGATTGCTCTGCCTAGGGGCAGATCCAGATTTTGTGAGGCCTGAGGCTTTTACAATTTGGAGGGACCCTATTTCAGAAAAATAGGTGAAGTTATGAATACAAGATTATTTATGAAAGTACAAAGAAATCTTAATCATGTAGGAAATATTTACTTTTGCAAATTTTTGTTAAGTTTATGTATTTTGAGAGACAGTGCAAGTGGGAGAGGGGCAGAGAGAGAGGGAGAATCCCAAGCAGGCTCCACACTGTCAGCACAGAGCCCGACACAGGCTTGAAGCACAGGGCTTGACCTGTGCTTCACATGACCTGTTCACATGACCTGAATTGAAACCAAGAGTTGAACGCTAACCAACTGAGCCACCCAGGTGCCCCTATTTTTGCAAATTTAAAAAGAGCAAATGCCCACTGCCTTGGAAGGGCCTATACATCAGGGGCCTTAGAGCATCCTGAGTGTCCCCACACATCTGCCTCTGTCCCAGTGACCACTGGGTTGCAGGCAGGGGTTAGGATGAGGCTGGCAGTGTTGGTATTCTGGGTGCTGATGTTCTGTTTCTTGACCTGAGTGGGAAGGTGGATACCTTTATTTTACAATCTGTTAGGCTGTTCACTTACATTTCTTATAGTCTTACGTATATTTCATAACTTGAAAAATAATTTGGCCTTTCTACGTCAGCAAAAATACTCATTGGGTAAAGTAGTTCTTCAATAAACATTTGTTGAATGAACAAAAAATTGAATGATTTCAAATCTATACAGCTAATACCTGTCAAGGGCTTAAATGTGTAAGGATCCCTGCTAGGTGCTGTGTTATTAAATACATTATAGTATTTAGTATTTAAGTAACAGGAGAGGTAAAATCTAATAAAAGAAATAAAATAGGGGTGCCTGGAAGGCTCAGGGTAGAGCATGTGGTTTTTGATCTTAGGGTGGTGAGTTCAAGCCCTACATTGGGTGTAGATCTTATTTTTAAAAAAAGAAAGAAAATGATTTTATTTTATCATATCTTTAAAAGTTTATTTAAGTAATCTTGACACCCAATGTGGGACTCAAACTCATGACCCTGAGATCAAGTGTTGCACACTCTTTCAATGGAGCCAGCCAGGCACACCTATTTCATCATTTTTCAAAGTTAATCTTATTCCTTTACTATGTAAAAGTTTTTTTTTTTTTTTAATTTTTTTTAAACATTTATTTATTTTTGAGACAGAGAGAGACAGAGCATGAACGGGGGAGGGGCAGAGAGAGAGGGAGACACAGAATCAGAAGCAGGCTCCAGGCTCTGAGCCATCAGCCCAGAGCCCGATGCGGGGCTCGAACTCATGGACCGCAAGATCGTGACCTGAGCTGAAGTCGGACGCTCAACCGACTGAGCCACCCAGGCGCCCCTACTATGTAAAAGTTTTATGTATAAAACTAAAAGTATATTATTTTTTATATATAAGCTGAATGCAGACTTTGAAAAGAAAACATCTAAATTTAATGCCATTAACCAAAGTTTTATTATTTTCAGCTTTAAGAAGTTTTAATTTATAATTATACAATTTTTAAAGTGTATTTATTTTGAGAGAGGAGAGGGAGAGAGAGAGACCTCGCGCGCTTGAGTGGGGGAGGGGCAGAGATTGCCTCTACAATCATACAATTTTTTAAAGTGTTAGCTAGAGGGAGCAGAAAAACAACATAAATTGGTATTTATCCAACATATTCTAAAGGCCAGATGAATAATATTTTGAAAAACATGTATGGGGTGCCTGGTGGCTCAGTTGGTTAAGCATCTGATTCTCAATTTCAGCTCAGGTCACGATCTCCTGGTTGGTGAGATCGAGCCCTGTGTTACGCTCCATGCTGCCAGGGCAGAGCCTGCTTGGGATTCCTTGTGTGCTTCTCTCTTAAAAAAAAAAAAAAAAAAAATCGTGTATAATTCAACCACACTAACATAACCACTCTTATTATTTTGTTTCCTTTGGTCTTATATTTATAGGTACACTTTTTACATAGTTAAAATTATAGTGTCCATAAAATTTCAACCCTGATTGTTTTTACCTAACACATCTTAAGCATTTTCTATGTCGCTACCTGGTCTTTATAATTCTAACTTTAAAAACTGCATAATTATTCCTTAGCTATTCCCAGTAAATGGTTGGAATATAATTTATATAACCATGCTTCTAGTCTTAGACATGCAGATTATTTTTAATTTTTGCTATTATAAAATAATGCAGCTCTTACCATTTTGATGTACATAGCTTTCTTTTTTCATTAGGGTCATATGCCTATGGATACATATCCTTCCATTTTTTTCCCTATAAAGTCCTCTATTTCATTTGTGCACTTAAAAAAGAACCAGAGAAAAGTGAGAGAGGGAAACAGGTGGGGAGATGGTATGAGAGGGAACATCCTGTGCAGAGATATGCAACATTATTTACCTTGATTGAATATAAGATGGAACTTCAATTTTTTGCATTAAAATTCATAGAACACATTTTTCTCCTATCAGAGGTGGTCTATTTCTTTGGTCCCCATGGATATTGTGCCAAAACCAACAGAATGGGTCACTCTCTGAAAATCCATCTCTCAAGTTGTCAGAAATTATGACAGCTAGCAAGAGAGAGTTTAAGTAGCCAATGTTACAGATTTGCAATTGCCTAATTATGCTACATATGACATTTCATTCCAACTTAATTGCAGAAATTGAGCATCTATATTGTTTCTGTTTTCTGTAGCAAAAATCTGGACAGGTAATGTGGTAATTTTTTTTCTGATTTGTGAATGTAATTACATGAAGAGTCATAAAAAGCTCTTTTATTATACATGTACTTAATTACCTTTTGTGTGAAATCTGGGCGTAAGTCTGGGCAAAACACTCAAAGGCAAGCATAAACAAAACACAGCCCCTCTGCTCAAACAGTTTATAATTTATTAGGAAATCAAGAACATAAACCTGAGTCAATTAACCTTCCAAGTAAAGCTTATGTTCTTAAAAATATGCATAAGACACCCCAGGGAAATATAAATACAAACTGGACACTTGAAGATATTAAGGAATATTGTTAGATTTTTGGTTGAGTTAATGGTATTGTATTTTGTTTTTTAGAGATATGGAAATACATACGAATAAAATGTTATAACATCAGAGATTTGCATCAAAATTATGCAGAAAATGGAAATGGATGGGGCATAAATGAGACAAGGCTGGCCTTGAATTGCTAATTGTAGAAGTTGGGTGATGTCTGGATAATTTGGTCTACTTGTGTATATATTTGAAAACTTTTGTAATAAATTATTACACCTTACTTAGTTTTCCTTTGCGAAATCAAAATACTAAGTATGACTGGAGCCTCCGTGACCCACCACACACAATAGTAATACTCTCTCCACCTTTCTATCTACCCAGCCAGCCTGACCTTTCATACCCAGGCTCCCATCTGACTAAAATGGCCAACTCTCAGTATCTGCCCTGCATTACTTTGAGGCCCCTACCTGGAAGGGAGATGTTGACAAAGAAGCTTGCTTAGTGAGAAATCGTGCTTATTTGACCTCTGCTTGAACTTGAAAATCTATGTTTATTTGGGAATAAAACAGAAGTGATTCATCTTATGAATTTCCTCAGGGCCAGTGGAATCCTGAATTTCCTTGGATGAGTTTATTCATTCTAAGCTCTAATTGAAACCACAATATGGAAACTGGCTGGCTCTTCTCTTATATATTCTATCTGCTAGAAGCAGCAACATCTGCCAGCATCTCAATTCCTACTTCCTTGGCATTGGGTTGAATTAATCAATAGACTATATAACTAACACAAAAAAAAAAGCCAAATAAAAAATCTTCCAGTAAAGCAAATGGAAAATTACAAAATAAAAGCTTAATTTTCTGTAGTTTTTCAAGTAAGGTAAAAGTGATTCATTTTTCTTTTGATTTGAAATGTTTTGAAGGAAAATTGAAATTGATAGTATAAACCTGGGGTACTCTCAGGAGCCATTTCCTTTGTTTTATTCCCTCTTTGTTGAAACTGTTCTCCCTTAACTCATTGAATTATATCACTGTAATTACCCAAGTCACTGTTATTAAGTAGAAAATCTGATGCCACCATTTTCATAGTCTACAGGATGATCCCATCAACAAGAAAGGAGTACTCCAAAAACCATGAAATACCTGGGAATACATCTAACCAAAGAGGTGAAAAATCTATACACTGAAAACTGTAGAAAGCTTATGAAAGAAATTGAAGAAGACACACAAAAAAATGGAAAAATATTCCATGCTCCTGGATAGGAAGAACAAATATTGTTAAAATGTCAATACTACCCAAAACAATCTACATATTTAATGCAATACTTATCAAAATAACACCAGCATTCTTCAGAGTTAGAACAAACAATCCTAAAATTTGTATGGAACCAGAAAAGACCCTGAATAGCCAAAGCAATCTTGAAAAAGAAAACCAAAGCAGGAGGCATCACAATCCTGGACTTCAAGCTGTATTACAAAGCTGTAGTCATCAAGACAGTATGGTACTGGAACAAAAACCCTTAGATCAATGGAACCGAACAGAGAACCCAGAAATGGACCCACAAACATATAGCCAACTAATCTTTGACAAAGCAGGAAAGCATATCCAATGGAATAAAGACAGTCTCTTCAGCAAGTGGTGCTGGGAAAACTGGACAGCAACATGCAGAAAAATGAACCTGGACCACTTTCTTACACCAGAGACAAAAATAAACTCAAAATGGATGAAAGACCTGAAAGTAAGACAGGAAGCCATCAAAATCCTCAAGGAGAAAGCAGGCAAAAACCTCTTTGATCTTGGCCACAGCAACTTCTTACTCAACACATCTCTGGAGGCAAGAGAAACAAAAGCAAAAATGAACTATTGGAACTTCATCAAAATAAAAAGTTTCTGCACAGCGAAGGAAACGATCAGCAAAACTAAAAGGCAACCGATGGAATGGGAGAAGATATTTGCAAATGACGTATCAGATAAAGGGTTAGTATCCAAAAATCTATAAAGAACTTATCAAATTCAACACTCAAAAAACAAATAATCCAGTGAAGAAATGGGCAAAAGACATGGACACTTCTCCAAAGAAGACATCCAGGTGGCCAGCCGACACATGAAAAAATGCTCCACATCACTCATCATCAGGGAAATACAAATCAAAACCACCATGAGCTACCACCTCACACCTGTCAGAATGGCTAACATTAACAACTCAGGCAACAACAGATGTTGGTGAGGATGCGGGGAGAGAGGCTCTCTTTGCCCTGCTGGTGGGAATGCAAACTGGTGCAGCCACTCTGGAAAACAGTATGGAGGTTCCTCAAAAAACTAAAAATAGAACTACCCTACAACCTGGCAATTGCACTACTAGGTATTTATCCAAGGATTACAGGTATGCTGTTTTGAAGGGGCACATGTGCCCAAATGTTTATAGCAGCACTAACAACAATAGCCAAAGTATGGAAAGAGCCCAAATGTCCATCGAAGGATGAATGGATAAAGATGTGGTATATATATACAATGGAGTATTACTCGGCAATCAAAAAGAATGAAATCTTGCCATTTGCAACTATGTGGATAGAACTAGAGGGTATTATGCTAAGCGAAATTAGAGACAAATATCATATGACTTATATGAGGACTTTAAGACACAGAACAGATGAACACAAGAGAAGGGAAGCAAAAATAATATAAAAACAGGGAGGGGAACAAAACATAAGAGACTCTTAAATATGGCAAACAGAGGGTTACTGGAGGGGTTGGGGATGGGGATGGGCTAAATGGGTAAGGGGCATTAACGAATCTACTTCTGAAATCATTGTTGCACTATTTGCTAATTTAGATGTAAATTAAAAAAAGGGAATAAATGCTTAATATTTTGAAGGCTCAGTTTCTAATATCTATTCTAATATAAATATCCAGTTTTATGGTTCTCAACCTCTTTACCCTTTCAGATTCTCCTTATTTTTATTAACAGGGATTTTTGTTTTAAAACATTTTTTTCCCTAACAAATGATGTGTATTTATTAACAAGTCATCAAGTAATTTCTTCAATTTTAAAGTAATCAAAGAACACGTATAATTCATAATGAGCTTAGAATAATATATATTACCACCCTGAACTCAAATAGTCCCAGTTAAGATGGAAGAATTGCAACTTGTTAGCAGTAGAAAGCTTTTATTTTTTCTTTCGCCAAGCCATTTCTGTTAGACTTTTTTACATACTGAAAATGGTCTGTGGTCTATATTAACAACCTTTGCAAACTGTAGTTGGGATAATAGCTCTACTCATTATATTATTCGGAGCTCCTATAAAAGAGCCTTGGTAACCAAAAAAAAAAGGGTTTTTTTAAAGATGATTTTCCCCCTTCTCATTGATAGGCATTATTACACATAAAATTCACGAACTAGTAAATAATCTCTTGGGTATACTCTTTCTTATATTCTTTCCTTTCTGTGTTTTCTTGCTGTAAAACCAACATCCCTGGCTCTTTGCTGGAGAGAAGAGGCATCCTAAGGCTGCCATGCGGACATGAGCTCACCAGGCAGGCAGGTGGTAAAACATGTGGTTTATTTTGAAGCTCTTCATCTCCCTACCAACCATCTCTTCTCCCCCTGGAGTTTTCAGTCCAGTTTCAGCTCATTGCTAGGCCAGTAGAAAATACTTTAGGAGACCTAAAAATGTATGACACGTGGTCTCTGCCTTTGAAGGATGCACAGTCTAGTCATTAGTAAAGGGAAAATGACGTGGGCAGAAATACCTAAGATGAAAGGCAAAATGAGCCAGGTGCTCTAGGGATTCCAAACAGCCTGCTTGGGCTGCACAGCTGTGTGTGTGTGTGTGTGTGTGTGTGTGTGTGTGTGTGTGTGTAGGGAGGTGTCACCTCTAGCCATGGGGCTGGGGAATTGATAGAAGAACTGGGTATTGAAAGAAGAGGAGGCCCGTGGAGGGTAAAGCTAGGGAGATGGGGACAAGGGTGTTCCTGACAGAGAAACAGAACCACTAGGAGATCTTGTCTGTCTATGGTTACAGGTAATTAGTCTTCCACAATCGTGTGAGATGGTTAAGCAGTCTCTATGAGCTGTTGTCTCCATGTCCAGTGTTGGAGCTTGAAGTCCATGGTGCATGCAGTCAGGAAGTGATAATGGATGTCAAGTAGGGAGATCGAGAGAAAGCTGGAAACCACAAGCGTGAGAGAATTCCACAAGGACAGACTGAAGTTTGTCTGTTCTTGTGACCTCTGACCTTGGTGTCAAGGCTACTCTATAGAAGCTAGGACCCTGTGTCATAGAGCTGAATGCAAACACCTGGCTCCAGAGTTGGAGGAGCTGAAGGGAGGATCCAGGATCCAGCCTGTAGAAGAGAAGCTACAGGCTTAGTTGCTGCTTCGAGCCGATGAGGTGAATCGGCACACTGTGTGTGTGAGTCACAAAATGACTGCTTCCCTTCTGCCCTCCAAATCTCTGAGAATCTTCCCTATGGCCCACCCTAATAGAAAACAGACAAGAAAGGGAATTCAGGGAAGTATAGGTCAGATTCACAAGTTGTATCCAGAGTATGGAGCTTCTGAAAATTAAAGAATTTGGATAATATCGATAAGTGGCTTTTGAGCCAGAGAAACAAGAGTAAAGCTTAAGGACAATAAAGTGGGGAGCAGGACAGGTTGGAGGGCCTAACTTTAGGAGCTCAGAATGCTGGTGAGTGGTAGCAAGGGGGTTCAGGAAGCTGGAGTAGAAAGGGAAGTGGCAGGGCCATGCCTAGAAATTTTGCTGCTCTGGCCAGTGCACAAAGCTTGCTTTTGTGTGTTTGGGGGAAGACAGCAGATCTACATACAAAGCATTGCCTGCTCTGGACATTGATGTATTTCTTTCTCCTATCCATTTCCTTGAGCCTTAAAAAATTTCAATGCCCTGGGTCAAAGTCCCAAGTTTGTGACCCCAGAAATTTGTGGTCCTGAAAAGAGAATATCAGTGGATATTTGTCATGTTTTATGACACCCAACAATAGCAATTGAAAATCCTTTCTGTGTTTGGGGAATTTTCCATATTAAGGATCCTCCTAGAAGCCAGTACATCACTTTCTTAGCTTGCTTTTAACTAAGGAGACTCCAGTTTATAAGAGAACAGGAAGAAGCAGGGGCCAAACAATCACTTTTTTATTACTGAATAGTATTCTGTTATATGGATATACCACATTTTCTTTATCCATTCACCAACTGATAAACATTTGAATAGTTTCCAGTTTTTGTCTATTATGTACAATGCTGCTATAAACATTCTTGTACATGTCTTCTGGATAAACATCTAGTAGTACAGTTCCTGGGTTATATGGTAGCTTTTAGTTTTAAGAAACTGCCAGACTATTTGCCAACAGTTTCTGTTCTGTATTTCCATCAGCAATGCATGAGGGATCAGGTTTCTCTGTATGTTCACCCAAACTTGGGAAGGTCCATCTTTTTAATTGCAGCCATTCTTGTGAATGTGTAGGATTATCCTGTGGTTTTAAGTTATATTTCCCCAATGACCAATGATGTTGAATTTCCATATAAATTTTAGGATCAGCCAATCAATTTCACAAAGCCTACTGGGATTTTGATGGGGACTGAACTGAATGTATACAACAATTTAGGGGAGATTTGCCATGCTAAAAATATTGAGTCTTTCAATTGATGAACATGGGATAGTTTTCCACTTAATTAGATCTACTTTAATTTCTCTCAGCAATGTTTTATAATTTTCAGTGTACAAATCTTTCACTTCTTTTGTTAAACTTATTCACAAGTATTTTGTTATTTTTTGATCCTATTGTGTTTTAGATTGTTGCTAGTATATAGAAACACAACTGATTTTTAAAGTATTGATCTTGTATCTAGTGGCCTTGCTGAGCTCATTTTTTACTTCTAGCAGTTTTGGGCAGGGAGCAGGGGACTCCTTAGAGTTTTCTATGTATAAGACAATATCATCTGAGAATAAAGAGAGTTTTACTTCTTTTTTCTAATCTGGATACCTTAAAATTTTTTTCTTATCGAACTGGCTACAACCTCAGTTCAAGGTTAATTAGAGATGGCAAGAGCAGCTATCTTTGCCTTGTTCCTGTCTTAGGGAGAAGCATCCAGTCTTTCACCATTAAGTATGATATTAGCACTAGCTTATTTTGTTTTGCTTTTTTTTTTTTTTTTGTAGATGCACCTTATCAGGTAAGAAACTTCCCTTATATTCCTAGTTTGTTGAGAATTTTTACTGTGAGTGGATGTTAGGTTTTGTTAAATGCTTTTTTTGCATTTACTGAGATGATTGTGTTCTTGTGTCTTCGTCCTATTAATATGGTGTGCTATATTAACTGATTTTCAACTATTAAACCAACACTGCGTTTCTGGGTAAATAATTTTTTCATACATTATTGAATTTGGTTTGCTAATATATTTTAAAAGGCTTTTGCATTTATGTTTTTGCATTTATGTATTAGTCTGTAGTTTTATTTTCTTTGATACCTGTTTTTAGTTTTGAATCAGGAAAATACGGGCCTCATGGAATTGATATATCTGCATTGCTTCTACAGACACATAAATAGAATTTATTGTAATTTTTGCATTTATTTGTTTCTTTTTCCTTCTGAGAAACAAGTTGTATAGGTTATTTTTAAAACAGAAACTAGATCTTACCTACTGGTAAGATTACTAAAACTTAATCAATGTTTCATCTGAGAACCTGTGCGGGGCCCTCTATTCAGACTGTTTATTGCAGACATGGACAGAGACAGATGGCATTCCAGGACCTAAGTACCTCAAAGTCAAATTTCCCAACTGATCACAGACAGAAGAGGAAGTTGCCACCTTATTTTTCTCCCCTGTAGTGTAGAGGGATAGAAAAATGTCTCGTGAATATCCATTGACCATTGTTGTAACTTCTTATCATAGCCCCTTGATATTTGGGGAAGAAATGTGGTAATTTTATATACATAACCAATCAAGCTGGCTCCACTGGTCAGTGTTTCTAGATGCCAGAGCCACAGCAAGTGTCAGAAGAATCTGTGTGTTGATACAGTGATTGGAAGGAACTATCTAGCCAGTGTTTCCCTCATCATGTAACCTTAATATTTGTTACGATCATGGCTGATTTGGGTTATTTTTCAGTGTTTGAAACATAAAGAACAATCACAGTGCCCTCCTTGAGGGTGCCTTTTGATTAAAGAGGCATCCAAATGTCACAGGGAAGAACTGCTTTTTACCAAACATCACTTTAAATGACTCTCTCCTTAAAACAAACCAGGTCACCTCAGCTTGAGACTCACTGCTATTCATTCTGTAGAAGTCCATTCATATGTTACCTCTTCTAGATTGAGCAACTGCCTACCACAGCATTACATGTGCTGTCTCATTTACTCTCTGCACAGTACTCTGAAGTAGGTATTTTATAGATGAAAATACTAAGAAATATGCCAACATCACCTTTATAATAAATGGTAGAGTCTGGTTGCAGCACAGATCTAGGTAACATGAAGCCCATCCTCTCCTGCTACACACAGCCTCCCCTCTGCCCATAGTCCTGCTGGGCTTCTCAGATGCAGTACTTGCACAACCATCTCAGAGACTCTTTTCCCACCTCCCATAGTTTCCATATCACCTGATTCTGATTTCCTAGGTAGGTGCGCAGGGATGCCGGGACCGTTTGGCTTGTTCTTTGTATTTCTAGTACCTCTTACTGTGGCTGATACGTAGGTGTTCAATGAAAGTTGAAATACATGACTGAATGAGAACAATTATACTTCCTAGACTTTTGAAGGAAGCTCAGATTTGAAGCTGGAAGGAAATTAAGGATTTATCTAATCTAAACTCGCCAGTCAGAGGAGTTGAGGCTCCAAGAAGACAGGTGTGATTTGCCCAGTCGTATGGAGATAGACAATTTAGAACACAGTTGTCTTAGGCCGTGACTCTCATATAACCCCGAGGCCTATTTCCAAAGTTTCAAAGCTGATGCCACTCCTCAGTTTGTAACTTCTACAAAAGAAATACAAATGTAAGCAATAATAACAAGGGATCTGAATTTTAAATAATGTAAAGATAATATTGCCGGAAAAAAATTCTGACTGCCATGACTTCATAAAGGACTTAACAATATTCATTACTTCTTTTGAGAAATCATCCAGCTGAAGGCATTAGAAACAAATCTTAGACTCTTCTCAGATGAAAAATCAAATGAAACACCTGGCTCTGGGCTGGTGGACTAAGACCTGGGCTCTGAGCCATACACTTCACCCGAGGTATGTCACATATGCCCAGCCTAGGGGAGGTATTCTCTTACACGTTTCACAGCTATGTTGTTACTCTGTAGGGCCGTATCCTATTGATCAGGAATGAAGATAATCCCTGCCTCTCTCCTAACCCCTCCCACTGGCTGTTCTTTCCAGCCAGACCTGATCTGCCAATTGTGCTGTCACCAGCGCTAGCCCACCAGGCCTGACCCTAAGCCCTCGTGCTCCCTGCCTCCCCACTCAATCCCCTCCCCCCTTCCCCACACCCCTCTATCAGGTCAGGCTGTCAACAAAAATTGAGGGACCTCTTCAAATTCTCTAAAATTCATTATTTTGTTTCAAAGTGCTGATATGCCACCACAACGTTTTCCTTTCTGTCAGTTGAGAGTGGCCACGTCGCATTTTCTCTCTAAAGAATTTTGCCTAATCATCTCCTTTCCCAAATGTCCTGAAGGGGGTTCTCCCTGGTCTCTCACAGCACATTAACTCATTTGGGCTTCACTTGTAGACTCCTTCATTGACTTCCTCTGTCTGTATATTTATTTTCAAAATGATAATCTCACAACTTAGCTTTTTGTTATTTGTATGTTTTCTCTTTTGCAGCGCTTTAGGCTACTCTGACCCTGATACTAATTTTTAAAAAATTTTACACTATTTGCACACAAATCTTCCCTTTCACCAACTCTCTTCTCTCTTCATCCATCCCAAATAATTTCTTTGAAAAGGGTGACCTATCTTAACGGAAATGGAGAAAATGGCATTAACTTACTAGATACTGTTTTGCTGGACAGCCCTGAAAAAAGCCCTGAAAACTCTAAAGTGGCTGTGATGTGTTTTAGTGTTTCATATGTCTTATTTTGACTGAAAAAACCTTGTACACAAATCACATTTAACAGGATGACACGGTCAGAGTCAGGCAGATATGGGTGTATGGTAGACATTTGCAAATTTGTACAGGTGACTTTCCTAGTTTGCTATATATACTGAAAATGGTACATATATAATCATGTATATTATTAATTCACTTATTATTCATATATTTATTATTTTTATATATTTACAGGCTTCATATTGCCCCCTTGCCAATTTTTTTTTTCCAATTGAACTACGTTAGCTTCCCTAATACTAAATATTTTTGTACTACTATTGGATATATATAGATATTTCAGGTTTACTTTGGTTTTTATTTATTTCCTGGGAGTAAGAGTGCTTATTTCTCCCACTTGTGAAGCATCTATTTCCAGTGGCCAGACACTGTCTGGGCCTGTGCTGGCCAATATAGTAGCCATATGTGGCAACTGACCACTTGAAAGTGACTAGTCCAAATTCAGATGCACTTTACGTATAAAATACATATCAGATTTCAAAGACTTGCCATGAAAAAAAAAAAAGAATGTAAACTACCTCAATGTTTTATATTGAGTACATGTTAAAATGCTGATATTTTGGATATCTTAGGTTAGATGTTAAAAACAAAATAGGTGAAGCCTGTTTCAGGCTTTTAAATGTCACTACTAGAAAATTTTAAATTTCGTATGTGCCTCATATTTGCAGCATGCATTATACCTGCCATACAGTGTTATTGTAGGTATTTCATACACTTAGAAATGAATGAATGAGTGAATGAATGAGACAGGCTATACTTCCCTGATCTTTGTGGACAGCTCATAATAGTGGACCAGGAAGGAATCAAACAAGCGTAGGGTTTGATTGAAACTTATTACAATTCAACCCGATCTTTTTATTTTGTAATTGAGAATACCAAGTCCCAGGGAAATGTGTATGCCTTCCGTACTATTCACTGAATAAAGACAGGAAAGCAAGGTGTTGGTTCCACACCAGCATTTCCAATAAGGCACATGCCTTTGTGAGGATACCAAAAGTATCAAGGGATAAACACTCTGGATTCTAGAGGACCATCTACTGTACTACCTGTAGAATTGTTTCAGTCTTTATGATTTTAACAAATTTACTCTCTGCAACTGACCAGAGCTGTCCAAGACAGACACCCAGGCTGAGCTGCGGTCTCATGTAGGAGGGACCAAGCGGGGCTGGGCAGGGAGGTGCAAGATGGACACCTCAGGACAGTGGGACATTGTGACATCATCAGTGATGGTCTCAGGTAGTTTCCCATCACTGGCCCTCCAGTCTCAGCTGTTACTGCAAGTCCATTCCTCTACCATGAGTGTGGAGCAGCTCAAATCAACAGATCCACATGTACCTTGAGGTGACAGACTGGCTCTGGTGAATACCCCCTTTTGTAAATTTAGAGGTGACCCTTTTGTTGGCTCTTTTGTGTGAAGGGGTCAGTGGTGTTCATTTTTCTAGGGACAGTCCTTAAGTTTCCTCCTTTTGTTCTGATTAAGGATTCATTTTTAAATAGTTTAGAATGTGGGGGAAGAGTCCTAGGCAGTCGGTCATCTCTTTGGCTGCACTGAAAATGCTTACCAGGGAGGGAGAGTCAAAAGGCTTCCATCTCTTCCCCCACTCTGATGAGTTAGGCGTTAATTTGCAACCATGGCTCTTATATTAGACTTTTTGCAACTACAACGAGGGCCCATCCCTGCCCCTGAGGCCTCATCTTGTCTGCTTCACCCTTTAAAATATTATAATTCTGGATCAATAAGACCTAAAGGCCACGTTTTACTCAAATAGGTTGTATTGGTCAGTCTCATTTACTCTTACATATTTATAAATGGGCGAGCTTGAATTCAATAAGCACATTTATGTAAATGTTGGGCAAAATTGAGTCCACCCAAGTTAAGTGTGGGAGGGTGGTGGCTGTGCGTCCCAGACTAGTGCCTTTGAACTGTAACTATGTATACATAGTTACCCTGCAGGCTTAATTTTAGCTGGATGAACTACCAGAAATGTTAGCAATCTGTCTTTTCAGATTACTTTTGCTCTTTCTCTTTGCTAAAAGACAGATTTTTAAAGTATGGAACCCTGGTTTCACATGTTTCTTTAAACAGAACTGTAACAATTTTTATCAGCGAATATATATATATATCTTAACGTGAATTTTTAAACATCTGAGGCAATTCATTTTCAAATACTTGCATGTTTTACCTTGAAAAATTATACCATCTACAGATACTCTATATTAGTCTACGTAGCTATAGATGTACAGTGAATATATATTGTGCACGTACTTTCTCTATGTGTGTATGTATGTATACATATATATATACACATACACACCATATATGTGTGTTATATATATAGATGTGTGTATACACACACACACACACACACACAGGGAAGGAGGATAGTGGATTTCAGCTAGATGGTTCCATCTTATTTGTATTGAGATTGTCACTTTGAAAAAAATCTTTACAAATTCTGTTCTTAACAAAAACCCTCAAAATCTTAAAAATTTGAAAGCTCATGACAAAAAAGTAATACGAACATGTTAATGAATATGATCAGATATTGTAATTTATACTTTATCTTCAGGACTTTTCCATTTTAAAAATAATCAGGACAATTTTAACAAATATATTTTTCTCAGTAATGATGACTGAGTAATAATCCTCCATTTCACATTCAGTACTGTAGCTTGTAAGTGCAGTAATGGGTACAGTTGCTACTACATTTACCATCTGACTGTATGCTATAACATACATCTGCCAAGGAGGACAGACATTCCATTACAATAATAAACAACATAGGCATAGTCTTAAGGCAAATCAACATATATCAGATATCTTCTTTCTTTTATCTGTTATCATGTAGCACATACATCTGTCCTATGTGTCAGGCACTTGCTTTGACACTGAAAAAGATGTATGCAACTGGGTCTCTCACCTGGAGGAGTCAGGGGTGGTGGTCATGCAGATAAATGATTATCATATGATGTCAAGATGTCCTAAGTGTAAAAGAAGTGTATACAAGGTGTCACAGAAGTGCAGAACGAAAAAAACAATGCCTGACTGCTGGAATCCAGGAATGAGGTCAGGAGATAATCACAGAGAAGATGGTTTTTGAATTGAGTATGAGGTCTTGGTAGGAAATACAGAGTGGTAGTTAAGAGAATAGTCTGTGGCTAGACTATATGGGTTTAAACTCCAGCTTTACTACTTACCAGCCAAGGAAACTTAGGCATGTTATTTAACCTTTCTGTGCTTCAGTTTTCTCCTCTGTAGAATGGGCATAATCACTGAGCATAGCTCATAGGACTAAAGTGAGGATTATGTGAGTAGTGTGTGCCATGGACTTAGAACAGTGCAAGGCATGACTTGGAAAGTCAGAACATGGCAGAACATGGAAAGCCCTTAATCAGCGTTAGCCCCTAAGCCAGTGATAGCAGAATAAGAGAAAGCAAGGAGACACAAAGTAGTATGGCAGGCTTGGCTTGTTAAAATTGAAATATGAGGTGTATTTTGTGTGGAAGGAGGTGGGAAATGACAAGATAGGTAGATAGCCTCCTATGCCACACCAACGAGGCTCACGTTCATGGAGCCAGTAGAGAATTTTAAGGAACAAATTAGGTTTTGTATTATAAAAAGATAACTCTGGAGCAATGGGGAATGTATAGAGGTCAGATTAGCTAAGGAAGAGATTATTGATGAGAAAAGATACAATAACGGCTCTGCTGAGGGTGGAGGATAGAGTGGAGATTCAAAGTTATATTTTTGAGGTAAAATTGATGAGAGTTGTTAACCGATTAGATTAAGGGAGATGAAGTAGAAGGAGTTGTGGATGTCTCTTGGACTTCTAGTTTGGGTGATCTGGTAAAAAGACTGGAAGAAAAGCAGGCTTGGGGATAAGGTTTTGGATTTGTCAAGATGGATGGGCCTGTGATGTGACCAAAATTTAGTGTTTAGGCCTGCCACTCAGGAGCTGGAAGTCAAGATTCAGTACTCCTCAAGATCTAGGTAGCAGTTGACATGTGGGAATGTGAGTGAGTGCAGTATAACACAGGTTATACACAGGAGGAGATTCAGGGACGGTTCTGGAACATTGTACAGCCAAAGAAAGCTGAGCCAGCAAAGAAGAGCGGTCACAGAAAGAGGAAATGCAGAAGAAAGTGGAAACATGGAAAATGATGGAGAAGGAATTGAAGGAAGAAATGTTCAATTGCATGGGGGGAGTCAGATAGAATGAGAACTGAGAATTGTACTTCAGACTTGGCAAATAGGAAAAAAAGCTGAAGAAAACCTGTGAGCTATTATCATAGTGAAGTATAACAGCATAGGAAAGAGATACAGTGACTCCTCTTCTTTAAGACCCTAGATGTTAATATTTCCTCCAATCTAGGTGAATACCTGGAGAACATCCTTGGATGTGGTCCGGCTTCAGGCTTGGTGCATGAGGCAGATCTGGCCTGTCTTCACCAAGCTGTTTACCCAAAACCTAGCAAGGAGCTGTGGTGGCCAAAGATCTGTTTTGGTAGAGTTCTGGGAGCTCCTGATACATGGCTGGCTCCAGGAAGTGTTAAGTGGCCCTGGGAAGTTGCCAAAGAAGTTCTGATGCTTTGATAAGAACTTCAAAACTGTGAAGTTGCAGGGTTGATCCGGTAGCTTATGCCTGTGTTGGGGGGACAGGGGTGTTGGTGAGGATAGTGATAACAGGTTGATTCGAGTTGGTTCTTTTCTGAAACACATCCAAACTCTTGGCTCAGTCTTAGATGTGATTTTCTGATTGTTTGTTTCACTACCTGTTTTCTTATTTCCTTCCTTCATGTGTGAAAGTGTCTCATCTCTCCAACTGGATAGTCAATTTCTTAAGAGCAGGGACCACACTCCAAAGAGTGTTTTAACTCCCTTCAAGCACATTCCCGTATTTGACCCCCAACTCAGAATCCTGGTATTCTCAGCCTCACCTGACTTAGTGCCAAGAATAGGTCAAACCTGGACAGCCCACCTGGAGTGACGTCAATCCCCTCCCCGCCCCCCGTCAAAAAAAAAAAAAAAAAAGTTCCACAGTTACCTCCCAAAACTTATCCTAGTAAGGTTGAACTGAGGGAATATTTAGAGCAAGCAGTAAATGTTGATACTGCAACTTCTGCCACTAGTTGCATGCATGGGGCCTTCTCAGTCCTCCTGGCCGAGAGCTCCAAGGCCACTCCACTGGTTTCCCAGCGGACACTTAGGTCTGGGAAGAACCTGTGCCATAAAGGACATTACGGCTCCCATGAGGCTAGACTAAGTTCTCCTCTCCTCTCGTATGTCCACATGGGGGACCTGATACAGTCCAGGGGCAACTGTGGGGCAAACAGGAAAATACGAGGTGGAGGTGTTTTCACTATTTTCTTCCCTTTTGAGGGCTGGTCTTGATGGGAAGGGGTGGTTTGGGATGGATCTAGCCTAGCCCCTCAGTCCTATCCCTTCCAGTCTCCCCCATCTGCTCAAGTTACTGAGCACCGCTCATCCTCTCCTCGAGTTGGTGTACCGGCGCCGTCCGACGGCGGAAGGAGCGCGTAGGAAGCGGAGGTGGGTGTCCTGCGGCCCCCCACCCCGCCGGAGACCGCCAGGCGCGGCGGGAGGATGTCGGCGCGCGGAGGGCGTGCGTCGCCCCCCTGCCCCGCCCGCGCCCCCCGCCCCGGGGGACCCCGCGCCCCGGGGAAGCCCCGCGCGGGGTGCCGGACGCCCGCCCCAGTCCCTCCGCCTCCCCGAAGCCCGGGGCTGCCTCCTCGGGCCGCGCCGGGGCCGTCCCGCACTGCGCATGAGCGGGAGCCCGGCAAGCCCGTGAGAGGAGCCGCCGCTGCCGCCGCCGTCCATTCGCTGCGGAGCCGGAGGAGGAGGGGAGAGGCCTGGAGGACACCAACATGGTGAGGCACTGCGGCCGCCCGCCCGCCCGCCCCGCCGGCTGGGGGCCGGCGCAGCTGCGCACCCCCGCCCCGCCGCCCTCCGCCCCGTGGCGACCCCGCCGCCCCGAGCCTCCGGCCCGCGGCCTCCGTCCGCTCTCCGGCGGGGCTCTCCTCCCCTCCTCTCCCTTCCTCCTTCGCCCCTTCCCGCCCGGGCGCCGCCGCTACGCGAGAGCCGAGGAGGCGGAGCGGAGCTGGGCCTAGTCGGGAGCCCCGGGAGTTTGGGGCGCGGGGAGAGGCCCCCTGTGCCCCTCGCCGGCCCGGCGCGGGTGAGGGAGGCGTTGGGGCGGGGGGAGGGGATGGGGCAACGGCCCTGCCCTTGCCGGGCCCCCTCGCCGGCTCTATTGTGTCTGACCGGGGTCCGGGGTTCCGGGTGAGGAGCCTCCCCCCGCCCCGAAGCCGGGGCTTCCCCCTCCGCCCCGCCGGCGAGAAGGAAAGACTTTCCCGGCGCTCCTCTCCCTCCTCCGCTCCCAGCTCCAACACCCCTCAAGTCTCCAGGCAGTTTCGCTTGGGGCGGGGTATTAGCCCTTTTCCTTTCTGCATCACCTCTTGATGCGCCCCAAGCTTTTGGAAAAGGAGAGTTTAACTGGCCAGTTGGTGGAGGTTATAGGCGCCTCTCCGCTGAGAACATGAGAAACCGCTGAGCTTAGGGGACGTGGGGGGGGGGGGCGGGGAGTACGGAAGTGCAACCTGTTCTCGTTTCATGAAATTAGGAGAAACAGACTTGCTACCTTTTGAGCACATGTTTTATTTGCTTGGGGTGGGAGGAGTAATTGTTTTATTATGCCAGTTAAAGACATTTGTGATTTTTTAAAAAACAGTTTGTCAAGTTATTCCCCCTCTTCTTTTTTTGTTTGGAGAAAAAATCGTCTTAGCAGCTTGAAGAAGTGGTAGTCAAGTTATCTGCTTACATTTTGGTAATCATGTAAATAACTCTGTTTCGTTCTCTGTTTTTTAGAAGTGAGGTTTGGCATTAGAGTCTGAGCATGAGTTGAATTCCATGCAGGTTACTGTATGAATAGACAGTAAAAATGATATTGTTGTCCTTTTGCTCCTGGGGAACATAAAGGCCTCTTTGAGGAGGGCGTATGTGTGTGTCTGTGTTAAGGGAATGCCCCAGTATCTTTGCTTTTAGTTGGTCTTATTTCTGCTGAATGACACTTATCTAGCCCCAGCCTCCAACTTAGCAGAATTTTGGTATCATGTACGGATATGTGGTTATAGTTTGTCATATATTCAGAGGTAAGTTTCATGAAAATTTGCCATTTGTATTTGTAAGAAAACTTTGCCGTGAAGTCCAGGTTAACGTTTAGAGTGATATTGCAGTGTTGAAAGATCTGCTGGGGCATCTGAACAGTTTCTAAAATTTTTAAAGTATTTTGATGGTCACAGACGTTATTCCTGAAGTTTCCAGGCTCTTGGCATGTAGATGAGTAGTAAGTTTGAAGTAATGAAATGTAATTCCCCGGTAAACACTCTGTGAGAGCACTGACATGTGCTCTGTTCATAATAGTCTGTAAATCATCAGCATCCTCTGGAAACAGCTCTTGATAATGCTCATCACCTGTTCAGGAATTCAGGATTCATGTGGTTCATGCAAGAGTTCAGCTTGGATTGGAGCTCTTAAGCTTCTCTCCTTTTGTTCATATTAAATTAGCTAGTTTTGGAACTTAGCCATAACTCATCTAAGTATACCAGTAGTGGCAATGTATCACTAATTTAAAACACTTTCTGTGGCTGGACTCCGATCATGTCACTAGAATTGTCTTGGTATGCTCTTGTTAGTTAGAAACGAAATCACCATGTTCTCTAATAGAAGTTAGGCCATAAGAATTTTGTAGTTAAGTTTTCATCATGAATATATAATTGTTTCTTAATAGTTATTGGGCTGTTGTTTTTCTGTGTATTTAGCTAGGCTTATTTCTAGAAGGCATATCGTCAGTTCTAGGGCAGGCTTAAATGATGGGATATCTAAAATACTTTGTATAAAAAAATTGTTCAGTTAACCTACCTGACTACTTAGACCAAAAATAACCCCAAAACTAGACAATATTCTATTACTCCTGAAAATATTTTTAAAAGTATTCAAAACTTATAGGTTGTTTTCTTATTTGTAAGATGACAGGATTGAATTTGATGATTTCTAAAGTTCTGTTCAACTAAAAATTTTTATTCTAATTTCTGTTAGATGTGTAAAAAGTATGTAGTTTGTAACCTACTAAATTTTTATAGATTCACGGCATCATAGTAGGAGTCAGAACTGGTTCCAGAGATCATCTGTTTTACCCTTCTACAGAAGAAGAAATTGAGGATCAAGGAGGTTTTGATTTTTTTTGTTTGTTTGTTGCAGAACTGAAACTTTGCTCCTGGTTTACTGTTTCCCCCAGTATTTGTAGTATATGTAATCTTTTAACTCACATGAAATCTAGAGAAATTGTGAAAATTGGATTTGAAATTAAATTACATTATTCATTTAAGCAGAGGAAAATCCATGTATTATTAATGAATATGTTAAATAACAAAATTCAAATGGATGACTAATGGATGTTAATTACAGTGCTTTTAATGGCTTTCTAAAAAATGTGTGGACTTTGAAATTTAAGATTATATTTTCAATAAATACAGAGTTTATGAGTCCAAATGAATGTAGCCCTGTGTAAGGTGTCTGTTTAGAACTTGTTTCACATTGTTTTGCATAGGCACAAGTAAAGGAGGGTCTTAATTCATTTCAGTAATTATTTATTGAAACACTGTGTGCCAACCACTGTTCTGGGAACTGGGAGAGAGAGAGAGAGAGAGAGAGAGAGAGAGAGAGAGAGAGAGAGAGAGAGAGAGAGAGAGTGTGTGTGTGTGTGTGTGTGTGTGTGTGTGTGTGTGTGTCTTTCACTGAAAAGATGAAAATCCCACCTCTTGAGAGGGCTACATTTTAGTAGGAAGACACAAATAATAAACATAGTATATCTTTTTCTTCTATGTTAGAGGGTGTTAAGTGTTATGGGAGAAAAGCAGCATTAAGGAGGGGAATTGGGAGCACAGGGGTAGTGGTGTGTGCACCAGAGATGAGGTGAATTTTGAGCAGACTAGGAGAGGAAGGATTAAGCCATGCAGAAATGTGGTAGAGAGAATTTGAGGAACAGTGAGACCAGTGACTGGAGCATTGTGTATGGAGGAAAAGGGCATATTGGGCATTGTAGCTGATGCTATCTGAGTGGGAAGGGGTGGAAATGGGCATGGTTGGGAATTGTAAGGATATTGGGTTTTTACTCCAAGAGAAACGGGAAGCCGCTGAGAGATTTTGAGTGGTATGATAGACTATTTCTGTTCTCCCATAGTGTCGGATTACAATATTGTAGATAATTATTTTTTAAAGCAACCCTTTTAAAAATAACCCTTATTCTAGTTTTCTGTACCATGTAGCTTCTGTGTAGAGGGTTTTGAATTCTGTTTAAGATGACTGTCTCATATTTAATAAAAACTAGTTGACCATTGAGTTTACCTAACCATGCTAGTTAATAAAAACGAAACCTCTTCCGTAGATTGTTTTAGAATGTGTTCTAGTAGTTTGTACGAAGTTTAATAACCATATGCAGAAAATTGGACCTTTGGGGAGAAAGAAGGACATTAACATTTATTAAGAACATTGTGTCTGCTAATCAGACAATTTACAACTTGTTAATCTCCAGTCTATGAGGTGGATACTCTTACCTCCTTTTAATGTATCTGGAAATGGAGGTTTACTGGTTCTACATTATTTGACCAAGGTAAAGAGCTAGTATGTGGCAGAGCATGGTTTAGAAGCCTGGTCTCTGATTAACATCTTTGTTTAACCCTCCTTTTTTTTTTCTTTTCTTTTCTTTTTTTAAACTTAGCAGGCACTCTTTCAGTATAGGTGTGAAATTTTTGATTAGTTTCATTCTTGTTTCTTCCCTATCATATTTTGTAGTGACCTAGTTTTTTTCTATATCAAATGAAATGATCTGATGTAAACATCTAAGTAATTGAAAAATTAACACTCTTTTGGTACCTACAGTAAAAAAGTTGAAAGTAAAATTAACTCTCGTGGTGGTGGTTTTTTGTTGTAAGTTTTAAGAAAGCTGAGCTTATTTCAGTCAAGTGGCTGTTTCCATTATTGCCTTATAGGTTGGGTCAGGCATAATGAAAATCTGTGAGAAAACTTCCTTTTAAATTTCGGTGTGTGGTGTTCAAATTCTGATAGCATTAGCCATGACATTTGATGAAGAGACATAGTTCCAAATAGGATTCAGTTGCTTTGTGGACACAAATAAGCTCTTGAATAACCTGCTGACTGTCTAGTTTACCTACTCATTTTAGGTGTACACACCCCACCTGAGAAAAAGCAAAAACAGAAGAGAAAAGTGCCAGTAAAGCATTTTTCATCACTTTATTGAATCCATTTTTAAGTAGTTGATACCTAATCACTAACAGTGCTTAGACTGCTTGTTTGTATTGTAAAATTTTAAGAGAGATCTACTTTTAGAGTTCTTTAAAGAATTCTGTTGCATTACACTTTTGAATCCCTCAACACTGAACATGGCATTCAGCAGCAGATAAATTGCTGAAGTTCATGGCGCATATCTTTGTTATATTAGGGTATTTTCATTTTCAGTAAACATTTAGAGTGCTCATTTATTATTCATAGGATTCTAATATTTTTGGATTTAGGATTTGAATAGATACCAGATCTTAGAATTAGGAGATTTCATTTTTCAAGGATCATTTATTCTCTTTATGAAACAAATATCACATGACTTTTTAATGCTAGTCATTATTATAAGTTATTTAACTATGGAACTTTTAAAATCTTACTTAATTCATTCTTTGTTCTTTTGTTTTGTTTTTGCCTGAGTAATCTTTTTGTTAATTTGAGATTTCTTTAGAGAAGATGTTTATGGAGAGGAGAAGTAAGTTTAAATTAGCTACCTTGACTGCTTGTTAGAAATTCCAGTAATAAGATTGGGAGAATCAATTGAAATATGATGGCTAACACAAGTATTTTAAGGGTGTTATTTCTATCCTGTTCTAGATAATCAGGATTTAACAAAAATAACTTTTTAATAGTCAAAACAGTTGCTAAAATCAAAACATTTATTCCATTTACAGTGGAAGTCATCTTTTGAATAATCTATTAATTCTTAGGGTGAGGAGGAGAAAATCCTTTAAATTTATATATTAAAAAAAAATTTTTTTTTTAAATTTTAAGTAGGCTCCACCCCCAGTGTGGGCCTTGAACTCACAATCCTGAGATCAGGAGTTGCATGCTTGACTGAATGAACTAACCAGGAGCCCCCAGAATACTTTTGTGTTTTTTTTTAATTTTAACTTTTTTTTTTTTTTTTTTTTTTTTTAATTTTTGAGAGACAGAGACAGTGTGTGAGCAGGGGAGGGACAGAGAGAGAGGGAGACACAGAATCCAAAGCAGGCTCCAGGCTCCAGGCTGTCTGCACAGAGCCTGATGCGGGGCTTGAACCCACTAACTGCGAGATCATGACCTGAGTTGAAGTTGGACACCCAACCAACTGAGCCACCCAGGCACCCCAGAATACTTTCTAAAAACCTATGAGGAAAATCATATAGAACCAAACAAAATTTAGCAACATACAAAACCAGTTTGAATCTTACAAATGTACTTTCTGAAATACTTTTTGCAGTGAATTGCTATTATTTGAAACATCATTGACTACAGTATTACATAGTATATTATTCCATGTTTGGTTTAGCATTGGTATAGCACCTCTTACGGAAGAGTTTGTCATTGAAAGTACAGGAAGGTTTTTGGATGAATGGTAAGAGGCATAGGCCTAACCATAAATAATTATTCTAAACTGCAGATTATAATTTAAAATAATACTGGTTTTTGTTTTGCTGAATATTTGAAATTGTACTCATTTGCTTATATTTTGGGGGCATAACCTATACATGTATTTGTATTTTCTCTGGGTTTCAAGCCTTGTCATTGGAAAAGGAAATCCTGAGTTTCAGTGCCCCCCCCCCCCCCCCCCCCCCCAGTTTTCCATCTTTGTACATTTAAAGCTGTAGATTGTGGTTATCTTTAAAAATAGACTATGATATGACAATAAACGTTTTTCTTTCTGTTGAATTACTTTTTTTAAAAAATTAACTTTTCTTAAAAAATAACCCATCACCCTCTTCTCCTCTCCTTAAAAACTTCTAAAAGGGAAGTTTCATCCCTAAATTAGCCTTTTAGTTAGGTTGTGAGGGAATACTTAATGGACAGTTTTTTAGTCAGAATGCAAATTGTTTACATTAGAATGGGGAAAGGTCAATTGATTACTTATTTAACTTTTCCATAAAAATAGGTGAAGAAATCTAGCTCACAATTCCCTTCCTCCTTCCAGTTCACACATAATTAGTCAGTGGTTGCACTTTTGCACTTTTTGTTTTCTCTTTCACTTGATGATAATATAGAGTAAATGGAAAGACTACAAGCCTTGAAGCCAGGCACCATGGTTTCATTCCTGGCTCCACTACTTTTTAGAGAAGTCTGTCCTTAGATAAATTGAACTCTGAGGCTTAGTATTCTCATTGGTAAAATGGAATCAGTGATAACGACCTTGAAGGATTGTTAGTAATTTAAATGCCTAGCACAGTGTTGGCACCCACCAGGAACTCAAATGTTAGTTGCTAGTTTTCTGATTATGATTGTTAATCATATTTTTCTATTTGCATAAAATTATTTTTTCTCTGGAGTATTCTTCATGGACTTGAAAGGACTCCTTACCATATATGTGCCAGGTACAGTTCTAAGAGTTTAGCCTGAATTTATGTAACCTTCACACCCTGTTTACAGATGAGGAAATTGAAGCACACAGAGAGGTTAAGTAATTTTCCCAAAGTCACACAGCAATTAAGAGGCATAGGTGGGATTAAAATCCTGCCAGTCTGGTTTGAGAGTCTGTACTACTCTACACTAATCATATATTGCCTCTCTGTGCAGGTAGAGGGGAAGAGGATTTCTAGCTTCTCCTACCTAGATTCTTAGTCTGGCTTTCCTGCAGAACTTTGCCCCTAGGTGAAAGTCTTCTCCAGGAGTGGGTAGTCTCATAAGTTGAATTGATTTTTTTCCTTGCACTTTTGACTTCAGACCTGTAATTTCATGGAAAAGTCTTTCATAGATGAATGGTTTGGGATATGGGTAACGTTTGGTTATATCTGCCGAATACTGTGTATCATACATGGAAGGTATGGTTTTTCTGGACTTAAACTAGCTCTTCTAAGTTTCAGGTGAAGTTAAAATGTTAATCAGATGGTAAACCCATGAGAAGCTATACACAGCTGTTAGAACTATGGGTGATCATTACAGTGTTTTGATTTTTTTAAAGCATGGTCTTTGGGAGCTAGGTTCATCAAATCCTGAGAGAACTAGAATTGAGTTAGAAAATTAATTCATTTAAAATATAAAGACCTTGGTATTTTTCTTTTTGGAGTTCAGAATGAATTTGAAACTTTAAGGGTGAGAAGTTGAAAATTCAGAATAATAGATATAAATGTGTTTTAATTTTTTGCTTAAAAAATATTGCTTAAAAGCATTTCCATTTTGGAATTGTTAGGACTTAGTTGACTAGGAAATACTTCTACATGTTCATTATTTTTATTCGTGGAAATAATAAGAGGAATTTCTTAACATCGTGATCATTGTTATTCTTATTTGTAGAGCATTTCTGTCTCCATTCTTCTATCGCTATAGACTTTATAGGATCAGTGGTAAGATGTACTTGACTACATGATAACTTGGCTACATCCAGAGTATTGTGTTTATTGTTTTCCAGATAAACTGTTATTTTAAATGTGATTCATAAATTTCTTAAAAAATTTTTTTCATACATTGAGTATGAAAAAAAAAATTGCAGACATGTGCTGGATTTAAGTATTAAACAATATGTGTTGATTACCACATTTTTTATTTTGGAAAGATGAGCAAATAAGTGCTTTTTACTGTCCAGATTATAGTAATATTTCTAACTTTGGTAACCACATACAATTGTAATTAACTTTCTGTTACAAAAGACAACACTTCTTTTTTTCTATTCCCCTCCCCTCTCTCCTCCCTGCCTCCATTCTCTCTCTTTTTTTGCTAGAATTAAAAATAATCAGAATATATCCTATATTTCACACATTTTACTTATTTCAATCTTGAATTTCCTTGAAAATTTGACAATATTTAGATAATTTTCATATTTGAGTACTGAAGATTGTATTGTCTCATCTTATTTAATGCTTTTATCTAGTGTGTTCCTTTTAAATAAATCTTAAAGTGAATGACATATACTTATGAGTGCTGAATCATTGTAGTTGTCACATGTTTTTGCTCTTAGGAAGATCCCCACTGCATTTGTAGTAGAAATAGAGAAAATCCAACTGTTTTTTTCTTTTTCAGTTTTCTGTCCACCCTCTTATCCCCTATGAAATAATTTTCTTTTTGCTGGCTAAATACCCTTTTTCTCTTCCTTAAGTTGATAGAAATTTAAACCTTTGATGCCATACTCAAAATCAGAAAACTTTGCCTGGTACTCCCATGTAGCCTGGGAAAAAAAGTAGGAGTGTTAGAGGGCTCTAGAGATGTGGGAAGGGGCAGCTGTATATATGTAGTACACTTTAGCTTTACTCTAGGACAGCCTTTGAGATTACGGAATTGAGTGGATCTTCCCTAGTAGAGGGGAAACACATGCTTAAGATTGATTCTAGGCACAGAGAACTGAGAGAAAAATGGTAAGAGTACATTATAAGTACCAAAAGGGAGGGTACTTACCATACTTTGCAGGAATGGAATTGCTTATTGCTTCTTGGCCTATCAGGAACCCATCCAGTCAGTTCTACACCAGGTATCATTCATTAGCCTTTATGGTGTTGAAAGTGGATAGCTGCAGCCCTTTTTCTTAAAATGTATTGTTATTGCCCCACATACTAGAAATTTAAACCAGTTAAAATAGTTTAATTTACATGTAGGCATAATTTATTACATATACTTTTTTTTCAAATAAGATATGGAGTTAAATAATTCATTTGTATAATTTTGTTACTAGTTTGTGTGGGTAAGATGATTTTTTATCTTTGTTCCCCCAATTTTCTAATATCTGGCACTGTGGCAGGAAGTCATTATAAACTGAACAGTTCTTTTTGGCTTGCAGAAGTGACTTAAGCTGTAGTTCTCCTTGCTCTCTTCAACAAAAATGTTTCAAATTTCAGAGAGCAGAACACTGAATTTAATACTGTATGATGAAACTCCCAAGTAATCCTGATTATTCTTCTGCCTCCAACTTTTAGGAGAATGGGGAAAAGTTAATACAGAGAAGTTAATTCAGGCTTAATTAAAAAGCAATTTCCTGGATGTGGCCTGTGTACTTCCAGGTTAATTTCCCAACACTTTGTACAACATTATACAGTGGTCACTGATGATCGTAGTGACCGTCAGATACTTCCCTGTTCTTCAAAGAAGGATTAAAACATATGTCAGTATACTATATCTCTCAAGGGAAAAAAGCATACTCATTTTAAAAATAGTTTTTAATAACAAATCAACGTGGTTTCCTCTAAGACTGGTATCTTCCTTGGCATTTGATTTCATTGTGGGTTTGTTGCAATTGAATAATAAATCACCAGGAGATATTTTTCAAAAGCAAAGAATCCTAGACATCTGAGAGATGGGTTGTATAATGTGGTACAAATTATCTGGTCTCCAGAGTTACTACTAAAGTTATACTAAAGTTATTACTTTGTTAGAGTTATTACTAAAGTAACAGGAAGTTAGTGAATTTGTAGTTTCTTTAATGGAGAACAGAGGTTGAAATTTTAATCTGTAATCCTAAACGATAACGTATTTACAGAGAGAGAAGAGTGTGGCTGACAAATCAGACTCCAGGGCATAAACAGTTTTAATACTGCAAGACATGGGGTTGGTTTTCATATTTGATTTTACATATTCTTATTTTTACTCTGTAATAGGTGGAAATATTTTACAGGAATGGAATTGCTTATTACTTCTTGGCCTATCAGGAACCTATCCTGGGTTTAGACTTTGGTAGTCTTTTTCTTGAAAATCTCAAAGGGCTTATAAATATGTACAGCATGCAGTGTGGTTTATGGAAAGATTACCAAGACTCAGATTCATGACATCTTTCTGTTCATGTCCCATTTCTACTAATAATAACCTGGGTGATTTTTGAACAAATTCCTTAACTTTCTGGGTCTCTTTTCTCATCTGTACAATCAGGGGATTGAGGTTTGTGATCTATCAGTTTGGGCTAGATCAAAGATTCTGGGGTTCTCAGATGTGTTGCTTCATCTACAGAACAGTTTCTATCTATTAATGTGTGTCCTACTCATGTGCTTTTTTCCCCTTCCAGTAGTAGCTCGGCAGGAACCCAAGTATTTTGCTGAGAGATGGTGTTAAGGACTTGGTAGGGGGGAGAATGATAGTGAGGAGGCTAAAATTGCACAGGAGTAGACCAGATTGGGGTGGGAAGGGAGGGAGAACATAGTTCTTGATACTGGGAGAGTAGTGGGTCTAATTGCCCTGCTTTATTTTGCTTAGGGTTCAGGTCAGATGAGAAATGAATCTGTGTCAACATAAGGCAAGTGAGAAGAGGTTATTACAGTATAGAGGCTATTTGGAGAGTGCCTCTGCTAGGCTCAGGCGGAAGGAAAGAGGCGATTCTTTCAGGGGCAAAAAGGAAGAATTCTATTAAAAATTACCTTCGTTGGAAGGATCCAGGGTGCTTGTTCATATTTCACTGCTTTCTATTTGAATGCAAATATGAGGAAATTCTCTTGATAATTATCTTGGTTCCTGAACACCGCCAGGAGAAATGTAGGGTACTCATATTTCGTTGCTTTTTCACATTGGGTAAAAGAGCAAGAAAACAAGGGGGTGGGGTTGGGAGAATTGTACCCTCTATCCTTTATAATGGGTTTTAGGACTGCAGCTAACACCTGTTAATCTCCTTGTTCCCTGGGGTCAATGACTGTTCTGGCTGGCTAGATAGTGTCACTTTCTTCCCCAACACTCCTTCTGTATCCCTTTAGAGCTTTGTGCTTGGTCAAGATTGTGAGAGTAGCTGTACTTCCCTTCTAGAGCCTTTATATATGTGATCAGGATCCACCTTTAGGAGAAATGTAGGTGGTTGAATTTCCTTTACTTTTTAATTTTTTCTGTAAAATAATGCCAAATTTTGTGTTTCACATTAAAAAATTTGTCTTTTTGATTGACAGATCAAAAATAAATCTCAAAATATTTTAATATTTTATGAGGAAAAGTATTACTAAGAATGGTCAGCCATATAGAAATATTTAGTCATCTGTGATTTTACGTAGAGTTTCAATTTATTTTCTGGTTTTAATAGAACAAGTTGAAATCATCGCAGAAGGATAAAGTTCGTCAGTTTATGATCTTCACACAATCTAGTGAAAAAACAGCAGTAAGTTGTCTGTCTCAAAATGACTGGAAGTTAGATGTTGCAACAGACAATTTTTTCCAAAATCCTGAACTTTATATACGAGAGAGTGTAAAAGGATCATTGGACAGGAAGAAGTTAGAACAACTATACAATAGATACAAAGGTGAGTGCTTATGACTAAATGTTTTGAACCAGGTTTTCCACAGTTGCATGCTTCTGGTGAGGAATCAGACATACATAGAATATAAATTGGGTGGATGTGTTCTACAGAGCTCTGTAGATCTTAGAATTACTTCAAGAGATCTGAGAGAAATTACTTTCTTCTTTTCACTAAAATTTCTTCTTAGCCTCTTTATTTCTTCTTCCTTTATCTTCCCTCTTTTTTCATCCCCCATGATCCAATTTGAAAATAGTGACTGGGGGCCTGGATTTTCCCCCTCATTTTTATAAAACTCAGCTGAACCAATTTTAAGAAAACCTGCATAATAATTTTAACAACCTTTGAAGAATTATATTCACTTTAAAAAAGTTAAACAATATATAATAGATGAATAAAGAAAAAGTTAATAGTTTCTCCTTCTTTATTTTCCTCAGGGAACTAATATTTAATAGCCTGGTGTAGGTCCTTCCACGTCTTTTATGTTTATACAGAAATATGTACAGTTTCTTTCAAAAATTTTCCAAAAGTGGGATTATGTTTTATCCTTAACTCACCCCCCAGAGTCGAAAGATATGTGTGTTTTTTATTCCTAGAGATATTATAAAATCACATACAACCACACACTATATGAGTGCCTCTTTCTCCTTTTATTACATTAAAAATTTTTGCTGTCTGATGAGTAAATATCGATAATTGAATTTTTTCTTTAATTTGGACAACAGATGCATATATTGTTGAGATTGGGATTGAATTGCAGAGTTTATAGTTTTTCTGATTTTCTCTTAAGAAATGATTGTCATAGTAAAATGAACTTTGCTCTAAGAAAACAAATTCTGTACATAACAGTGTTAATTTATTGAAACAATTTTTGTTAATGTTTATTTTTGCAAATGAGCAAGCGAGCAGGGGAGGGGCAGAGAGAAAGGGAGACAAAATCCCAAGTAGGCTTCATGCCGTCAACACAGAGCCCGATGCAGGGCTCGAACCCACGAACTGTGAGATCATGATCTGAGGCGAGACCAAGGTCAGAGATGCTTAACCAACTGAGCCACCCAGGTGCCCCGATAAGTGTAAATTTAGAATGCCTACTTAAACAAAATATGGATATGTTCAGAAAAAAATCCTTTTTTCCTGTACAGGAACGTCTGATTTTCTGAATGTGTGTGAGTATGGGACATTCTTTCACATGATTAAATGAATCAGTGAATAAGTGGAACTTTTAAATATCAAATGCCCATCTGTGTGTGTGTGTGTGTGTGTGTGTGTGTGTGTGTGTGTGTGTGTATCCTCCTGTTCATCTTAAGATTGCTAGTTAAGGGACAAACTGGCTTTAAATAATATAGGGGGAAAATATCTGTTAGAATATTATCATTTCATATCTCTGATCTATTGTGATTTTTTTTAATGGAATAAAAAGCATTGCTTTTTCTGGTTATAGGCATAACACTAATTTACTATTGCACTGTTATTTTTAAAGATCCTCAAGATGAAAATAAAATTGGAATAGATGGTATACAGCAGTTCTGTGATGACCTGGCACTCGATCCAGCCAGTATTAGTGTGTTGATCATTGCGTGGAAGTTCAGAGCAGCAACACAGTGCGAGTTCTCCAAACAGGAGTTCATGGATGGCATGACAGAGTTAGGGTGAGTATATTATTACCACAGGAAATTAGGTATATTACTATGAGAATTACTATGTAGAACTGAATTGTGTTGTGAATTTTTAAATGTCAGTTTTAAAATTTACCAGCCTACAAACATTGGTATAAATATACTAGTTCCTTCCCATGTTACATAGTTTTCTGGGTTTGTCAAGTTATCTGTGTAGTTCAGCCTATTCCATTTGCATTATACTTTTATCATTTGTTTGTAAGGGGGAGGTTCATTAGCATTAAAATAAATCACTATGCTTTAATATTTAACATTCATAAGTGAAATGAGCAAGCTATAATTCATTTCTCAATGTGAGGTTCTGTGAACTCTGAATTTATCAACAAACTCCTAGAATGTAAAATCTTGGAAGTTATAATCACTTTTTGTTCCACTTATACCTTGACAGCTGATTAGCTAAATGTCTTGGGACCAATACATTAAAAAGTCATGGGTAGAGATTTTACTTACGGTGTCTAGTTGTCTCTATTTAATGAGAATATGAAAAAGTATTCAGTCTATGGATGGGTAACAGGCTGCCCTTTCTGTTTTTAGTGGATGATGAGTAATAATGGCTAACATTTGTTGAACATTCATTTTATTTCAGGAACTATGCTAAGTTTAGTATTTCACCTGCCTCACAACAATTTTGTTAGACAAGTTGTGTTTATAGACCCATTTTAGAGATGAGGAAAGTGAGGTACAGAGAAATTGTAGAATTAGGTAAGGATCTAATTAAAGATTAGAGTCAGGATTTGAACCCAGGCATTCTGATTCTTGAGCCTGAGGGACATTGTAATCAGTCAGGGGTCCAGACAACACAAAAACCATGGCAGTAATTTGAACAGAAAAATTTTTTTTAAATCATTGTATTGTGTAAAAGGGGTAAAAAAAAACTCAAAGGTATAACGGTGGCAGTTGCAAGAAGCTGCTGCCATCCTTGTGGCTGAGGGAAGTGAACTAGGAAGGAACCTAGAAATCCCTGCAAGGCTGAGATTCAGACCTCCAGAGGGGAGGGTGTGGCTGCTGCAGGAACACGGTGCCTGTGATGCTTGCTTTGCCTGCCACTCTGGTAGAGAAGAAACTGGCTAGAGGCCACTTGCTGCGGAGCCCTGTGAGTTGCCACCATTGGTGAACACTGCTGGGAGCTCCGAGCACACTCAAACCCTTGCTCTCTGCAGAAAACAAACTGGGATAGGAAAAGGTCCTTCTTCCATCCATTCATCGCCCTCTATTGGTAGAACCTACCAGTGAGCCAGCTCTAAGAAAAACTGTCTAACGATTAGTAGTCGACTGCAGATAGTCATGAAATAGGGCAAAGAAGGGTAGGTTTAAAGCTGAGGAGCAATAAATTAATAGCTGGCCTAGACACTGTGTTCTACCTCCCAAGCCAGTCCTATCCTGAACTTGTTGGAATTTTCTATGCTAGGACAGGTTTCATTAGAACTCCTTTTCCATTTGAAACTGAATTCACATAAAATGTAATGAACTTCCAAATCAGAATTGTCATCTACAAACTAATGAGCTGGAAGTTGTTCCAAAGAACATAGAAGGGAAATAAAAGCAGAAATGATTAGAAGGAAAATGGGATGATGGGTTGGTGGAATTCATACAGAGTATTTTTGCCCTCAGGCTATTTTATGGAAAGTAAGATGGGTACAGAGACCCTTTCAGTTCCTTGGAAATTGAACGCAAGTGTAGAGAAAGCTTAATACCGATTTGAGATAACCAGTTGGAGATGGAAGGGGGCTCAGCTGATACTTACTATTAGGCTTTGTATAACAACGCATTTTCAAGGGAATGCTTCCTTCCTCACCTAAGCAAGTGGTGAGGACTTGGACTTGTGACTTGTTACCATGTAAAGAGTATCCGCTACAGTTTAATCTAGTGATTGTTACGGTGATTACCGTACATTCTCATTTGTTCACTGCAGCTGACTCCTACAGTTTGGGTGTGTTGATAGTCCAGTGAATTACATAATTGGAAGTGATAGCTCATTTCTTTTAAAAATAGTAATTCTGATATTGAATCACTCCAGACCTTTTCTTCCTCTAGCTGACCCCATTCTTGTTTATGTAATGTAAAAGGATGAAACTTCAACTAACTGATTTTTTAAAAAAGTTCTGTGAAATATAAGCTGTCATAGGAGTAAATTTAGTCCTTAATTTATAGTGAAAAAGCTAATCTTTTATACTCTTAATTTTACAATGTAGATGTGACAGCATAGAAAAACTAAAGGCCCAGATACCCAAGATGGAACAAGAATTGAAAGAACCAGGACGATTTAAGGATTTTTACCAGTTTACCTTTAATTTTGCAAAGAATCCAGGACAAAAAGGATTAGGTAAGAATTTTTAAAAATTATATTGGTGTCTCAAATATATTCAAATACATTGATGGTGTCACTTTTGATTTGTAGCAGAAAGTTTTGTGTTTTGAGCATAAAGTCATTGTGAAAATACCAATTATTGGAAAACAGAAACAATGAACTTCTAGTTAATCAGAAAATACCATGGACATTCAGTAATAAGTTACCCTGGATACCATATCTGAACTACTGATTTTTTTTTAAGAACTGCAATATAGAAAATAATTGTTAAAATTCTGACATACATTTGTACATTTATCTACTTATATATATTTTATATATTATCTAGAAGATCTTATAGGATCATAGGATCATGAGTTATTTCAGCGTGGATCTGTAGAAATAGCATTGTAAGATTTCTGAGTCATAGAGTGCCAGAGAAATCTATTCTTTTTGGTTAGGACTTATTTAGAGGCTATAAGAAAGAATAAAAGTGATGATTATCATTTATAATTTTAACCAGAAATCTTATCCATAATCTTCCACTGTTAACAGTTTAGGTCAATCAATTTCTGCTGTATGTAATATCCATACACTTGCTTTGGGGATGGCTAGGGGGTATGGAAGTAAAAGCTACAGTGTAATTTACAGTTTACCTAGAAAGATTTAATGATAGGTAAGACACAATAATAAACATGTGTGAGAGTGTGTTAGGTAAAAGGAGAAATGAGTAAAAGGAATGGTTGGGAAGTGCTTCCTGGGCAAGATGGGATGTTAAACTAAAGGATATGGTATTTGGCTAGGCAAGGGAAGATAAAAGGTGTTTGAGAGGATGGTTAAGAATGAATGTCTCAAACTTGAGAAATAAGCTTGGCCTCTTTGTAGAAGAGAGAAAACACTGATGTGATGTTAGTGGGAATGCTTATTTGGAGATTAAGTTGGTGAGATGTAAGGCTCGATAACCAGAGGCTTCTTTTATAAACAGGACAGAAATGTTTAAATTGGAATTTGTGGACAATGAGGATGCACTGAAGATTTTGACGATGGCAGTATCTTCCATTGAATGTGCACTTGCAGTGTGCCTGGCAGTGTGCTAAGTACACACGCTTCTTCATTTCATGTTTAGCGGTTTTAAGAGTTATTCTTTCATTCAGTAATTCATCACCTGGCATGTGCCTGCCAGATACATACTCGTGGAGTGCAAGCCATTTTTTTCTCCTTATTTTACAGATGAGGAAACAGGCGCAGGAAGGTTAAATTACTTACCCAGGGATGGAAGTGAGTTTGCTTTTGATTTTGAAGATACAGTAGTTGGAGAGGCTAATAGGGGCCTCTTGTACTAATCCTTCTTTATATTTTAAGTTAGAGGGAAAAAGCATTGAGAAAAGGACTATGTGAATAGGGATTATACCGAGGAAGTGGTTGAAAGCTAGTGAAGAAGGGATAAATGTGCAACGTTAGTATTGGAGAATTGGCCTGAAGAGTGACTGAACATGATTGAATTGATTGAAGATTTACAAAATATCTGTAAAGCAAAATGACAGATAATGAAGCCTCATTTCCAACTGATTCTTCAGTTTAGGTTGAGTTTTCTTCTTGCAGGAAACTACCTAATTTTGTAGGCAAAATAAGCTGGATGGTTAATATGTAGGGTTAGTTTCTTTATTATCTGTGACCATCAGTTAACTGGGCTGTTTTTTTCTAGTTTCCTCCTTCCTTCCTTCCTTCCTTCCTTCCTTCCTTCCTTCCTTCCTTCCTTCCTTCCTTCCTTCCTTCCCACAAATAAAAACTGATTACAGGTTTTGAATTTACATGTATACACTAAAATAATTATTTTTGTTGTGTTTAGAAAGGTAGCATAATATTTTGATAAGATTAAACAAAATGTTACAAATATAAAATGTTGACTTAAATGGGCTGAATCTATTTCGTTAGTTATGTCCCCAACCCTTATTGGAGCACGAAACTAATGATATTTTGGAGTGAATATATAGTTTTGATACTGAATCTTAGTTTCTATTGTATGTGGTAAAAATAAAGCAAAAAAATTTTTACTAGATATTGGATATATTAACATGATAGTAAATTGGAATTTTGGATTATAGGGAAAATCGCAAAAACTGTACAGAATTAGATTTAAAAATTTATTTTATTACCCAGTAAGTATTGAGCTTAAGAAAATTGTATTAATTGTTTAATGGGTATGGAGTTTCATTCTGCAGAAAAGAGTTCCATTAATTGGTTGCACAACGATGTGAATGCACCCAACACTCCTGAACCATACACTTAGAAATGGTTGAGATGGTAAATTTTGTTATGTGTGTTTAATCCCACATTTAGAATTTAAAAAAAAATAGAATATATAACACAGAGTGAGTCCATGTAAAATATGGACTTCAGTTAATACTTGTATATCCACATTGGCTCATCAGTTGTAAGAAATATACCACACTAAAGCAAGATGTTAAAAATAGTGGAAAACGGGGGGTGTGGAGGTATATGGGAACTGTCTGTACTTTCTGCTCAATTTTTTCTGTAAGCCCAAAACTAAAAAATTCTTAATGTTAAAGAGAAAAAAATGTAATAGACAAATCCTAATTTCTCCCTTTGTTTTGCATTGGTGTTGTGTGTCAGGAAATGTAATGACTTGCTTAGTTGAAGAACTTAATTAAAAAGAAAACAGTTTTCTTGACAGCCTTTCTAAGGGCTCACAGGACTCTTAAATTACAGTACTTGGCAGGGAAGAATTAGAAGATCATAGGAGAGGAGGTGAGGCCCAAAACAAATTGGCAGAGTGACAGTGACAGCACTGTGGTTTATTTATAAATAGCTGTGCTAGTTATAATGAGAGCTGGTGTTTTCCATATTTCCTCATTTTCCTTGACACCTGATTTCCTTTGACACCAGGATAGGGTGCTTCCTCTGTCACCGTCTGCTTCAGTCACCTGCCATTTCTGATAGTCTTCTGAATCTTAAATTAGAAAATTTATGAAATACCTTTCAAACCTATCCAAGGTTACATCCATAGCTGATGCTCATTTAGTTTCTACTTTGGACACACATTGTTTTAGGAAGTGGTCCATTCTTGTCACAGAATACTCCTACTTCTTACCACACAGTTCTTCCTTATGAAGTGAACATCTTTCTTCCACTGCGCTTATTTGTCCTCCCCTGCAGTACGAGGAAGTCTGACCATCGAAAGATTGCTGTCACTTACCCCTTCTTTTTCTTCCGGGTCAACATTCCAATTACTTTAACTGTTCTTCATTTGAGAAGAGCTTTGTTATTCTTGTTACTATCCCCTCTCAGGCACATTTCCAACTTGTCAGTTTCTCTCAAAATAGACTCTTACTTAAAGCTGAACGTAATACTCTTGAAGGAGGTTGTTTGTAATAGAGAGCACCAGGACTCTGTTCTTTTTTGTGAGACTGTCCATTCTGTTTAGTCAGAAATTACATTTGTTCTTTAGCAACCATGTCATGTTTAGGACAATCCTGAACTTTTATTAGACTAAAGTTCATAGGTTATTTTCTTGTGAACTGTGGTTCAGCTAGAATCTTATGCCTGTGCAGTTGATTTAAAACATTTTAAGATTATTTGCTAGACATTTACTTTATTATTTAGAAATAATTTTATAGAGTGTTTTTAAAGCACATTTTCATCTATATAATCCCATTTAGTTCTTGTAAAAGCCGTTTGAGCTAACTGAAAACCTATTATCCTTTTCATTGTAAAGATGGAGAAATTCATGGTCAGAGAGGCTGACTTATTAAGTTAAGGTCACTTAACTTTAGAGTTGGTAGAACTGGGACTCGGTCTCTGATCTTCTGACTCCATATTCTATATTCTTTTATATTATGTTGTGCTACCTGAAGATATTTCTAAGTAAACAAAGACATTGTGAATAGGATTGTTAATCACCATTCCATCCTCTCGTGAGTTGGCAACATTTTGTTTCCTTTACAGACAATGTTTGGATCCAGTCTCAGTTCATTTCCATGTTCATTCAGACTCAGTTCATCACCTTTTATGAAATTCCACGTTGCCCTTGTGGATTTTGCTTGACACTGGGATTACCTCTGTTTGCAATTTTAATTTTACTTTAAAGGGCTTAAGAATTCATTCTGCAATATCTCAGTTTTAGGCAATGCTGTTATTTGCTTGTCTCTTTTTCTCTGTCTTTTCCTTCTAACTATTGTTGTTGCTTATTACCTTTGCTCTTTTCATATACTGCTTCAGAATCTATAAGACTACTTTTAAAAATTATTAAAAATAAATAATAGTGATAGTAAGGACTCATATATTTATTTCCCAGGCACTGTTCTCATTTAATTAACTCGTATTAACTCGTGTAATCCTTACAGCAGCCCTGTGAGAGTAGGTACTATTACCTTTATTTAAAAACAGTTTTTTTAATGTTTCTTTTCGAGAGAGTGAGAAAGTGAGAGAGCAGGGGAGGGGCAGAGAGACAGAGAGACAGAATCTGAAGCAGATTCCAGGCTCCAAGCTGTGAGCACAGAGCCTGACATGGGGCTCAAACTCACAAACTGTGAGATCATGATCTGAGCCGAAATCAAATGCTTAACCAACTGAGCCTCCCGCGCGCCCCCTATTACCCTTTTTTTAAAAGAAAAATTTCTTTTTTTGACGTTTATTTATTATTGAAAGAGTCAGAGTGTGAGCAGGGGCGGGCAGAGGGAGAGGGAGACACAGAATCGGAAGCAGGCTCCAGGCTCTGAGCCGTCAGCCCAGAGCCCGACGCGGGGCTCGAACTCACAAACTGCGAGATCGTGACTTGAGCTGAAGTCGGACGCTTAACTGACTGAGCCACCCAGGTGCCCCTACCCTTTATTTTAAACTGAATTGTATAGAGGTGAACTCAGTTACCCAAGTTGCCTTAGCTAGTGGTAGAGTTGGGATTTAAGAGGCTCAACTGTAAACTCCTATTTTAAACCACTTCTCTTTAGTTAGGCTGTTCTCTTTGTCACTCAGACAATTCTATCTAAAAGGCAGTTTTTCCTATACTTGTGGCAACTGACATTTTATCCCTATACAATCTTTTTCTTTCTTTTCTTTTCTTTTTTTTTGAGAGAGAGCAAGTGGGGGAGGGGCAGAGAGAGAATCCTAAACTGGCTCCGCACTGTCAGCTCAGAGCCTGATGTGGGACTTGAACTCACGAACTGTGAGATAACCACCTGAGCTGAAATCGAGAGTTGGATGCCTAACTGAGCCACCCAGGTGCCCCAAACTTACTAAATCTTTTCAGGTATTCCCTTTTCATTGGAAAATATTTTTATCGACTCGTTAGTCTGTGAGCATGAAGTCAGGGAGCATTTTAAGTCTGTCTGGGTGAGTTTGTAAGAAGTCTTCACAAAAATGATTAATTTTTGAGTCTTGAAGAATGAGTGTATGTTTCCAAGGCCAAAAGAAAAAGAAGCCACGTCTGTTGTGGAGCGATGGGCAAGTTCAGTTGTTCAGAGGTGAGCGACATAGCACCTTTGAGGAACTGCAAGTAAATTCATTTAACTGGAAGTTGTAGATTTTATCTAAAGGCAATAGAAAAATAATCGCAGAGTTTAAAAAAAATTTAATAGACTTTATTTTTTTAGCTGCTTTAGGTTTACAGCAAAATTCAGTAGAAGGTACAGAGATTTTTCTATATACCCTCTGCCCCCACACATTATATAGCTTCTCCCATTATCAACATCCCTCACCAAAGTGGTACATTTGTTACAGTGGTACCTATTTTGACACACCATTATCACCCAAAGTTCAAGTTTACATCAGGGTTCACCCTTGATGTTCTACATTCTGTGGGTTTGGACAAACATAGGATGACCTGTATCCATGATTATAGCATCATGCAGAGAAGTTTCACTGCCCAAAAAGTCCTCTGCTTTGCCTGTTCATCCTTTCCTCCCTCCTAACCCCTGGCAACCACTGATCTTTTTAGTGTCTCCATAGTTTCCCTTTTCCGGTATGTCCTACGGTTGGAATCATGTAGTGTATAGCCTTTTCAGACTAGCTTCTTTCACTTAGTGATATTAATATGCATTTGTTTTCCTCCATGTCTTTTCATGGCTTCATGGCTATTTTGTTTTAGCATTGAATAATATTCCTTTGCCTGGGTGCACCAGAGTTTATATAATAATCTGTCTACTCAAGGACATCTTGATTGCTTCAAGTTTTGGCAATTACAAATAAAGCTGCTGTAAACTTCCATGTGCAGGTTTTTGTGTGGACATAAGTTTTGAGTTCATTTGGGTAAATACCAAGGAGTGGCTATTGCTGAGTCATATGGTAAGAGTATGTTTAGTTTTGTAAGAAACTGCCAAACTGTCTTCCAAAATAGCTGTGCTATTTTGCATTCTCACCAGCAATGAATGAGAGTTCCTGTTGCTTCACATCCTCGCGAGCACTTGGTGCTGTCAGTGTTTTGGATTTTGGCCATTTCAGAAGGTGTGTAGTGGTATCTCATTGTTTTAAACATTGAAGAATTTTAACATGGAAGTTACACCACAAATTTATATGTCTAAAAGGTGCATATGAAAACACTGTGGTTCTTTAAAAGGAGTGGAGGCAGAACAAGAGGAGAAGTGATTGGTTATGAAGCTGTGCGGTGATTTAGCTAGACACGAAGAGGACCCTCACGCTGGCCCTGCCAGTAGGGATGGGGAAGAGAGAGAGATTTAAAAGGTACTTAGAAGCCAAAATGAAAGAACTCTGACTGGAAGTGTGTGATGAGGAAGAAAGGAGTTTATCAATTCTGAACACCTTTAGGGGACATTTGGAAATGTGTAGGGGTGTTTTTTGGTTGTCATAATAACTGAGGTTTCTTCTGGCATTAGATGGGTGCTAAATGTTCTTCAGTGCATAGGGCAGTTATTTACAATGCGAAATTGTGTTTCATTGAGAAACCCTGTAGGGTGATGACATTGAGAGAAGAAATAAGCAGGTCTGTAGAGGAAGATAATGAGTTCAGTTTGAGCTCTGTTGAATTTGAGCTGTTTATGAATACCCAGTTGAAGTTGTCCATAGGCAATTAGATATATGGATCTAAAATACAGAGATACAAGTTTCAAGATTTAGGAGTTGTTAAAGATAATTGAGTGTCTAATGTGAAAAAAGGCAAGGGTTTGAAAAATCTACAGGGATTATAAGTAGTTCTTGCTGACACACCGTATCACAGAACACCAACATCAAGTGGATGAATGGAAGAAGGGGACCCAGTAAAAGAGGATGAGAAAGACAGGACAGAGGGAAATAATAGAGTGCTATCATTAAAGCTGAAAGAAGTGACCTTTCCATCTAGGAGGCATATTCAATTTTGTCTAATATGGCAGACAGCCAAATCAAGGAATAAAAGTGTTTATTTGATAGAGATTACTTTCAATCTAGTTTATGGAATTAAAAAGTGTGTGGGAGGTTAGGAAATGGGCAGTGAATGTAGATTACAAAAAGTTAACCTAAACCTTCATACATGATACACATACACTGCTACCCTTGTCAGATTCTTTCCTTAGTGTATCACCTGACAAATGGGCATTTATAGGGTGTCTCATGGTTTGTAGTTACTTGATTATGTCTGTTGTTTCTTATCCTTATTTTGTGAAAATTTGTTGAAAAGGAAAAAAATGCTAGTACTAGTAATAAGCTTAGTTCTCATAAGTTTAGTGCATTTGAAGTGAAGAAGGAAAGCATTAAGCATGCTAATAGCCATTTTACTGCACCTGAAGCAGACAATTACATGTTTAGTTGGTAGAGAAAAGAACAAAATTAAAGACCCTGGAAAGAATATTGTCTATAGAGCTTTGAAGTCTGCAGAGATTAAAAAGGCATTATGGTTAGGAATTGGTGGCATGTTTCTAGTTTTCTTAAAACCTGGGGATCTGAATTTGACTTTTAGACATGCATTCAGAAGCACATTATGTATAAGAGTAGAAGACTCTGTGTACTGTTTCAAGATTTTCTGTGAAGGGAGGGAGAAAAAGGGTAGCTAGTTAAGGGGATGAGACCCCAAGAAAGTTCTTTTTAAAGGGAGGAGCTACAACCTGAGCGTTTCTTTGTGAAGCAGGAAAAGGCAGAAGACAAAGCAAAGTTGAAGATGTAGGGAGAGAGTAAAACTAATCAGTAGACAGGATTACTTGAAGAGGCAGGATGTATTGAGAACATTGGTGTTAGGGGCTTATCCTTGGATAGGAGAAAAAAGTGCCACCTTTTCCACTGAGTTTGAAGGAAGACATAATGATGGATTCGAAGGTAAGTAGTACATTTTCACACGGAACTGTAGGAAGTTCATTCTTTCAGCGGTTTCTGAATGCCTACTGTGTGTTTCAGTCTACTGGTCTGGGGATATTTTGTCCCTATCCTTGAAGAAGTGAAGGTCCAGTGAAGAAGGGGAATTTTTTGCTTTATGGTCTTTATATTGTTTTTTGAGGTAAAATGTGAACCTCTTTGGAGTCTTTACTAGTCTCATGGTTCTTCGATTATCAGGAGTGTTTTAGAGATCATTATCTAAAAGGACTTTTACTTGGGATATGATTTTTTCTGACCCAGAGATGTAAATTTACTCATAAAAAGCTTGATACTTTATCTTAATTGGTGTAATTCCTTGAAAGTGATCATAGGTCTTTCTGTCATGACAGGTATGGTACTTTCATGTGGCAGTATGGTTTCACTCTGTTCCACATGCAGTTAAATAGCCATTTATATCATCTTCATCAAACTTTTAAAAAAGCAAATCTTAGTTGATTAATTTTTAAATCAGTATTCTTAATGGTTTCTGAAGTCCAGGATCAATCATTGTAGATAGCAGTCCTTTGCATTACAGCCTGAAGGTGTACATCAGTGGTTCTCAACTGGGAGCAGTTTTGCACCCCAGGGTAGCTTTGGCAGTGTCTGGAGACAGTTTTGGTTGTCACCACTGGGAGTAGGGTGGAGCTTTGGGTAGAGGCCAGGGATGCTGCTAATGTCATATAGGACAGTCCCCCACATCAAAAAATTATTTGGTCCCAAATGTCAAAAATGCTGAGGTTGAGAAACATTGATGTACGTTAACATTTTAATACTTACAGTCTAGTTAAGTATGCTTCTCTACATTATCTAATTTAAACTTCAGAAGCCCCCCCCCCCCCAATGAGGTAAGTGGCATTCTTTTTGCCCTGAAGGGTTGTTCATTGGTGAGGGAGACAGGATACAAACCTTAATCTTACCTCTGTATGAAAATTTGAAAACCTAAGTATTTAGGAAAAAAGCTATTTATTCATTCATTCATTCATTTTATTTATTTATTTATTATTTACTTATTTATTTGGCTATCTTTGGTCTTACCTGTTTTTTTTTTGCAGGGATAAATATTCATGGAATTAGAAATACATAATTTATTTTTAATATTACAGATCTAGAAATGGCCATTGCCTACTGGAATTTAGTGCTTAATGGAAGATTTAAATTCTTAGACTTATGGAATAAATTTTTGTTGGTAAGTTCATGTTTTCTGCAGCTCATCTTTTCTCTGCATTTTTACTCTGAAGATAATTAATATTATTTATTTGTTTTTAATATTTATTTATTTTTGAGAGAGAGACAGAGTATGAGCAGGGGTGGGGCAGAGAGAGGGAGACACAGAATCCGAAGTAGGTTCCAGGCTCTGAGCTGTCAACACAGAGCCAGACACGGGGCTCAAACTCACAACCGTGAGATCATGACCTGAGCCGAAGTTGGATGCTTAACTGACTGAGCCACCTTGGCTCCCCTAAATTAAAATGTTTTTTAAAGCATGACTAACTCAGAGCATGTAGTAGACACAGAATGAGAAATTTGATTATCATAGCTTGATTACACAGGTGGTTCTGCATTCTTGAATTTAGCATTGTTTAGACTGATGTTTTGAAACTTTTTGGTGATTTGGATGTTATTTGCTTATTTTTTTAAAAAATAGGAACATCATAAACGATCAATACCAAAAGATACTTGGAATCTTCTTTTAGACTTCAGTACAATGATTGCAGATGACATGTCTAATTATGATGAAGAAGGTAATGAAAGTTTTTCCTTAATTTTTTTTTTTATTTCTTTTATCACACACTCTTGACCTTCTTGTCTACATCTGTTTTTCTTAGAGTTGGGATTTCTGTCTTCTGATTTTTTGTGCTCTTATGAACATATAAAATGTCTTTGTCCTCTTTACCAATCTCTGTTCTATTTCTTTAAATACCAACTCAGTACTCCTGTCTTCCAGAAAGGCGGAGTAGTTTTCATGCATGTTTTAGATTTTCAGTTTACTCATTACTCTTCTTACTGTCCTTTCTATTTTTGTGTTTTTTATTATCTGTCTTGTCTTTGAATTTGATTGTAAACTCAAGTTTAGTGACTTTGTCTAATTTGCAATGCACTTCAGCTGTCTACCATAGTACTGTTGACATTCAGTAAATGTGATATTTGAATCCTACCAATTGAATGCTTTTCTGATATTTTGTCTTGTGTATAAAAGATGGTGTTACCATCTACTACAAGCGATGTGCTTTTGTCTTTTGAGAGGTGGCAGTGATCTGATTTCTTCACATATACTTATGTAGCCTCCTTTGAGAATTAGCAGGATGTGTTTTTGAGACTGTTGAATAGAGGTAGTCTTTGAGAAATCTCCAATGACCTTGGCCTCCTTAAAAGTGTCCTGGAACTATGTAATCTAACCAGAGATAATATTATTTTTTCTCTTTGTTTTCATTATGATGTCTAGTCTTTACTAATAAGTGAGAAATGTCTAATCTGATGATAATTGTGCTTTCTGTTAGGCCTTACACAAAACTGGAGAACTTTCTGATTTGGAGGTTGGCATGTGGATGTGTAGAGGCATGCATATCTGCAATTTAAAATCTCTTAGCAATTTGTTGTCCTGAAATAGGATAGAGTTTGAGACTTGCTGTTAATTTCCCTTGTAAGTTTGCCACAAAATGCCTGGAAACTTTTTTCTTCCTACCTAACTATGCTCTCAGTGCTGGCAGCATGCCATTATAGCATGGCCATTTCTTAGGCTGCCAGTTTGGGGGCCTTCAGAAAACCATATTATTCATTGATTACTAGGAGAGTTATCATTTATTATTCAGGGGCTAATCAAGCATTGGAATAATAGAGCAGAGAGAATACAAGAACTATGTTAGGTAGGAACTCTAAAAAGCTAGAATTTTGGGAGTGTTCTCAGTGGGAATATTTGTCATTTTTAATGACACGCTTTAACTGTTATAGGGAAGGCATTTTAAAAGTAAAGGATTCTCTTAAAATGTTAGCCCTATTTCTGCTTTTCTTTCTTTCCCTTTCCCATACTTTTTTTTCTTTTTCCAGGAGCATGGCCTGTTCTTATTGATGACTTTGTGGAATTTGCACGCCCTCAAATTGCTGGGACAAAAAGTACAACAGTGTAGCACTAAAGGAACCTTCTAGAATGTACATAGTCTGTACAATAAATACAACGGAAAATTGCACAGTCAATTTCTGCTGGCTGGACTGAACTGAAGATCAATCCTCACAATTCAGACTGAGGGTTGTGTCAAAACTTTAAGGATACATCTTGGACCATATCGTATTTCATTCTTCTAATGGTGGTTTGGGCTTGTCTTCTAGTCTGGGCCGCTCTAAACATTTATAATTCCAACATTGTGGATTTCATCTTATGTCTGTGGACCATCCTAGTTTATTCTCCCATAAGTCTTAGGAGCTTTATGGTGATTATTTTGAGGTTTCCATTCTTGCATAAAGCACAATGCTGTCTTCATCAGAAAACAGTTTGGCATAAGAATTAAACATATGAACATCACAAACAATTTATAAAAACTTCTTAAATATATGCTTTGGGCTAGTTGCAAAGACTATGCTGATAGCACTTCCAATGAGAGTGATATATTTAAGTGTACCGGATCTGGAATGGTGTTTTGGTTTGGGGGGATTTTTTTTTTCCCGGGCAAATCACATGTATTGTTGATGTGAGTAGAGTAACTGATGTCAAAATAACCAATGTGAAAAATTTTTAGGATAACTTGGTGTGCCTACCTGAAAAATTTATTGTGTTTCAGACCCTCGATTTCAAAAGGTTCCACAGAACTAGTCTGCACTTACCTTACCCATGTTTATATATAGTTGTCTTAACAGGGAGCTTTTATTTAGAAAATGTCTGCATAATGTTAGATTCTACTCCTGTCTACATTATGCACTACATAATTGGATTTCATTATGATTTTGAAATGCTTATATGCCTGTCGAATAAGTTAAACTATTTAATTTGTTTTGAATGTTTTAGAGTGCTACACAATACAATATTCTAAATTTAGGCATGAGGGTTTTATTTTTTGTTTTGTTTTTTGGTTTTTTTGTCAGCGCACTATGGAACACAAATGAAATTCTCTTAATTTATAAGAAGATAGTAGGAATTAAATTTTGAAAATGGTTGTGATGAGCCATGAAGTTCAATCCTTATAGGTACTGCTTTCAGACAAATAGTCCATTTTTGATGACTTCTTATTTTGTTGAAATTCCTTTAACTGCTGATCACTGTGGTTGCCAAATACTTCAGGAGCAAAAATTTTCAAGCAAGCATGTACTTGATGCAAAATACCAATCTGGCTTTTATTTTCATAAATTAGTTTCTTCACCTTTTTTTGTTTTATTCAAATAAGCTCAGTTTTCACGTCAAAACAGAATTCTCTCTTGTGTGTATTTTTTTCATTATAAGACCCATGAACTGCTTTCATGCTGAAGATGCTCATTTCTCTGTTCACTTCCTGACATGTGAAGGGTTTATTGCTTTCTTAAACATTTCTGTAAGGCAAGTAAAAAAATGGAAAACTTCATATGTTGGATGACTTTGGTCTCTAGCAGGAAAAGATTTTGCTTGGTATATCCAGACAACTCTATAAGGTCCAGTGTTGAAATTATCAAAGGAATGTACTTCAGAACAGCAGTACATTTTATGTAGATGTGGAAATGATTTTAAGAAACAATGACATCTTACTACTACTTTTTATTTACACAGTTCTGAAACTGACTAGAAAGCTTTCCCCATAGATATTATATTAATATTCCAATCATAACTTTAACTCAAGAATATAATTCTACCAAAAGAATATTTTGAAAATTTCTATTCAGTTTACTGGAATTGGTTATTAAAAAAAAAAAAAGAAAAAAAGAAGAATCCTGCTGCTTTCAGTATTTCCTGACTTCGTGTTTGTAAATATAAAGACGAACTTCAATTATGAAAAATTTAAAAAGATATATATATATGTACTATTTTGTTTTTGTCTGGAAGATTTTGAGTTATGGTATTGTTTTCAGATTGATTAATTTGAGTATGCTGTGTTTTAAAATGAGATCCCATTAGCTTTTTTTTTTTTTTTTTCCAATAGAAAATTGTTTTCTTAAAAGTCTGATATTGGTTCATGGCTTAGTGCCTTGGGTTTACAGACTTTTCCTTTTAAATGCAAGACCTTTTTCAACAAAATAGTGTTTGTCATCATTTTGGTACTAAACATTTATAATTACTGTGTAATTATAAACAAAAACATAAAGCTTTGAATATAATTATGTAGCATAAAAGTTAAGGTTGTTCACTCTATGATGGCATCTTAGAATTAAACAATACTATTACTAGGGCTGAAAAGAGAAGACTGGTTTAATGTGGTGTGATTATTTGGAGGATAAATGCCTGGTTACAGGGAATATTTTATACTAAAACAGTGCTTATGCATATGGCCATGTATGTGTGTGCATGTGTGTGCGTTTGTGAGAGAGATTGACAAGAGTGAGAGATTGAAAGAGACCTGTTGACTGACACACACACACACACACACACACACACACACACACACACACACACCTACCTTGAAATGCTTTAATTCATTAGTGTTTCAGTCTTCATTTTGGTAAACTCCCCAGGCAGATTCTTTGTTTTAAATTGAACCACAGGTACAGTTTCCTTTTTGCCAAATGTCAAAACAGGTACACATTTTAAAATGTACTGCTTTTTAAATAGTAAAGTGGATAAAATTAGAAGTGCCCACATCTAAAAAATACTTGAGATCAAGATTATCTTTAGTGACTATCATCTGCATATCTCTGTAAGTTCAAATGTGCTTCTTACAATCCCTGTCATATTACCAACAGAGGCAATAAAAGCTTCAGTGAAATTGCCACGACTAAATCTTTTCACATATTATTTCAGTGTAATATTTTTAAAGACTAAAATATACCTTAAGACTTTTCCAGGAAGAATAATTATTCATGGAAAGAGCATTGTAATGGCAAGTTTTGGGAAGAAAAGACATGCCAAGTCTTGTTTACTACATTTTTGCTACATTTTAAAAATGTTTACAACTATACTGGGCTGCTTTATTTAATTAACAGTACTGTAGTCGTGTAATATGGCATTATAAGTGTGTGTTCATTAGACTTTTAAAAAGTTTTAATGAGAGAAAGAACTTAAAATAACATGGGATATCTTTTATATAATATCCTACTGGGGAATTCTTATTTAAGCAAGGTTATACTATTTTTTTTTTCCTCAGAAAGATTTAAGTGATGAAGTGTTCATCTATTTTTTATTTGATGATAATCAAGAAATTGAGTAGTTGTAGCTAGTTTAATGTGCACTTTGCTTAGATTTTTTAAAACCTGTTACTATTAAGACTTCGTATTGTAAACCTTCTGTAACTTTTATCTATGAATGACAGAAGAAAGTTCAACCTAATGAAAGAATTTTGGAATGAAAAAGGAAAGTGGTGCTGGGGAAATTTATTATAGTTCCCAAAGTATGCCTTTGTAAACCTGAATCAACTTTTAGCAAGAATTAATTTATGTAGTTCTAAATGTTAAGTTGTATATTTAATAGAAAATAATCATTTGGCACCTCAGCAGTTTTCTTTAAATGTTACTTTATAAAACTTTTAACAATATGATTTATATTGAATACATAGATGTTTTGATAAAATTTTATCAAATTTGATTATGTAATGATAAAATGTTTTTAAAATGTGAACTATTTAACATATATCTTAATAACTGAGGACACAATACCTGAATTGTGATTTCTACTTAATGTGATAACTAGGGTTCAAATTATGGCTCATCATTTAATTGATTATAAACAAGTATATTTCTAAACTCTTTACTTGCCTCCATTTTTACAGTCATAATAGCAATAATTTCTATTTTTATTTTATAGAAATGTGATGAAGTTACGTATCTTGATACCTTTACCTTTTATTTCTGAGGGGAGAGGGGTTTTTATTTTGTAGTTAATACAATCTTGATAATTCTTAATAGTACTAATCCCCTTTTCCAGGTTTATCCTTAGTATTTGTCACCATTTTGGTTGAGTATTTGCTTGATTTGTATCTGATTTCTGGAGGCAGATAGTGCTGGTTGGTTTTTGTTTTGTTTTGTTTTTAATTTATAATACAGATACAGAAATGGTTTTACCAGAGCATTCTTGCCATCTTATTTTCTTTACTGCCTGTTGGGTAATTGGCATTTCCTGCTGACCAGTTCATTTATTTAACAACTCAATGTATAGTGTTAAGTGGCTTTGGGCATTTGTCATAAATAAGGAAATTAAGATAAACAGTACACAACCTTTGTAGTAGGTAGAATTCCTAAAAAGTAATGTCTTTATTTGTGGAGTTTTAAAGACATATTATTTGGGGAATCATTTTATGGTTATCCATTTAAAAAACTGAGATTCTAAAAAATATTTTTTAATTTACTTCCAAGTTTTTCTTATATGTATTGTTTAAATATTTTCAGTTTACTTTTTTTTGTATTCGTGCTATGCAGAAATGAGACTTGTAATGTAGAGCATTGGTTTTAAGCCATACCTCGAGGCTGCTGTGTTCCATGAGGTTGGGTCACAGCAGGCAGGGTGCCTCTTCCACTTTATCCATAACTTTCTACTTTATGTCCTGTAGGTTAATAGCATTTCATAGGAAATTTGGTTTGGAGAAAAATGGTTAAGAGAAGTTTTTAAAAAAAAAAAATGTCTGGCTTATCAGAAACATTACCACTTTGGCAGATTTTTCAGTGGAATGGAAAGAGATGAGTCAAATCAAAGTTAAAGCAGGTCTGATCATAGAAGACAGCACTGCTTTGAAAGAAGAACCCATCAAATTAAGCTTAAAGCAAGGAAGGAGGAATTTTGAACCAAAATAGTGAAAGCAAAGCTTGATTTGTTTGGAAAACTTCATTGTTTGAAACAGTGAAGAGGCAGTATGTGTAAGTGGCTTAATGATGAAACAAAAGAAAACAAGGATAATATATTTAGAATGTATACACGTAGAAAGCATGTTCAATATAAATATTAAAAATTTCCTTCAAATTATGAAATACTGTAAGAAAACTTAGTATTTAATAGAACACTGGGCAATAGCAAGATTTTTACAAAAGGGAATAGTGTAGGACGTAAGTTTAGGGGGAAAAATGGCTAAGAGAAAATGGTAATGTAGGCTGTAGACAACGATTTTATCTTATAGTTAACATGACACATAGCTACAAGAGAAATACTCGATCAGTAAGGTTTAGAGATGTATGTATGTACTTGGAATCCTTTAAAAATAGCATGTTGAGGCTTCAAGCAAATGCTAAAAATGTTCTTAATCCTGGTAATATATCAGAACTCATTGTATTGAAATTGTATGAAATGAATTAGGCTGTCAGCCAGAGCTTTAAAATAGTCACTTCTAAGACTGGTGTAATGGTACTTAAAAAAATAGCTTTATTGAGCTATAATTTACACATGATAAAATTCACCCATTGTAAATACACAATTCCGTGGATTCAGTAAATTTATACAGTTGTGCAACCGTTATCACAGTACAGTTTTAGAACATTTCCATTAGCCCATAAAAGTTCCCCGCATTGTCCTTTGCAATTGATTCCCTCTCCTGTCCCAGCCCTCGGTAGCCACTTAGCATCTGTTTCATAAATTTTCCTCATCTGCAGATTACACATAAGTAGAATCATACAACTTGGAAGTCTTGTATCCAGCCTTTTGGCATGTTTTTTTTAGGTTCATTCATGTTGTAGACTGTGCCTGTACTTAGTTCCTTTAATTGCTACATAATATTTCATTGTATGGCTGTACTAATTTTGTTTATTCACCGGTTGATGGACGTTTGGATTGTTCATATTTTTTGGTTATTATGAATAATGCCATGAACATTCACCTATATATCTTTGTGTGGACATATGTTTTCATTTCTCAGGTAGATTTCTAGGAGTGTAATTATTGGTTTGGTTGGAAAATTTTTGTTTACTTTTCTAAAAAATTGCCAAACTCTTTTCCAGAGTGGCTGTACTGTTTAAAAATATTCCTACCACAATGCATAAGGGTTGCAATTTCTTCACATCCTTGTAAATACTTGTCTTTTTTTTTTTTTTTAAATTATTATAGTCATTCTGGTGGGTATGTATTTTAACTGCGTAAATTATACCTAGCATCCTAACTCGTGTCCATTGATTGGGTATGCAATTTGGGTGAGTATAAGGTGGCCTAAGGGATCGCTGTAAAATTACTTACTATAGACATGTACTTAGCTGAAGATAGTATTTTCTGTAGCCACAGAGGAAAGTTATAAGCTTCCGGTGGGAGTTCTGGTCCCTCAGAACTCTGCTGAGGAGATGAAATGCATAGGTGAGTAGTGCTGATGGCTGGTGTTTGGTGCTGTTGTGCATATCATAGTTGATGAAGCTACCTAGTTAGCCTGTGACTTGGTGGTAATTAAAACATTGTAGAAACATTCTGCACAGATGTGTTACAGTCCTTTGAAGTTTCCCAGAGCTCTTTCGCTTTGAGATAACTGGGAATTTTTGAAATTTGTAACAATTTAGTCACCGCCAGCTACTTGTGCTCTTCTACATAATGGGCATTAGAGTAGTGTTTTTTCTTTTTTTTAACAGAAAATTTCAGACCTACACGAAAGTAGAATAATTAACCTACTTCAGCATGATCAATTTATGGCCTATCTTGGTTTATCTGTATATCACCCATCCTTTGCAACGCTGACCTATTCTGAAGCAAGTCCCACTTAGCAAATAATCCTGTTTGTATCTCAGTATTTATGTGTAAAAGGTAAGGACACTTAAATATAACCACTATACCATTACCCCACTTAACAAGTTCTTAGTAATTATCCAGTCAGTAGTTTAAATTGTCTCAATTTTTTTTTCCAGTTCAAGTCAGAATTCAAATAAGGTCCATACATTGCATTTATCTCTAAATCTTTTCAGCTGTGGATCCCCATATACATGCCCATATATAGTATTCCCCCCTTGGCTTGGAAAACATTTATTTGAAAAAGCAGTGGTTGCTTTAAATTTGTAAATATTCATGCAATTTATATTTAAGGTGACATTTGGTGTGCTTAAAGAATGTATTTTACCTTGAAAATATTTTGGGAGTTAATGAAGTGTGGTATAAAAAGTATAATATGTTTCCTTAATTTAAAAAATATAATGGGACTTGTATTCAGAATATATAAAGAACTCTTACAATTTAACAATAAAAAGACAGCCCATCTTACAAATGAGTGAAGAATTTGAATAGACATTTCTCCTAAAAAGATATACAAATGGCCACTATGCACATGAAAAGATGTTCAACATCATTAGTCATTAGGGAAATGCAAATCAAAACCACAATGACCTATCACTTCATAGCCACTAGTATTGTTTTCATCAAAAAGACAATAGCAAGCGTTGATGAAGATGTGAACAAATTGGAACCTTGTACATTGGTGGGAATATAAAGCAGTGCAGCCAGTTTGGAACACAGTTTGGCTGTTACTCAATAAATGAAACCTAGGTTAGCATATGACCCAGCAGTTCCACTCCTAAGAAGGTAAGAGAATTGAAAATATGTATTCACTCTCCAGCCCCTGGAAAACACCCTTTTACTTTGTGAATTTGACTATTTTAGATTCTTCATATAAGAATAACACAGTAATTATCTTTCTGTGATTGGCTTTTTTTCACTTAATGTCCTCAAGTGTCATCTGCGTTACAGCATGTGACAGAAATTCCTTCCTTTTTAAGACTGAACAATATTTCATTGTAGATATATACAACATTTTTGTCAGTGGACATTTGGCTATTGTGAATAGTGCTGCTATGAACCTACACGTGCACATATCTACTTTTAATTCTTTAGGATATATACACAGAAGTGGGATTGCTGGATCATATGGTAGTTTTATTTTTAAATTTTTGAGGACCCCCCCCATACTGTTTTCCATAGCAATTCTACCATTTTACATTCCTACCAACAATGCACAAGAGTTCCAATTTCTCCATATCCTCACCAACACTTTTTTTCTTATATGTTAGCTATTCTAATGGTGTGAGGTGATATCTGTGGTTGTGGTTTGCATTTCTCTGATTAGTGATGTGGAGCATCTTTTCATAATACTACTTGGCCATTTGTAGATCTTTGGATAAATGTCTATTCAAGTTCTTTGCCCATTTTTGAATTGAGTTATTGGATTTTTTTGTTGTTGAAGGAGTTCTTTTGATATTCAAGGTATTAACCATCTGGTTTAACATGTTAATAAGTCCAATGTTCCCTTACTGATACCCTGTCTGAGTTATCTGCCCGTTGGTGAAAGTGGGGTATTAAAGTTCCCTACTATTGTACTGCTGTCCATTTCTCCCTCTGTCTTTGCTTTTTTTGTTTTGTTTTGTTTTTTCCATGTGGAATCTTTGGATTTTCTACATAAAAGATTATTCTTTGCAAACCAATCATTTTACTTCTTCCTTTTCAATTTAGTTGCCTTTTTTTCTCATATTTTTGCCTACTTGCTCTGCTAGGACTTCCAATGGCATACCGAATAGAAGTGGCAAGAGTGGGCATCTTTGTTCCTTTTCTTAGAGGAAAAGTTTTACATCTTTCAGCATTGAATATAATAGTAGTTGTGGGCTTTTCATGTATGGCCTTTATTATGTTGAGATAGTTTCCTTCTATTTTTAGTTTGTTTTAAGTCAGGAAAGGGTGTTGAGTCTTGTCAACTGCTTTTCTGCATCAATTAGCTAGATAATGTGGCTTTGTCCTTCAATTAATGTGGTTTATCAGAATGATTGAATTTCATATATTGAACTGTCCTTGCATTGTGGGAATAACTCCCACTTTGGTGTGGTGTAGAATTCCTTAATGTGCTGGTGAATTTGGTTTGCTAGTATTTTGTTGAGAACTTTTGTATCAGTGTTCTTCAGGAATATTGGTCTGTAGTTTTCTTGTAGTGTTTCCTTGTCTGGCTAATTTAGTATCAGCATTGCTGGCCTCACAGAATAAGTTTAGAAGCATTCCCTTTTCTTCCATCTTTGGGAAGAGTTTGAGGAGGATTAGTATTTGAATGTTTGCTAGAATTCTCCAGTGAAGCCATCTGGTCTTGGACTTTTCCTTGTTAGGAAGTTTTTTTTTTTATTACAGATTCAATTTTCTAACTAGTTATTGGTCTGCTCAGTTTTTCTATTTCTATAGTATTTAATTTGAGTAGGTTGTATGCCCATTTTTATATTGAGTTACTTTTTATATTGTTAACCTGTGTTTTCTATATATTCTAAATACTAGATCTTTACCAGATATATGATCTACAAATATTTTCTATTCTGTGGATTGTCTTTTCACATTCTTGATAGTTCCTTGTGACACAAAAGTTTAATTTTAATAAAGTCCAATTCATTTTTTTTCTTTTGCTTATACTTTAGATATCAAATCTAAGAAACCATTGCCTAATCTGATGTCAGAAAATTTACACTTAATGTTTTCTTATAAGAGTTTTATGGTTTGAGCTCTTACCTTTGTTCCTTTGACCTATTTTGAGTTAATTTTTATATATTGCATGAAGTAGGAGGCAAATTAATTCTTTTGCCCATGAATATCCAACTGTCCCCTTACCATTTGTTGAAAAGACTATTCTTTCCTCCATTGAATGGTCTTGGCACTTTTGTTGAAAACCAATTGCCCATAAATATATGGGTGTATTTCTGGATTCTTAATTCCCATCAGTCTATATGTCCTTCCTTATGCCAGAATCACATAGTCTTGATTGCTGTAACTTTGTTAGTTAAGTTTTAAAATCAGGAAATGTAACTCCTCTGACTTGTTTTTCAAAAAAATTTTGGCTATTTGGTGTCCCTCACATTTCCATACAAATATTAGCATCAGCTTGTCAATTTCTGCAAGAAAATGCCGCTGGGATTTTGACGGTTGTATAGAATTTGTAGATCAGTTTTGGAATATTTACAAGTTTTGCATCACTATTTTATGTGTCCATATGATATATTGACTGCCTTTAAGTTTTCATCATGGATTGCCTAAGTGCTTGCTGTGGCTTCCTATATACCTTTAGTCTACTTTTCTTCCAACCACTTTTTCTTGCTGTCACCTGGATGTCTTATCTAAAAGGCTTAATTAAGATCCTTTAGTGACTCCTCAGAGCTCTCAGAATTAATTCACTCATTCAAATGTCTCTAATCCCTTAACGTGTCAGATATTATCCCAGGAATATAGCAGTGAACAAAAAAATAAGTGCTCTCATGGAGCTCAAGTGTGGGGAGATGTAATAAGTAAAATATATATTGTGATATATAATGAGAAGTGCCAGGGAGAGGGGAAAAGCAGGGAAGGGGACAGGAGAATGTGCAATTTTAAAAAGGGTAATCAAGGAGGGCTTCGTTGAGATAGCTGAGTACCTAAAGAAATGAAGTAATAGGCTGAGCATACATCTGATGAAAGCTTGCAGACATAGCAAATAGCAACCATAAAGGCTCTGAGTTGGCAGCATGTTTGAGGAACATCAAGGAGGCTAGCAGGCTGGAGATGAGGGAGTGAGGAGAGTAATAGGAAGTGAGATCAAGGGTAACAGGTAGTAGGGTGCCTGGCTGGCTCAGTCAGTATAGCATGCAACCCTTGATCTCAGGGTTGTAAGTCTGAGTCCCATGTTGGGTGTAGAGATTACTTAAATAAAATCTTAACAGCAAATTGTGTGTGGCCTTATGGGCCATTGTTACTGCTCTGGCTTTTATAGTGAGGTGGGAAGTCATTGGAGAGTTTGAGTAGAGGAATATCAGTTCTGTACCTGAGATTTAACAAAAGTGCCTTACCTGATAGGTTGGGGAAAGACTGTGTGTGTATGTGTGTGTGGGAGGGATAAGGTGAAAGCAGGAGACGAGTTGTAGTAGCCAGCCTCTAAAACATCCCCAATGATCCCTGCCTCATGAGATTCACACCCATGTGTAATCCCTTCCATTTGACTGTGGGCTGGACCTAGTGACTTGCTTCTACTGAATAGAGTATGGCAAAGTGATGGGATATCATTTCTGAGATTGTTATAGTCTCTATTTTGCACGTTCTTTCTCGCTCTCTCACTTGCTCGCTGTTGGAAGCTGGCTGCCATTTTGTGACGTGCCTTTAAAAGAGGCCCACGTGACAAGAAACTGAAGGTGACCTCAGGCCAGTGAGGACCTGAGGCTCTTGGTCCAACAACCCATAGAGAGCTAAATATTGCCAACAACCACATCAATTAGCTTGGAAGCTGATCCTCTCTCAGAGGAGCCTTCAGATGCGACTACAGTTCTAACAGCTTGACTGTGGCCTTGTGAGGTACCCACATTGAATCTGCATTCAGATTCTGGATCCCCCAAAACTGTGGGGTAATGCTTGTTATTTTAAGATGCTGAAGTTTGGGGATAATTAGTTACAGCAATAGATCATTTATAAGAAGTCAACTAAGAAATTAATGCAGTTATCCTGATGAGAGACGATGGTAACTCAGGCCAGGGTGGAAACAGTGGAGCTGACAAAAAGATATATTTTAAAGGTGGATCTAACTGGATTTTCTGAGGAACTAGGTATAAATGAAGGGAGGAGTGATGTTATAGAGGAGGAGGGGTTGTCCTAGCGAAGCAAGAAAGAGCTCAAAGATTATTCCAAGGTTTTTGGCCTGAGAAATTGGATGGGTGGAATTGCTATTAATAAAGATTTAGAAGATATGGGAGCAACAGGTTTTGTAGAAAAAGATTAGGAGCTCAGTTCAGGGTACATGTTTATGATGCCTATATGAGCCAATGAAATTCTGAGTAGGTAGATGAGATCACCAAAAATGAATGTGGACAGAAAAGAGAAGTTCAAAGACTGAGCCCTGAGACACCCTAATGTTAAGAGATCAGGTTAGTGGGGGAGGAAATAGCACAGAAAACAGATGAGCGACCAGTGAGGTAGGAGGAAAAACAGCTAAGTGTGGTAGGAGCCAAGTGGAGAGATTATTCTGAGGAGGAGGGAGTGATAAACTGTCAAAGGCTGCAGATAGCTCAAGAAAAACAAGAATTACAAATTGAATATTGGGTTTAGCAATATGAAAGTCATTGTTGACCTTGATGAACAGCTTCGCTGGAGTAATGGAAAGAGAATGCTTGATTGAAGTGGGTTCAAGAGAGAATTGGAGAAGAGGAGTTGGGATAGTGAGGACAGGCAACTCTCAAGTAGTTTTGCAGCAAAGAGGAGCAAAGAAACAGTGTAGTAGCTGGAAGGGGAAGAGTAGATTTTGTAAAGATCGGAGAAATTACAAAATGGTTGTATGAGAAAGATGCAGTAGGCAGAAAGATGGATGCTATAGGAGAGGGATTTGCTGGTGAGTTGTCCCTGAGTAAACAAAGTTCTTACCATTTAACTTAGTTAAACCAGCACCCTCTGCATACTACTCTCTGCCTGCATCCCAGTTCATGTGCACCCTTTGTGTAGTTGGGTTTTTGCACCTTGAAGGCTTTTCATGTATTTTCCTTAGTGTGCATTTTCCACTTTCTGTACCCTTTACTTTAAATGATTCCTAGTAGTTTTAAAAATAACAACAGAACAGCTTGAGTGTCATCAGCCTGGAAGGCTTTCTCTGATGCCTCAATCTGATTTAGATGGTTTTCCTCTGTGCTCCTGTACCCTTTCCTTCTATTTATTCTTTTTATAGCACTTACTACAGTACATGGATACTACTTGTCTATCTCCAATTAGACCATAAGAACAATATTGATAACAAGGACTGTGGCTTATTTGACTCTGAATCCTTGGCACTTAAGTGTTTCACACATAGTGAATATACACTAAATCTTTGAAAGAAGAAATTTAAGAATCCTCTAAGTTTCTTTAGTTCTTGTGGTCGGTAAAAGCTCTAACATGCAAGATTGTTGACTTAGATTTGAAAATTATATTGATTAATCAATTAAGAAGAACATATATAGTTCTGATTGTTTGTGGATTCTGTATTTGTGAATTTGCCTACTCACTAAACTCTATTTGTAATCCCCACATCCATACTTGCAATACCTAGGCAGTCATTTTATGGCCATGTACAGAGTGGCAAAAATTTGAGTTGCCTGTCATGCACATTCCTACTTGAGGTCAAACAAGGCGATGCTCTGCTTTCATGTTTTAGCTCTCATACCTTATACAAATGTCCTTTTCTTGATATATATGGTGCCACGGTTTTCATATTTTATGCTTTTGGGGGGGGGTAGTGATTTTGCTGTTTAAAATGGCCACAAGTGTAGTGCTGAAGTGCTGTCTTGTATTCTAAGTGCAAGAGGCCGTGATGTGCCTTATGGAGACAATGCATGCATTAGCTAAGCTTCATTCAGGCATGAGTTATAAATTCTGTTGGTTGTGAGTTCAATGTTAATGAATCAATGATACATATTAAAAATAAAAATTGAGGCACTTGGCTGGCTCAGTTGGTAAAGCATGCAACTCTTGATCTCGGGATCATGAGTTCAAATGGGTGTAGAGCTTACATTAAACACACACACACACACTATATATATACATATGTGTGTATATATATATATATATATATGTATATATATACTTTGTATATATACATACACTTTATATATATGGTGAATAGATATAGATGTACATTATATATATGTTAAAGTGTCTTTAAAGAGAAACACACAAAAAGCAAGGTTATATATTGATTGGTTGATGAAAATGTAACCAGAGGCTTATAGGAACATAACCCTGATTTATCTAGGAACAATGGTTCAGTATTTGCAGCACCTTTATAACTATGAATGAGAATTTACTGCACTTTGGCCTCATTCTGAAGTTGCTGGTGAGATTCTTCCCACTGCTTTCTACAGATGGGAAGTAGGTGAATTTAGTCATTTGTAAAGTAAGCCTAATCAAAATGACTTTTTTTCATAACTTCCTATAATGAAAATCTGGTCTGAAGCTACCCCACTTGGTCTGAGGGGAAAAGGCAGTACAGTAATTCCAAGGAGATCTGTCATCCTGGAGATATGTTGGGTAGCCATGAAGTTCTCTTTCTACAGGTGGGTCAGACATTAGTGCCTAAGATGTTCCCAAGACTGTACAGTTGCACATAAGTTGTGGTTACCTTTGGCTTCCCAGACCCTAGAAATCTGGAGTCATTTTTGATAAATGAATTGGTAATTATTTTCTCATAAAAAGAGAATTAGTGTTGTTGCTGAGATTTTGAAAAACATTCCAAGTGTTAAAAATGTAGCTTTTTTTGTTGTTGTTGTTGAAATAGCCCTCCTCTTTTGGGTTTTGCCTTCATTTTTTGAGCACTCACTAAGCTTTATATTGTGCCATGCACTTTATTGACACTTTACTGTCCAATCTTCACAACACTATGAAATGCAGGTATTAATTCCAAGGCCATAAACATTGTTACAGTTTTTCAGTTTGTAGAACCTGGTTTCTATATTTACAATCAACCCTTGAATGAGAAGTCTTAAAAATATTGAAAGAACTAGAACTCTACTGCAGAATAGCTAATTCATATTGCATTTTATGTGTAATTATTAAATCCTCAGTACTTTTAAAGCAAGATTATTGGAAAAGAATGGATGGATTTTACTTCTTATCATTAAGACTTTTTATGAATTCAACACAGTGAGAACACACTGCTTTTGATATGTAGAATAGAGACATCACAGGATGCTTTCAACTATGTCCCATAAACAGCTTTAGAGGTGGTTCTATGAATAGCCAGTTTTTTAATGTGTACATCTCAATATTAGTTTAGAGAGGTGGCAATGTTGAAACTGAAGATGTGATTGTATTTCCACGGTTACATTCTGGTAAGTATCAGAAAAACAGATAGAGCCTTGATTCCACTACTGATCATTGTAAACTTGAGGGTAAGTGTGTTTCAATTCCATCTGTTTTTACATCTGTCAAATGAGGGTTCCTTCTATATTAACAATCTCTGATTCCATAATGCCTTCATGTGAAACATAGGCAACAAACTATCTCCAATCTGTTGGATCATTCTCTGGTGGAAGAGATGTTATTGAGTAACCTGAAGTGTTAAATAAAACTTAGCTCCACATACACTGTGGCAAAGTCCATCAAAATCTGTTCTTCCTACTTCCATAGTTCCTTGTAGTTGGCTCATGGTTACCTGTCTGGGGACATTGCTTGGTGTAGATACATAACTAATTTCTTACCAATAGAATAATCAGAGATGATGTGTCTTAGTTCTGGATTAGTGCCTTAACATCATTATTTTTCCACATTTTCTCTTCCTGTCAATTAGAACCCATGTCAACTCAACTTCAGCCATGCAGGTGGTGATAATATCCCAGAATGGCAGATCAACAGGATGAAAAATGTGGATCCCTGAATGACTTCATGGAACAGGACTAGCTGCTGACTGGAAGTCTCCACAGATTGTAATCACAGAATGTTATACCTCTTCTCTTTAAGCCTCTTTATTGTTGTTGGGTGGCCGCTCCAGTGGCCTTATATAACCACTGTCTGCACTGAGTGTGAAAGACATTTTCCTAAAGGAAAAACAATTTTGAATTGGATACTTATATGCTTATTTCTAGATTTATTAACAAATCCGTAACTTGCTTACAGACACGAGGAAAAGAATGCTTAGTTCACTGGCTCAGATTCGGTGTATTTGAATTTTTTAGCTTATTTTTAATGTAACCGCTTAGTCCTACTTCTAGAGATTCTGAATTGTTCAGCAGAGCTGGAGCTCCAAAAGAAAAAGAGCCAGCCACATGAAGACCTAGCAAAGAAGAACATTCCATGCAGAGAGAACAGGACTGCAAAATCCTTGAGGGATGAATGGATTTGGTAAGTTTGAGGAACAGAAGGGAAGGCAGTAATGTGGCAGCTCATTAGGTAAGAGAGAGTGACGTAAGATGAGAACAGAGGGGCAGGCAGGATACACATCACATATTATGATTTTGTGAGCCAGCACAAGGAGTCTGAATTTCAAACTCCATCGGGATGTCTTCTGAGATTTTAAAATAAGGAAGGGAAGCATTTGAGTTTTGCTTTTAAAATATGACTCTAGGGACATCTGACTGGGTCCCCTAGAGTGTGTGACTCTTGATCTCAGGGTCATGAATTCAAGCCCTACGTTGGTCAAAGAGCCTACTTAACTAAAAGTAAAAGAGGACTCTGTTTCCTGTGTGGAGAATGGTTCCCAGGTTGATAAGAGATTAGTGTCTAGACTTGAGGTGATGATGGTTTGAACTGATGTGATAATGGTAGAAGAAAGGTGGGCAGGTTAGGGATATATTTTGAAGGTGGGATCAGAGAATTTAATGATAGATGACTGACTATGTCAGGGGAGAGAAGGAAAGACATTCTCAAGTGGTTGTTTTTGTTGTTGTTTGTTTATTTTGAGAGCGAGAACACTCGCAGGTGAGGGACAGAGAGAGAGGGAGAGAGAGAATCCCCAGCAGGCTCCATGCTGTCAGCACAGAGCCTGAAGTGGGGCTTAAACTCATGAACCATAAGATCATGACCTGAACTGAAATCAAGAGTTGGATGCTTAACCAACTGAGTCACCCAGGTGCCCCAGGAAAAAAATTTTTAATTGGAACAGTTGTGTGGATGATGCTGTCATTAACTGTAATGGGAGAAAACTGGATTAGAAATGGGGAAAAAATCAAGAATTCTGTTAGGGTTAGACATGAAATTTCTTATTCTCTCAAAACAAGGCAAAATAAGTAATGCCTCAAAGTATAGCCAGATCTTTTTCATGTTTCTCGTCTGGATTCTGTGAGCACTTTTGGGCAGGACAATTCTGTACTGGATCTGTACATTTTACCCCAGGAAGTGAATTATCAGTAGATTCCTTCCTCCCCAGTGTGACAATCAAAAATGCACACATTTTGCTTTATTTTTTTAAAGCAAGCTCTGTGCCCATCATGGGGCTTGAACTTGCAACACTGAGATAGAGAATCGCATGCTCTACCTACTGAGCTGGCCAGGCACCCCACAAGATGCACACATATTTTTTTTTCCTTTTTTTAAAAATATAATTTATTGTCAAATTGGCTTCCATAAAACACCCAGTGCTCATCCCAACAGGTGCCCTCCTCAATGCGCATCACCCACTTTCCCTTCTCCCTCACCCCCTATCAACGCTCAGTTCTCAGTATTTAAGAGTCTCTTATGGTTTGCCTCCTTCCCTCTCTGTAACTTTTTTTCCCCCTTCCCTTCTCCCATGGTCTTCTGTTAAGTTTTTCAAGATCCACATATGAGTGAAAACATATGATATCTGTCTTTCTCTGACTGACTTATTTCACTTAGCATAATACCCTCCAGTTTCATCTATGTTACTGCAAATGGCAGGATTTCATTCTTTCTCATTGCCAAGTAGTATTCTATTGTATATATAAACCACATCTTCTTTATCTATTCGTCAGTTGATGGACATTTAGGCTCTTTCCATAATTTGGCTATTGTTGAAAGTGCTGCTATAAACATTGGGGTACAAGTGCCCCTATGCGTCAGCACTCCTGTATCCCTTGGGTAAATTCCTAGCAGCTCTATTGCTTGGTCATAGGGTAGTTCTATTTTTAATTTTTTGAGGAACCTCCACACTGTTTTCCAGAGCAGCTGCACCAGTTTGCATTCCTACCAACAGTGCAAGAGGGTTCCTGTTTCTCCACATCCTCGCCAGCATCTACAGTCTCCTGATTTGTTAATTTTAGCCACTCTGACTGGCATGAGGTGGTATCTCAGTGTGGCTTAGATTTGTATTTCCTTGTTGATGAGTGATGTTGGGCATCGTTTCATGTGTCTGTTGGCCATCTAGATGTCCTCTTTGGAAAAGTGTCTATTCATGTCTTCTGCCCATTTCTTTACTGGATTATTTATTTTTTGGGTGTGGAATTTGGTGAGTTTTTTATAGATTTTAGATACTGGCCCTTTATCTGATATGTCATTTGCATATATCTTTTCCCATTCCATCAGTTGCCTTTTAGTTTTGTTGATTGTTTCCTTTGCACACATATTTTAAAATGCATTTGGCAGGGTAGTTCTATTCCAGGTTGTACCTTTTGTGTACCTTTGTTAGTGCAAGTGGTCTTTATATTCCTATGTGTGTGTTTTCTCAAGCAATGAACACTAAAAGTACAACTTATACCATAAGTTCTGTAAATTTTTTTTACATAAAAGTTCTTATAAAAGATTTTGCATTATGCATATGGGCACTTTGTCCAAGCCAATTCATTCTATTATTCTCATTGTTAATTATCTGTCTTATACCACCACTGTGAGTCCACAATTACAAGACATCTAAAATATTAGAAAAGGTACCATATAAAAATCACAATCTAGTGACATTTGCTAGTCTTTTTGCAAGTACAGATTTGGAAGGAATTAAAACTGTTAGAAATGGTAAATGTAAATAAATATAAAAAACTTCTTTAAATATTAATTTCTTAAATTGTTTAAAGAAAAAAATGTTTTTTGGGTTTATAAAAAAAAGTAAATACATAACAATAGTACAAAGGATTGGAAGAAAGGTAAATGGAATTATACTGTTGTAAAATTCTTACATTATTGATGAAGTGGTATAATTAATCAAGATAGATTGGTTCAAAGTAAGGATGATGTATATAAATCCTAGGAGTAACCTCTGAAAATAGAGGAAGAGCTAAAAAGGCAAAAGAGGAGAGTGAATGCTAAAAAATAATAAATCCAAATGAAGGTAGGAAATGTAGAGACCCAACATAGAGATGGAACAAACAGAAAATAGGAGCAATGTAGAAAGTTTAAACGCAAATATGTCAATATTTATACCGAACATCAAGGCTAAACACTAATTCAAAGAGACTGTTGGAGCAGATAAAAAGCAAGACCCAAGTAGATGCTTATATCTGAGAGTCACGCTTTAATATAAAGACACAGATGGGTTAAAAGTAAGAGGATAGTAAAAGATGAACCATGCAGGGGCTCCTGGGTGGCTCAGTTGGTTGAGCATCCAACATTGGCTCAGGTCATGATCTCACGGTTCATGAGTTTGAGCCCCATGTTGGGCTCTGTGCTGACAGCTCAGAGCCTGGAGCCTGCTTCAGATTTTGTGTCTCCCTCTCTATCTGCCTCTTCCTCTCACGCTCTCAGAAATAAAAAAAAAAAAAAGATGAACCATGCAAAGAGTAAGCATAACAAAACTAGTGTGGCTATATTAACATCAGATAAAGTAAAAAAGGACATTTCATATTGATAAAAGGAACAATTTATCAAACCATAACAATCCTAAATGTGTATGTATTTAATAACAGAGCTTCAAAATGTATGTAGCAAAAATTGCAGAAATGGGCAAATCCACAATTACAGTTGAAGATTTTATCACTCATCATTCAGTAATTGATAGAATTGACCAAAAACAAATCACAAAAACAAACAACCAAAACAACAAAAAAACTAGTATAAATATAGAACTGAAAATCACTATTATATCAACATAATCAATGTTTATAGAACATTACATTCAACACCTGTAGAAAACATATTCTATAGCTGGTATTTTCTATACATTCTCTAATGCACTTGGTAAGATTTTGACTGGGATTGCATTGAATGTGTAGGTCAATTTGGGAAGAACGGACATCTTGACAATATTTATTATTCTCATTCATAAACATGCAATATATATCCCATCTATTTAGTTCTTTGGTTTTGTTCATTAGAGTTTTGTAGTTTCCTCATTTAGATCTTGTACATATTTTGTTAGATTTACATCTAAATACTCCATTTGTGTTAACCTAAATGGTGTGTTTTTAATTTCAAATTCCACGTGTTCATTGCTGGTAAATAAAGTAATTGACTTTTGCATGTTAACCTTATATTTTGCAAGTTTTCTATAATCACTTATTAGTTCCAGAGGTTTTTTGATCAATTCTTTCAGATTTTCTTCATAAATAGTCATGTCACCTGTGAACAAAGAGTTTTATTTCTTCCTTTTCTTAATGCATTAGCTGGAACTTCAGTGCAATGTTAAAAGGAGTGATGAGAAGGGATGGCTTTGTCTTGTACCTCATCTTAGTAGGAAAACTTTGGTTTCTCACCATTAAGTGTGTTAGCTGTAGGTTTTTTATAGATATTCCCTTATCCAGTTGAGGAAAGTTTTTATCATGAACGGATGTTGGATTTTGTCAAATGCTTTTTCTGCATCTGTTGGTAAGATCACGTGATTTTTCTTCTTTAGCCTGATGATATGATGGATTATGTTGAAACTTAAAGGGAAAAGAAAGAAACTTATTAAGATATAACTGACATACAGCACTGTATAAGTTTAAGGTGTATAGCATAATGATTTAACTTCATTAATTGATTTTCAAATGTTGAACAAGCTTTGATATCTGGGGTAAACATTATATTTAATTTGCTATTTTTAAAACCACTTTTATAAGCATTTATTTGAATATATTTACATATAACATTGTATAAGTTTAAGGTGATACATTCATTTGTATATAATGTAATATAATTGTAACTGTAGCAATCATCACATTATATAATTATAGCACAATATTAATGTCTATATTCATTATACTGTACTGGCTTATTTACTACTCATTTCAAGTTTGTACCCTTAAACACCATCAGTCTTATCCCCCCCCCCCTTTTTTTTACAGGTTTGACTTTTTTTATATTCCACATATAAGTGATACACAGTAGTTGTCTTTCTCTGACTTCTCTCACTTAGCATAATGTTCTCAAGGTTCATCCAAGCTGCTGCTGATGGCATGTTACTCTCCTTTCTCATGGTTGAATAATAATCCATTGCATATATGTACTGCTCTTTTTTATTCATCTGTTGATGGGCATTTGGGTTATTTGCATATCTTGGCTATTGTGAATAATGCTATGGTAAACATAGGAGTGTGTATATCTTGCTGAAATCCTGTTTTCATTTCCTTTGGCAATTGCTGGATTATATGGTAGATCTATTATACAATTTTTGAGGAACATTCATATTGTTTTCCTTAGTGATTGGACTGATTGACATTCCCAACAACAACACGAGGATTTCCTTTTTACTGCGTCCTTGCCTGCACCTGTTGTCTCTTTGTTTTCTTGATGATAGCCATTCTAACAGGTGTGAGGTGACATCTCATTGGATGGTTTTATTTCTTTTTCTATTGGGATTTGATGTGCATTTCCCTGATGATTAGTGATGCTGAGCATGTTTTCATGTGCCTGCTGAAAATTCTGATGTCCTCTTTGGAAAAATATCTATTTAGTTCTTCTGTCCATTTTTAATAAGATTGCTTTTTGTTAAGTTGTATGAGTTCTTTATATATTTTGGACATAGACCCTTTATCTAATATATAGTTTACAAAAATGTTCTCCCATTCTGTAGGTTGTCTTTTCATTTTGTTAATTGTATCTTTTACTGTGAAGAGGCTTTAGAGTTTGAAATAGCCCCATTTGTTGATTTTTGTTTTTGTTTGTGCTTGTGGTGTCATGTCCAAAAAATCATTGCCAAGACCAATACTGGTGAGCCGCTTCCTTATATTTTCTTAGTAGGAGTTTTATGGTATTACATCCTATGTTTAAGTCTTTGATTCATTTTAAGTTAATTTTTATGAGTGGTATGTTCAATTGCATTGTTCTGCGTGTGTTTCTCTAGTTTTCCCAGCACCATTTTTTGTTTCTTTTAAAAATTTTTATTTAAATTCATGATGTGGCCATTTTTGTACCTATAGATGTGCAGTTTGTTCTTTCAGTTCTCAGATTGATTTCTTGGGTGTTCAGAATGATTTGATATTTATCTAGCTGTGTTCGAGGGACCAGGCAAGCTTAGGGTCCCCCTCCTCCTCTGCCATCATAACTTCAACTCACACTTCTTTTCCCCAGCACCATTTTTGAAGACTTCAGACTATCATTTTACCACTGGGTGTTCTTGATTTCTTTGCTGAATATTAGTTTACCTGCTGGGATTTAATTCTGGGCTCTCTATTCTGTTGCATTGGTTGAGGTGTCTCTTATTGTGGCAGCATCATACTGTTTTTATTAGTATGGCTTTGTGTATGGCTTGAAATCTGGAAGTGTGTTACCTTGGACTTTGTTCATTTTTCTCAGTGTTGCTTTGCCTATTTGGGGTCTTCTGAGGTTCCATACAAAATTTAGGGTTATTTCTTTAACTTCTGTGAAAAAGCCTTTGGTATTTTGATGGGGATTGCATTGGATAGAAGAGCCATTTTAACAATTCTTCTGATCTGCGAACATGGGTAACTTTCCATTTGTTTGTGTCATATTCCATTTCTTTCAGCAAAGTCTTGTAGTTTTCACTGTACAAATCTTTTACTTCCTTGGTTAACCTTATTTCTAAGTATTTTATTGTTTTTGATGCTATTGTGAATGAGATAGTTTTGTTTCTTTTTCAGATGTTTCATCATTAGTGTAATGAAATGCAACCGATTTCTGTATGTTGATTTTGTGTCCACTTTACTGAAATCACCGATTAAATCCAACAGTTTTTGGACTGACTCCTTGGGATATTCTATATATAAGGTCTTCTCAGCAAATAGTGACAATTTTACTCCTTCTTTTTGGTTTGTATGTCTTTTATTTCTTTGTCTTACCTAGTTGTAGCTAGTACTTCTCGTACTATATTGAATAGGAGTGGTGAGAGTGGGCATCCTTGTGTTGTTCCTGATCTTAGAGGAAATGCTTTCAATTTTCCTCCATTGAGTATAATGTTAGCAGTGGGTGTGTTGTATGTAGTCTTTATTATGTTGAGGTAAGTTCCTTCTATACCCAATCTGTTATGAGTTTTTATCATGAAAGGATGTTATATTTTGTCAAATGCTTTTTCTGCACCTATTGAAATGATCATGTGATTTTTCATTTTCTTTTATGTGATACATTACACTTACAGATTTGCATATCTTGGACCATCCTAGCATCCCAGGGATAAATCTCACTTGGTCATGGTGTATAATCCTTTTAATGTATTCTCGAATTTGATTTGCTAATATTTTGTTGAGAATGTTTGCATCTATATTCATCAGGTCTATTGGTCTGTACTTTTTTTGTGGCATCTTTATCTAGTTTTGGCATCAATGTAATGCTGGCTTCATAGAATAAGTTTGGAAATGTTCCCTCCTTGATATTTTGGAAGTGTTCAAACAGCATTGGTGTTAATTCTTTCAGTAATTCTTTGTAGAATCCTCCGGTGAAGCCATCTGATCTGGAGTTTTCTGATTACAGATCCAATTGCTTTACTATTGGTCTGTTTGGTTTTTCTATTTCTTCCTGATTCAGTCTTGGTAGGTTGTACATTTGGAGAATTATATCAATTTCTTCTAGATTATGTAATTTGTTGGCATATAATTGTGGCTAGTAACGATCCTTTGTACTTTTTTAGCACCAGTTGTAATGTCTCCTCTTTCATTTCTGAGTCTTCTCTTTTTCTTAGTCTGGCTAAAGGTTTGTCAATTTTATTTATCTTTTCAAAGTACTAGCTCTTGGTTTCATTGATCCTTTTTATTATTTTTCTGGTCTCTATTTCATTTATTTCTACTCTGATCTTTAATTTCCTTCTTCGTTCTTTTTATAGTTCCTTGAGGTGTAAAGTTGAGATCTTTCTAATTTCTTAATATGTGTTTATTGTTGTGAAATTTTAGAACTATTTTTACTGTGCCCCATATTTGATATGCTGTGTTTCTATTTTCATTTGTTTAGATATGGATTTTTCTTTTTTCTTTTTCTTTTTTTTTTTTTAGCAGGCTCCACACCCAATGTGGAGGCTTGAACTCACAACTCCAAAATCGAGTCAGCATGCCTCCTACTGAGCCAGCCAGGCATCCCTTATTTCCCTTTTGATTTCTTTGACTCATTGGCTGTTTAGAAGTGTGTTGTTTAGTTTGTACATATTTGTAGATCTCACTTAATTTCTAGTTTTACACCACTGTGATGAGAAAAGATAGTTGCTATGGTTTCAATCTTCTGAAATTTGCTAAGAAATGTTTTGTGTCCTTTCTATCCTAGAGATTATTCCATGTGCACTTGGGAAGAATGTGTATTCTGCTGCTGTTGGATGTAATGTTATGTATGTTTGTTAAGTCCATTTGTTCTAATGCGTGGTTCAATTCTAACATTTCTTTGTTGATTTTGTCTGCTTTATCCATTGCTGATAGTGGGGTATTGAAATACCCAATTATTATTATAATGTGTATTTATCTTTTAAGATCAGTTAGTATTTGCTCAATATATATTGGTGTTTGGGTGTTGGGAATGTATATACTTATGATATATCTTCTTGATATGTATTGACCCCTTTATCAGTATATATCAGTATATAATGACCTTCTTTGTTTTTTGTTACCCTTTTTGGCTGGAAGCCTATTTTGTTTAAGTAAGACTATGCCTACCTTCTTTTGGTGGAATGTCATCTTCTATCCTTTCATTTTGAGCCTATGTGTGGTTTTAGAGCTAAAATGAGTCCATTAGGCAGCATGTAGTTTAAATACATCCAGCCGCCCTGTGCCTTTTGACTGGTGAGTTCAATCCATTTACAGTTAGGGAGCTTATTGATAGGTAAGGATTTAGTACTGCCACTTTATCTTTTCCCTTCTGGTTATTTTATTTCTCCATTTTTCCCCTTGTTTCTACTTTTGTTAAGTTTATGGTTTTTTATGGTAATTTTCTCGGTCTCCCCCACTTGTTTGTTTTGTGTTTCTACACTTTGCGGCTACCATGAGGTTTATATAAAACACATCATAGAGGGGCGCCTGGGTGGCGCAGTCGGTTAAGCGTCCGACTTCAGCCAGGTCACGATCTCGCGGTCCGTGAGTTCGAGCCCCGCGTCAGGCTCTGGGCTGATGGCTCGGAGCCTGGAGCCTGTTTCTGATTCTGTGTCTCCCTCTCTCTCTGCCCCTCCCCCGTTCATGCTCTGTCTCTCTCTGTCCCAAAAATAAATAAAAAACGTTGAAAAAAAAATAAAGTAAAAAAATAAAAAAAAAAAAAAACACATCATAGATATAATAGTCCTCTTTTGGCTGATAGCAATTTATCTTCATTTCCTTTTTTCATCCTTTAACTCTTTCCCTTTTATTTTTGTTGACACAAATTATCTCTTTTATAGTGTGATTTTATTACCACGTTGTAGTAGTGATTTAAAATTTTTTTTTAATATTTATATTTTTGAGAGAGAATGTGTGAGCAGGGAAGGGACAGAGAGAGAGGGAGACACAGAATCCAAAAAAGGCTTCAAGGTCTGAGCTGTCAGCACAGAGCCCAACGTGGGGCCAAACCCACGGACAAGATCATGACCGAGCCTAAGTCGGATGCCTAACGGACTAAGCCACCCAGGTGCCCCAGTGATAGTTATTTTTAATGCTCTTTTCCTTTTACCTTTGTGTTATAACTGTTTAATATACTATTCTAAAAAAGGACTATGGCTTTATAATTCTATCACCTTAAGCAGAGTTTTGGGTACTTTTATTTTTTCATTTCAGCTTGAAGAGTTTCTTTCAACATTTGTTTAAGACAGGTACTAGTTTTTGTGAACTCGTTTAGGTTTTGTTTGGGAATTCCTTTATTTCTTCTTCAGATATGGAAGATGACTCACCAGATAGAGTATTCTTGGCTGGAAATTTTTAGTTTTCAATACTTTGAATATATCATTCTACTCTTGCCTGGCCTATAGAATTTCTGCTGAGAAATCTGCTGATAGCCCAGTGGGTTCCTTTTAGCTTAGTGTCTGTATTCCCCTGCCTGCTTTTAAAATTCTTTATCGTGGACTTTTGACAGTTTTAATTTAATGTATCTTAGAGGTCTTTTTGTATTGAGATAAGTTTTTCTATTAGCTTTATGGACTTGTATATCCAGTTCTGTCCCCAGGTTTGAAAAGTTCTCAGCTATTATTTCTTTAAATATGCTCTGCTCCTTGTTGCCTCTTTTCTCCTTCTGGTGTACCCATTAATCTTGTGTTGGTTCTTCTAATGGAGTCTGAAAGTTTTCCTAGGATTTCTTCATTAAAAAAAAATCTTTTTCCTCTGCCACTCTAAGCATTTCTATATTCTATCCTTGAGCTTATTCTCTTGTCCAACTGATCTGCTCTATTTCCAATGCTTTGTAATGCATTCTTCATCTCATGTGCTGGGTTCTTTAGCTACAGGATTTTTTTTTATAGTATTTCAATCTCTTTAGTTAAGTATTCCTTCAGCTCATTAATTTTATTCCTTAGATCATTGTATTGCCTTCTGGATTTTCTTGTATGTTGCTGAATTTCTTGGTAACAGCTATTTATCAGATAATAGTATTCCATGATTTTGGGTTCAGTGCTGAAAAAATGTCATTTTCTTTTTGTGATACCATATTAGTGTGGTTTTTCATGGTGTTTGATGCAAAGTTCCTCTGCTGCCACATTTGAAATAGCAACCACCATTCATACTTGTGTAAGGCTTTGATTCTAACAGTTCAACTAGTTGGCAACTAGGAGCCTTCCCTTTGTTTTCCAGAAGGTGGCATGATAGCACAAGTTTTCAGTTTCTCTTACTAGAGCTGACTTGTTGCTAAGGTTGGGAGCTGTAAGTATTTAAAAAAAAAAAAAAAAAAAAACAACTGGTGGGGAGAAAGGGAAGAAAAAGGGTGGCAGCAGAATCAGGGGAGGTGTGTGTTTGACACTTGGGGCTTTGGGTGTGCCCACAGCCCCTATGGGGATCTTCCAGTAGTGGGGATTCTCAGAGGCTCACTGGCAGTCCTCTTGCCATAAATTCCAGGGCAGACAGCAGGAAACACATTTCTCAGTTGTCTTTGTCATCCTCCCTTTCCTTTCCCCTTCCCAACCCAGTCACCATAATCTCTTCTCAGAGTGACAAGTTTCTCCAGCTGAACCATGTATGGCCTGGTAGACCCCCTACTCACCACTTTCACTTCCCACATCTGCTAGAAAGGCTGTACTGGTCTATTGCTGTGTGTGCAGACCCCCTACTAACCCCTCCCCCCCTTTTTTTTGGTTATGGATGTGTGTCATTAGTTGTAAATTGACAGGGAAAGAAAAAACGAAAGACTCATGCTGCTATGAAGTGGACATTACCCTTCCTGATTTGCTAAAATTTTATCAGAGGACATCCCTGTGGCTCAGTTGGCTAAGCATCTGATTTTGGCCTAGGTCATGATCTCACAGTTTGTGAGTTCGAGCCCTGCATCAGGCTCTCTGCCCTTCCCTAGCTTGTGCTCTCTCAAAAATAAATAAAAACAGGGGCTCCTGGGTGGCTTAGTCAGTTGAGCATCCAACTATATAGCTCAGGTCATGGATCTCACGGTTTGTGGGTTTGAGCCCCGCATCAGGCTTTGTGCTGACAGCTTGGAGCCTGGAGCCTGCTTTGGATTCTATCTCCCTCTCTCTCTGCTCCTCCTCCACTTATGCTCTGTGTGTCTCTCTCTGCCCTTCCCTTACTCGCAGTCTGTCAAACATTAAAAAAAATTTTTTGATTTTTACACGTATGTTCATACGAAATATTCCGTAATCTTTTTCCTATAATGTCTGTAATGTCTTTGGTGTGGTATTGGGGTAGTGCTGGGCTCCATAGTATGAGGAAGTATTCCCTCTGCTTCTATCCTTTGGAAGAGATTATAGAAAATTGGTATTTCTTCCTTAAATGTTTGCTCTAATTCACCCACCTGGGCCTGTTGCTTTGTTTCATATAGGTCTCTTCAATTGTCTATTTCTTGTGTGTGAGTTTTGGCATATTGGGTCTTTCATGGAATTGGTCCATTTCATAAGGTTATCAAATTTGTGGGCATAGAGTTGTTGGTAATATTCCTTTATTATCCTTTCAACGTCCTTGGGATCTATAGTGATATTGCCTCTTTCATTTCTGATATTGGTGATCTGTGTCTTTTTTTTTTTTTTTTTTTTTCCTTAGCCAGGCTAGAAGCTTACCAGTTTCATTGATCTTTTCAAAGAACCAAATTTTGGCTTCCTGAATTTTTCTCTATTGATTTCTGCTCTAATTATTTCTTTTCTTCTGCTTACTTTGGATTTAGTTTGCTCTTTTATTTCTAGTTTCCTAAAGTGGAAACTTAGATGATTGATTTTAGATATTTCTTTTCTAATATATGCATTCAATGTATAAATTTCCTTCTAAGCATTGCTTTCATTGCATCCCACAAATTTTAATAAACTGTTTCTTTTTAATTTAGCTAAAAATATTTTTAAATTTCTCAAGATTTTTTCTTGACCCATGTGTTATTTATAAGTGTTGTTTAATCTCCCTGTATTTTAGGATTTTCCAGTTCTCTGTTACTGATTTCTGGTTTCAATACATTGTGGTCCAAGAGCAGACATTATAGGATTTCTATTTTAAAAAATTGGTTAAGGTGTGGTTTAGGGCCTAGAATGTGGTCTCCCTTGGTGAATGTTCTATGTGAGCTTGAGAAGAAATTTTTTTTTTTTTTTTCTGTTGGGATAGAGCATTCCATGTTATCTCCATTATATTCAGTTGATTGATGGTGTTAATTATATTCTTCCTGATTTTCAACTTGCTGGATATCTCCATTTGATAGGTGGATTCATCTATTTTTGTATCACATAGTTTGATGCTCTGTTGTTAAAATTGTTACATCTTCTTGGAGAATTGACCCCTTTATCATTATGTAATACTCTTCTTTATCACTGATAATTTTCCTTGCTTTGAAGTCTGTTCCTTTGAAAATCATATAGCTGCTCATGTTTTCTTTTGATCAGGATGGTATATTTTTCCCTATCCATTTGCTTTTAATCTGTCTTGTTTTAAAAAATTTTTTAACGTTTATTTATTTTTGAGAGAGACACAGCATGAGTGGGGGAGGGGCAGAGAGAGAGCGAGGGGGAGACACAGGATCCGAAGCAGGCTTCAGGCTCTGAGCTGTCAGCACAGAGCCTGATGTAGGGCTTGAACCCATGAACTGTGAAATGGTGACCTGAAGTCAGATGCTTAACTGAGTCACCCAGGTGCCCTGATTATTCACTTAAAAAAAAAAAAAAAAATTAATGGGTGCCCTAGAATTTGCAGTAGGCATTTATAGCTAATCCAAGTCAACTTTCAAATAACACTTTCTAGTAGTGTGAGAACCTTGTAATAACTAAATAATCCTCCCTCCAGTCCCTTATCATTGCTGTCATTCATTTCACTTATGTTTATGTATAGTATAAACACATTGTTGGAATTTTGAACTGTTACCTCTTTAAGAATAAAAAAGTTTTATTTTACCTACACTTCTTCATTACTCTTCCTTTATGTAGATTGGAGTTTCTGACATTTTTTTCCTTTTCTCTAAAGAAATAATTCTAACATTTCTTACAAGGCATGTCTACTGGTGACAAATTCAATTAATTTGTGTTTGTCTGAAAAAGTATTTCTCCTTCACTTTTGAAGGATAGTTTTGCAGAGTACAGAATTCCAGGTTGTTGACTTTTTTTTCCTCTCAACACTAATCTACTTTCTTCTTGGTTACAATTTCTGAAAAGTTGGATGCAATCCTTATCTTTGTTCCTTTGTAGCTATTTTACCCTCTGGCTTCTTTCAGGATTTTATCTTTGATTTTCATTTATCTTCCTTGGTATTCTGAGTTTCCTGGATCTTGATTTGTTGTCTGCCATTAATTGGGGGAAAATCTTAGTCATTATTAAAATTTCTTTTCCTTTTTATTTTGGTATTCCGATTACATGTGTCATCCCTTTTGCAGTTGTCCCACAGTCCTAGGATATTGGTTTTTTTTTTTTTTTAGTCTTCATTCTCTTTGCTTTTGAGTATTCTATTGATATGTCCTCTGGCTCAGATGCTTTCCTCAGCAGGGTCCAGTCTAACCTGACCAAAAGCATTTTTCATTTCTGTTAACATTAACTCTAGAATTTCTTTTTGGTTCTTCCCTAGGATTTCTTTCTGCTTATATTGCCTACCTTTTCTTGTATGCTGTCCATCCATCAGAACCCTTACTATATTAATTATAATTTAAAATTCCCAGTATAATTTTAACACCTCTGCCATGTCAGGTTCTGATGGCTGCTCTGTCTCTTCAAATTGCGTATTTTCTGCCTTATAGTATGGCTTGTAATTTTTTGACAGCTGGACATGATGTACTGGATAAAAGAAACTTGTAAATAGGCTATTAGTAATGTGCTAAGATGTGGTGGGAGAAGTGTTCTATAGTCCTCTGATTAGGTCTCAGTCTTTTAGTGAGCCTGTACCACAAGACTATGAACTCTACAAGTGTTTTTCAGTACCCCCCTCCCTGCTTAGGTGGGACAGGATGGCTAGAGTGAGTTAGAGTTGGGTATGTCCCTTCCTCTGTGACAGGTCCTGGATAACTGGTTTCATTTAAGGGCAGGCCTTCTTAAGAACGGAGCACTGTGGCATATTTCAAAATTGTTCCATCCATCTCTCCCCCATCACATGCACATCCTGGCTGCTGGAAGCACAATGGAGTTTTCCTCTGATATTTACTGTGAGAAGCTATTGAAGCTCCTGAAGGTAAATCTCACAATGTTTATGGGGCCCCATTATGATAGGGCTCCTTGGAGTTTAATTATCAGATTTGTCCACACTGAGCCTCTAGCAATTTGCCAATCACAATTCAGGTTTCCCACCCTGCATTGGTTCCTGCTACTGCATTTTTGCCTTCAATCTGTTCAGCTTTTTACTTGTTGGTAGTTCGGGGTGGTGACTTCCAAGCTCTTTAAATGTGGAACCAGAAACAAACTCTACAGTGCACTTGGAATACTCACCAAGACAGATCAAATGCTGGGTTTTTTATATATTCTTAAGAACTGAAATCATACAGAGGATGTTCTTTGACTATAAAAGAATTTTAACAGGTTAAAAAAAAGTCCCCCAAATACTTAAAAATCAGTTTAAAACACATTCAAAGCTTATTTAAATTAAAGCTTAATTATTATAAAAGTTAATAGAGCTAGTTATAGAGCTAGTATGAAGGTTGAAAGACAAAAGTAGTAAAAAGGAATATGCGATAAAATATAAAAATTGGCATCAAAACCAGAATGGGGTAGGAAGAGAGTAAAAATGTAGAGCTTTAAGAATTCATTCAACCTCGTTATATGTAAGCCTCACAGTAACCACAAAACAAAAAGGTACAGTAGGTAAAAGAGAAAGGAATCTAAGTATACCACACACACAAAATCATCAAATCACAAGTGAGTACAAGAAAGGAACACAGTAACTACAAAACAGCCAGAGAATAATTCACAAAATGACCATGAGTACATAGTTATATCAGTAATTACTTTTAATATGAATGGACTAAATTCCCTAATCAAAAGACACAGTGGCTGAATGGATTACAAAAAACAAGATCTATATAAGTCCTACAAGAAACTCACTTCAGATACAAGAACACACACAAACCGAAGTGAAGAGATAGTAAAAGCTATTCCATGCAAATGGAAACCAAATGAAAGCCAGGATAGCTGTACTTATTAGATAAAATAGATTTTAAGGCAAAGACTAATAAGAAACAAGAACATAATTATGAAGGGGTCAATCCAAGATGAGGACATCACATTTGTAAATATGCACCCAATATAGGTATAGTTAAATATATAAAGCAAATATTAACAGATCTAAAGGGAGCAATTTACAGTAGTACAATAACAGGGGACTTTAGTACCCCATTTTCATCAATGGGGAGATCATCAAGACAGAAAACCAAATGGCCTTAAGTGACCCACTAAACCAAACGGACTTGGTAGAGATATACAGAACATTTCATCCAAAAGCAACAAAATTCTTAAGTGCACATGGAACATTCTCCAGGATAGATCACATATTAGGCCACAAAACAGATCATAATAAATTTAAGACTGAAATCCTATCAAGCATATTTTTCAACCACAATGGTATTAAACTGAAAATCAACTACAAAGAGAAAACTGGAACAATCACGAAAATGTGGAGATTAGACAACATGCTACAGAACAACTAAGGGGTCAAAGAAGAAATCAAGAAATCAAAACTACCTGCAGTAGGATGAAAATGGAAATACAACATACCAAAACTTTGGGATACAGCAAAAGCAGCTGTAAGAGGGAAGTTTATATTGACAATTATGTTAAGAAACAAGAAGAATCTCAAACAAGCAACCTAACTTTACACCTCCACTACAAAAAGAAAAAAAACGAAGCCCAAAGTTAGTAGATGGAAGGAAATAACAAAGATGAGCATAGAAATAAATGAAACAAAGGCTAAAAAGACAGTAGAAAAGACAAAAGATCAATGAAACTAAGAGCAGTTTCCATGAAAAGGTAAAACTGACAAACCTTTAGCTAGACTCACCAAAAAACAAAGAAAAAAATCCCTCAACATCAGAAATGAAAGATGTTACAATTGGTAACACAAAAATATAAAGGATCTTAAGATACTCAGAACAATTCTATGCGGACAAACTGGAAGAAATGGATAAATTCCTTGAAGTATAAACCTACCAAGACTGAATCAGGAAAACACAGAAAATCTGAACAGACCATTTACTAGTAAAGATATTGAATCAGTAATCAAATACCTCCCAATGAACACAAAATCCAAAACCAGGGAGCTAGCTTCACACCGGTGAATTCTCCCAAACATTTAAAGAAGAATGAGTATCAATTCCTCTCAAAATCTTCCAACAATAGAAGAGGAAGGAATGCTCCTGAACTGTTTTCATGAGGTTGGCATTAGCCTGGTACCAAAATTAGATAAGGACACCACAAGAAAATCATTACAGGCCAATATCCTTGATGAACATAGATGCAAAAATCCTTAAATTATCATCAAACTAAATTCAAGAATATATTAAAAGGATCACACACCACAATCAAGTAGAATTTATTCCAGAAATGCAAAGATAGTTCAACATTTACAAATTACACGATACACCACACTAACAAAATTAAGGATAAAAATCGTATCAATAGAGAAAAAACATTTGACACAATTCAACATCCTTTTACAATAAAAACTCTCAACAAGGTGGGTATAGAGAGAATGTACTTCAACATAATATAGGCCATTTATGACAAGCCCACAGCTGACATCATATGTAATACTGAAATTCTGGAAGCTTTTCCTTGAAGATTAGGAACAAGACAAAGATGTTCACTCTCACCACTTTTATCCAACACAGTATTAGAAGTCCTCATTATAACAGGCACAAAAAAGAAATAAAAGCCATCCAAGTCAGAAAGAAAGAAGTAAAATAACTATCTGCAGATGGCATACTGTATCTATATTTATATATAAAATATATATAGAAGTGTTAAAGACTCTACCCAAAAACTTACAACTGATAAATTCAGTAAAGTTGCAGGTACAAAATCAATATAAAAAAATTGTTGCATTTCTAATAACAAAGCATCAAAAAAGGAAATTAAGAAAACTATACCATTTACAATTGCATCAAAAAGAATAAAATAGAAGTAAATTTAAGCAATAAGGTGAAAGACTGAAAACTATGATGTTGATGAAACTGAAGACACAAATACATGGGAAGATATTTCATGCTTATGGATTAGAAGAATTGATATTGTTAAAATGTCCATACTACCCAAAGCAATCTACAGTTTCAATGCAATCACCATCAAAATTCCATAACATTTCTCACAGAACTAGAATAATCCTAAAATTTGTACAGAACCACAAAAGACCCTGATATACCAAAGCAATCTTGCGAAAGAACAAAGCTGGAGGTATCAAACTCTCTGACTTCAAGCTACATTACAAAGCTATAGTAATGAAAACAGTATGTATTAAGGCAACAGAGTAGAGCACCCAGAAATAAACCCATGTATATATATATATATGGTCACTTAATTTACAACAAAGGAGCCAAGAACATACAATGGGGGAAGGATAGTCTCTTAAAAAATGATGCTGGGAAAACTGAACAAATATCTTACACCATACACAAAAACTAACTCAAAAGGGATAAAAGTCCTGAATGTGAAACCCGAAACTGTAAAACTCTTAGAAGAAAGAAAAAAAAGAAAAAGGCAGTTAACCTCCCTGACATCAATCAGTTTTGGATTTGACACCAAAAGCAAAGGCAAAAATAAACAATGGGACTACATCAAACTAAAAAAAACTTCTGCACAGCAAAGGAAACCATCAACAAGATGAAAAAGCAACCTACCAAATGGGAGAAAATATTTGCAAATCATATATATGATAAAGGGTTGATATCCAAAATATATAAGGAACTTCTACAACTCAATAGCAAACAATCTGATTTAAAAAGGGGCAGAGGATCTAAATAGACATTTTTCCAAAGAAGACATACACATGGTGAAAAGACACATGAAAAGATGCTTAACATCACTAATCAGGGAAATGAAAACTATAATGAAATGTCACCTCACTCCTGTGAGAATGGCTGTTATCAAAAAGGCAAGAAATAACAAGTGTTGGTAAGAATGTGTAGGAAAGGGAACCCTTGTGCACTGCTGATGAAAATATAAACTGGTTCAGATTCCATAGAAAACAATATAGAGGTTCCTCACAAAATAAAAATAGAACAACTATATGATCCAGCAAGCCTGATGAGGGAGTGTGGGGCAAGCTGAGGGCAAAATACAGGCTGGCACACCTCCCCTCAGGTGCAATATGTGTGATATTCCTCAGACACTCCTGGCTACCCAAGAACAAAGGAAAGGGGTTTAAGTGCTTGCCATGGTAATGTGGGAAACTAAGGCAAATGAAAAATTCCCTTACTGCCTATAGCCCACTGACAAGTTCTTGAAACATGCAGAGTGGCCTTCTAGGAGATCAGCTGTCTCCTTGATGACACTTTGCTAGGGGCAAAAGAGAACCTTAGCTTAACGTTATCCCAACCTCGATGATCCTGTAAGTCAACTTACTTTATCTCAACTACCCCAAGATATATGCTGGCAATCATACTCCAAGCTTATGGCTCCCCCTACCCCTGATATACATCTGAAAGGTCTCATGTCTGGGGTTTTATTAAATGGTAATAAGTGGTTATTTCCCTAGCAACAGCTAGCCTCTCAAGATCCTGGAAACCATGCTTCCAAAATTCCTTAGAGACTTTATCCCTGACCCCCTCCCAATCTGAGGGTATATAATGAGTTACCCATCACAAACCCCATGCAGCTCTTCCTGCCCATGGGTCCTTTCCCCATGCTTTAATAAAATTGACTTTTTGCACCAAAGATGTCTTCAAGAATTCTTTCTTGGCTGTCGGCTCTGGACCCCCACGAACCCCCCCCCCTCACCCCAAAACTTCATCAGTCCACTTCAGGCTATTTATCAGAAGAAACAAAAAACACTGACTTTGGGGCAGATGGCAGAGTAGGAGGACCCTAAGCTCATCTCATCCCACGGATTCAACTAGATAACATTCACATCAGTGTAAATAACACTGAAAGCAACTGGAAGACTGGCAGAACAAACTCTTCAAGCTAAATATAGAGCAGAGGTGGCATGAAAGGGCAGAGATGCAGTTGGGAGCTAAATGGACCTGTGGGACTGTCCACAGGAAGGAGGGGTGCTGTGGGCTCGGGAAGGGGAGTGAAACAGACTCTTACACCAGGAAGCCCACACAGGAAAGATGAATTCCTATAACATTTGGCTCTGAAAACCACAGAGGCTCAATTTCATGAATTCTTACAATCAATAGGACTTAAAACCTGGAACTTTAAAAAATCAGTGGCCTTGGCTCTGAGAGAGCCAAGAGGGAGGGAGGAAACTGAACCCCTGATCTTAAAGGGACAGCACAACAGCCTTAGGGAGATCCAGCATAGAAGCAGCAGTCTGAACAATGCCGGAGGTATGCCAGAGGGAGATCTGTTTACTAGTCAAAGCACCTGCTAAAGGGGCAAGGGATCACTGGGAGACTTCTCCAGGAACAAAGGAGCTGGCAGGCACCATTTCTCTCTCCCACTCATCAGCATAAACAGCCACCTGTGAGAACCAAGTGCTCGGCGGACATGGCCCCTCCAGACAGGCCTCTGCTGCAGGTCTTCTCCCACAGCTGACCCATGCAGAACTTGCTAACACCTCACATCTGGCCCTGTGCACTTATGCGGATCTGCTCCCTCTAACACCCTCTTCGCTGGAGCCCATCCAAAGCAGAGTCACAAGCCTGATAGTGTGCAAGCAGCCCTGACGGGAGCCAGCACCATTCCAAAGTGACTCCTGCCCCCCAGGGAGAGGAAAAGAAAACCACACACAACAATCAGACTGTGGACCCAGCAGTGTACTGCAGGCTCTGCCCACCAAGTTCCCTGCAGTTCTGTGCTACTGCATCTCTGCAAATGCCTAGTCTGACTCAACTCAAGCCCAAGGTAGCCCCAGACTGGCCCAATAACAGCATGGGGACCAAACACTGCCCGTAACAAAGAGTCACTACAGATGACTGAAGAAAAACTGGCTGAGCCACAACAAACTGGACAACCTAGAAGAAATGGATAATTTTCTACAAACATACTATTTTCCCAAACTGAACCAGAAAGAAATAGAAAATCTGAACAGATTACAAGCAACGAATTTGAATCGGCAATCAAAAAACTACCAAAAAATAAAAATCCAGGACCAAATGGATTCACAGGGGTATTTTACCAGACGTTTAAAGAAGAGTTCATGTCTACTCTCCTCAAACTATTCCAGAAAATAGAAGATGAAGGAAAGCTTCAAATACATCCTACAAGGCCAGCATTACCATTATACCAAAACCAAAGATACCACCAAAAAGAAAACTACAGGCCAATATCCTTGATGAACATAGATGCAAAACTCAACAAAATATTAGCAAACTGAATCCAACAATACATTAAAAAGATCATTCACCTCGATCAGTTGGGATTCATTCTGGGGATGCACAGACATTTTGATATTCTTAAATCAATGACCATCATATATACCACATCAACAAAATGAAGGATAACGATCATATAATCATCTCAATAGATGCAGAAAAAGCATTTGACAAGTTCAACATTCATTCATGATTAAAATCCCACCAAAGTGAGACTAGAGTGAATGTCCCTCAACATAATAAAGACTGTAATATAAAAAACCCACAGCTAACATTATACTCAATGGTGAAAAACTAAGAGGTTTCCCTCTAAGGTCAGGAGCAAGGCAGAGATGTTTACTTTTACCACTTTTACTCAAAATGATATTATGGACAATACTACACACAGAAAATCCTAAAGACTCTACCAAATAACCATGAAGTAATAACCAAATTCAGTAGTGGCAGGATACAAAATTAATACTCAGAAATTAATAGCATTTCCATATACTAATAAGTATCAGAAAAAGGAATTAAAATAAAAGCCCACCATTTACAATTCCACCAGTAAGATTGCTGTTAGTATAAAATGCTGTTGGTATCAAAATTTTAAGATTTTGATACCAACAATATTTTTCACAGGACAAAAACAGCCCTCAAACAGCCAAAGCACTCTTGAGAAAGAACAAAGCTGGGTCTCTCATAATACCAGACTTCAAGATATACTACAAATCTGTAATAATCAAAACAGTATGGTACTGGCACAAAAATAGACACATAAATCAACGGAACAGAACACAGAGCCCGGGAATAAACCGATGATTACATGGTCAATTAATCTTTGACAACGGAGGAAAGAATATACAATGGGAAAAGACAATTTCTTCAATAAATGATGCTGGGAATACTGAACAGCTACATACAGAAGAATGAAACTGGATCACTTTCTAACATTCTATACAAAATAAACTCGAAATAAAGAACTATATGTGAGACCTGAAACCATAAAAATCCTAGAAGTGAGCACAGGCAGTAATTTCTCTGACATCGGCTATAACATTTTTCTAGATACGTCTCCTGAGGCAAGAGTAACAAAGGCAAAAATAAATTATTGGGGACTACATCAAAACAAAAATATCCTGTATGGCAAAGAAAATAATCAATAAAACTAAAAGACAACCTACTGAATGGGAAAAGATATTTGCAAATGATATATCTGAAAAGGGGTTAATATCCAAAATATATCAAGAACTTATACAATACCAAAAAATAAAAAACAAAAACCACCAAAGAAAACAAAAAACTCCCAAACAATCCAATTAAAAAGTGGGCAGATGGCCAGAATAAACATTTTTCCAAAGAAGACATACAAGTGGCCAAAGACACATGAAAAGATGCTCAACATCACTAGTTGTCAGGGAAATTCAAATCAAAACCACAATGCCTACATTACACCATCTTATACCAGTTAGAATGGCTAAAATAAAAATGGTAAGAAATAAGTGTTAGCAAGGATGTGGAGAAAAAGGAAAACCTGTGCACTGTTGGTGGGAATTTAAATTGGTGAATCCACTATGGAAAACAATATGGAGGTTCCTCAAAAAGTTAAAAATAGAAATAACATATCCAACAATTTTACTATTTACCCAAAGAAAACAAAAATCAACTAATTTGAAAAGAATAGCATCCCCTGTATTTACTGAACCATTATTTACTAAAACAAAGATACTGAAACAACCTAAGTGTCCATCAATAGACAAATGGATAAGAAAAATGTGATTGATACACACACACACGGAATATATGCAGCCATAAAAAGAGTTTGTCCCAATTGAGACCACATGGATGGCTCTGGAGGATATTATGTTAAAAGTAGTAAGTCAAATACCATATGATTCCATTCATAAGTGGAATCTACAAAAAGAGAGGAAAAAACAAAAGCACAAGCAGACCTATAAATACAGACAACTGATGGATGCCAGGAGGGAGGTGGGTGAGAGGGCAAGTGGGTGAAGGGGAGTGGCAGAAACAGGCTTCCAGGTATGGAATGAATAAATTTTGTGAATGAAAGGGACAGCATAAGGAATACAACGTAATGGAACAGACGGTAGCTATACTTGTGAATATAGCACAACATAAACTTGTCAAATCACTAAGTTGTACACCTGAAACTAATGTGTCTACTAAAAAAAACAAAAAAAAAACAAAAAAAAAAAAAACCCAAAACACAAAAAACTCTCACACCTTAATTTTACTCCAGTGAGACTTGTGTCAGACTTCCAACCTACAGAATTTGGAATAAATTTGTGGGTTTTTATTAAAAAATGTTTATTTATTTTTGAGGGAGAAAGAGAAGCAAAAGCAGTGGAGGGGCAGACAGATGGGGATACAGAATCCGAAGCAGGCTCCAGACTCTGAGCTGTCAGCATAGAGCCTGATGCGAGACTTGAACCCACAAACTGCAAGATCATGACCTGAGCCCAACCTACTGGACCACCTAGGTGTGCCTAAATTTGTGTTATTTTAAGCTACTAAATTTGTGGTAATCTGTTGCAGCAATACTAAAAGGTAATGCCTATTAAGAACATTCCCACAAATAAAAAAATTCTAGACCAGGATGACTTGAATGGGGACTTCAAAATAGTAAAAGAAATGTTATAAACCTTACATAAACTCTTTCAAAAAAGAGGCCAAGAGGGAATACTTCGTAAATTGTTTTATGAGGCCAGTATAACCCTAACACCAAAACCTGATAAAGACATCATAAAAAAATGAAATTACATATCCTATATCCTTTATAAGCAGATACAAAAGTCCCTAACACAAGATTACCATACCAAACAGCAATATATAAAGAATAACATTTCATAAATAGATTTATTTCAGGGATGTAAAATTGGCTTAACGTTTATTTGAAAAAACCTGAGGTAACTTACCATATTACCAAACTAAAACATTTTAAAAAATGATCATGATAAATGGAGAAAAAGCATTTTAAAAATTCAACACCTATTCACAGTTCCCACCATGCCTATTCAATTAACATTGTGTAGGAAGTTCTAGACAGTGCAGTAAGGCAATAACAAGAGACATAAAGCATGAAGATTGGGAAAAAAAAATACTGAAACTGTTTCTATTCTCAAACAATATGACTGTGTATGTGCAAACTAAAAGATTCTATACAAAATTAAAAAAATAAACTAGAATGTTGAGCAAGGTTGTAGGTTACAAGGTCGAAAGTACAAAAATTGCATTTTTGGATTTTAATAATGAATAATTTGAAAATGAAAAAACAATTCCACTTACCATAACATCAAATAACATACAAATTTTAATGTAACAAAGATTTGCCAGATGTTTACATCAAAGACTATAGAACGTTCCTGAGAGAAATTAAAGACCTAAAATAAATGGAGATAGATCATGTTTATGGATAAGAAGACCCAGTATTATTAAGATGTCACTTGTCTTCAAAATGATCTATAGATTCAGCACAATCCAAATCAAAATCATATCATTTTTAAAATAAACATTTTAAACATTTTAAAAATGTTTATTTCTTCAGAGAGAGAGAGAGAGAGAGAGAGGCAGGGAGGGAGGGTGTGTGTTTGTGTGTGTGTGTGTGTGTGTGTGTGTGTGTGGCGGGGGAGGGAGAGCAGAGAGAAAGGGAGAGAATCCCACGTAGGCTCCACTCTGTCAGCACAGAGCCTGATGCAGGGCTCGATCTCATGACCCTGAGATCATGCATGACTTGAGCTGAAATCAAGAGTCAGATGCCTAACCAACTGAGCTACCCAGGCACCTCAAAATTGTATCATGATTTTTTGTTTCTAGAAACTGATCATCAGCTGATTCAAAATTTATATGGAGATTAAAAGACCTATGATAGCCATAATAATCTTGATAACAAAGTTGGAGAACTTACATTACCTAATTTCAAAGTACAGTATAAAACTATAGTAACCAAGATAGTGTGTTACTAGTGTTAAGGATAAATGAATAGAACACAGAGTCCAGAAGTAGATCCACATGTATGGAGTCCATTAATTTTAAAAAGGGGCACCAAATGAATTTAATAGAGACAGAATATTTTCAACAAATGGAGCTAAACCAAACAGCCTTGTGGGAGTTAGGAAGATGCTTAATCCTTGCCTCACACCATACACATAAATGAATCTGAGACAGATCGCAAACCCAAACATAAAAGTGAAAGCTATAATGCTTTCAGAAGAAAACACAGGAAAATATCTTCATGATTTTGGGTTTGAGAGGCTATTTTAGATAAGACACAAAAAACACAAAACCATAAAAAGAAAAAAAATTGGACTTCATCAAAATAAAGCACTTTTGCAACCCAAAATCACCATTTAGAAAATACCCATGAAAAAACATAGGGGCTAGGGGTACTGGCCCCCTATACAGTTGAAAATCCACTTATAACTTTTTTTTTTTTTTAATTTTTTTTCAACGTTTTTTATTTAGTTTTGGGACAGAGAGAGACAGAGCATGAACGGGGGAGGGGCAGAGAAAGAGGGAGACACAGAATCGGAAACAGGCTCCAGGCTCTGAGCCATCAGCCCAGAGCCCGACGCGGGGCTCGAACTCACGGACCGCGAGATCGTGACCTGGCTGAAGTCGGACGCTTAACCGACTGCGCCACCCAGGCGCCCCATATAACTTTTGATTCCCTAAAACTTAACTACTAACAGCCTAACTGTTGGCTAGGATAGCCTTACTGATAACATAAAGTTGATTAACACATACTTTATATGTTATATATTATATGTTGTATTCTTACAATGTTAAGAAAATCATAAGAGAAAATACATTTATAGTACTGTGAAACATCCATATATAAGCTGACTCATGTATTTCAAACCCATGTTTTTCAAGGTTCGACTTTATACAAGCAAGCTACAGACTGGGGGGGAAATGTTAGTAATACATTCACCTGGCAAAGGACTTACATTCTTCTATAAAGGATTCCAACCATTCTGTAATGAGACAGTCTAATGAAAAAATGGCTACTTGAACAGATATTTCATGAAAAAAAGTCCCAAAACAAAAAACTGCCAATAAGCATATGAGGAGTTAAACATCATTAGTCATCATGCAAATTAAAATGAGATATAATAGAACTGGAACTCTCATAATTGCATACAAGTGCTCATGAAATGGCATATACAAGAATTTTGGGAAACTTTTTAGCAGTTTCATACAAAATTAAACATAAACCTACCTTGTGATCCGGCAATTACAGCTATTGCATAAAAGAAATGAAAACATGTTCACAAAGAATGCTCATAGTAGCTTTATTTATAATCACACCAAACTGTAAGTAACTCAAAGGTCCATAAACAAGAGAAAGGATAAATTGTGGGATGTTTGTGAAATGGAACACTACTGAGTAGCTAACAGAAAGAAACTGTGGATATATGCAACAACATTGATGAATCTCAGTCTTTTGAGGAACAAAGCCAGATGCAAAAGTGAACATGTAAAATTTCATTTATATAAAACTTAAGAACAAGTAAAATTCATCTATGGCAATAGAAAATAGAAAAATGGTTACAAGGGCAGAAAGGGAGGAATAAATTCATTGGAAAGTGGCATGAGGGAACTTTCTAAGATGGTGGAAATGTTCTTTATCTGGGTTGGGGTAAGGATTACACATGTATAGATTTGTCAAAGGTGACAGCATGTTAACTCTAAAATCTATGCACTTCACTGTCCACAAATTTTACTTGAAGACAAATCATTTTCCCTTAAAATTTAGAGTAAAAAATCGGACTCATCAGAGGGCCATCCACCACTTCTGAAAAGAGCTGTTCAACAGAGACATGTTTACTTATCTCCATTTAGAATAGCTTTGTCCTTTGAGTCAGCTCTTCAGAAGAAAACTTGAATTGTTTCTGGATTCACTAATTTTTTTGGTGAAATGCTGCTCATTTATTTTTTTTTATCCAAAATGTCTAGTTCAGTAAGAACATTACTCATCATATTGTACCACAGAAGTTACAGTCTGAAGTTACCCTAAAGATAGTCCAAACCCTCAACTACTTTTTAAATAAAAACAGATGCATGCCTAGATAACTTGACTTGTCCTGGGTCGTATTCTCATTTCATTTCAGAAATAAAAATACACAGATCATACATTGTCACCCTCTGCATATGCTAACACTTGGGCAAATACAACAGCATATCTTTTTAATAAATGTAGATTAAACCTTTACATGTGCTTTAACTGGCAACTGAGAAAGCATAAGGAATAATTATTGTCATTAGGTTAGATTATGTATATATATATATATATATACACACACATACATATATAATATATATACATATATAATATACATACATACATATACAATATACATACACATATATAATATATATACATATATATAGTATACATACACATATATATATGTATATATATACACATTACATCAGTTATATATTTTTAAAAACATATTTCATTTCCAAATTCATGTTGGCTGGCTTTTCATGAGTGGTGCAATTTCTAGTTCGAAGTGTGTTGGTCTTTATGGCTGGTACATTTCTATCACACCACTTTTCAGGAGCTGTAGTGATGATCTATAAAATCTGGGTAAACCAAAAACTTCTGGATTTTTGAAAACTGGAGTCAGTGAAAGGCATAAAAGCATTACTGTACTATAATGGAGGGTAAATGTAATAAAATTTCATTGAAAAAATTTTTGGCTGGTTGTAATAAGCAGAGAGAGGCTTAAAATGCACAAATAATGGAAAAACTTTTAATTATGTAGGAAAATTTTATTCAATAAATATAATTTCATGAACTTTAAAAAATTACTGAGAGCTTATACAATAAGTAACTACATTTCCTAGCAATGCAGAGAAATTTTAAAGGATTTTATTAGACAGCCACAGTGTCTGAGGTCCTCAATTTTAAACTAAAGTGCGGCTACAGTATTTCCAGCTACTAATTCCCCATAAAAATCTAACAATCGCCATTACTACAAACGTATCATTAGTTGTGATCTATTTTTTTTGTAGGAAAATCATTCAAGTGTTCTCACATAAACAGCACTTTAATAATGTTCTATTTTTATGAAAATAGGTGACTCATTTCAAGGTAGAAATAAAAATGTCTCTGAAGGGGGACCAAAATTAATGAAACATGTTTACACAACTCTTTGGTGTGTTTGTTTTATTAATACCTGCTTATATCATCCCCCAAAATGATCTTTACAGGAAAATACAAACATGGATGATTTTCCCATTTCCCCTGCTCCTGATAACTTTTCAGAGTAGCATATTAAAATTTTTTTTGGTATTAACTGTACATTTTTTTAGGGGCCTTGACTCCTGCCTATCAAATAGGAATCTTAAGTTTTTCTGAGAAGCCCAATTTCACAATCTTACAGCAGAAACAATCTGGTTAGAGCAAAGCAATTTCCTAACGTGGTGATTTGCCTAAGTTTAATCTCCTATTCAGGACAGTGCCAGAGTTTCGATTACGTCTGGGAAGCCTTTGGGTATCATGGAGACTGAGACCCAAGGAGGAGGGTAGTTAAGAGAAATTCAGACTGTAAATTCTCCCCTTCTTTCTTTTCAACTCCACGGCAAGCTTGGTAGCTGTAGTTCTCCTGGCCCATACTCTATTCCTACCATGAACCTAGCACTTGCTAAAGCTGAAGCAGGGTGCTGAGTCACCTTTTAGAGCAGCTGGTGGGCAATTCTGAAAACTGTCTTGGTGCCTGCTACCATCTTCAGGGATATGGCCTTCAGACTAGTTAGGCAAAGGTAAGAAAGTGAGGCAAACAGATCTGAGATCAAGTAGCAAAAACACGCACAGAATCTTATTCTGGTTTTGGCAGGCTTAAGAGGAAGTTAATTGCCAACATCGTACTTTCCAAACAATTTTAAAGAAATATGCAAAGGGGAATTTTTTGTGATTACCAGCTATGTACTGTTTTAAAATATGAGTAATAGCACTAGAAAACTATTTAAAGCTTGTAGGCAACACTGTTATTTCTTAAATAAATGAAGAAAACTTTTCTTACAATTGCAAGATAATTTTCTTTTAAACAGAGGTTTTGAACAGAGTAGGATGAACGTATCAGTGGATAGCATTTATGTTTCTTTGATGTACAGTTCTTAAATAACTTCAAATGGGGAATGCAGACAGTTACTTCAATCACACCTTAAGCACCACATAGGCTAGCTGACCTCCAGCATTGCTGCAGTTGGTCAGACTGCTTGATGGCTTTGTAGTCCTCGAGTGTCGGCAGTTTAGTGTCGGCAGTTTGGCTGACGGCAAACAGACACTGTAAACTGTAAGGTAGATGCGATGCAGGACTATTAAATGTCATTTTGTTATATAAATATTTTATAAGGCATTCTAAGAAAAAGCAAATTCTGTGTTATCTTCCACTAAACTACCCTGAGTATTTCTGCAATATTTCCTCTTCTGGAACATGAATTGGAAAGTGTATATACTGTACACTGTATTATCCCTTTAATGTATTTTTGGAATAATGGTATATTGCTAAACTCGGTTTTGGAATATCGGACTTAAAGAATGGCTACTTATGAAAATTAATATTTAAGCTGAAATTCATAACCTAGTATCTTGCACTACTGAAACAAACATTATATTAGCAAGAAAATAAAAACTCAAAAAAAATAGTTCACCAGCAAACATGGTAAAGTCTTAATTCTTGACTCTACCATTCTTTCCCTACCAGCCCAATTCCAGAAATCTGATATTCATGAAATGGGAAAGTGGTGGAAGGTTGCAGAAAAAATCTACAAAAAGGAATTATTATATTCTCAAAAGAAAATTTTGGAAAACCTTATTTAGCCATTTCCATACAATTTTAAATGTGTATGTACACATCATGTGCTCACAGCTGGGTAAGTTCTTTAACCAATAATCATTTCCAAATTTTAAAATGACATTACTTTTTATCAAAACAAATGACAACACTGATCATATGATAAACTTGGTGGAAATTAAGTACTGAAGTACAGTGAGTTAATTCAGCAGTATGTACCTGATTAACCATTCTTAGTATTTTAATTTATCGCTGCCATTATGTCCTAAGATTTAGCATTTTAAACTTTGTTTTACTTACATTCTGTAGCCATGCCTGAAAATTTACCTTGTAATGGGGCACTGGACAGATTTCACTTTACATGGTAGTCTACCGTAACTTAGATAACGTATACTATCCTAACAAATAACAGGATTCTTATCTGAAATCCTTTATTCTATAATCTAGCTTACTGAAAGTCAAGAGCAATTCTAAATTAGCCATAGAAAGAGGCTCTTATCTTTTTGTTGATTTAATTACCCTAATATTTTTGTTTATATAATTAAAAATAGTTGCAATATTTAAATACTGTCCAAACTTGTTTTTTATTGATATAGTTGAACTTTACAACAGTGTCAGAAAATACTATAAACAGAGCCTTCTTCAGAGAGGGGAAAAAAAGCAAATTTAAATATATTAACCAGATTAAAGCATGCAAAAGATCCAATGATAAACACATTAAATAATATGCTAATGGTATGTAATTTACCCACTACAGGTTCTTCGTATTCTGTCACAAAAATATAGTAAACATCAATTTGAAATTTGGTGAATGGACTTGATTCCTGATTTATATATATAATATACCCTTTGCATGTATGTGGTTAATTTTACTGGTTGTGTTACAGTATTTAGAGAAGTTTGGTACTGGTATATAGTTACTACCCATAATGCAGTAAATAATGGTGGGAAATGCATTCTCCTAATTTGCTCTGTGAACTTAGAAAGCACTAATGAATTAACAACATGGGTCACTGAGCGACCAAAATTCCTTTCTATTCACATTAACTTTTCGCATGAAAAGCTTCAAATATAACTCTAATAAAAAAATAGAGTTTTCAAGGCAAACTTTTCAGCATAATTTACAGAAGCAGATCTGAATAGAAGACTCAATAACCAAGCTAATACTAAAAAATACAATTGACTAGGAATTACCTCCCTTTTCTACCTTGATATTAAAATATAGTGGCCTTAGCAAGAGGCTGAAATGCCATTAGGAGTCCCATAAGCACGAGGAACAACCCAAAGAGATGGAAAATGTCTGTTTCACGAATTGTGACATGTTCAGATTTAAGTTAGGGGAGCTGAAAGGGGTTTGTGTTAATGCTTTTTGTTTGCCATTATAACTCTGAATGAGTATGAAATATTTGAAATTTCAGAAAGTAATTCTGCAGAACTAGTGTGGCCATTATCATGGTGATCAAACTGAATTTTAGGAAAGGAGTTGAAATGGTTCCCACAAAGTACTACTGCCCCTTTAACAAGTAGAGGAGTCCATTGTGGAGAGAGTCAAGATGCTCCTGTCGTTGGTATAGAAAGGATCCGATGCACTCCATGATCTAAAGTAACAATAAGAGAAAAGTTTGGCTCACCAGGACCTATGTTTTAAGTGAGAAAAAAAATTTACTCTAAAATGCAATTTGAATATTAAAATAATCACTTATTGATTTGTTTTTAAATGCTAAAGAGAAATTATTCATACTAGCACCGAATCAGTCTATTTATATTGTACAAAAACTTGGAAAAAATAATGCTCTAGTCATTATATAAAATATTAGCCAAAATTCAGACATTCATTAGCCTTAAAACAATTCCTACAGGTAGTAAAGCATGAGATGCTCTTAAAATCTTTACAATTCAGTAAGAAATAAGTATGTTACTAAGAGTTATGCACATTCAGTTTTACTAAAAAGCAACTAGGTTATATTTTGACATTACAGAAGCAAACAAACATCCCACTTACCAAAAGCTTTGGAATGAAATAGTAATATGTTCATATTACATAATTTCTCTTCAGCTATAAATTCTATTCTAAAGATTTTAGTGTAATTAGCTTGAACGCAGTAAATTGTTTATTCAATAGATATCAAAGACAGCTGTAACTCAGTAGGTTTTTCACTTAACTGAGAATAAACCTGTAGTGGTCTGGAAAAGTTAACTACTGTCTGAATGATAAAACCTAAAAGCAATTAATTACCTAATACTTTATTTGCAGCTCTATTAATTTAAGCTAAAATAACTCTAGACCCAAACTAGCCTTCTAGGCTTAAAATAGCCTAACCTATATTTCAAGTTCAGTATCAGGATTACCAAGCCAAAGGTGGCTCTTCTTAGAAGACTAAAAGCACTAAACAATAAATCAATACATTTTATGTAACTTTTTTCAGGGTTCCCACTTTCCTTAAAAAAAAAAAAAAAAAAAGTTAGAGGAAGAGACCAACATTTAAAGTGGCTCCTAAACTCACTCTTACCAAATATCCACTGTTTCCTAGAAATTCTGTTATTTAAATCAATTAAGCAAGTACAGTCATAATGAAGTTTGGAACCTAGAAATTTTACAAAGTTGCCAAAGAGGAACACAAATAAGCAACAAAACCATACTGGTAATTTACAGGTTCTCTAATTTTATTAGTTTCCAGAAAACCTTAAACACCTTAGTTTAAGGAAGGGCTTGTTCACCACCCTCTGTCTAGTACCTAAACTGCACCTGGCACATAGTAGACACTCAGTATTTGTAAAATAAATGAATGAAATGAGATTATTAACATTTCTTAGAATAAGTATTTATCCAAGAAAAGGCACACTTAGACACACAAGACAAAACATAACTGCCAACACCCTAATTATCGGGAGTCAAGATTCCATTCCCAAATTGCCAGTACTTTATATCAGGCTTTCCTCTTTCCCAACCATTGCTTACATAGAAGAATTTTATTAGGTAAGGCTTCCTTTGTTTGATCTTTTCAAAGCACACATGTGCATTCAGATGTTAAATATCCTATTTGACAGAACACTAAATACTGGAGCTACATATTAACTCCTTTCTATTCAGAAATAGTTTAAAAAATTATTTTTAAAAATGTTTTTATTTATTTTTGAGACAGAGAGAGACAGAGCATGAGCAGGGGAGGGGCAGAGAGAGAGGGAGACAGAATCCAAAGCAGGCTCCAGGCTATCAGCACAGAGCCCAACGCGGGGCTAAAACTCACGGACTGTGAGATCATGACCTGAGCCAAAGTTGGACGCTCAACTGACTGAGCCACCCAGGCGCCCCGAAAATAGTTTTGATTAGGATAAAGTAACTTGGTAAAATGCATACAGAAAATCATTTATTGCTGAAGTACAGCCCTTTAGTGTACAAGATGGTATATCCTTTGTAGAGCACCATGATGCTACATTTGAAACCAAGCTTGCAATATGACATATTCCTTTGAAAACATTAACTAATAAGATGTAAGAATTTCTGTGCCTGGATGGTGGAAGTTTAATCAGCTGAATAACATGTCATATGAAAGCACTAGTTGTATTTCTTAAGTGATGCTCATTACCTTTTATGTTTAATAGGTTAATGGAACAAATATCCAAGGGATTCTACAATTTGTAACAGAAGTATCAGCCTTGCTTTACCTTTTAAGTTAGACATGAAATAGAAATGTAGAATAGAAGCTATTCCAAAATCAAAACAGAAATGTCGAACATATTTCACTAACACAATTATGTAAAACAAAAACAAAACTCTACATATCAAAATGACTTTCAAAGTTTAAATCTAATGTTAATGGATCTAAGGCAATTTTCATATAGTCCTTTGAAAAGCACCAAGTGGTTTTCTCATACTGTATCGATTTTTATCCACTAGAAAATACAAACAGATTTCAAAAGACTTTTTAGATTATTTGTTTGAAGAAAAAAGGGGGATAATGACAGTACTAACCAATAACATAACCTGAGATGTTAGACAAAAGTATTTTGGAAGTATTTGGGAAAGTATTTATAGTCTGTCAAATAAGATAATACTGTTAAACATTTTATTAGGAAAGTAAAAAAAAGTCTTACAAAAGAAAATATTATGATACAATTTTAAGTGAAAAAAAGTACAGATGATAACAGTCACCTTCATGTGCCGAAATAAGTCCCATAATTCCAAGGGCAGGTTCAAAGGGATAATGCAGTATAAAAATGGCTACGTAAAGAAAAATGGGGGCGTATTACCTGAATTATTGGTATACAAAAAAGTCAGTACATAGAGCAAAAAAATATTTTTGGCTTATTTAAAATTAATTATAGTTTTAAAATATTTATTTCTGACAGATAGCACAAGCGGAGGAGGGGCAGAGAGAGAGAGAGGGAAACACAGAATCTGAAGCAGGCTCCAGGCTCTGAGCCATCAGCATAGAGTCTGATGCGGGGCTCCCAACAAACTGTGAGATCATGACCTGAGCCAAAGTCAGACACTTAACTGACTGAGCCATCCAGGCACCCCTGATTTTAGTTTTTCAATAGTTAGTGAAGATGTATACTGTCATTAAAGAGAACTTCCTGCTGAAATAGAAATTTAAAAAATTACGTGGAAGTTCTACAGTTGTCTCTTAGTCTAACTCCCACCTTAGTTCTGTATAGTAAAGCTGTCTTAATAAGTAAAATAATATTGTAAAGTGGGTCTTTCAGGAACTTCTTTTGGAAAACTTGTTGGCTTGGGTACATAACAGAGCTTCTTTCTTGTAATGCACTTTACAATACAATTGTGGAAGTCATAATACAGAAGTGCCAGTAAATTTAACTCTTCGTAGTAATTCTTTTATGTGGAATAAAATTACTACAAAATGATACCACAGAATTGTGGAAATATTTTTGATCACATGTTATAATCAATAAATGGAGACTGAAACCACAGACATTATATTAACATAAGAATGCTATTTATAAATGCAACTGTACCATAAAGACATGGCCATAACTAAAGGCAAAATGGGAACTAATTAATCCACCAGTAAATGTTACCTGAATTTTATGATATATGAATGGTATTTATTCATTTTTAAAACACAAAGCTAAGCAAATATGAAAAATTATTTTATTAGATTATAGGGCCTCCTCCATCCTTTATTCCCTGCTCCTGCGGTATTTTCCAACCTTTTCCATGCCATGGCACATGTAGAAAGTGATTATTCGTGTGGTACACGCTGGACAGTGGAAATTGCCGTCTGTCTACCCCTGCCCATCTGTAACTCCTCATGCGTACAAGTGCATTACTACTCTCATTTTAGAACTATGATATAATTCACATTAAGAATACCTAAGTGTGAAAAAAGTTACTTCTACTTTTTAATATCACCTAAATAGTGTGTCTCTCGGGAAAATTTATGAAGAAAATTTATGAATCCATTTCACTTTTAAATAAATTTAAGTGGCATTTACCAAAAAAATGGCATTTTTTGTTATGATCCACAAAAGTGAGCACTGATAAATCTAATTGAAGAAACAGATTTGGGAGGGGACAGAAATGCTAAGATTCTTCTACACCATAATTTAAAGTGTCTGCTCTAACTTATCAACTTAAAAAAATTTTCTTTAACATTTATTTATTTATTTTGAGAGAGAGAAAGCATGTGAGAGAGCGAGCATGAGTGGGAGAGGGGCAGAGAGAGTGAGAGAGAATGAGAGAATTCTAAGCAGGCTCTGTGCTGAAGGCTCAATTGCATAAACTGTGAGATCATGACCGGAGCCAAAACTAAGAGTCAGATGCTTAACCAACTGAGCCACCCTGGTATCCCTAACTTATCTAAACTTTTAGTTAGACCATGAATACCAAGCAAAAAAAAAAAAAAAAAGCAAAAACAAATCACAACTCATTTAAAAAACCTCATCACAGAAATAGAATGGTATAGAAGAGCAGTAATACACCCTTTGTGTTTATAAACACCTCAGTCTCAAATGACTGACCAGAAAATATACATGAAGAGTAAGAGAAGCAAAATCCTTCGATTTCACTATTATATGTAGACTATTCTGTAAATACAAAAAGCAAACAAAAAACAAATACAGGAAATAAAACAGTAATATAAGGTATAATCAAAAAAAGAAAGTTCTAAAAACCAAATAAGAGTACCATACCTATTCAGCACATTTTAAAAAGATTGTAAAGCAAAATGTTTCGTTCATTAGATGAAGTCTCTTCAAAGGTGCTTTCTCTTCCTCTGTTAGCGAAAGAGCCCCCTACCCCAAGGCCACAAAGTGAAATCTACCATCAAAGAATGCTAATAAATAGCACACTTCCCCGCTTCAGTTGGTAAAACCAGCGGCTGATTTATTAGGTATCTAGAGATGCAGGTTCATCCTGTTCCAGTTTATAGGATACTCATCTGCAGCAAAGGCTACTTAAAGAAATTTCACACCTGCTGACATGGGTCGGACTACATCTTCCTACTACTCGTTCCAGCATTCTTCCAACAGATGCGCACGCTGTTTCTCCTTCTGAGAAACAGCACATGGAGTCCAAGCACTTGATACTTGAATTTGCTTTAATAAGCTGGAGGAGTTGAAGCAGAAAAAAATTAAGTTATTTACAGATTTGGATTTCCAAAAAGCATTAAAAAATTACAACAAGCACTTTAAAACCAAATGTAATGTATATACATATATGTTTTCTATAACATGGAAATGGATGAAGGGCTCTAAGAGTAATATGCAAAAATGCTCAAAAGGCACTGTGATCTAAATTAGAAGTCAAACAAAATAATTATATAAAAATAAGTGGCTGGATATTATTTAAATATGCAAAGATTTTGGATTTTATATCTTATTTATTTTAGTCAAAATGATCTACATCACTCATTCAAATTGAATGAATTCGAATTCTTCTTTGAGTTTTTGTTTATGTGAAATGCTCCTGTAATTTCAATTACAAATGTCTAGCAATTGAGAAAAGTGGAGTGTGAACCATTTTGAAGACTGGGAAATAACAACCAGGCAGGACCTAACCCCAATCTTCAACAACAACAATAGTAGAAAATACGTAGTGTTTACTATGTGCCAAATTCTAAGCACTCTATATATATGCACTCCATAATTATCCTTGAAAAAAGCATCATTTACCTTAAATTTGCTAAGCAACTAATAAGAGCCAATCATGCCCCTAATCAGCTTATCTTGCTTTAAAAAAATTAATGGTAGATGTACTAAAATCTCTTAAACAAGTGACTTACTACTATTAGGACTTTTATTAATTTCTGAAGGTATGCAAGATTTATACTGATTCAGGCATAAATAACCCAGCAAAATAACTTAAAGCCATTACTACTACTAATTTTAATCCTGTTAAAATGAGGGGAAAAAATGGTATGACCACATAGCCCAATGAATCCCAACCCTGGTTTTGACACAGACAAGGACACTCCTAAATTTCTCAGGGGTTATTATTTTAAACAAACTTATTTTCATTCACTTTCCTTTACATATATAACATACTGTACAACAAATCTTTGGAAAGTATAGAGGAGGGAGAACAATGAAAATACATTTATTAGAGTGTTGCAATTCACAAAGGTTGGGAATCACCAAGTGTTGAGGGTAGGCATGGCAACAGGGGACAGACAGGGGACAGATGCTCACGATGGACAGAAGACAAATATGATGGAACATAAATAACCTGGCACTCTGACCATAAGCAGTGGGTGAGGTCTGCAAACTCTATGCTCAGAGTAATCCTGCCAGATAGCAGGCATTGTGAGACAACACAGTTCCTGTTTGGCAATTACCTGATTGCACCAATGTCCTAGGATCTGCTAAGCACTGAGAAGTAGCCAAGTTTTACTTGTTCTTTCATCACAATACCCTTGGTTTAGGACTGTTTATGGTATTGTTTCTTAACCTGTGTTTTGAGAGACGTTTTACAGATGTTTCATGAAAAAAAAGCTCCATGGCCTATTAATTAAGTTTGGGAAACAGTTCAGTGATGGTCTAAATAGACTTATTGAGCAAAGCGTTGTCAATAAGTCAGGATGTGTGGTCAATCTCCAGGGGGAGAGCCAGACATAGTGCGAATTCTCAAACTTGTTTTTTTTTAAGTAAAACCTTTCCCCCACACCTGCCGCCACTGGGAATCAGTCAACACTAGGAAGAATATTAATATTCAGAGGAACAGTTTAGGAAATGTTGGTTTAAGTAATAAGATTTCATCAGTCTCTCACTTTCCTCCTTGGGCTCTGTTTTCCTCCATCTCAAAATCACCCTCTACAGGAAACAGGATTCTAAAGCCCCCACATGCTCAAAAAATTACAACACAACAAGGAGGCCTTAAGGCCCTTTGTAACCTGACCTCAGGCTACCTTTCCCGCTCAACTTGCCAATGTTCCTGTACAGTCTTCACACAGCCAACCAATGCAGTGTTCCTTGCCTCTGGGCATATGTCAGGGCTGGTCACCAAAGAGTCAGAATGCTGACTCTTACACCCAGTTCAGTTTAAATATTATCATCTCCATGAAACCTCCCTCACCTCTCCAGCTATCAGTAGTCTCTTTCTGGAGTCTATTCCACTGTTTGCTTGTGTAATTTAAATAGTATAAGCACTTAAATTAAACTTTTACTTATTGAACAAGGCACTGTACTGGTTCTTATAGGAGACAGCAATCCAGTGAGTTAATAAGTTAATAAGGGAAAAAGGTGGGAGATAAGTCAGGAAAAAATAATAATGGCAGTTACATTAATGGAATACTTACTGTGCATGTGCCAATCACTATTAAGATGCTTCTCATGGATTATTCTCATTTAAAACTTATAAGAAACTTTAGGGATAAGCACCATATTCAGAAACATTTTACAGATGAGGAAACAGAGAAGCTAAGAATTTGTTCAAGACCACCCTGCTGAGGCTTGAGTCTTGGTTTCTTTAATTCCACAGCCCACAACTCTTTATCATGCTCTTATGCTGCCTTCTTATAATTATGGTATGAGGCAAACTACAAATACTAAAAAAGAGGAGGAAAGCTGTCGTTGCTGGTATTGGTGGGAGGGCATGAAAGATTTGATGGAAAAGATAGCATCTGGAACACATTTGAAAACTGGGCGGGATTTCAGTAGCTGTTAGACGAAGAGAATGAGTAACTATGTGTGGGTAGAAAAGTATGATGTGTACTCAGCACATGTTTAGTCTCAGTGTAAGAAAGTAGCTGTTATGCCTGCTTCCTTGCAAAGAGACCAGTGCCACTCAAAGTGTGATCCATGGATCAGTGTTGATTGGGGAAAACATTTTTTACTGGCCTATGAGGAGGTGTTTCAGATCTGTAAGAATAAGAGGTTAAAAAATTTTATGGCAATTTGACAGAATACTTTTATAACTGCTGAATCTAATAATAATTTTAAAATCAAGGCTTATTTTATTTATCTTTTAAATTTCATTTCCTAGTACAGTTGACCTTGAATGACATGGGTTGGAACTGCATGGTCCACTTACACATAAATTTTTTTTCAATAAGTACATGTACAGTACTGCAAATGTTATTTTCTCTTCCTTGTGATTTTTTTTCTCTAGCTTACTTTACTGTGAAAACATTATTGTGATACATAATATCTACAACATACAATATATGTTAATTGGCACTTCATGTTGTTGATAAGGCTTCCAGTCAACAGTTTGCTATTAGTTAGGTTTTTGAGGAGTCAAAAGTTACATGTGGATTTTTTACTGCATGAGGGGTCAGTAAGCCTCTAACCCTCACATTATTCAATGGTCAACTGTAACTAATTTTTATTGCATTTTACGAAAGTATTGGTCTGTGATAGATTGGAAATTAAAAACAACAAAGCAAGAAAACAAACCGGTCTTTCACATTTGGCTAGGGAACACCAAACTAGACTAGAAACTAGAGAGAAACGAGGAGTCTGCCTGGTATTTCTTAATATAACAACTTGTGTTTTGCTTATATAGCTGATATTCAACTGACAAGGATTCACTGAAGAGGACATCCATAATGTCAGCAGCATTTGAGTGCCCCATATGTGTAGAACACTGCTTAAGCCCAGATCTAACTTTAGGTAATAATCTTATTTTGTACTCATAACCTTTCACTTTAAAATCTAAGAAAAAGTATTAATACATGGACAACCCCAGAGAGAGTAAACATCTTGAAATATCAAAAATGTTATAAAGAAATGACTTCTTCAGATCACCTTTTGAACTAAGCTAAAATATATGTATTTTATATACATTACATATATAATATATATTATAATATGTATAATATATACAAACCCCGGCTGCTTTAAAAATGCTGAATGCTGGTTAGTTGTGTAAAGCTGCTATCTATATAAAAAACTACACTGTTCTCTAGCAAACTCCCAAGCTCTACCACTTTCCCATATATATATATATCTTTGATCTCATATTCAGGATCTGGGAGCCCAGCCAGAGTACATGCAGCCACAGCTGCCAGTATAACTAACGGGGGGGTAGGAAAAGGATGGAGCATTTAAATCTCATTTCATTCAAAGTAAGGAGAGGCAATTATTTCTTTTTTCGGACGGCTTATAAATACAAGAAAAGAAAAAAAAGCAAAGTAATGGGAATGAGACTCTACCTGGTGGCATTTTATTTTACCAGAAATTTTGATTTATTGGTAAGACACTCTCTATTGCACTTGCTTCCCAGGAATGGCCACATACCTTAGAGCTAGAAGTGCTGCCCAGCAAAAAACTATGGGCATTCAATATGACTATGTATGATTAAGAAAAATTTTCATCTTTACAGAACTTGCCTTTTGAGATAAATTCTGACTCACTGCTCTTATTCCATTATTTTCATGTCAGTGATAGTAAACATTTAAAAGTTTCTTTTAGTGCTTCTGTTTCTATATATCTTCTATCTTTCTTGACTCTTCTAAATGTTAGAAAATTGTCATACATCTCTAAATTAGTCATTTCTATGATATCTTACCTATCAAGTCAAATAGTTTTTTAAAGTTTAAATAAGAATTAGTAAACTATTAACCATATATGTTCTGTTGCCTTTAAAACAGTTTTATAATAAATATATAATCAAAGTGAGAATCTTGTAAAGTCTTAAAGGAGATACGTGGAAACTAATTATGAAAAGAAAAAAGGTTGTGTTCAAGGAAATGTTTTTCTTTTTAATGTGAAATCAAAAATCATCCAATATTACTAATTTCCAAATTTGGTTAAGAATAATAAAACCCCTAACACAAATAATGGCTTCATCTCATTATTCAGAATTGCAAGAGCTGTTTGGTGATGGCACTTGGAAGACTGCTGTCTCTTACTCAAGGCCTATTTCTCCATAACATGCCTCAAGCTCCCGTTCACTCCTCTATGCTCCCTTCCCTCTTTTCCTTTTCCTCAAGTAAAACAAACAGCTTTGGGTGGTTATAAATTTAAATACCTCCATACTGTCCTTTAGGTATCTCCAGAAAGGAGATTTACATCTGTATGTATTGCCTAAATTTAACTATTAAAATAAGCATACGGTAAGAATTACATCTATCAGGTATGGTTATTTTAATAATTTGGTTTATTCTAGTTTCAAAAAGACTGAGTCCCCTTTATTTTAATGAGGTGGCTGCAACATAAATAACAGTATCTGACTAGGAATTTGAAATTTAAGTGAAGAAAAGTATCTGTATCTGTAAAAAATGGAAAAATGACCAATTTTCATGGAGAGGGTAAATCAGAATAGCACTAATTAATGAACTAAGCCATGGTACAGCTGATGTTAAGGATTCAGTTTTCTAAGTATCAATCATCCAGAGAATGTCAGAGGATAACTGTTTGGTAGAAATAATGTCAACGCTAATATTTTTCTTCATTTCAACCTCCAGATGAAAAAGTTGCTCAAATAAGTCAGCACAGATTTGAAAATAACATTAATTTTGTAAAGTGTTGCACTTATCAGGTATGCAGCCAGGTTCTGCTACTCATGGCAGCCTTAGTATTATTTGTTTTTTAAAATGTTCAATTCTATTTCCTCACAGAAATTTTACTCACTCAGAAAAGTGTAGCTGTTAGTGGCAAACAACTGAATACAGGCCATTAAGGTTTTCTGTTCCTTTCTAGTTCACTTCTTTGTTAATTAAATGAGACAGTGCTAGAAGCATCTTTGTCACAGAAGAGGAAGGTGACTTGTTTTTTTGTTTTTTTAAAATGTTTTTTTGTTTGGGGTGGTGGCAGGTTTCAGGCAGGGGCTTAAGCATCCAGGTGCACAATGAGAAAGGTCAATAGTCCTAACATCCTGTTGACATCCTTACAGCACAGCTGGAAAGAGAGCATCCAGAACAGGCCAGGAATCCAGTGACAGAGAAATGACAAAACAATGGAAGCCAAGGAGGCAGGTGACAGTGGAAGGGAGGGAGATGATTAGAAAGCCCTAGCCCATGACAACATTTAGGGCTCAGTATCATCCTCTGCCTGATCTGACAAAGCTGACCAAATTTTGATTAGAGGAAAACAACTGCTATTTCAAGGCAGAAAAAACATTAGAGGGATATTATATAATACTTATTTTTTTGAAGTGATTTTTATCTCAAAATACATGCCAAAGGCAGAAAACTATATAAGAAAAATATTCAAGGTATATTTCACTCAACAATGAAAGTGATATGCAAAAAAAAAAAAAAATGCAGATCAGGGTAATACCCCCAGCAATTTTACTAAAATCATATTCACAGTTTCAGTGTTCTTCTATCATCTTGTTTACAGGAAGAAAGACCAACTATCACAGGATGATGAGAAAACTCACTTATCACCCCTTTGTAAAAGTAATCATAACAAGGCCCTGTTATTAGGAGCATTCTAAGAACTCAACTCTCAACTGTATCATACATTTTAACGGACATATGAAAGCAAAGCAGACTAGATCCATGTCTCATGAAATACCCACTTGAACTTGAACCTTTGGGGAACTTTTATCACAAAGGACAGGAATAATTTTATAGTTTTAGTCTAATCAGGTCCCACGTGGATTATCTGTTTTGTAGATTATCTAGGACATAATATAAATCCAGGCCAGCTCCCCCTCTTTACCCAGAGACCTCGTCAGCTGAGTTTTCCTTGTGGCTCAATCAGGGCATATTTTAAAAGTTAAGAATTTTTCTATATTTATCAAAGCAGAATACCAGATAAATATATACCAAAAATAATTATATAGAGCATCCCAAAACAAAAGTTGAGAATTGTTTTGAATTTCTTTTCAATTAATAGTAATAATAACAATGAAATAATTAATCAACATTTTTCATTTAGAGCAGTTCACTAAAGTAATCTAACTTTAAAAATATGTCTCCCAGAATAATTCAGATTTTTGAAATTATGTACTTGTTCTATGGTCTGATTCCATGGTACAGTTAAGATTTATAATTTTCAAGTAGCTTTGTTTTATTTTTATTTTTTTTTAATTTTTTTTTTTTTAAATTTTTTTTTCAACGTTTTTTATTTATTTTTGGGACAGAGAGAGACAGAGCATGAACAGGGGAGGGGCAGAGAGAGAGGGAGACACAGAATTGGAAACAGGCTCCAGGCTCCGAGCCATCAGCCCAGAGCCTGACGCGGGGCTCGAACTCACGGACCGCGAGATCGTGACCTGGCTGAAGTCGGACGCTTAACCGACTGCGCCACCCAGGCGCCCCAAGTAGCTTTGTTGTAAAGTTTCACCATTTATGAGGTTTTATCCCAAATGAGACAATAGTACCTTCTTGACCAATAATTATAATATATAAAAGGCAAATAACCCAAGTAAAAATATAATTATTAGTAGTGAGAATTTTTATCCTCCATAATTACTACCAATCAAAATATTCTGCATATCCTAATTAGGTCTAGAAGTGGTTGTCAGGATTTACTCCTCAAGAGGTGAATGAATCAAGTCCTCATCAATTCATACTTTTTTAGGACAAAGATATAACCAGGAAAGTTTATGAAAAGAAGTGAGAATCTGAGGACTATCGGTCAACAGAAAATTATTCAGTACCTCTAAGCACTCACTCATCTGATCATTTAACTCCAGACCTAGACAAGTAATCTGGTGTCTAACTATATTAAGATGCATAAAATGGTGCACAACTACCACTTCAAATGGGAAAACTGATTTCAGAAATAAAAGAAATAGCATGACATACTTTCAAAAGAAGTAAAAAGGAATAGTTTATTGAATAGGTTCTGAGAATACCTTACTAGGTTAGAATCTGAGGTGAAGTAGGATTTAACACTGTAACTCCAAAGACAGACTAGTAAAATATTCAGAGATGGACATAAAAAAATGTAAAGATCACAAAAAAGGAAGACAAGTCAACAAAAACAGTAAACACATGAGGAACAATGAAGGATTAGTGAAATAAAAACTAGGAGTCAGGCCAGTTCTCCCACAGCATGCCCCAAGCATGAGAACTTAGCGGATATGTCCCCAGGCAGGTCCAGCGCAGTACTACCTAGTGCACGCAAGAACTGTCCTGCTGGCTGCAAGCCTCAGCTAGCAGGTGCCTACTGTCCTCCCCTCTGTGCTTGCTTTCAGCAAATTCATATGCTGAGCTGACTGAACCCTTATCTTCTTCCATCTGGAAGGACAGAAAAGCAACAAGTCTCATATTACAGAACAATACTCTCACTGTATAATAGGTTTAGAATCAAAACAGCAAGTTGGGGTCTGCAATCTGCGAGGCACAAATGAATGTTCATACAACACCGCATTCATTTATCATCACAAAAGAGAGCTAATGGCAGCTTCTTTAGGGGAATACAACAAAGCACACAAAATTAAGCCATGATTTTCCAGTGCACAAAATTAATTTAAAACCAGATTTCCTTCACTGAAATTCAACTCCTTCTATTAAATTCCTTGTCACCAAGATTTAGGGTTCTTATTGCAAAGGTATGTATGCCCACTTTCACAACCCTTATGCTCCCTTCTTAAAAGACTTTTCTACTCCAAGTGAACGTCAGCAGAGTAGAAGGCTCATTCACATGGCCTTCAAATGTCAGACATGTGGGTAAGGGGCAGGGGGCTTGATTTAATTTTTTAACAAAATTAATTTAATCTTTAATTTGAAATATATTTTTTTAGTGAGTGCTAATTAATTTACACAAATTTTTATTCTTTGCTGTTTCTATATTCTTCTCAGGAGTATGTGCCTATAGCCATGCTAAGTTTAATCTTTTTTAAATTACAAGAAGATGTCCTCAATGAATAAAAAACAAAATTTTCCTTATTTCTATGTGTTTTCTCAGTCTTAGGACTGACCAATAATTATTTCTGTGAAAAAAAAAATGCTATGGTGAGTGTCTTACATATATAAAAAATGAAGCAGAAGTCCTTGGTTTCAAGAGTACAATAAGCTTATGTAAAGACAGCTTATTATTATTATTATAGCTTTGGCTATAATATAAGGGATGGGAAAATACTCAAAATGAGTTTTCTTTCATTAAAAAAAGTTAATAGTTTCGTATTAATGGTTCTTAAGAAGTACTAACTTGATTAAAGATTTGAAGGCTCTTAAAGATATTTTATATCTGCACAACTTTTCTGTCACAACAGTAAACAATTAAGCTACCATGGATCACACCCAGAAAAACTATTTAATGCAGTTCAAGAACAAGATGTATTCAAAATTCACAGGATGCAGCAGCAGATAGATGTATATGAACACTTGTTCTTCATGCAGCTAGGAGCAAATGTCCACATAGTGGTCACTCACTGCTCATTTAAACACCTGGTATTTCGGCCTGGCCTTTGGTTGAGCATAGTATTTCTTTTTGTTTTCTGATGCTGACAATAAGTAAATAGACCACAGTACATAAAATGATCATCTGACAGGTAAAGGACCTGGAGATTCAGAGATGAACTAATTAGGTTAGGACACATAAGCCGCAGTGCCAAGGGCATCACTAACATCCAGGGCTGCTGTCTTCCCAACAGGGCTCTTCCTTTTGCTACACCATCTGACTGGAGGGTGGCTTGCAGCAAAGGCTACCTGATCATATACCTGCTCTCACTGTGTTCTTTTCATAGATGAATGTTAAGCTGACTACCCTAGCACATTGTTACAGAACCTGGGATCTCTCTAATTTATGATATCCTTACCCAATTGTTTTTAAGTCTATTATTGCTCAAAAACAAACAAAAAAAAAAACATGGCTTGATTTAAGCCAACATGATATGTGAAAATATGATTTCATAAAAATGGCAAGATTATTTACAAAACAAAACTTATCTTTACTTAACAAAAGAGTTGTCAGAGTGTTCTTTTAAGTAACAAGGTCTCCTACTGCCTTAGAGTTAAATAATTAGATGTTCAAAAATGTGATAAATACCCACTGTTTTCAGAAAGGCACATATGGATAACACGTGTTATACATATTTGACTCAACCAAAGGTGAAGGCAAATCTTCAAGTTTGTTTTGATTTTAGTTCTTGTTTTAAACATAAAATTTAGGTGACTACCACTTAAACACCCATTTTTATATTCATGTACAATTATTACACCTTTGTAATTCAAAGTACAATATATCAAAAATCTGGAAGATAAAAATAAAATCAAAAAGTTTGATAAAACTTTAGAACAGCTCAAAATTATGAATTCAGAGTTATAAAAGCCATTACTTAAGCATTGCTTTGTCAAAGCCATTTGCTTGATCAAATGAACATAGATTAGAAACTTTGAAAATAAAAAACAATTAAAAAAACATATTAAGAATACACAAGATACTGACGGCGAGAAACTGAAAAGTGCCAAAAGTAAAAAAAAAATTTTTTTTTTTTTTAGTTATTAGTTCTATTACTTTCTCTCTTCAAATCAGACTGGAGTTAAAGTTAATAAATAGTTCTGGTGACTTAATTATCAAAAGTTTCAGGATTTAAAACTTTCATTCTCTTCTATAAAAAGACATCTATATTATTATTTTTGTGGTAACGGACAGAATGGATCTGTCTGTGGAGATAAATATATGTATCTCATATATATATATATGAGATACAAAATATATTGTGCAATTTATAGATGCACTAAACAGTAGGATATGAAATGTTTCAGCAGCCATTACAGTGTACAAAGACAAACACACACATGTATTTACAGCACGAATTAAGGCAAGATAAAAAATGGGCAACTCTCAGTTCCAAGTAACTGAAACTTAAAAAAACTTTAAACTTTATGATGAATTTCTGTAGCTTAAATTACTCAACATGCAGGAGCATCCTTAATTATGAAAATAATATGACAAGCAGAAGCATCAGAATTGTACTATAAAAGGTAGTTAAGGTGTACAATAGGTAACAAGGTACAGATCTCTGTCCTGTTATGCTGAATTTTCATCTGAATTTTCAGTTCAAAGAAGAAATGGATATATATTTTAAGTTTTAATATACATATTAATAAAGGTCAAATTAGAGACAGAGCTGTGCTAACAAAAATGCCCCACTCTTATTTCATGCCTCTGCCCATCTTTTGAATATTGTTTAATTGACCTTTAGCATGCAGAAGAGTTAACAAGGTTCTACTCCTCCTACTCTACCTAAGTTTGCTCAGCTGATTCCTGGCCCTCGACAATGGCTGCAGTGCGATGAACTCGTCACTTAAAGCAACTGTGTTGGAGTACATCTATAAGTGGACAGAAAAGGGATGGTACATACAACAAGTCAGTGAGCTGTAATCATCACCTAAGAGACAGACACAGGACAAACTTTGTAAAGACATCTGTTCCTCCAAGAATAGGAAATATACATGGTACACATACATGACTGACATTTGTAGGGCTGTTGGCTCTGCAATCAAGAGAATTTATTCTTCATTCTTAATACCACATGGTTATTCTGGAGAAAAACAAAGCTCAAAATAAATGCTGACAACTCTTTTTTTTTTTTTTATGGTTTTTTTTTTCTTGCTACTTTTGGCAAACAATGAAGTGTCTGACAATTTTCTAACCATTTCTTCATCATTTGAAATCAGTGGTAATGGTATAAGTCTGAAATAATAAAGATTACGGCTTGTAGCAAAGGAATAATGTCACACATAGGATGTGAATAACCATATACTGTTTCAGCAAAAACAAAACAAAACAAAACAAAACAAAAAAAACACAAAAACCCCCAGCAGGTTAGAAGATCTCTGAATGGAAGTAAACATTTCCTCTTTGGGTTGGACCACAATAGAACATCGGGTCAAGTCATTTAAAATTAAGTTTAGCGGTGCAAAAGGGAGATTGTACTAGATTACACACCCATTTAAAATAAGTTTAGTTTACCCCACGTTCCATTTTTAATCGATTTTAACCTATGGTAAAAGAACCAAAATATATATAAAATACTTCTAGCTTTTTCTGGTGTAAAGGTCTACTTTTAGGTGACAAATATTTCCTATGTAATCCTTTAAAAAGAGGCCATAGAAAAGGTAGCAAGAACTAATATCACTTTTTATTATCATAAGAAATCTCTATAAATACACATATTCTCATGTATCTAAAGATAAATGTAAATAAATCTGATTACTTTTATAAAGAATTAAGTTTTAAAAGTGGTGTCGTTAATATATTTTGGTGAAATATAACTTTATATAGGCCAAGAGGGGAAGACAAATGTGTTATCCATAAAGGTCTAGAAAAAGTGTAATAGACAATGTATTTAATACACTTAATACATTTAATACTTTCTTACTATAAATATTTATGTCTGAAGATTAGAAAAAAGATACACAAACCTTTTTGATATACATTTAAGGAATATACTGCAGAATAGAAAAGTTTCTCCATGCTGATGTAACTATGTGAGCACAGAGTAATCAATTATGCAAATTTCTCCAGCCCCATTTGGAAATTAGTATCACAGAGCAACATCCTCACTATCTTGATAATTATGATGCTTTTACTGAGGACTCACTACGTACAGGCCCAGGGTTAGGTGTTTTATATTCATTATCTCGACAATCATGTAAGGTAGTAATTATTATTCTGATTTTACAGAGGAGGAAATTGAGGCTTAGGGATGTGACTTGATTAGGGACACACATTTTATAAATGGTTAAGATGGTATTTGAATTAAGTCTGTCAGGCTTCAGAGGCCTATGCTGTTTCAATGGAGTTAAAATGTATATTGGCTAGGACTTAGTTACCAAAGCAAAGAAATGCTAAAGAAATGTTGATATGATCAACTGAAATTAAAGCTAATACATCATTTAGGAACCCACCTCAGATCACTACATACTTAGGGAGCAATTATTCTATTTTTGAATACACAACTAAATTTTCAAAATTTAAACAAAATTTGCTTTGTGTGTAGCAAATATGCAGAAAAAGTCTCAACCATGTACAAGTCAAATATACAAAATGGCACATTCAACTAAATAGCTATTATTTCCTGAGCATCTACTATGTTATTGAACATTATTTCACTTAATCCTCATTATAAGGGTAATGAAATAGATAGTTCTATCATAATTTTACTACTCATGAGGAAAGGGAGACTTAAAGTTACGGAGCTATCAAGTGGTAGAACTGGGTTCTGAACTGAGAATTATCAGGCTCTAAAGACTATATTCTTAAACACCATGTAACACATTGTTAATATTTATTAATATGCATTTAGTAAGAAAATATATTTTATAAAAATCCATTCTGTAAAAATTATTTAGGTTAAAGAACGTGTTTCAGACTCTTGTTGAAAACAAAGTCATGTGAAAAACTGATGCTAGAATTCTAATGTGTATCTAAAAGACATGGATTTATCCCAATTATAGATCTCTGATAGAATGCCGTAATGTTATTTAAAACATAGTTACTATGTTTATCTGGACATAACTTGATAGTCTTCTATTTAAATCTAGCGCTCTGTTAATAAACAGTATAATTTAAGAAAATTTTAATTTGCCAGGAGTCAAAATTAATAGAAATAAGAAACAACTAAAAAATATCACATATAATAATACTTATTTTGCGAAATACTTGACACAAGAATGGATAATTTCCTATTCTGTGATATAAGCAAATTATAATGACAGCTATTCATCATTACAGACCTCTAATTAAAAAGGTATTGTATATAAAAAGTGGTTACCTGTGCCTTTTCAGTATTTGTAGGATGGAGCTGTCGTTCAAATACTTTCTTCACAATATCAAGCAGTAGACATGTAACAACCATAAGTATTATGGCAAACCAAGCAGAACCACTTGATAGGAGCTGAATAAATACAAAGTACATATTCTGGGAGCCCAAAAATGGCCTGCAAAGAAAGAAGGTAGGCTTAATAGAAATAGAAAACTGGGTACCTGGGTGGCTCAGTTGGTTAAGCATCCAACTTCAGCTCAGGTCATGATCTCATAGTTCATGAGTTCATACGCTGTGTCAGCCTCTGTTCTGACAGCTCAGAGCCTGGAGCCTGCTTCGGATTCTGTGTGTGTCTCTCTCTGCCCCTCCCCTGTTCGTACTCTGCCTCTCTCTCTCTTTCAAAAATAAATATAAACATTTAAGTAGAAAACTGGTAAGACAATTTCTTAAATCAAAGCATCATGTAAATCCACTATGAACGTCATAATTTTAAGATTACTCCAGGCAAATGGTCAAAATTTGGAATTAGTATAATTAACTGCATATGTAATAAAACAAGAGAGACTTTAATTGTTAAAAATGAAATCCAATTTAATTACTTTCAATGACAACTATAGTTTTTATTATTAGGAGGGTGACAAGCAGCTGACTAGGTAACTCTACCTGAGCAGTAGGATATCAAAAGAATTATGCAGTAATACAGACTTATGAGACCAAGAATAGCAAGGAAAAGTATGTAACAAAATACTTTCCACTAAGCAACTAAATACTGATTACTCAAATCCTAGGCTGAAAAGCTCTTCTTAGAAGTTCTTCTCTAAAAATGTATTTTACAATAAATACACTCACAATTACAAATTCTACATAGTAATAGGTATAGTCGACATACTCTTTTTGGAATTTTTGTATAGATCACTTCAAAAGAATATGGGGAAATACAGAAAGAAATGGAAAAATAAAGAGGATTAAAATTAAACATTCTAGATGATAATAAGGGTATCCTTGTATGATCCTAAATGGAGGTTAATATTTAATCCAAGACGTTTTGGCTACTTTGTGTAGTTTTCTGCCTGACACTGGCATCAAAGACACAGCGGGCAAATGTAATTCTCCAAAGGAGAGATTTTAGATTCTCACTCACTAAAGAATCTTAAGAGAGGCATTAATTTTCAATCTATCAGAGTGACAGAATATCTGATTTTACCAATAAAGACGAAGCATATTATTTACTTTTGAAAAAGAAGTTAACTCATTCATAAAAATAATGGTTCTATGTGACTTATATTATGTACACTGATAATTTAGAGGTAATATGGTTACTGTAATTTGAACACTAAGTGTACAGTAAAACAACTGTGGTTTAAACCCTAGCTTTGCTACTTCTTAACCTTTGTTATCTTGGTTTTCAGTTTCCATATTGAAAGAATAGATATAATAATATCTTAAGTTAAAACCACTAGAACATAGTATATATTCAGTAATTGTTAATTTTGCTTCTCCCTATCAGTAAGATCAACTGAAAGAAGCAAATTTATTACCGAATAGGGTCTCAAAATTATTCTGAGCAGAATTTGTTCATAATATAACCTATCATAATAAATAGAGTTGAAGCAATATAATTAAAATATAATATAGTTACTTACCAGAGAATCCCTCCATAAAACAAAGAAAATACAAAATAGAATATAATAGATCCCCAGGTAACAAGATGGTTGATCCAGGTCCAAAAATGAGTTTCCAAAGCCATCTAAAAAAAATTTTTTTTAATCTTTAATACAAAACAATACTTACTTAAATTAAACTTCATAGATGAAATATAAGAATAAAATGTAGTAATTTTAAGTGCCTAAGGTGCCTATGGCAAGTCCCTCAGAAGATAAATATTAATGAAAGGGTCCATATGAAATTGAATAATTTCAAGTTTATAATGTTTTTCTTCTATGAGGAAGTAGCACTGAAATTCATTGAATACTTTACTCTCTACTCCATGGACTGAAACAACCTGGGTTATTTAACATTATATATAGGGAAGTGAAATTTCAGAGATGAATATCGTGAGGTTAACCTTTATTTGACCATAAAAATCAGCTGAGGCTTTCCAAAATAACAAACTTAAATGTTTTTTAATAAAAATTAAAATGAAATATTAAAATAGCAATCAGTGAAATTATTCATGACTAAAAAAAGAAGTTAAAAGGCAAACATATCAACTTACAGTTAAAAAAAAAAAACAAAATTAACTTTGAATTATACAGATACAAAATGTGTCCATGTTTCTAATTTCTGCACCATACCTTGACTGTGACTGTAATAACCATGACTGTGAAAACCAAGGTGCCGAATGTCCAGTTTCCAAACATCTAAACAGAAAACAAAAAAACAAAAAAACAGAACCATTACTCCATTAAGTATTAATAGGATGCTAAATCAGATATAAGGAAAAAGAAAAAAGCCACATAACTTCATTCCTTACTAAAAATCACTTGCATTATGTAGGCCAGGTACATTTGAAATCTGCGACTACATTTGTAAGGTTAAAGCAGGTTATGAAAGGTTAAAGGTTATGAAAAAAACATAAAGCATTATTATGTTTATTACCGTCATGTAAAAATGATCCTTTGGAGAACATTATCAGATTAGAAACCCAAAGATGGCTTTGAGATTGTGTGACACAGGATGTTTTTAGCTAGAATGATAGTTATTAGTGACTACTTTATTCATGTCACACAATAAAAATGATAACTCTTCAATCACAACTGTCTTCTGAAACCATTCCAACCAGAGGTTATGGCAGATCACTTGACACTGTATTTCTGGACACAGCGTAGGTGAGCAGGCTCATAGGGTAATTCTATTTTTAAGTTTTTGAGGAAACTCCACATTGTTTTCCAGAGTGGCTGCACCAGTTTGCCTTCCCACTAACAGTGCAAGAGGGTTTCCGTTTCTCCACATCCGCACATCTGTTGTTTCCGGGGTTGTTAATTTTAGCCACTCTGACTGGTGTGAGGTGGTATCTCAATGGGGTTTTGATTCGTCTTTCCCTGATGATGAGCAATGTTGAACATCTTTTCATGTGTCTTTTAGCCATCTGTATGTCTTTGGAAAAGTGTCTATTTATGTCTTCTGCCCATTTCTTCATTGGATTATTTGTTTTTTGGGTGTTGAGTTTGGCAAGTTCTTTACAGTTTTTGGACACTAACTCTTTATCTGATATGTCATTTACAAATATCTTCTCCCATTCCGTCAGTTGCCTTTTAGTTTTGTTGATTTTTTCCTTTGCGGTGCAGTAGCTTTTTATCTTGATGAGGTCTCAATATTTCATTTTTGCTTTTAATTCCATTGCCTTTAGAGACGTGTTGAGCAAGAAATTGCTGTGGCTGAGGTCAAAGAGGTTGTTTCCTGTTTTCTCCTCTAGGGTTTTGATGGTTTCCTGTCTCACATTTAGGTCTTTCATCCATTTTGGGTTTATTTTTGTGTGGGTGTAAGAAAGGGATCTAGTATGCTAGATATGTTACCAGTATGCTACTGGTATCTAGTGGGTAGAGGCTAGGCATGCTGCTTAACATCCTACAACTCCTAGGATGAACCCCTACAATTAAAATTATCTGGCTCAAAATATCATTAGTACAGAAGGTGGGAAGCCCTGATTCTGAGGGTAGGAAGAGAAGACTGAAGAGGAACAGTCAGTAAAGAAGCCAAAGTAAGTTATAGAAGCTGAGAGAAGATAACGGCAGGTAGGAAGGCTTTGTAAATTGTGCCCAGTGGTTGAGTTCATAAGGGCTGGGAAATGCTCTTGGATTTAACAATGTAGGGGTGGCTGGTGACCATAAAGAACATGGTTTTGACAGAGTGCTGGGAGCAAAAGCCCCACAGGAGTATGTTCAAGGGAGAAGAGGAAACAGGAAGTAGAAACAGCAAAAAAAGATAGGTTCTTCAAATTTTGCTCTGAAAATACACAAAAAATACAGCAAACGCAATCTGTAGCTCAAGGAACTGTGATTTTCATTAGAAGATGGGAAATATTAGAACATGTCTGTATGGTGACTAGTATGATCTAATAGAGGATGACAGACTGATGAGAAGGAAGGTGAAAAGATAATTGCAGGAGTAAAGTCCCAGGTTAGGCAAGAAGGGGTTTAAGAATAAACAAAAGATGAAAACTTTTTGTATTAGGTTTAACTTAACTATACAGAGATCTATAAATGAATTACCTTCCCTAATCAGTTGTTTAGTTCTCCAATACAAACTCTCTTTATTATAGATTTTAAACATTTGATCAATTGTTGGGTGATACGATAAGAAGCGAAGTATATTTTTCTTTAAAAAAAATTTTTTTTTAATGTTTATTTATCTTTGAGAGACAGAGTACAAGCAGCGGAGGGTCAGAGAGAGAGCGAGACACAGAATCTGAAGTAGGCTCCAGGCTCTGAGCTGTCAGCATAGACCCTGTCCTGGGGTTTGAACCCACACAGTCCGATGCAGCGCTTGAATACATGAACTGTGAGATCATGACCTGAGCTGAAGTCGGATGCTTAACTGACTGAGTCACCCAGGTGTCCTGCAAAGTGTATTTTTCTGTTCTCTTCTAATGTACACTAAATTTCATTTTCTATCAATTGCCTGGAGTATTACCAGCGCTTTAAATATTTGTCTCATGAATAAGTGAACATACAGGGAAATTCTTTTTTAAAAAAAAATTTTTTTTTAAATGTTTTATTTATTTTTGAGACAGAGAGAGACAGAGCATGAATGGGGGAGGGGCAGAGAGAGAGGGAGACACAGAATCGGAAGCAGGCTCCAGGCTCTGAGCCATCAGCCCCAGAGCCCGACGCAGGACTTGAACTCACGGACCGTGAGATCGTGACCTGAACTGAAGTTGGACGCTTAACCGACTGAGCCACCCAGGTGCCCCTACAGGGAAATTCTTTAATGAACTAGATAATCAAAGTTGTATTAATCATAAAATGTTTTATTCAAAGAAATCTGTATCTACTTATAGGAATTAATTGCATATGTGTTCTTGAATGACCTGACTGGTAATTACGGTGGTTAAATCATTTAAATTGAAATAAAAGATACTGTATTCACTGTGGAATACAGATACAAAATGACATATTTCTAGTCTTAACACAGAGCTCTTACCATTTGGTGGTTAGGTTTCAACAGCTGATGACATGTATAGCATGAAAGAGAAATTAATTAAGGATAGGAAATAAGGGGAGAAATCATTATAATTTCAAGAAAAAATAGTGAACAGTATAAAAAAGTTTATTTTTCTCTTTCAGAATTACAACCTGAAATTTCATCTCTTTAGTCTACCTTGAGTTGCTAATTAATCTGGCAAATGGTCCAGACCTAGAAGGTTTGATGAGGGTGTATTACTTTTTCTTCCTTAATATATTATATCTCATTAAATTTTTAATGTGGTGGAATAGTGTACAAAATGTATTTTAGAATGGTACTGTGGCTCTGATAATTCCAACATCTCCACTGGAGAAGTCTAACTAAAATTAGAATACTCTAAAAACTTGTCCCTTTTTCTCCCAATCCTATATATATTTTTGTAATTTCAGTTATTTTAGTGTTTAAAACTGGGTACAATTTCATAAGGACACAAATCATTAATGGTAGACATTTTCCTTTTAGTTCTTGCACACTTCAATAGAACAAAACCAAAACAAGCAAATTTAAAAAAACCCTTATTTGGGCCAGATCTCATTTTAAATAGTAGTTGCCTAGTTTGTCATTTTCATATCAGACCATTGAGAATGAGTGGAGTAGATATTAGTATTTGAATTCCTGAGTTAACAGGAGCTGTTTTTCTTTAATCTTCTTTCTTGTGAAGCCTTTGGCTGAAACCACCCAACAAGCAAAATGTCATGTAGGCTTATGATGGGAACTCAGCTACCTCTAAAACTCTTCTCCTGATTATTTTCCTCCCTATATCATCTTGGTTTTCCATTCTCACCATATGACTAAAATTCCCTCCTTTCTGTTTCCTTCATTGTAGTGTTTTAGTCTTCTAATGTACTCTTACCCAAGCTGACATGCCTTTGCCTTTGCATCCTACAGAAGTCCACTTTATTAGAGGTGAACTCTTCGAATCTGAATTGCTTTTCTACCTTCTTTCTTATCTATAATCTTAAGTATCATCTTCCCCATCTATGATTTTAAATAGCTTTTTCCCTGAGAAAGTTACCTTGCTGAGATCATAGGAAGACAATACAAGCTATTTCCAAAAATATTCCAAACAGCAACATTGTCAGAATAAGTGTGTTCTAAGATGAGATTACTTACTCTGCAGAGATCAAGAGAGGGGGAGATAAATTCTTCTTTTTTTAAAAAGACAGTCATTTGTTTTTAGTACCTCTTACTTTACTTAAATAAACATTCTTCATTGGTGTTTACCTCCCAATTATTTAGCTTTTCAAAAAAAAATGATTTCATAGATAGTCATGTTCTTAGAAACAGAAAGCAGAATTGATTTCCAAGGGCTGAGAAAAGGGAGAAATGGGTAGTAGTTTATAGAGTTTTGGTTTTCCAAGTTGAAAAAGTTCTGACGATTTTATTGTACAACAATATGAATATACTGAACTGTACTCTTAAAAATGTTAAGGTGGTTAAAAAAAAAAAGTATCACATTCTTTTACAAAGCAGGAAAGAATATCCAATGGGAAAAAGACTATCTCTTCAACAAATGGTGTTGGGAAAAATGGACAGCAACATGCAAAAGAAACTGGACCGCTTTCTTACACCATACACAAAAATAAATTCAAAGTGGATTAAGACCTTAATGTGAAAACTGAAACCATAAAAATCCTAGAAGAGAACACAGGCAAGAACTTCTTTGACGACAGCCTCAGGAGCTTTTTTTCTACATGTGTCTCCTGAGGCAAGGGAAAACAAATGCAAAAATAAACTACTGGGGCTGCATCAAAATAAAACTTCTGCACAATGAAGGAAACAATCAACAAAACAAAAAGGCAATCTATGGTATGGGAGAAAGTATTTGCAAATGACAAAGCCAATAAACGGTCAGTATCCAAAACATATAAAGAACTTGTAAAACTCAACACCCCAAAAACAAATAATCCAATTAAAAATTGGGCAGAAGACATGGACAGACATTTCTCCAAAGAAGACATCCTGAGGGCTGACTCAAGAAAAGATGCTCACCATCACTTACCATCAGGGAAATGCAAATCAAAACTACAGTAAAGTATCACCTCACACCTATCAGAATGGCTAAAATCAACAACACAAGAAACAACAGGTGTTGGTGGGTATGTGGAGAAGAGAACACTTGGGCACTGTTGGTGGGAACGTAAACTGGTGCAGCCACCATGGAAAACAGTATGGAGGTTCCTCAAAAGGTTAAAAACAGAACCACCCTATAATCCAGCAATTTGCACTACTGGATATTTACAAAGAGTACAAAAACACTAATTCAAATGGATACATGTATCTCTATGTTTACAGCAGCATTACTTACAAAGTATGGAAGCAGCCCAAGTGTCCACTGATTGATAAATAAACAAGAGGTGGTATATATACACAATGAAATATTATTCAGCCATTAAAAGAGAATGAAATCTTGTCATTTGCAACGATACAGATGGAGCTAGAGAGTATAATGCTAAGTGAAATAAGTTAGAGAAAGACAAATACCATATGATTTCACTCATGGGGAATTTAAGAAACAAAACAAACCAGCAAAGGGAAGAGAGAGAGAGAGAGAGAGAGAGAGAGAGAGAGAGAGAGAGAGAGGAACCCAGAAATAGACTCTTAATTACAGAGAACAAAGTGATGATTACCAGAGGGGAGGTGGGTGGAAGGATAGGTTAAATAGGTGATGAAGATTAAGGAATACACTTGTGATGAGCACTGGGTGACATAAGGAATTGAATCACTGTACGGCACACCTGAAACTAATAGAACACTGTATGTCAACTAACTGGAATTAAAATAAAGACTTTCTAAAAAGTATCAAATTATCTATTTTTAAATATGTGCAGTTTACTGTATATCAAATACAACTCAAGGTGTTTTTAAAAAATGATTTAGTGGAAATCAGTTTTCATTATTTTTGGAGGACTTAAAAATTTTTTAATTCATTTTTTTATATTTCTAAGTAACCTGTACACCCAACGTGAGGCTCAGACTCACAACACTGAGATCCAGAGTTGCATGCTCTACTGACTAATAAGCCAGCCAGGTTCCCCCGGAGGGCTTAAAAAAATTTTAAGTTATATTAAGATCTGACTGACTTATTTCGCTTAGCATTGTAATTTCACTCATACATGTAATTTAAGAAAGAAAACAAACAAGCAAAGGGAAAAAGAGAGGGAGACAAATTAAGAAATGGATGCTTAACTATAGAAAACAAACTGATGATTACCAGAAGAGAGGGGAGTGGGGAGATGGGCTGAACAGATGATGGGGATTAAGGAGGGCACTTGTTGTGACGAGTACTGGGTGATGTATGGAATTGGTGAATCACTATATTGTACACTAGAAACTAATATAACACTGCATGTTAACTAACTGGAATCAAAACAAAATCTTAAAAAAATAAAACTAAAGTTTTTGTCAAACATAAAGTTACATCAAGATCTCTAACAAATATTCTATAACCATTTTAACTTTTGTCAAAACTCTTTAAACATAAAAGAAATGGTGATTGTGCTTTTCCATGAAGCATGTTTAAAAACACCAAAAAAGTTGATTCTGTTGGATTACAGAAATACTTTAAAGTTTTATGTTAAGCTCATTTTTAGCTTTGAAAATAAAATGAAAAGATTACCCATGCAATATAGCCACCAAATTACTGATCTGTGACTTCTGGACAAATGTTTGTGATGATACCACTGCACTGTAAGATAAGCTCCAGGTTGTACAAGCACTAGGAGTATCTTAAGCCTGCATAAGGCTAGGCAAATTTTACATGAATTTAATTCTTCTACTATTTTGGAGAAAAATAATTAAAAATTCATCACTATGTCATTTTTAAATGGTGCTGTGAAGGTAAAGATCTGCCCATAGGAAAGCAGTTTTTAGACACACACACACACACACACACACACACACACACACACACACACAAGCATTCAGCCATGTTATATACATTACTCTTTCCAAATCTCACAGAAAATTTTATCAGGGTTCTTGTATTTTACTTAAGAAAGGAAGTCCTGTTAAAAAGATCTGAGAATATATGAAAAATGAGTAATTCTTTCCTAAGTTAAAGAGAAATTAAGAATGAGTGAATACTTCAAAAATATTTGTTGAAAATTCATACTTATAATATTCATGATACTGCTAGACCCTTATACAAAAAAATGGGAGTGGAATCTTAACTTCTCCTGAACTGTCCTGCTCTACCTGGACCCTAAACTATTTCAACTCTTTCTCCTGCTCCTCTCTCAGGGTCACTGATTTGCATCAACTTCATCCTTATCTCCAGCTATTCCTCTTCCCAGTACTTCCCCCTAATAATGTTTTCTACTTCAGGCTTTCAACTGTTGGTAGATTTGTTGGGCACACAGGAATAACTAACTGGAAAACAGAAACCATTCAACATATCCAGTGTTGAACAATGGGACATGAGCTAGATGTCTAAAAAGATTTTCAGTATAGGAAGATGTAAGAGAGGGCTGGAGCAAAAGGACAGAGGTCTGTGGGCTTAACCCTAAGGAACAGATGGTTCTAAGACTTTGGGAAAAAAGAGACAAGAGATGAAATATAACAATGGCTTGGAACTAAAATGAGCACATTCTGAGAGAGTCAGCAAGGACAATTTAACATACACATTTAAAGAGGAAAGAGATTCCAGGAGAAGTTGATCAGATGGGATTGGGAAGGCAGGGTCTTCAAAATACTTATTGGATGGTAAAAATAACAACTAACTCTGCCAAGACTGATTGAGTACTTGTACATGCCTAATGCTCTTTATATGCCTAATGCTCTTTATATATAATAATCCTCACTGCAAACCTAGAAGGTAGGGATTCTGCTCCTATATATAATTTTGTGGGTGAGGAAACTGAGTCTTAGAGAGGTTAACTAACTCATCCCAAATCACTCAAATGGTAACTTCAGGTGTCAGGTTGTGGAGTCATTTCACCTGATCCCAATGTGTGCTTCTTTCCCACTATACCTAGTATTGGTGGCAGGGAGTAGTAGATTAGTTTCTAATGGTATATATCTGAGTGATAGAACAATTAGGCTAAAAGGGGAAAGAAGTTAATGATTTACAAATTGAGTTACCAAAAAAAGGGAAACCAACAATTCATACATGGTAATGAAAAAAATCTTCATTAAGATTTTATCTTTGTATACAGCATGCTTAAAATTTAATTTTAAAAGAGTCACTAAACATAAGAAACAAATTTAAATTATCAAGGGAATACTTAAATTCTGACATATAATAAAATACTATGTAGCCATGAAAAAATATTTTTGAAGCATTTTTAATAACATGGAAAGTCACTTAGGCTATAATAAGGGGAGAACTATAATAAAGCTATCATTGGGGCGCCTGGGTGGCTTGGTCGGTTAAGCGTCCGACTTCGGCTCAGGTCATGATCTCACGGTCCGTGAGTTCGAGCCCCACGTCGGGCTCTGTGCTGACAGCTCAGAGCCTGGAGCCTGTTTCAGATTCTGTTGTCTCCCTCTCTCTCTGCCCCTCCCCTGTTCATGCTCTGTCTCTCTCTGTCTCAAAAATAAATAAACGTTAAAAAAAAAAATTTTTTTAAAAAGCTATCACTGAGACATAGGGGGATATAAATTATGAGGTTAATGGAAAATAGCAAAAAAATAAAAAGGAATGGGTGAAAACATGTTAAAATCATAGAAGTAATTATACTTAGGTAAAAGGACAACAGGTGATTTCTTTTTTTTTTTTTAAAGATTAAAACAATTATTTTAGTAACCTCTACACCTACTGTGGGGCTCAAACTTACAATCCCAAGATCAAGACTAGCACACCCTCTGACAGACTCAGCCAGGGGCCCTGGTGATTTATTTTCTTTCTATTTTTTCCTATGTATTTCAAATTTAATGGACACATACAACTTTTAAAATCAGGAACAAAGTACTAACCAGCAACAAAAAAATTAATTTCCTTTCATGGATGACATGTTCCTTCTACTTTTCAAACCTTCTGTCCAGTTTTCACCCTAATATTTCAGGTAGCAATGGGCATACTATCTGTAAGTTTGATGGTCCTTGCACAGGTGGCACTATTGTGCACAAAGGCACTGGGCTAATAACTTGTTTCTCAAAGGAACTTAGGATCATGGCTAAGCACACAGGCTTTGAAGTCACAGAGATCTGAGTCTGAATTCTGTTCTTGTAATTTATTTATGGTGTGACCTGAGGCAAATTTCTTAACCTCTCCAAGGTTAATTTTCTAATATGCAAAAAGTAATGATATTTTCCTCACAGAGTTATTATAATTTAATAAGCTACCACACACAGTTGGCACAAAGAAATAACTCAATAAAAGGTAGTATTTGGGAAGTGCCGTAATCTTTATACTGTACAAGATCATATTTTTGTCCAAATCAGGCTAAACATGTCCTCAAAAGTGAATGCATGTATGTTCCTGCACTACATCTTAAAGGAATGGCTAAAAAAAACCTCTGTACAATTGAAATCCATTTCCTTCATTGCACTTGGATATTTTATTTGCTTATTTTTTGTATCTCACACGACTCTATGCTCCATGACCAAGCATGTTTAGTTAATCTCACATATCACATATCCAGAACCTAGTATAGTACACAGTATGCTTGGTCCTTAATAAATATTTGCCAAACAGATAAAACTTCATATTCTCCCAATTGCGAATCTTGTATCTCTGTGTCTCAAAATATATTCTTCAATGCTTAAGTACTGCCAGTGGGAAAGGGAAACTAAAGGCGACAAGCATTTCCAATTTACCACAGTACCACTGCTGTCACTTCCTTTCCTCATAACTCATTTAGCTAAGCCTAGAAAGAGAGGCCTAATTCAGCCAGAAGTCAAATAAGCTCTCCGATCAGGACACAGTAACAATGGCCACTTCCTAAGCATACCAAAAAAAAAAAAATAAAATAAAAATTAAAAAAAAATAAAAAAAAAAAAAAAGAAAGAAAAATTCACATGATTAAAAGCAAAAAACTAAACACCAAGTCCTCATTTCTCATATGAAAAATGCAGGTCACAGTATCTCTCCAATAGGATTATCGTGACAATTAATGGAGATGGAACATGTAAAACTCTTAGCAAAATAGTAAGCACTAAATAGACAGCAATTATTATTAAGACACAATCCTAAAGCAAACAGCATGCAAGGATATATCCCCTCGTGTGAATTAATTTAATAGCAAAACTGCCTAGTAACTTGAGTTTCATATTAAGACTATACTGTAATGCTTTTAACTTTTGAAATCTTTATACAATTGCATTTTAACTTAATACCTACAATTTTATAATTTGAATTGAATTTTACTTTTATTTTTTATGAGAGAAAGTTATGAGATCAGACTAAATGAAATTATTAACAAATATTCTTTAAAAAATGATATATTTTACCTGGCCATTTCCAAGCAGAGATATATCTTTTCCAATTAGAAAATAGGATCCAAAAAAGAAAATAAAGGCATGACTGAAACCCAGGATGGTCCAATAAAGAAATGTTTTAATGCTTAGTTGACGGTTTTTACTAATGTCTCTGTATATTAAAAAAAAAAAAAAAAAGAGAAAAAGGAACATGGTAGGATTCATGTTTATTATTTCCATACTAAATTATTGTTACAAATTCACAATGAAAAAACAAGAAGGATATTTAATTTAAAATTGCTTAAAAATATTAGCAGAAAGTATACACCTGAATTTACAAATCACTGTTTATAATACACATCTGTGTAGCAGCTTATAGTTCATGTAATATATTTAAAAACATTTTCTCATTTAGAAAAAAAACATGATATAGGCATAATAATTCAGCTTAATTGTTAAAAGTTGATCTATCTGTAGTATATTCTGTTGTGAACAGTCACTCTGCTATGACTATCTGTTTTAGTGGAGTCATTTGAGTTTGGTTCAGCATTGAGGCTCCTAATCGATTTCATATCCACCAAAGGCTGGAAGGAAGAGCAGTTTGTGGTAATCTTAGGTCAAGCCCAGTCCTAGATATCCTGGGAAATCAAAGTGAGTCATTGCCATTTCTGGATGACTGAATACCTCTGTAAGAGTGGACATCAGGTTAACTTGGGAACCATAAACTGGTCTTCAGGAATAGTTCCACATCTCTGTGATTACTTACTTGGTTCTGGGGAAGCAGGGATAACCCAGAAGATCTGGAATAGGAATTAATGTCCTCAACCCTGAATTTTGCATTGATTATGACTTATTAATTTGTCAACGCTAGAAAATAAACTAATTTTTTAGAAACTCTGGAGACAACCAATTACTAAATAACTTCTTTTGTGCACATAAAATGGAGTATTACTGGTTTGCAACAGTAAATGCAAATTAAACAACTGCCCAATGCATTCCTAGTACAAAAGTGTTCATTTCTAAAAACACTGGAAAAGTTATTAAATTTTTCTTTGATATCCAATAACTATAAACCATAAACTAAAATACTTCCTTAGTAAAATATTAATCACCGAGATACTGCCTAATATATTTGCTTATTTATAGGATGCTTTCAAAAATTGGTAACTACGTAACACACTTTTTATACTCAGAACTGTTATGGACATTTAATACCGGAAAATACTTACCGATAGAGGGTAGGCTTGCTCTGTAATACGTGAGGGTCTATATGCTGTTCCAACAGACTATATATCAGTATAGGTAGGGAAGTAAAACAAATATTGTATAAAGTCAGGTACACGCTGTCATACAGTGTCTAGAAAGAGAAATTGGTGGGAATTTTGAGATTCTAAACTGTGTATTAGTTATGTATATGATCACAAAGAAGCCTACTGGAAATAAGCATAAAAATTATATAGCTTTCTCAATTTACACAAAAATCCAATTTAGTAATTCCAATTTGTTTCTTACATAGACACAAACACATAATATTCCTAGATTTATATTCTTTGTGGGAATTGGAACACTTTGTTATGTCAAGTGATCTGGAATTACAGTGAATTGGAGCTACACTTCAAGATTCTCCACAATTTGGTCATTGAGATGTCGTTTTTACACAATTCTCCTGCATGCATCTTAGGCTTTTTACTATTCCTTTGGTAGGGAAAACATACAGTTTTGCTTTTATGACTCTGTCTTCCCATCTAAGTCCTACATTTCCTTTAAGGTATGATCCATGAAACTTTAAACATTGGCTCAAGTTCTTGATGATCAAACGTCCTCTTCTAAACAGCTGTCTGTGCTACTATTGGTACTAAATGCCTCGCACTTTGCGTACACTTCATTTATTGTTTTTATTGTTATTAATACTGTCTCAAATTATACTGTAAATTCCCTGAAAACCTAATCAAAATAGATTAGGTCTACTTATAGACCTAGCATTCTCTAATTCATTCAAGTAAGCAAACATTATTACTGGCAATCAATGCCCAAGCAGATACTTGAAATTTAGAGCCACAGGTTGTAAACGGAAGCAAAAACAGGATTAAGGATAGAGACAGCTAAAGAAAAACCTAAGATAATCAGGCTCTTATTATTTCAATAAATTAGAACAAATATCTTAATTAGAGATGTATAATGTGGTATGTAAAAAGGGTGCTCAATTAGTCAAAAGCAGTAGATCCTAGTATGGTTTAGTTATTAACTTCGTAGCTATGTGATCATGGCAAGTTACTTAATTTCTGTGGATTTCAATTTCATTTTCCATAGAATAAAACAGAGTAGATGGCAAATATGTGACGTGTGTACAACCAAAGACCCACATGTGCTCATTATAGCTACTACTACCTGATTACAGGGTTTCTCTCTGAGCCTGTAGCTTCAGAACACTTTTCAAACTAGCATTCCTGGTGGCTCTACCAGTTATTTACAGTTCATTACTGAGATAAAGTCTATATATCATTCCTGGACTCAATCACTAAACTTCCTTCCCCATCCAAAAAACTCTGTGAGTCAAAAAATAAATAATGAGGTAATCCCCCAATAGTTACTCTAACATGGCTTAATATAGAGCTTACAGAAATATTACATGTAAGTTGAAAAAGTTACCAAAATTCTCTCATAAGCTGTTAAGAGTTAATACTTATTTTTTAGAAAACATCTAGAATTAAAATATATTTTGGTATTAACATTCACTTCAAACTGAAAATCAGAATAAATATTATCAATTTTATACTGATCAAATACACTAATTAGGGAATTTTTGTCTATTTATTTGTAGGACTAGGAAAAATGTAAAAAGTCCCTCCAACTATCAAAAACTGAATACACACACCTTATTCTAAAAGGATAAATCAAAAGCTTCTATTTACTTACTTGTTGAGAAAACAAACAGTAGAACTGATATAAAAATTGGGGTGTGATAAAGCACACATTCTGAAAAACAAGATTAAACGGAAATAATTAAAATATTTGGGTCTAAAAGGGAAATAATTTCTAAGAATGGTTATTAAAGAGTCCAGAACACAATTTCTGATATGGTAAGTAGAAGATCTACTCATAGGAACTTGTTCCCTTATTTAAAATTTCTAAAAGAATTCTAAGCAGTACTTCAAATGTCAGAATGAAAATCGCTTGGGCTCTTATTGCTAAACAATGCCATAATTTTGAATTTACAGCCTTCCAGCTATTATTCCATACTTTTCATATATAATACAATAAGTACAGTTTATTTAAACTATAGGGTTATGGGCACCTTGGTGGCTCAGTCAGTTAAGCATGCGACTCTTGATTTCGTCCCAGGTCATGATCTCAACGGTTTGGGAGTTCCAACCCCATATCAGGCTCTGTGCTGACAGCACGGAGCCTGCTTCGGATTCTCTCTCCCTCTCTCTCTCTGCCCCTTCCCTGCTCACACACTCTCTCTCAAAAATAAATAAAATAAACATTTAAACCTTAGGGCTTAATAGCTTTTAAATAAAAATATTTAAAATAATAAATGGAATTATGGAAACATCTTTCCATTTCAATATACAGTATAAAACCTTGGATTGTGAGTAACTTGGTCTGTGAGTGTTCTGCAAGATGAGCAAACATTTCTAATAAATTCTAACTTGATAAATGAGCAATGTCTTGCAATATGAGTAGTATGCGATACTGAATGTCATATGATCACAACTCTGCCAATGGTTTTTGAAATTTGCTTTGATAAAGTGCTCTGGATTACAAGCCTGTTTCTGGAATGAATTATGCTCACAAACCAAGGTTTTATTGCACTTATATCATAGCAAAAGTTATGATAAGATAGAAAAGCTATAATAAGGTGGCCATCATTTATTAGCAATATGCAATCTACCTGTGTTCTTTCATTGGCTTATAGATATTATTTATAGAATATATGCAATATAGAACACTATATATTGTATTAAATATCTTGGTATTCAGGAGCTCCTAACATGGGTTCCCTTGAAGTATACCTTCCCAAAAAGGGTTAAGAGAGAGAATCGTATTTCAACATAATTAGTTTCCTTGTAATCCTAAAATGTATCTTATTTTATGCATATAAAACCCCTCTAATGAGTAGTTTATACATCTTACTAGACTACCAAAAGGTCATTCTTGGCACAAAAAGGATGAAGAACCTCTGCTTGAAACCACTGTACTGGACCTAAATTAAAACTTATTACTGGCTCAGGAAAAAATAACATGAAAGAAATCAAATTAAGTATGTTTTAATTTGCATAGAATAAAATTATCAATTTTAAGTGTGAATTTTGATGCTAACAAATTTATGCACCCAAGTAACCACCACCACAATCAAATTAGAGAGCTTTTTCTATCATGCAAAGTTCTCTTATATCCCTTTCCAGTCAGTGCTATCACCTGCACCCCTGGCCTCAGGCAACCGCTGATTTTCTTTCTGTAGTACACATTAGATTTATGACAAAATAATCAAAGTATATCCCATAAACTGTTATTTTTACTTATAGAAACAATTTTTAAGAATAATTTGAATGGCAATCACATACCTTAAATTAAAACCTCAAATTACTGTCAGTAAATGGTTATATATATCTCCATGAAACTCACCTTATAAAAAAAATACTGTACAAGGGTAGCTATTCTAATATAATAAAAATGACCATGAACAAAAAGCAATTTGGAGAGGAATTTAAATCTAGCTATTGCATAGTCACTGTTTCTTGCAGCTTGTCTTCCTTCTTTACCCATGATTCCTGTAATAAAGAAGACAAAAAGGCAAGTTCATTGATAACTGAGAAGTGTGATTTTGATAATTTAACTACAAATATCTTAATTATCTATAGCAGTTGAACCTGGGCTTGGGAGCACTATTTCCCAATATAGAGTGGATAGAAGATTCCCAAAAGGTTGCTCCACTTAAATCAAATACATAATTAAAACAAATCTACAATACATACCAGGTATGTAACATCAAGTGTCAAAGACTCAAAATATAATAAAATACAATGAATATAAAAATAATGTTGAAAGTTAAGGATCTAATAAGAACATCAAGTTTTACACTAATAGACACAAAGTACTAGTTAACAGATTTCTAATGGAGAAAGTGCTATAAAACAGCTTTAACTTTGTTAATTTCCAATGAACATAAAAAAAATCCAAATTGAATGATTAGAACCTAGCAAAAATGAGCATTAAGTTTAATGGTTTTAAAACTTTCGCACATAAGTCAAACAAAATGTGCTCTTTACTTATTGATTGAATTTGATTATTTAAAATGGAAGCCCTGATTTTATTACTGGATTCAAATGGCATGAAATATTTCAATAAATATAACTAACAAACATTACACAGAGCAAATGAAGACTTAAAAAAGTTGTACGCATTGAGGGCATCTGGTAGGCTCAGTGAGTAAGCATCAGACCCCTGATTTTGGCTCAGGTCATAATCTCACAGTTCCTGGAATCAAGCCCCTTGTCAGGCTCCATGCTGGTAGCACAGAGCCTGCTTGGGATTCTTTCTTTCCCTTTCTCTCTGCCCCTTCCCCACATACACGCTGTCTTTCTCTCTCTCTCAAAATAAACTTAAAAAAAAAAAAAAACTGTATGCACTGTTTGCTGAAAATTCTTGCAAAGGTAATTAATAGTGAGAAAAGCTAGCACACTCACAACTTCTTACCTTTCTACGACTGCATCTAGATAAAAGTTACGCATGAAATAGCAATTCACCAGATTACCTATGTGCACATTTTGAACAAATGCCAAGTATATAAATATTTTAAATGTTTAATGTGACAACCTTGCTCCCTTTGTTAATTTATCTAATCTAGGCTGGATAAAATGTGCTTTTTAAAATAAGTGTCCACAATATCACTTGAAATCAGTACATAATTTTATCTGATAAATATGAGTACATTTTTAAGGTTACAGTAATCCTTTAGGTTTCAAAAGAGTTCTTGCCAAGTTTGTTTTTTCAATCTGGAAACAGCTTTGAAAAATCATTTTTCAAAATTATAATTTTTTATTTTTGTAATAAAAAAAATTTCCAAAATGGCTAGGTATAGATCATCACTTACATTTATAACATCTAGAGAAGACCACTATTTTTGGTCTATATCCTTTAAGAATTTTTCCTTCTGCATTTTTTGTGTGTATTTAATATATACACAAACAAATGTACAAAACGAGATTATTTGTTTTATAATCTGTTATTGTCACTTAATACATTATGGACATTGTTTTTATAATATCTAACTATGTTAACTATTCATTTGTTAAAAATGTTTTTAATTTATTTTGAGAGAGAGAGTTTGTGTGTGTGTGGGTGAAGGGCGGAGAGAAAACCAAGCAGGCTCCACACAGTGTGGAGCCCCACGTGGGGCTTGATCTCAAGAATCTCAAGATCATGACCTGAACTGAAATCAAGAGTTGGACGCTTAACCAACTGAGCCACCCAGGCGTCCCTTTATTCATTTTCTTAAAAGAAATTCCTAGATGCATAACTGCTAGGTCAATAGGTACACATTTAAAATTCTATTATACATAATAATGCAGGGTATACCAATTTACACTCCCCCTAATACTGTACATGAGGATTTGCTAATTCTAACCTTTGCCAATTCCAAGTTTTACCCAACTTTGTAATTTTGCCAATCTGATAGGTAATTTTAACTTGGATTTTTTTTTTTTTGAGTGAGCTGAACACTTTTTTTCATGCATTTAATACTCATCTTAATTTAAAGAAAATGTTTATTTTGAGAGAGAGAGAGCACGTGTGCATGAGAGTTGGGGAAGGAGAGAAAGAAAGAGAGAGAGAGAGAGAGAGAGAGAGAGAGAGAGAAGGAGAGAGAGAGAAATCAAATCCCAAGCAGGCTCTGCACTGTTAGCACAAGGTCTGATGCAAGTCTAGATCCCACAAACCATGGGATCATAACCTGAGTCGAAATCAAGAGTCAGAAGCTTAACTGACTGAGCTACCCAGGCACCCATGCAAATGTTCTTTATTAGTTTCATGTTTAAAATTTGAATTTGGGTATATTTACTTCTGCCAGACATACTGATCATTCCCTTTACAATGCCTTTCTTTCTTTCTTTCTTTCTTTCTTTCTTTCTTTCTTTCTTTCTTTCTCTTTTGTTCTTTCTTTCTTTCTTTTTCTTTCTTTCCTAAAAATTAGATCCTTCCATACCTCAAATTACAAGATTATTCATTAAATTTTTTTCTTCCATTCCTTTTTGTGGTCTTTAAAATTTTTAAAATATATAATCATTCTGGTATTTGTTTGGCTCTAAGCAACAGAGACCCAACTTTTTTTTCCTCCCAAATAACCAAATCAGTTATATTAGTATTTTTTTTTATCAAATAACTTGTTTCCCTACTTATTTGAAACATCTCCTTTTTTTAAAAACTAAATTTCCAGATGTTTCCATGTATCCTACTCACTGGTCTTTCTGTTATACTAGAATCAAATTGTTGTAACTACTGTAGCTTTTTATGCCTTTAATAGGAAGGTATAGGAAGTTATCATCAAATTGTTATGGAAATTTATGGTAAACAACAGTACACAAACTAGAAAGAAAATTAAGTTTCAAAATGAAAAGTGAAGAATTGATTTGAGAGCTACACTGGAAATATTAGACCTGAGAACTACCTATCACAGGACATTACAGAGGTTATTCCAGAAGAGGAATTAGCCTTTTTTCTAATTCTAAAATTTTATCCTTCATTAAAAAAACCTCCATACTTTTCTCCTTTGCTTCTGTATTTGCATGACAAAGTTATTTAGGAAGGCAGCTCAGAATATGGTTTAAACAGTAAATGACTGATAATTTAAATATAATAAAATGGTATTAGTCTAAATAAAACAAAAATTTTAGGCAAAAATAGAAAAGAAATTAGAACAAAGTTTATTAAGTTAGAAAATTATTTGAGGGGTGCCTAGGTGGCTCAGTCAGTTAAGGGTCCAACTTTGGCTCAGGTCATGATCTCACAGTTTGTGAATCTGAGCCCCACATGGGCCTCTCTGCTGTCAGTGCGGAGCCTGCTTTGGATCCTGTCTCCCTCTCTCTGTCCCTCCCTCACTCCTCCTCTCTCTCAAAAATAAACAAACATTTAAATAAAAAGGAAAACTACTTGAATATATATATTATAATGGTTTGATATAATTTATTATTTCTAAAATTGTCATTAGAACGAGTTACAGAATCTTTAGACTGAAAAAGACAGGAAATAATAACAACACTCTAAAAGAATTGCAACCATGAGGGCAACTACATAAATTACAAATTTAGAGTTTAAAAATTATAGAAAAATGTGAGAAAGTACTTTAAAAGGTACAACACGGCAAAATAAAGCTACTTTATTATGAAGGAGAACTGGCAGAGATAAAATTCACCAACATGGTATTTATGTCCTTGAAACTTTGGAATTAAAATATCCTAAATATTGGGCTTAATTATAATGGGCTTCTTCTGATGCAGATACAGTGATATATTACCACATTGCATTCATATATTTGATACTGCATTTTAGCCTACAAAAGGAAAATTCAAAATCACCAAATAATTATACCAATTTTAAAAATTCAGGAAAAAAAATCAATCACCTATGCCAACATGTGCTTCTTGTATCATGCTTACATCATTAGCACCATCACCAACAGCCAATGTTATAGGTTTCTCAGGTGAGATTTTTATCAGTCTTATTACCTGAAAGACATATAACTAATTAGTTATTATAAAATTTCAATTTTCTTGTATTTATATAGTCATTTATCTGAAATGACTGTTACAAGAACAGTTGAATAATGAAAAAAGTCAATTTTGTATTAGACAGTAATTTTCAATGGAGTTCATTTTTTGAGGAGATGTTAGGAATGTTTTTTAGAAATTACATAGCAAAAGAGATTATTATCTTTGGATTTTTTGATGGGAAGCAAGTCTCTTTTAAATACAGCTTAAAAGTGTAAAAAACTTAATTGTGTTAAAAAATAATTACACTTAATTGAACTTTGTCAGGCAAAATTTTCTCTTTCTCAAGTAACTATTCTTTTTATTTGATAGAGGGAAGGTAATTATTTTCTCTTGTCATAAAATTTAAGAAATTTAAAAAAGCAATCAAGATTAAATTCAATAAAATTAAAAGAAAGGTTTCTTTGGAATTCTTGAACACACATTTATAAAGAACCTAGGCATTAGCTCTATTTGGTCTCCAACTGTAGTCTCCACAGACTGGGTACGTGAATTACAATAATATAGGCATTTTAATAAAATTCCATGAAGTAAAACAATGCTGGATGTCATTAGACCCATATGAGAAACAATCAGTGTGTAGGTGTGCATTTCAAAAGAAATTTGTGAAAGATATAGTATAAGACCCAAATTTTAAATCAAGTTATAAAAAATACTTGTATAGCCTTTCATTTGTTAGCTAACATTTTAATATTTTGGGTATATAGCTTCAAATCATAAGATAATTGGCTTTTAAACTTTTCACTAAAGTTTTATCACTTAATAGCCACTTTGAACAGAAAATTATCACTTTGGGAGAGTGCAAAAATAAGCCGTGCTCCACAGAACAACCTGAAGTTGCAGAAGAACAGAAGTCTTCCAGACCTCCTCGCCAGATAAGTAACTAACTTATGAAACTGTAGTTATCAAAGTTCAGTTTGTGTCTCAGCAAAATCACAAACTGCCACCCATAGAAGACTTTGTAGGTCATTATGAATAGCTGAAACTAATATTCATTTTGAAAATTTCAAAGGTCTAACGTACATGGTTAAAATTCATAATGTGAGAAGTGACTAAGAGTCATATGCTGCATACTACCAAATAGGACTAGATAAGGCATTAACCTTAAAGAGTACTTTTAGATCTCAGTATCTTTATGGAACGCTTTATAATACAAACATACCTTTGCTTTTTGCAGTGGTGCCATACGACAGCACAGTACAGCTGAACAATTTCTGCAAACTTCCATAAATAGTTTTTCATGCTCCCTGAGTGCAAGAGACAGGCTAGTCCCATCTACCACCAGCCCATGCTGAATCACATGATCCTCTTTAATTCTACAAGAAAATAATTATATTCTCTGTAAAATACTTTGAAACCATATTATTTATATACATCTAGTAAACAAAAAATTCTTACGAAAAGATGGACCATTTACCCGCAGACTTTATTGTTACAAAACTGATATGTCAGGGAAGAAATGGAGTTATATTACCTGAAAGCTGAGATTAAGCAAAACTGAGAGTGACTGATATGATGAATAAAACATATGATATTCAATTTTACAATGACCTGATAGAGTATATTTTCTAAAATGGGAATTATAAAGCATATAATTCTTAGGATATTTTCCTGAAGTGTAGAAAAATCTTACAAAAATATACAATTATTAGTTATACATTTAGGAAGTCCTAATTTAAAAAAGTAAATGAAATCAACAATGTTCAGGAAAATTCATGAGATAGATTTACCATGTGAGCAAGAAGGAATAAAGGAATCATAACTGTCTTTTGATATTAACCCCTACATTGGATTCTATGTAATGCCAGATAGTACTATGGTGGAACATGGATAGCATCGCCCTGTGAGCATATGTTGTATGAGTACATCTCCATCCCCTCATGTAGTTATCATCTTTTTGTTTTTTTGTTTTAAAAAAATTTTTTTTAACGTTTATTTATTTTTGAGACAGAGAGAGACAGAGCATGAACGGGGGAGGGGCAGAGAGAGGGAGACACAGAATCTGAAACAGGCTCCAGGCTCCAAGCTGTCAGCACAGAGCCCGACGCGGGCTCGAACTCACAGACAGCGAGATCATGACCTGAGCCGAAGTCGGCCGCTTAACCGACTGAGCCACCCAGGCGCCCCTAATTATCATCTTTTTGTGTGGTGACAAATTTAAGATCTACTCTCTTAACAATTCTTAAGTATATAATACAGTACTGTTAATTATAGTCACCATGCCTTATATTAGAATTCCAGAACTCATTCATCTTATATGTAAGGTAGAAGTTTGTACCCTTTGACCATCATCTCCCCATTTTCCCTACACCCTAGCTTTGGAAACCACCATTCTACTCTGTTTCTATGAGTTCACCTTTTTTAGATTCCATTTGTATTTGTCTGTCTCTGTCTGACTTATTTCACTTAGCATACTGCTCTCAAGGTCCATCCATGTTGTCACAAAAATATTTCTTTCTTTTTTATAGCTGAATAATATTCCTGTGTGTGTATTTACATGAGTTTATAGACACACATTTTCTTTATCCATTCATCCGACAACAGACATTAGGTTGTTTCCATTCTTGGCTATTGTGAATAATGCTGCAATGAACATGCATTCATGGGGGGGGGGGGTGCAAATTTCAGATAGTGACTGCATTTTCCTTGAATATATCCAGAAGTGGGATTGCTGGATCACACAGTAGTTCTATTTTTAGTTTTTGAGGAACCTCCATATTGTTTTCCACAGTAACTGAACCCTTCATTTTTACCTTTTTTTTTTTTTAGTTCATTTATTTTGAGAGAGAGTGGGCACACATGTGAAAGTGGGGGAGGGGCAGAGAGAAAATCCCAAGCAGGCTCCTATCAGTGCAGACACTATCACAAGGGACACGGGGCTAGAGCTCACTAACTGTGATATCATCACCTGAGCTGAGATCAGAAGTCAGATGCTTAACTGACTGAGCCACCCAGGTGCCCCTGTACTCTCCCTTTTTATGTGAGAAGTGAGAAAACTATCAAATGAGCAGCAAACTATAAAAACTAAATATATATTGATAGATTTTAGTCTTACAAAAAAGCTTTTATAAGTCAAAATGATGTCTTTCACAGTATGCCTAATCACTACTGTGTTGCACTGTAACTAATAAGTGGTAAACAATTATCTTTTACAACATAAACTTTTCAAAAATGTATTTTTCTTTATTAATTGTCATGTACCTGAAAGCAACACCACACTGACTGTTTTTCCTCCCTATTGGCCAAACTTTATTTAGCAACCTTTGCTGCTTCCAATGTGTTCAGTCTAAGTACCACCTGAGCCCATGACTCAGAACAAAGGGTAGCAGCCAAGAGTGGGAGAGATCAGTTTTCCTCTGGAAACTTCTTAAGCACACTAAATTAAGTTTCCTCTTTATAAGTCACCATATTATCTCACAATCCATGAGATAATATTTATGAAATATGGGAAAGCACCTCACAGATCTGGCACATAGGTAGCATCTGCTCATCTCTGTAGCCTCATGTCTTAATACTGCCTATACCCTCTTCCCATCTACTGCATTCTATGGCCATACTTCACTACTGTCAACTCCTCGAATGAATCCATCTCTCAGTTGTGGAAATTTGCATATGTTGCCCCTTTTGTTTGCTGGGGTTACTCTGACCAGTTAACATTTCTTTTAGGAGACAACAATCCTGAGTTTTTCTACAGAGCTCTGTTGTCTAGGCTAAGCTTCCCTCTTTTGTCCACCGACAACTTTCTGTTCTTACCTGTTACAATCCAGTTGTGATAGGTCTATCACAATATATTTATTTCTGTTTTTCCCATAGAAAATAAAGTATTCTGAGAGTAAACAATACACCTTACATGACTTGTGTTCCAAATTCTAGATAGCAGACCACCAATATGTGAACGAATGGTAGGTTTGTGAAGGAATGGGTATACAAAGTAAAGCTTTCAAAGGAATAGAATTCTTTGCTCCACCAAAAATTTTTAGAATAGACATGAACTGGAAGTCTGTAAATCAAAACCCTATTGACTTATATGGTTATCTCAGAAAACATATTCTACCAAAAAGATGGTATCTCTAAAATAAAATATAAATTTCACATAGCAAGCCTTAAAAAAGACCAGAATGTTCACTTTGTAATACAGCTTTTGTACAAAAGGAAGATAAACAATATCCATAATCCTAACAGATTCACTAAGAGCACATATATAGAAGACTTGAAGAATAAAATACAAATAATAATTATCTTTAGATGGCTGTATTATGGTATATTCCATTATATATTCATCATATTCAGTATTTTTTAAATGGACACTTGTTACTTTTATACAGGATTAATATTTTAGAAAGTATATATAAAGTAAATGATTCTGAATAATTAATTTCTACGTGTTAAGGAGTTCTCATTGATATTATGGTACTTAAATGTTTAAGCAGCCACAATGGTGTCGTCACTACTCCCAAATTATAGTATAATTACCTAGATCAATTGCTTTTTTGAACTCAAGCAAAGAACCTTCTGAGAGTTGCACTGTCTCTTTAAAACATCCCTTAAGTTTTTCTTTGATGAAATCCAGAGTTCAGTACTATATCAATGCCTGTATAACAAATATGAATAAAGCTCTGAAAGTACACTGAAAACTGTGGCACTATCTTTTCACATCTGTTTTTCTGTATTAGCAGAAGGCTGCAAATGACAGGTACCTGTGGGAGACCAGAACAACCCTAATGCTTACACTGAAGCAATCCTTAAATCACTGTGAAAAATGAGATTGTTAAAGGGGCTCCTAAATAAAGTTGATCTGTCTATAAAAAACAGATTTAGAAAAAAAAAGAATGAATTTAGAGTATAAATACTTATGAAATTATCTCTGAACAATAAAATGTATATTAATTTCCTAGTTTAGTCATATGAACTAGATCTGGATTTGGCAAGTGTTTTCTGTAAAGAGACAGAAAGAAGTAAATACTTCAATTTTAGATTTTAGATTTTGTGGGCCAAGAGGCTAAACTGAGAATATAATGCAGGTACTTTATTAAAATAGAGGAGACAGATTTCGACAAAAATTTTATGGACTAAGTAAAAAAACTTAATAATAGTAATTGAGTATAATTTTTCAAGTAATACAAGTCTACCAGTGAGAAGAAATGGAAATCTTTTCTTTCGGGGGAGGAGGCAGGGGAGATAACATTTTGCTTAATTCAGGTTTAATGTTCCCCGTCATCAAAATCAATTGCAAAAGTCTACCTTTTAATGCTGATCTGCAATGAGATTTTATATTTTAACACAACAGAACTATCTGTATTGAGATTTTATATTTTATCTTTGAATATGTCTTTTCAAACAGGTAGCATATTAAAGTGTCACTGAGTAATAAACACAGTGCTGTGACTCCTAATTTGGTAATAAAATAATCAACACTACATTGTGCATGAAAAGTTTGATATTAAAAGTCCATTTTTCTTTTCTTGTTTGGACACGATGGATAAATACTACTAATAAAAATATAGTAAAATATCATAGGGCAATATGTGTGGCACTCAAAACACTACTGAGTTACAATGGTGTCACTGTGATCTGTAGTAAATCAAGCAGCAGTGAGAAATGATAAAAGTGCTTCCTAATGGCTCTGTCACAACTACCCAACTGTCCTGAAGTGCAAAAACTTTTTATTGATGATATGTAAATGAATGACTGTGGAACTGTTACAATAAAACTTTATTTATAGGCATTTAAATTTGAATTTCATAAATTTTTACATCAAAATATTTCTCTTCTTTGGATTCTTTTTCAACCATTAAAAATATAAAAATTATTTTGAGCTCACAGGCTATAAAAAACAGGCAGTGGGCCATCTTGGACCCAGAAGCCATAGTTTGCTGACCCCTGAACTCATGATCCAGATAATTACATTCTTACCTTCGGGCAAGCTGCCTCAATTGTTCAGCACATTGACTGTCTGATTTCTGGTTTATAAGTTCAAGGATGTTCATGGTTCTGTGAAAATGTCCACATGATAAACTCACACTAACAGCTGTTTCATGTTTATCTCCGGTTAGTACCCATACTTTGATACCAGCCATTCTTAATCCCTCAATAGTTTCTCGAACTCTATCTTGTAGCCTGAAAATAAAAGAAACAACATTAGTAGTGAGAAGAATACTTTTTGACTATTTCAATTATAAACTACCTAGTACATATAAGGTAAATTCTAGACTCCCTGACTTAAAAATGTTATAGTACAGTGATATAATTGATTTTTTCCCCCATTTGGGAAGAAACAGGAATAACCAAATTAGCCATCATCTGGTTAACATAACATCCACAACTTTATATCTTACGAGTATATCTTCAAAGTTGATTTTTATAGAACTAAACTAAGTATACAGTCTTCATAAACTCCTATTTTGTTAGAAAATATTAAATTTGAAATTAGAAGATTTTTCTCTTTTTTATAAGAAAATTTCTCAATCAGTAGGTCAAAAATCAAATGGTGGACAACAAAGGATGACATAACCGCAGGTGAGTCTTAGAAATCTCATGAGGACAACTGAAAAGTAAATGAAAACCTAAATTTAAAAAAATGCAAACACAGAGACAAGTGATGAGGAACAAACACTAAATAGGCCTTAAGGAATTCACAAACTAATAGAGGAGAAAGTCTTTAAAGAAATAATTATACTGCTACAAGAACAACACAGAACTACCTACAAAACATGGATACTTCACAAAGGAGAGGTTTTTAATCCGGTTAGGGGTAAAGAAAGGTCTTACTGGAGTGGGGGTACTATCTGAGCTATATTTTATAAAGATATTCACAAATGGGTAAGGGGGAAATTATCCAGGCACAACGTACAGCCCTGCCACAGAACAAAGGCACAAAATAGAACAGTTTTAACTAGAGCTGATGTTCAGAGAACTACAGACAGTTTGGTACTGCTGAAGCATAATGTGGAAGCAGGCAGTGGTGGGAAGTGAAGCTGGAGCATTAAACAGGTGCTTAAAGCTTTTGTATGCCATACTGAGTAGCAGCCTACAAATTCAAGCCTATAGGGAAAGCTACATAGCTGAGTTCATTCATCTATTTAAGGTATCTGGCTAGAATAAGTGTTGTATCTGCTGAATGGGAAAAATTACCCATTTATTTTGATTTTAAATATATTATTATAGGATGTTAATAAATGGAATTTATGCCATAAATTAGAAACACTTGGCTAGGGAAATTCTTATGAGAAAAAACGGATATTGCCTATTTGTCTGATATTTACCTGTCTTCCACTGCTGTAGCTCCAAGTAATATCAGATTTTTCTCTATGAATTGGAAGACATCTGCCAATTTCTCTTCCCGTTGTTGCAAGGCAGTTCTGGCTTCAAAGAGACGTCTATCTATTTCCTCATACTCTTTAGATGTCAACTGTTTATAGGCCATACACAGAGTTCTTAGCCCTTTCTAAAACAGAAAAATTAAAGACAAAAATTGAACCAAAATAACTAATGGGAAATCAAGAAGTCACTGAAATAAACTGAGGATGCCTTACCAAAAGTCAATTACAAACAACTTAAAAGTACTATCATCTAGTAACAGGATATACATGAAGTGTCACAAAGTCCTAGTGATCTGAGTTATGGGACACACATTATCAGAGCTTTTATAATTTTTGATGAGTTCTTAAAAAGTTGCTCAAAATACTTAAGGTTTTTAATATCAGAGCCTAGACAGGATCATAAAGATGATCTTACTGTGGTTTTAAAACTGTTTTACCTGGAAAGCCAGACACTTCTATAAGGTATCTTCAGGCTGTCCAGAGACAGGCAGCCCAGGTTCTATTCTCCTGTTTTAACCATTACAAATCCATTTTATAAGAATTCTTTTTAAGCAAAGAAGACCATAATTTCCTGAAGGTGCACAGTATGACGAATTTACAGTTCAAATAACGAAGTCGGTAAAGTGGCCCTCATCCAATAAACAATTCTTTCTAGAGCCACCGAATGATTTAAAACTGTATCATTATACATCTTCATTGGTGAAACGGAGTTACACAACACTTAGGAATATATATTTGATTATCCGATTCTCCTGGGCACAAATTTTTCCTATGGTGTTACTATTTAAAAGTTGGTACCTATATCCAAAAGCTTATAAAAGTTCTTGCTATATATTTTCTTCAGAAAAACCCAAATATTCTAATAACAGAACTTGGAAAGGGTACATTTTTTTTTTTTCAACGTTTTTTATTTATTTTTGGGACAGAGAGAGACAGAGCATGAACGGGGGAGGGGCAGAGAGAGAGGGAGACACAGAATCGGAAACAGGCTCCAGGCTCCGAGCCATCAGCCCAGAGCCTGACGCGGGGCTCGAACTCACGGACCGCGAGATTGTGACCTGGCTGAAGTCGGACGCTTTACCGACTGCGCCACCCAGGCGCCCCGGAAAGGGTACATTTTAAAATACTATATGACATCATTTAGATTTCTAAATATTGATGTTCTTGATTTACAAATGACCAACACTTAGGGGTGCCTGGGTGGCTCAGTCATCCAACTCTTGATTTCGGCTCAGGTCATGATCTCATGGTTTGTGAGTTCAAACCCTGCATCAAGGCTCTGTGCTGACATTGACCAAATGACCCACACCTATAAATGTTTTTCTTAAATAATAGTTAAGAGGCCATGAGAGTTACTAGTATATGAAAGTAATTCACTTTACAACAAATACTTATTGAAATGCTATGTGCCAGCATTGTTCTGGATATTAAAATGAATGTTAAGTAGAAGAATGTCTTTGTTCTCATGGATGTTACAGTGTGGTAGGTGAACTACATCATAAACAATTAGGAAACAAGCAATGGGAGAAAATAAACCATAAAAGGGAGGCAGGTGAGCAGAGATGAGTATGGAGCATACATTTATAGAAATGCAGAAATAAGAGATCATGAGTTCCTAAGACTGAGAGAGAGAGCTGCTTAAAAATCTTCCTCTTCAGATGAAGTGTGGCACTTTGTTTTTGTAAGATTCTCCTACATTCTTCTAGTAAAAGAGACCTAATTCACAAACCATAAAATTCATTCCTTTAAAGAGTACAATTCAGTGGTTTTTAGTGTATTCACAGAATTGTACAATCATGACTACTATCTAATTACAGAACATTTTCATCATCCCTAAAAGGAATCCCATATTCATCAGCAGACACTTCCTTTTTACCCCTTCTTCCAGACCCTGGCAACCACTAATGTGCTTTTTGTCTCTATGAATTCCATTAATCTGGATATTTCATATAAATGGAACATGTGACCATTTATGACTAGCTTCTTTTACTAGGCATAACCTTTACAAGATTCATCCATGTTGTAGCATGTAAGTATTTCATTCCTTTTAATGGCCAAATAACATTCCATTATATGGAGATGACGCATTGTTTAATCCATGCATCAGGTGATGGAATTTGAATGTTTCCACCTTTTGGCTATTTAGCAAAAATGCTACTAAGTTTTTGTGTGAACATGTGTTCAGTTCTCTTGGGTGTATAACTAGCAGTGAATGGGTTATACAGTTACGTTTATTACTCTATGTTCTGTGAGAAACTGTCAAACTATTTTCTAAAGTGTTTGTACCATTTATATTCTCACCAGCAATGAAGGTGCCAGTTTCTCCACATCCTTGGGATTCCCCTATATTCTTTTAGTAAACTCCTCTTTTTAATGTATTAATGTGAATGGTCTTTGTAGCCAGAAATACCCTGATTGTAATAGGTTCAAAGAGAAGACTTGAATTTTAGCAGGTTAAAAGTCATTTTATAACCAAAGAATGTGGAAGACAACACATACTGTAACAGAACTGCAGAATTTCTATAATTTTTTTATAAATTACTAATGCAAAAATGAAGCCTTAAATCTTTCATATGTATATCTTCTAGTTTTATATATTTTAGAAATCTCCACTCACCAAAGCAAATTCATCTACATGAATTCTGGTTTTTTCTATTTCTCCACCTACACAATTAGGAAGAATTGATGATTCAGCTCCTTTAGCAAATAAAAACTTCTCACCTAAAGAGAAAAATCAGTTATTAAACTCTTAATATTAGATAAATAAAAATTCATAAAAATTTAGACAGGTTACCTGAAGGTGCCTGAACAATCACACTCATTCTCCTACGATCTGAGTCAAATTCGAGAATATGAAGCAGTTTGTACCTAAGGAAAAAAAAAATAAGATAAAAAGTCTACTTTTTTTGAATAATAGTAAGTGAATCTTTGACAAAAACCCCTATAAAAGATAAAATGGTTGATTTAGAATAAGAAATTAATCTCAAGTACATTTTCAAGATGATGGGTTATGAATCACTAATAATAACACAAGATAGAAATAGAAGGAACTGACATTTATTGAGTACTTACCAAATGCCATGTACTTTACCTACCTTATGTCATTTAATACCCATGAGAACCAAAGAAGGTAGGTCTTATCTCATTTTACAGATGAGGACTATTAAACTCAGAAAGATTAAGTAATTTTCCTAAAGTCATATAAGTTTGTGAGTGGCACAGCAAGGATTGGAATCCAGATCTGCCCAGCTCCACGTTTTTCTAAAAAAGGTAATTGATTCTCAACCCTTTTCTCTGCCCAAACACACCTGAGAAATACAACACACTGACATTAGTAACAGAGGATCATTACAGCAGTGATTCTGAACCTAGAACAGTGTACGTGTGTACAGGTAGGGAAACAAACGCCTTTATAGGGAGCAGTAAAAGAATTTGTGTGGATGGGTCAGGTGTGGCTTGAAGTTTTTGGGATGGATTTATATAATGATGTTTATATGAAATGTTTTGTACATCTCAAAGAAAAACACTGAGTGGGATGATGGTTTGTAAGTTGATGAAATGAGCTACATAGGCTTCTACATGAAATTAGCCAAAAAATGGCTCTATTTTAGTTTGGAAAACCATAGTTTGGCAAGGGACAGCTACAGTTGAGATATAATTGGAATTGATAAAACAATGAAAGATATGACTAGAACAGGAATGGACTAATTTATAAAGCAGTGTAAATATAAGGAAGGTTTTCTTTATTCAGTAAGAACTTATGGAACTCATTACCCCAGGAGTGTATAAAAATAAACATGAGTAAACTCAAGAACCATTAAGCTAAAATACAAATGAAAGATTCACAGTACAATGTTATTATTACTGTGAAAAAGTACAATGGAGTATTAACATCATTCTAGAGCAGGGGTCAGTAAACTTTTTCTGTAAAGGTCCAGACAGTACATATTTTAGGCTTTGCAGGCTATATATGGTTTCTGTTGCATTTTTTTTTTTAAAACAACAATCCTTTAAAAGTGTAATATCGCTTGTAGACTGTACAAACCAAGCCATAGACCAGATATGGCCTATGGGCCACAGTTTACAGATTCCTATTCTATACTAAACACACAGAAGATTACAATATAGAAAAAAATTACCGTTCCAGTTTTCCAAGTGTTTTAACTTCCATAGTTTCTTCAGAATTGCCAATAAATACAATGCCAATTCTAGGGATTAAAAGAGAAGAAATATAGGATTAAAAAAATTTTTTTCAAATGTTTATTTATTTTTGAGTGAAAGAGCACATGAGAGCAGGGTGGGGGCAGAGAGAGGGGGACAGAATATCTGAAGTGGGCTCTGTGCTAACAGCAGAGAGCCCGATGTGGGGGGCTTGAACTCATGAACCATGAGACCATAACCTGAGCCTAAGTCAGATGCTTAACTGACTGAGCCACCCAGGAACCCTAAGAAATGTAAGATTTAAAGACGCTATTTCATGTTTCACAATACGTCATTTTAACTTAGCCTGAATAAAAACATTTAAAATACACATTTAAGATGCAATTAAAAATATTTCTTTGAGGGGCACCTGGGTGGCTCAGTTAAGTGTCTAACTCTTGATTTCGGCTCAGGTCATGATCTCATGGTTCTTTGTGAGATGGAGCCCCATTTGGGCTCTGCACTGACAGCATGGAGCCTGCTTGGGATTCTCTCTCTTCCTCTCTCTGCCCCTTCCCTGCTTGCATGTGCTCTCTTTCTCTCCGAAAAATAAATAAAAAAAATTAATTTGAATATGGCATTATTTTTAAGAACTTGAAGGATCAGAGTAGGTCCAAAACAATACATTCACAAATATTTCTCACAAATTATATTATTCATATTTCACAGTAACCAGATTTTTAAAAATCTCTCCAAAATATGATTCAATGCAAGCTTGTCAACAAAATTAATGACACATATATAAAATTCTCTTTTATGTGTTTATGAATTCTACCTTTATGCATTTATGAATTTTGTCTGACAATTTAAAATAATTTTCTAGTATTTGTAGTTCTTTATTTAAAAGATGTTTTTCTGAAGATTTGAAAATTAGACTAAACTATACCTTGCAGCAGCTTCCACTAGAGCTTTTTCATCCGGTGAAGATGCATAGTACTCCAACTGGGAGGGTGCAAGGTTGGATTGCCAGGGACCATCACCAATGCCATCAGTCTGAACGTTGCTAATCTGTACAGTGTGACAGAGACTGACTGCTTTAAAGAAGAGATCATGTTCTTTAATCTGTAGAAAAATAATATTCACAATAAAAATACCATCCCCAAATAACATTTAGAAAACCATAAGAATTCTAAAAAATGTCAATAAATACTGTTAATAATTGGTTATCTTAGATTTACAACAAGAGTGCTATAATCTTGAACTGCCTGAATACTAGCTGGTTGCTTCTGACTCCAAAAAGTAAAATGTTACATTTGCTTATGACCTTTCAACATAAGAGTATCTTTTGGGAGGCACCGCCAAATTGTAAGACCTCTTAAAAAGTGAGGTCTCAAGAAGCATTAAATGAATGTAAGCTCTATTTCTTAGCAAAGTCTCTTTACTTCTTTACTTCAAGGCATAGGGTTCTTCTTAACTTAGTCTCATTTACCCAGAGAACTAAGGCAGACACACATTAATTGACAAGTTAAACTGGATTATCACCACAAATTCTCAGTGTTGAATCAAAGGATATACATTTCAAATATATATTTTTTGTCCCACTAACATTTAAACTTTTTCTCCTTCAATCAATTGAGCAACTACCAGAGAGAATTATTTCAAACGAAATTCCAATTTATTAATTTAAAAGTTACTTACTAGTTCAGTTTCATTTTCAGGACTGGTCCTAAAAGAAGAACTAGTTGTAAGATGGGATAAGTTGTTAAGATGGGATAAACTATTAAGATAAGATAAGTTTCCGTCTGAAGAGTCTGGTGTTGGTCCTTCAGAGACAAGTCTACCATTGATTTCTTGGTATTTTATGCCATTAATTGAACACTCCCGAAACTGCATCTCATTTTCTGTCAATGTGCCAGTTTTATCTGTAAACACATATTCCACCTAGAGATGGAAGATAAAAGAAAAAAGAAAACTTTTGTGTTTATGGTCCTATGTTAAACAAAAAAAACCTTGTCGCCCATCTCCTAAAGTCAAGCTTACCTATTAACATTGGCATACTGATGCTGAGATTCCTTTAATCCAAGCACAATAATTAAAGATACCCAGAAACAAAACAGGGTAACCTAAAATAATTTCAGTCTATATACACATACACTTTGAAGTTTGTGGCATTTTTACATGCATGTTCATCTGTACAGCTGACTGATAATGTGGTATTAATAGTTCTTTTTCCTCTCCTGGATAAGGTATTTTGAAGTAGTAGGATTAAGAATGATCTTTGAGCAAGGGTGGAAGGGATGCTTAATAACCTAGAATGTGAAAGGGTATGTGCTCCAGAAGAAATGGTACAGAGCTGGGAACAGGAACACAAAGTCATAGCAATACAAGAAGTCAGAGATAGAAAGCTATCTAAAATAGATAGATGGGGAAATTGAAACCAAGGGTAGGAGACAAACTCAGGGAAAAGGAAAATGTTTAAGTGAAAATATTTTATTTTTTTATTTTTTAATTTTTATTTATTTTTACAATTTTTTTTTAATGTTTATTTATTTTTGAGAGAGAGAGACAGAGAGAGACAGAGCTGGGGAGGAACAGAGATAGAGGGAGACACAGAATCCGAAACAGGCTCCAGGCTCTGAGCTGTCAGCACAGGGCCCGATGCGGGGCTCAAACTCACAAACCACGAGATCATGACCTGAGCCGAAGCCGGACGCTCAACCGACTGAGCCACCCAGGTGCCCCTAAATGAAAATATTTTAAAAAGGTAAGACAAATAATTGTATTACTCTTGGAGACTAATTTTGGAAAATTAACCCTAAAAGAAGGTAGGCCCAAAAAGAGAAGATTGAAATAGTTAAGTCTTGATACAAACTAGGATCACGGTGAGGATTTAATTAATGCAATGATGATTTGAGAAAGTCATCATTTAAAAAGCGAGGTAGACATCATAAGGAAAAACAATAACCACAGACCAATATCCCTTATGAACATAAACACAAACCAAATCTAGAACAATATAAAAAATACACACCATAAACATGTGGGATTCATCCCTGGAATGCAAAACTGGTTCAACATCAATTAATCAATGAAACCCACCATAATAATAAGTTGGCACTTGTTCTTTATTCTATTATTAAAATGATCATCTCAACAGATGCAGAAAAAGCATTTAACAGAATCCAATACCCTTTCATGATAAAAACATTCAACAAATTAGGGACAGGCTATTTCCTCAACCTGATAAAATACGTCTACAAAACCCCATAATTAGCATTTAATGAAGAAAGACTGAATGCTTTCCCTTAAACTAAGTTCAGGAATAAAGTAAAAATATCTGTTCTTGCCACTTTTATTCAACATTGTACTGAAGGTTCTAACCAGGGCAATCAGGCAAGAAAAAAGAAATAGGAGGTATTCAGATTGGAAAAGAAGTAAAACCATTGGTAGATAACATGACTTATATATAGAAAATCCTAAGGAATCCACTAAAAAAACCACTAGAACTAACAAATGAGTTCATCAAAGATTGCAGAATAAAAAGATCAATATACAAAAAGGAAGGTAGAGTTAAAACTGGAAAAAAAATTGTTTGGACCAAGAAATAAAGTAAAAAAGTATACCTTGAAGTTCATTTTCTTGAAAGTAGTAAAGATAAATACAACACCTGAGATACAGAAATTTTGCTACGTAAAGTAATAACAAAGCCAATAATTGTACAGTGATCACTATATTCGAAACACTTTAACTCATCCAATACTTTCAACAACTCCATGAGGCAGGTACTATTACTATGTATATTTTAGAGAAAAAGAAACAAAGGAAGAGTTAGGTCAAATAACTTACGTAGTTACAGAGCTAACAAACAGTGAAACTAGAAATAAGATAAAATATTTTATCTTTGCTCTGTGATATTAAAGACTGCCCACTACAGCAAATGTTGAATTGTAAAGGTGGATACAGAGAGATGTCACTTACCTATACAAGTTAATAAAAAAACAAAAACAAAAACAAAAACACTTTAGATCAGGAAGAATAATAAGAATAAGGTATAAAAAATTATGATACAAAATATATCAGCAAACAGAACTAATACTCCAAAAGTGATTAGAATAGACAGAGATCTGTCAGTCATGGAGGACCTTTTAGAATTAAGATTAGATAGAGATGAATAAAAGAAATCAATTTTGATTTTTAAAAATTTGTATAAAATCAAGAAGTTTTAACTTTAGTGATAAAGAGGGCACTGTACACCACCCTAAGAGTAGTTTCTTTAACAGTATGGAAATTTAAGGACATAGGAGAGTGTGAAATAAAGTAGATTTCACTGGTATAAAAATAGGTAAAGGAATATAGGCAATAAACATATTATGAAATACTTGCAGGCTTAAAAGTAAAAAGAAAGGCTGAGATGAATTAGAAATTTTACAAAGTTATCACTTAAAGTTTATTAAAAAGAAAACAGATATGGATATGCACAAACAGTGTGAAGTTTCAGAAAAACAACATTCTAACATGAAGGAAAGAGGAAGAGAAGAAAATTGGGATAGAAAAGGTCAAAGGAAAGAAAAAATGGGAAAAAATGTGTTTGGAGAAGTAAAAGCAGGCTCTGTTTTTAGGTCCTGAATATGTGATACATAATTGAAGAAATGTGACATGAATTAATATTTAGCATAAGTTACTACAGCCTCCTAAATGTTAAAAATAAATGGATCAACTTCTGGTTAAAAATGGCAGGCTGAGCAAGTACAATTATCTCTGCTCCTCTTGAAACTTCACTTAAATAAGAATAGAGGAATAAAAAAAGAACAAAAATAATGGTAGATGAGACAACATGAGAAGGGAGATATAACAAGTTTGGAAGATGGAAAGGAGCTGAATGAGTGGCAAGTGACTTAAGAGAACATAGAATATGAAACCTAAGCAATGGGGGCAATCCTTTCCCAGAAACTCGCAGAAAATGGAGGTATCAGGAACAGTCTGGAACCTGAAATCACCTCATAATTTGCAAACCTGAGACTGCCTTACATCTATCCGAGCAACAGCTGGAAGGTTTATTGTCTAAGGAGGAGCTTGAACCAGAGAGAATCTGAACCCTGTGGAAAGCTGAAAACAGGTGTGAGGCAGCTAAAAACAGGAGTGTGGCAGTACACTAAAAACGGAGATTTCTACTGGATGGCCCTAACAATCACAAGCAGCAAAAATACTAACTGGAGTAATTCTCTCTGGGGAAACTGAGAAAAGACCAACAGTGATGTCTGGGGATGTGCCAAAATATAGCTGGGCTGCTAGGGTTTTCTATGGAAAACTTTTAAGCTTGTAAAGAAAACCAAAGATTAGCATTCATTTGAGGATCACTCCTTAAAAGAAAGGTAGAGTCTAAGACAAATGAGACAGTTTGCTACAACAAGGTCATGAAAACATGAACTGATAACAATATGGCTGATATATAAGGGAACAATTTGAACATAACGTGCACTTTGCACTTGGTTATGCACAATTTCCTTTGTGAGAAACACCAGCAAACTGCCAAGCCCAGAAGGAACACGTGAAATGTGCAAGCCTCAAACAGGTACCAGTTACCTCAGGTCACCATGGGTGTTATAAGCCACACCCATCCACTTCTGTTTTCAGATAACCTTCCTTTCTATACTTTACAATGACACACAGGTAGCAATACTTCGATGATGGTCACTTCTACAAGAAACCTTCTGGTCTATTTCAAGATAAAATGCCACATATATTACAGTACTTATGCATTTCTTAACAATCTATTTTAAATGTGTCATTGACAAAGTTTTTGCTGTACTCCTAATCCCATTAGTCCTGTGGCTTTTACTAAGTAATTTTAAGTAGCACAATAAGTTTTAGGAATGCATATGCCATATTGTAGTAGAACAGACTACTGAGAAAGGAACTAGGGGCAAAGAGAAAATGCAAGGAGCACAAGACTAAATAGCCATCATTAATATCTTCAGAGAGCTAAAAGAATAGATTATATTCAAGAAAAGGAATATGATGCAATTAAAAAAGATTATTCAAATATACTAGAATATTAGAAATTAAAAATATTGTAACAGAAATAAAAGAAATTAACAGATAGGTAGAAAGATAAAGTTGACAAATTCTTCCAGAATTATAAACACAAACAAGTAAAGGAAAACTGAAAGTCAAAGAAAGAGAATTAGAGAATCAAGATAAATGGTCTGATATCTAAATACTAAATTAAAAAAGACATGTTATCAAAGAAATTAGTAAGAAAAATTCTAGAATTGAAGTACATGTATTTCCAGACTGAAAGGGCTCACAGAGCTCACTGTCCAATGAAAGCATAAAAAAAAAAAAAAAAAGACTGACACCAAGGTACCTCATCATGAAATTTCAGAATCATCACATTAAGAGAAGATCCTAAAGACTTCCAGAGATAAAATAAGAGATCACAAACAAAGAAATCAGAATCAGAATGCCATTGCATTTCTTAACAGCAACATTGGAAGCCAGAAAAAAATGGAGAAATGCTTTTAAAATATGGAAGAATGACAATTTCCAACCTGGGATGCATTATACAACTAAATTACTAATCAAGTGTAAAAAAGGAATAAAGAATTTTCACACATCCAAAGTCTCAAAATAGTCTCCTCTCATGCATCCTTTTTCAGGAAGTTATTAGAAGATGTGTTCCACCAAAATGAGAGAAAAAGACACATGTGGGGTGACACGGGATCCAGGAGACAGGAGATCCAAAACAGGAGAGAGGCAAAGGAATTTCTAGAGTAATGGTAAAGGGAAGTCCTGGGTGACAGCTAAGAAGCAGGCCCAGAAATAAGTCCAAATTGAAGCAGAAAGACAAAAGTCTTCAAAAGAGCTGCCACCATAAAAAGAAAGAGAAAGCAAATCCTAGATTACTTGATATGTTTGAGTATGTAGAGAGATATTTCAAATATTAATCAGAGACTTGTTTGTGGCATACAGAAATTAAGCAAATGAAAAAACAGAGCAATGAACTCTAGGGAAAATAACATATAAAAAACAAAGTGTAATTATAGTATCATAGGATACACATAAAGAACTAGGAATTAGTGAGCAATACTAAGAGTCAACATAATGTCAATAACATTTACTGAATCCCTAATTGTGATATAACAATATTAGAGGGCTATAGGGAGGCAAAGTGGGTATGTACCTGAGTATGTGTGTATAAACAGCAGCATAAGAGTATATCTTTATATTCCGTAATAAATAATGTCTAAAATTTAAAAATCAAGAAAGAACACTATATACAGTAGTGCTAAATAATGGGAAAAACGATTTCAGATTTAAAAATGAGAAATAAGAGTTAGGTGTGGAGCAAAGTAGGGCTATTTTTTGGTATAAGCCTCATAGTATTTTTCTTTGTATATGTATTGTTTTGATAAAAATAAAAAATTAGCAAAACAAAATAAAATGATCTTTTTTACCTGTCCAAGCTCTTCATTCAGATCAGAAGTATTGACTTGAGCTTTCTGATCTGATTCTTCATGATAGAGATCAAGATCCCAGCCAATAAAAAATGATCCAAGAAATTTTTGCATTTCAACTGTCACATATAATGAAATTGGAATGATGAAATTGTAGAGTACCAAAAAGGCAAGGAAGTCTGAAATGAATCTCAGAATCTAGGCAAAAAAATGATTGATACAAGAATACATATGAGAATTTCCTCAGTATGACCGGAGAAAAATTATCAGAAAGTTTCATGTCTAAACAGACCATCAACTATATTCTGAAGCAGAAGTTTCATGAATTGAAATTCATTTGTTGAATCATTTTTTTAATACATTTCTTTTGGTTGTTTTATTGCTCATTAGAATCTTGAACAAAATGAAAAAAGAAAAGGTTAAATTCAAACTACTTGTTACTTTTTAGAAGCTACCAAAAGGCCTGGTGTGACTCAAATAACCTTTAGCAAAATATTTAATTAATAATCCTTGAAGTATACTTACTCTTCTACTTCTACCCTTCAAAATCAAAGATAACTAAAAATTGACTCTAATTCAAAATTTATTTAAAAATTGGTAGACTAGAACTGCTGTAAATTAAAACTCTTACTTACAGATGATATAGTAATAGCCTACTTCAATGGCAGAGCAGTATTACATTTTAACATGCATTCTGTGAAAGGTGAAATAGTAATTATGAATGATATGGAAAATATGTTCCTGTGATCTGCTTTGTGGTTTCTTGAGATCCACATCTGTCTTGCAATAGTTGTATTTTAATCTAATGTGAAATCTGGAGACAAATTTACCAAAATTGCAGATTAAATTGTCTTGGTAGTCCATATTTATTGTTTAAAACATTATATGACAAATTTTGTATCAATACTTCATCTTATCAATGGACTGACAGTAAGAATTGAAAATAAATCAACTAACTCTTTAATTCACTTACAACATACAGTAAATAAAATAAAAAAACTGAATTTGTAGTAGTGAAGGGGAATGCCAACACAGATGATTTAAATTTTTGTGATCTCTTATAATTATTCAAGTCATGTCTTAGGAAATACAATTGCTTATGCCTTAAAATGCAAAAAGTATACCAGTATAAACATAATGGCCACTCTGACTTGCAGTGTCTTTCTGTCACCCTTCAATAGTAATGGTTTTAGGAGATCACAGTGGTCACTCCTATCAAAAGTCACTACCAAATCATCAACTGTGCCAAAGAATAGTTTCCTTTATAGCAGAGTCAAGAACACCATAAAATACCTTACTACTATTTCTTTGATGTTCTGTTTTTTGGTTATACCAAGGTTCATCCCATTTTTCTTCAGCTTGCCATGTATATTTCAAGATAGTACTGATGATGGCTTCAGAAATAAGGATTATTAGATAAATTATCAAAAATGTATTCATTGACCTGGAATGAGAAAAAAAAGCATATGAAACATATCAATTATGTGTTACTATATTCATATGCCTGAAAATTTTATACTGGTATTAAATAAAATATAAAAATACATAAGATATCATGTAGCTATTTAAAGGAAACAATCTTTGTATTTTAAGAAATGACCATTCAATAGAATCTGTTTACCAAGGGATAAAATAGCTAATACAGAAGATTATAAGCCTATTTGAATTGGTTACATTACTGTTCAAAATACTTACAGTAAATGACAGTTTGGCCAATTACTCTCACCATAAGTAGCTATTCTAAGATTTTTTTACATTTTTAGCATCTAGTGTTAAGTATAAATATAACTAACATTTATGTAGCATTAAAAGTTTTATAAAACTTTGTCACATCCACTAGCTTGTCAAATCTTCATAAAACCTCTGGGAGGAGATCACACCCTTTTTAAAGATTAAGACCAAAGCCTAAATAAAAATTATTCTGTAAATTTACAAAAATCACATAAGTCAGGAATTAACTTTAGAATCCCTGTTCTTTTCTCCAGGCAAGATTGACATTACAATATTTCATGAAGCAAGCTTAATATCACATCTTTGATTCTTTTTTTTTAATTTTTATTTATTTTTATTTTTTTTTCTAAAAAAAAATTTTTTTTAACGTTTATTTATTTTTGAGACAGAGAGAGACAGAGCATGAACGGGGAAGGGGCAGAGAGAGAGGGAGACACAGAATCAGAAGCAGGCTCCAGGCTCTGAGCCATTGGCCTAGAGCCCGACGCGGGGCTCGAACCCACGGACGGCGAGATCCGTGACCTGAGCTGAAGTCGGACACTCAACCAACTGAGCCACCCAGGCGCCCCTTTGATTCTTTAATCAGCACTAATTTCAGTTTCTGTCAGTGTTTCTTTACTAATGTTAACTATCTAGTGCTGTGATGGTTAATCTAAACTTGACTGGGCTAAGGGATGACAGCTGGTAAAACATTACTTTGGGGTGTGTCTGTGAGGGTATTTATCTATATCTTCCAGAGATTAGTATTTGATAAAACAGTCTCAGTAGAGAAATATGCCCTTACCAATGTAGGTGGGTATCATAACTGAGGGCCCAAATGAAATAAAGAAGGCAAAGGACGAATTTTTTTCTTTTCTTAAGTTGGGATGTCAGAGCTCCAGGTTCATATCAGGGGCCATCCTCAGGCCTTTGGATACTGACTGCATCATACCATCGGCTTTCCTGTTTCTCCAGTTTGCAGACGGCAGACTGTGGGATTCTGTGGCCTTCACAACCACATGAGTCAACTCCTATAATAAATCTCTTACATACATCTACGTATATTCCTACTGGCTCTGTTTCTCCGGAGAACACTAATACAAGTGCTATAAATTTCTCTCTCAGCACTGCTTTAGCTTCATCCTTCAAAATTTGATACACCGTATTTTCATTAACTTCTGGATATTAAAAAAAAATGTTCTTTAAAATTTTCTCTGTGACCCATAGATTATTTAAAAGTAAGAGTTCTAGCTGCTCCATGTCCTAGCCAATACTTGGAACCTTTAGATTTTTAATTTTTGCCATTCCTCTAAGTGTATATTGGTATGTATCTCTTTACAGTTTTAATTTGCATCTTTCTCATGACTAATAACATTGTACACTTTTTTGTGTGTTTACTAGCCTTTTGTACATTTCTTTGTAAAAATTTCTCTGCTCCAGTCTTATATCCATTTTTTTCATTGCATTGTTGTTATTATAGACTTAGAGGAGCTTTTAATGTATCATTATATATTCTGGATACAAATCCTTTGTCAGATAAATGTTTTATGATACCATCACCCAGTTTGTGGCTTCCTTGATCATTTCCTTAACTGTGTAGTCTAAGAAGTTTTTAATTTTGTGGAAGTATAGCTAACCAATTTTTTCTTTTGTGGTTATTGTTTATTGTATCCTACAAAATATCTACCTATTCCCAGGTTGTGAAGAAATCTTCCTAAGTTTTCTTCTAAAAGTTTTATAGTTTCGGGTGCCAGGGTGGCTTAGTCACTAAGCATCCGATTTTGGCTCAGGTCATGATCTCACAGTTTGCAAGTTCGAGCCCTGCATAGGGCTCTGTTCGGACAGCTTGGAGCCTGGAGCCTGGAGCCTGGAGCCTGGAGCCTGCTTTGGATTCTGTCTCCCTCTCTTTCTGTCCCTCCCCGGCTTGAGCTGTCTCTCTCTCAAAAATAAACAAACATTAAAAAAAATTAAAAGTTTTATAGTTTTAGCCTTTCCATTTAGGTATATGACCCACCTTCAAAAACTTTTTGGAGTATGAGGTAATATAGGAATTGAGGTTTATTATTTTTTTCCCATATGGATATCCAATTATTGTGGCATCTTTTAATGAAAAGACTATCATTTTCCTCACTGAATTTACTTGATGCTTTGGTTGAAAATCAATTGACCATATATGAATGGGTCTATTTCTTAACTCTAGTTTATTCCAATGAAATATCTTTTTTTGCTAATACCATATTATATTTACTATAGCTTTGCACCCACTCTCTATTGTATACTTTTTTTTACAACCTGAAATTCTTTATTATTTTTTAAAAATAATTTATTGTCAAATTGGCTAACATACAGTGTGTACAGTGTGCTCTTGCTTTTGTGGGCAGATTCCCGTGATTCATCACTTACATACAACATCCAGTGCTCATCCCAACTGCCCTCCTCAATGCTCATCACTCATTTTCCCCTCTACCCCCTTCCCCCCATCAACCCTCACTTTGTTCTCTGTATTTAAGAGTCTCTTATGGTTTGCCTCCCTCCCTCTCTGTTTGTAACTATTTTTTTTACCCTTCTCTTCCTCTATGGTCTTCTGTTAATTTTCTCAAGATTCACATATGAATGAAAACATATGATATCTGCCTTTCTCTGACTTATTTCACTTAGCATAAACGTTCCATCCACGTTGCTGCAAATGGCAGGATTTCATTCTTTCTCATTGCCACGTAGTATTCCATTGTGTATATAAGCCACACCTTTATCCATTCATCAGTTGACAGACATTTAGGTTCTTTCCATAATTTAGCTATTGTTGAAAGCGCTGCTATAAACATTGGGGTACATGTGCCCCCATGAATCAGCACTCCTGTATCCCTTGGATAAATTCCTAGTAGTGCTATTGCTGGGCTATAGGGTAATTCTATTTTTAATTTTTTGAGGAACCTCCACACTGTTTTCCAGAGCAGCTGCATCAGTTTGCATCCCACCAACAGTGCAAGAGGGTTCCCGTTTCTCCACATCTGCACCAGCATTTGTGGTTTCCTGATTTGTTAATTTTAGCCACTCTGACAGGTATGAAGTGGTATCTCAGTTTGGTTTTGATTTGTCTTTCCCTGATGATGAGTTACGTTGAGCATCTTTTCATGTGTCTGTTAGCCATCTGGATGTCTTCTTTGGAATACTGTCTATTCATGTCTTCTGCCCATTTCTTCACTGGATTATTTGTTTTTTGGGTGTTGAGTTTGATAAGTTCTTTATAGATTTTGGATGCTAACCCTTTATCTGTCATTTGCAAATATCTTTTCCCATTCTGTCAGTTGCCTTTTAGTTTTATTGACTGTTTCCTTTGTAGTGCAGAAGCTTTATATCTTGATGAGGTCCCAATAATTCATTTTTGCTTTTAATTCCATTGCCTTTAGAGACGTGTTGAGCAAGAAATTGCTGTGGCTGAGGTCAAAGAGGTTGTTTCCTGTTTTCTCTTCTAGGGCTTTGATGGTTTCCTGTCTCACATTCAGGTCTTTCATCCATTTTGGGTTTATTTTTGTTTATGGTGTAACAAAGGTATCTAGTTTCATTCTTCTGCATGTTCCTGTCCAGTTCTCCCAGCACCATTTGCTAAAGAGACTGTTTTTCCATTGGATACTCTTTCTAGCTTTGTCAAAGATTAGTTGGCCATGCATTTGTGGGTCCAATTCTGGGTTGTGTATTCTATTTCATTGGTCTGTGTGTGTGTGTTTTGGAGCCAATACCATACTGTCTTGATGATTACAGCTTTGTAATAGAGGCTAAAGTCTGGGATTGTGATGCCTCCTGCTTTAGTTTCCTTTTTCAACATTACTTTTGTTATTCCAGGTCTTTTGTGGTTCCATACAAATTTTGGGATTGTTTTTTCTAGCTTTGAGAAGAATGCTAGTGCAATTTTGCTTGGGATTGCATTGAATATGTAGATTGCTTTGGGTAGTAATGACATTTTAACAATATTATTCTTCCAATCCATGAGCATGGAATGTTTTTCCATTTCTTTGTGTCTTCTTCAATTTCCTTCCTGAGTTTTCTGTAGTTTTCAGCATACAGATCTTTTACATCTTTGGTTAGGTTTATTCCTAGGTATTTTATGGTTCTTGGTGCAACTGTAATTGGGATCGACGTCTTGATTTTTCTCTTTCTGTTGCTTCATTATTGGTGTATAGAAGTGCAACCAACTTCTGTACATTGATTTTGTATCCTGTGACTTTGCTGAATTAATGTTTCAGTTCCTGCAGCTTTTTGGTAGAGTCTTTCAGGTTTTTCATGTAGAGTATCATGTCATCTGCAAAAAGTGAAAGTCTGACTTCTTCTTTGCCAATTTTGATGCCTTTTATTTCATTTTGCTGACTGCTGATGCTAGGTCTTCCAACACTATGTTAAACAACAGTCATGAGAGTGGACATTCCTGTCATGTTCCTGATCTCAGGGGAAAGCTCTCAGTTTTTCCCCATTGAGGATATTAGCTGTGGGCTTTTCATATATTGCTTTTATGCTGTTTCATATATTGCTTTTATGATGTTCTATCCTGACTTTCTTGAGGGTTTTATTAAGAAAGGATGCTGTTATTTTGTCAAATGCTTTTTCTGCATCTATTGACAGGATCATGTAGTTTTTATCTTTTCTTTTATTAATGTGATGTACCACACTGATTAATTTGTGAATACTGAACCAGCCCTGCAGCCCAGGAATGAACACTTGATCATAGTGAATAATTCTTTTTATATGCTGTTGAATTCAATTTGCTAGTATCTTGTTGAGAATTTTTGTATCCATGTTCATCAGGGATATTGGCCTATAATTCTCTTTTTTTGCTGGGTTTCTGTCTGGTTTGGGAACCAAGGTAATGCTGGCTTCATAGAATGAGTCCGCTTTCATTTCTGTTTTTTGGAATAGCTTGAGAAAGATAGGTATCAACTCTGCTTTAAATGGCTGGTAGAATTCCCCTGGGAAGCCATCCAGCCCAGGACTCTAATTTGTTGGGAGATTTTTGATAACTGACTCAATTTCTTCACTAGTTATGGGTCTGTTCAAATTTTCTATCTCTTCCAATTTGAGTTTGGTAGTGTGTGGGTGTCTAGGAATTTGTCCATTTCTTTCAGGTTGTCCAGTTTGCTGTTATATAATTTTTCATAGTATTCTCAGATAATTGTTTGTATTTCTGAGGGGTTGGTTGTGATAAGTCCAATTTGATTCATGATTTTACCTATTTGGGTCCAATATCTTTTCTTTTTGAGAAGTCTGGCTAGGGGTTTATCAATTTTATTTTTTCAAAAAAACAACTCTTAGTTTCATTGATCTGTTCTACTCTTTTTTTTTTTTTTGGATTCTATATTGTTTATTTCTGCTCTAATCTTTATTATTTCTCTTCTTCTCCTGGCCTTGGGGTTTCTTTGCTGTTCTGCTTCTAGTTCCTTTAGGTGTGCTGTTAGATTTTGTATTTGGGATTTTTCTTATTTCTTGAGATAGGTCTGGATTGCAATGTATTTTCCTCTTAGGACTGCCTTTGCTGCATCCCAAAAGGTTTGGACTGTCATGTTTTCATTTTCATTTGTTTCCATATATTTTTAAATTTCTTCTTTAATTGCCTGGTTGACCCATTATTTAGTAGGATGTTCTTTAACTTCCATGCATTTGGAGGCTTTCCAAACTTTTTCCTGTGGTTGATTTCAAGTTTCATAGCATTGTGATCTGAAAATGTGTACAGTATGATCTCAATTCTTTTATATTTATTGAGGGCTGTTTTGTGACCTAGTATGTGATCTATCTTGGAGAATATTCCATGTGCAGTTGAGAAGAATGTGTATTCTGCTTCTTTTGGATGAAAAGTTCTGAATATATCTGTCAAGCCCATCTGGTCCAGTGTATCATTCAGGGCCATTGTTTCTTTATTGGTTTTCTGTCTACAAAATCTGTCCGCAATTACCACATTTTTATCAATAAGGTTGCTAATGTTTGTGAATTATTTTATATATTTGGGTGCTTCCAAATTGGGTGCATAAACATTTGTAATTGTTAGCTCTTCTTGATGGATAGACCCCATAATTATGATATAAAGCCCTTCTTCATCTCATTACAACCTTTAGTTTAAAATCTAGTTTGTCTGATGTAAGTATGGGTACTCCAGCTTTGTTTTGACTTCCAGTAGCATGATAGATGGTTCTCCATCCCCTCACTTTCAATCTGAAGGTGTCCTCAGGTTTAAAACGGGTCTCTTGTAGACAGCAAATAGATGGGTCTTGTGTTTTTTAATCCATTCTGATACTGTATGTCTTTTGATTGGAGCATTTAGTCCATTTACATTCAGTGTTATTATTGAAAGATACGGACTTAGTGTCATTGTATTATCTGTAGGTTTCATGCTTATAATGATGTCTCTGGTCCTTTGCAACATTCTAACAGTCTCCCTTAGGATCTCTTAGAAGGCTGGTTTAGTGGTGATGAATTCCTTCAGTTTTTGTTTGGCTGGGAAAACCTTTATCCCTCCTTCTATTCTGAACAACAGCAGCCTTGTTGGATAAAGGATTCTTGGTTGCATATTTTTCCCATTTAGCACATTGATATTTCCTGCCACTTCCTTCTGGCCTGCCATGTTTCAGTAGATAGGTCTGCTACTACTCTTACGTGTCTACCCTTGTAGGTTAAGGCCCGTTTGTCCCTACCTGCTTTCAGAATTCTCTTTTCATCTTTGTGTTTTGCCAGTTTCACTATGATATATCGTGTAGAAGATAGATTCCTATTACGTCTGAAGAGAGTTGTGTGCCTCCTGGATTTCAATATCTGTTTCCTTCCCCAAATTGTGAAGTTCTCAGCTATGAGTTGTCCAAGTACACCTTCTCTCTCTCTCTCTCTTCTTCTTCTGGACCTCCTATGATATGGATATTATTACATTTCATTTCATCATTTAGTTCTCAAATTCTCCCCTCGTGGTCTAGAATTTTTTTTCTTATTCTCAGCTTCATCTTTTTCCATAATTTTATCTTCTATTTCACTTATTCTCCCCTTTGCCTCTTCAATCCTGTCAGCACATCCAGTTTATTTTGCACCTCATTTACAGCATTTTTTAAATCTGTCATGACTATTTTTTATTCCTTGATCTCGCAGCAATAGATTCTTTGCTGTCTTCTATGCTTTTGTCAAGCCCAGCGATTAATCTTATGACTATTATTCTAAATTCTTGATCAGATATATTGTTTATATCTGTTTTGATCAAGTCTTTAGTTGTCATTTCTTCCTGGAATTTTTTTTTTGAGGAGAATTCTTCTGTTTCATCATTTTGGCTAGTTTTCTGTCTCTTATGTATTTTAAAAGCTATTATGTGTCCTGCACCTGTGAGCACTGTCCAGGACCTGGCCCCTCAGGAAGTGTTTTTTGGAGTGTGTTACTTGCTCTCTGTTGTTGTGACTCTGGTTGTTTTACCTCCCTACTCGTAGTGATGTTTTGGACCCTCCACCAGATGTGCTTTGATTTGTTCATTGAAGTAGCTCTGGGAAAGAAAAAAAAACCAAACCTACCACCATCACAACAACAAACAACAGGGTTGGGGGATAGGGCAGTGTTGGTGGAAGGCCTTATCCCATACAAAGAGAAAAATGACAGGGGCAGGGAAAAAAAATTGACCAGGTAGAAAAACTACATGGCTTAATCTAGAGAGAGAAAGGAAAATAAAGAAAGAGATATAGAACAGGTATAAATAGAATAGAGTAAATATGTCTGCTTAAACAAACCAACAACCAGAACAACCAGACTAGAGGAGGGACGAAATAAGAAGGAGAAAAGGAAGAAAATTGCCCATGAATTAAATCAGAAAATGCAAAAACTGGGTGTCTCAAACCACTCTGTTCACAGAGTGCCTCACAGTACTATGCTGGCGCAAGTGGGCCTTGTTTTTTTTCCACTCCACAGTCTCCCATGCCTCCCTGGGGCTTGTCTGGGATTCAAACCCAGATGTCTTAAAGGGTCCCGCTCTGCACACCCCAGTTCCAGGGAAGTGCCACTCCACTCCACAGATGGAGGGCCTCCTCCCAGTGACGCACTGGCATGAACTAGGTGGTTTGTCCCGCTCTGCCAACTCCTGCACCTCCCTGGTGCTCAGCTGGGATTTAAACCCCAATGTCTTAAAGGGTCCCACTCTGTGTGTCCTGGTTCCAGGGAAGTGCCACTCCACACCGCTGACAAATGGCCTCTGGCTGGTGAGCACAGGCAGGGTCTCTTGTCCTTTGAATGGTTATATACCTTCTTCCCACAGCACTCGAGAGAGGGAATCGCTTTCTCCCACTGCAGACTGCGCCTCTGAACTAGTTACTGAGCCTGGGGCTAGCTCCCTTCCTCCCCAGGTGCGTGAACTGGGCAGCCAGCCCCAGTCCAAAGAAAGCCCCACAGTTAGAGATTGGCTCTTTCTCCGTCCCCAGTCCATGGTTTTTCTCTTGTTCAAATACAGTCCTGCACTTCCACAGCCTCTCTTTTTCTTCCCTTTGTCTGCAGAAGGGGATCTCTCCCCTCCGTGCCTACACTGCACATTTTATCTCTCTCAGTTTGCAATCACGCATGTATGGCCTGCCAGGTTGTCCCCATGGACATGTCTCTGTCACTCTACAGCCCAGACTCTTGGAATTCAAAGGCCCTTGCCCTCGACACTGCTGTGTTTGAGAGGGAACTTCAGGTTCCCCTACTTCTCTGCCATGTTGGATATCCCCCTCTACTATATACTTTCAATCAACAGTTTTTCAGACTAAACGCCAAAATCTTCTTTACTAAAACCTGGATCCTCCTTCTCGACATCCTCTAATTCCCATTGAGCTCTCACTCCAGACAGATAGACATCTACTGTGCCTGTCTTCCAGTAAGGTATTAGTTCCCTTAATCTGAACTCATTTTCCATATCCCATCTGCCTTCCACCCCTTCAACCCTGGTCCCTTCACCAGCTTTATAATAAGTCTTAAAGTCAGGGAATATAAATCCTACAGCTTTCTTTTCTTTTCAATTTTTAAAGTTTATTTATTTATTTTGAGAGAGAGAGAGAGAGAGAAACAGAGCACACGAGCAGGGCAGGGGCAGAGAGAGAGGGGGAGAGAGGGAATCCCAAGCAGGCTCCATGCTGTCAGCACAGAGCACAATATGGGACTTGAATTCACCAACTTTGAGACCATGACCTGAGACAAAGTCAAGAGCCAGACATTCAACTGACTGAGGCACCTAGGCATCCCCTACAGCTTTCTTTCAAGGGGCTATTTTCTTTATGTATTCTATGTATGCATTTTAGCTAGTGCATTTCAATATTCATTTTAGAATCATCTTGTCAATTACCACAAAAAAGTTTGCAGGGATTTTAACTAGGATTGAAACAATCAAGACATCACCTGACAGCTTAACAATACTGAGCCTGCCAATCTATTAGTGTGATTTCGTCATTTATTTAATGGATAAATCTTTAATATCTCTCACCATGTTTTGGCCTTGCTAAAACTTATTAGTTCTAATAGTTTTAATTTTGAATGCGTACAGCTATGTGACAAATCATGTGTCCTCCAGTAAGGACAATTTTAGTTCTTTCTAATACTTATGCCTTTTATTTCTTTGTCTGGTGACACCGAATAAGGCTTCTAGAATAATGTTGAAAAGAAGTTGTGAAAATGCATATTTTGGATAGGAGTCCTTTACAAAATATGTGCTTTGTAAGTATTTTTCCTAGTCTGTGGCTTGTGTTTTCATTTTTTCAGCAGTGTCTTTTGAAATACAAGCATTAATTTTTTTTAACATTGACATACAATGTCATATCAGCTTCAGGTATGCTGAAGTTTTTAATTTTGATGAAATTTATCAATTTTTGGTTTGGTTTTTGGTTCCTTTTTTGTATGTTTCCCATCAAACAAATGTTTCCTTAACCCAAAGTCACAAGTATTTTCTCCCACGTTTTACAGATTAAGTTCTTATGTATAGGTTTTATTTTGAGTTAGTTTTTGTATGTGGTGAAGAGAAGGGTGAAAATTTGGTTTCTGGCATATGGATGTCTAACTGTTCCAGCATTGTGTGTTGAAAAGGCTATCCCTTTGTGTGGACGTATTTTTTTATTTTTTAATATTTTTATATATAATATTTTATATATAATATTTTATATTATATATAATATATATAATATATATAAAATATATAATATATATTTTATATAAATTAAATCTCTTTGATAGGGTTATTTAGATTTTCTGTCTCTTCCTGTGTTAATTTTTATATGTTGTGTTTTCAAAGAATTTGTCCACTTCATTTAAGTTAAAAAAATGTAGTTAAATAAAGTGTTTCATCATATTTCTTTATCTGTGGATAAAGTGACCACAGTAGGTAGGATCTGTACTATCTTGTTTTTCATTCTTGATGTTGGTAATTTTTTAATTTTCTCTCTCTCTCCTAATACATCTCTTTTTTTCCCCTTTAATCCCTCAATCTAGATTGAAAAAGTAGAGATTTATTAATTTTGTTATTATTTCCAAAGAACCAGTTTCAGCTTTGTTAATTTTGTCTATTATTTGTTTTCTCTTCTATTGGTTTTAGCTCACATCTTTTTTTAAAAAAAAAAAATTTTTTTTAACGTTTTTATTTATTTTTGAGACAGAGAGAGACAGAGCATGAATGGGGGAGGGTCAGAGAGAGAGGGAGACAGAATCAGAAGCAGGCTCCAGGCTCTGAGCCATCAGCCCAGAGCCCGACGCGGGGCTTGAACTCACAGACTGCAAGATCGTGACCTGAGCTGAAGTCAGACCCTTAACTGACTGAGCCACCCAGGCGCCCCAGCTCACATCTTTAGTATCTGTTCTCTTTCTTCTCTGATTGGGTATAATTACTCTCTTTATCTTGCTTCCTAAGGTAAAAACTTAGATGACTATTTTAAGCTTTTCTTCCTCTCTTATGTAAACACTTATAGCTCAAAATTTCTCTTTAATTTAGGCTTTGCTTTGAGTCCACAAATTTTGATTTGCTGGATTTAAATTACCACTCTGTGTTTTTTCAAATTCAAGAAATTTGCCATTATTATTTTTTCAGATATTTTTATTCTGCCCCTACTGTTCTCTCCTCTTTGGGGAAGGACTCAATTAGAATTATGCTAAATAGCTTAATATTGTGTATTCACATGGTTCTGAAATTCTGTTCATTTTTTCTTCAATCTTTTTTCTCCCTGTTCTTCAGACTGAATAATTTCTATTGCTTTTTAAAATTCACCGCCAATTTCTGCTGCCTTCCTCAATCTGGTATTGAGCCCATCTAATGACATTTACATTTCAGTAATTAGATTTTCAACTCAAGAATATCTGCTGAATTCTCTTTATAGTTTCCATTTCTTTTTTTTTCCCCTCAAATTTTTATTTAAATTCCAGTTAGTTAACATACAGTGCCACACTAGTTTCAGGTATAGAATTTAGTGATTCATCAATCACATACAACACCTGGTGCTCTTCACAAGTGCTCTCTTTAATAACCATCGCCTTTTAACCCATCCCCCACCTCACTTCCCCTCTGACAACCATCAGTTTGTTCTCCATAGTTAAGAATCTGTTTCTTGGTCTGCCTCTTTTTGTTCCCCACTATGTTCACTTGTTTCTTAAATTCTACATGTGAGTGAAATAATATGGTATGGTATTTGTCTTTCTCTGACTTATTTCACTTAGCGTAATACTCCATAGCTCCATCCATGTTACAAATGGCAAGTTCATTCTTTTTGATGGCTGAGTAATATTCCAGTGTGTGTATATACCATACATACATACATACACACTCCATATCTTTATCCAATCATCAGTTGGTGCACATTTGGGCTCTTTCCGTAATTTGGTTATTGGTGATAGTGCCAGTATAAATATCAGGGGGCACGTATCCCTTCAAATCAGTGTTTTTGTATCCTTTGGGTAAACACCTAGTAGTGTAATTGCTGAATCACAGGGCAGTTCTACTTTTAACTTTTTGAGGAACCTCCATACTGTTTTCTGTATTTTCCATTTCTTTGCTGATATTTTACATGTGTTTAGTCACATTTTTTAGGCCCTTAAAAATACTTATAATATCTGCTCTAAAGACCTTGTCTGTTAACTGCAAGATACAGAACATTATGGAGACAATTTCTATTGAATGCTTCTTCTCTTGAATACAAATTACATTTTCTTCATATGTCTACTTATTTTTGATTACATACTAAATCTTATAAATAGCAGGTTGTAAAGACTGTACTCTTTTATGTTCTTCATAAGAGTGCTGATTTTCATTCCAGCAGGAAGTTAACTCGGCTGGGCTCAAACATCAAACTCTGTTTCCACTGCAATAGACAACAGCAAAATCCTATGTTCTGTTCTTCCCGCCTCCTGATACTGTTTTTCTGCTAAGCCCACCAGGGTCTCTCTTGCACATGTATAGGTCTAATAGTCAAAGATTTGGGCATAATTTATGTACAGAGTTCATTCCCTTCTGTGGCTCCCTCCCCTACACAGTTTTACCTCTGTCTAGTTGTTTTTCTAGCTTTAAACCTTGTCCTCCAACACTTAAATCTTGTGAAGCTCAGGCTCTACAATGCCCTATGCAGCACATGAATTAGGGAGTGCCTTCAGGTACGAAGTTATGGGAAAATACTCTCCTGTATTTTCAGATACTTGTTTATGTAAAAAAATTTTTGTCCAGATTTCATAATTGCTATCTGCAGGAGGATTAGTCTGATCAAGTGATTCCATTATTATCCAATAGTATTATTTTAAAGCTGTTAATTTAAAGTTATAATCTAGCACCTACTATATGCCAAACATTGTGCAAAATGCTACATGTATACATCCCTATCCTCAAGAATACCATCTTTTGTTGACTGACATGTATTTTTATATACATAGTATTTTATACATATATGAATACATAGACATATTCATGTGTAAATAAATGAAAATAGACAACTTTCTTACTTTTCTACTGCAGATCGTTTCTGTGACTTGCTCTTGTAATTTAATGCCATCTTTGTTTCCATTCCAGTGTATATAGCAACACCTGCAAAACAAAACACTCTTTAAAAATAATCTAGCATATTTCACCAAACAGATGTACTCACTAGCATGAAAGGGAGTGTACTGTCTGATTGTTGTTACAATTTGGCTTTCTTTAAGTCTTTCTGGAGTTTTTAAAAGGCTTTCCAAGTCCAATTTTGAAGAACTCCAGTCGCTTAACCTGCTGGAAGGGGAAGGCATGGGGGTTCCGTTTCTGAGTTATAATTAATATATCTGAATGAGAGATATTATTAGAGCTGGAACTGATGGAAGAAAAGGATTTGAAAACGTAAAGATGGCAGGGAAGGCCATTATAGATAGAGCAAAAAGTGTTAACAAAGACAGAAATGGAAAAGCGCTTTCTGTTAGGTTTTCATGAGCAATGGAATGAGGTCAGAGTTCGAAAGGCTCTGAATGCCAGAATCTGTGAAGTCTAGACACAATTTTCTACCACTAGAGAAATAATATGGAAATCTGTCAGAAGAAATTAAGTAAACAAAAGGAAAGTACTATTTTAAAAACGTGTGCCTACTGGGGCACCTGGGTGGCTCGGTCGGTTAAGCAGCTGATGTTGGCTCAGGTCATGATCTCATGGTTACTGAGTTCAAGCCCCACCTCAGGCTCTGTAATGACAGCTCAGAGCCTGGAGCCTATTTTGGATTCTGTGTCTCCCTCTCTCTCTGCCCTTGCCCCACTCACACTCTGTGTCTCTCGAAAATAAATAAATGTTTAAAAAAAATAAATAAATAAAATAAAAATGTGTGCCTATGTGAATGACTGGGATGAGCAAAAATGATAGTATTAACAGCCTAAAATTGGGAAGTAGATGAAATTAGGTAAGACCAGCTTTATAACAAACTTTGTAGTTAGACCTTGATTTGAGTGCTGCCTCTGCCACTTACTAGCTCTGTGTCCTTGGGCAAGTTATTTAATCTGAGTCTGTTTCCCTCCCCATCTTTAAATAGGAAAATATACCTCACAGAATTGTTGTGATATTTGTATGACAAAGTAGGAAAATGCCTAGAAACAGAGAGATGATCAATAAATATTCACACCCATCCTTATATAGTGAAAGCTGAGAAGTAGTATAGAATTCAACATGCCTTTTTCCTAAAAATTTGTCCTGGAATTTTCACCATTCTTTAAAGGCAGGGATTATGACGCAGATGACAAAGGGTACTGAAATTACAGAAATGTGAGAAATCAGCCAGAATGATGTAAGAGAGAGAGGTGGTGCTGCAGCAGATACCAGTAGACCCAACTAAAGGCAAACACACATTTTAAGAATGTGAAAGGTGTTCCTGCCAGGGAGATGTGTTAAAATACAGCATTACATGAGAGGGTCTAAAAGCCCTGAAGGTTTTCTCTGGCTTTGGCCATCAGAACATCATTATGGTGTTTGTTTGTTTGTTTTTAACTGTGGTAAAAATATACATAACATACAGTTTACCATTCTAATCATCTTAAAGTGTACAATTCGGTGGCACTCAGTACAATCACAATGTTGTGCAACCCTCACTAACCTGAAAACACTTTTATTACCCTCAAAGAAAACCCTGTACCCATTAAGCAATCATGCCCCATTCCCCTCCACTCCTCAGCCCCTGGGAACCACAAATCTAGTCTCTCTGTCTGTGAATTTGCCTATTCCGATTATTTCAAGTAAATGGAATCATATACGCCTTTTGTGTCTGGCTACTTTTACTAAGCATGTTTTCAAGGTTTATCCATATTATAGCATTCATCAGTAGAATTCATTTTTTATGAGTGAATAATATTTCATTATATGAGTATCCTACACTTTGTTTATCCATTCATTAGTTGATGGATATTTGTGCGGTTTCTACCCTTTGGCTATTGAATATTGCTGCTATGAATATCTTGGACAAGTCTTTGTCTGAACAATTACTTTCAATTCTTTTGGATACATATCTAGGAGTAGAACTGCTGGGTTATATGTAGAATTGCTGGGTCATATGATAATTCTAAGTTTAACTTACTGAGGAACTGCCACACTATTGTTCACTGGCTGTGACATTTTATATTCCCACCAGCACTCAAATGAGAGTTCCTAGTATTCTACATCCTCACCAACACTTTCTATTTTCCGTTTTCTTTTCTTTTCTTTTTAATTTTTAAAGCTTACTTATTTTAGAGAGACAGGCAGAGAGGGACAGAGAGAGAGGAAGAGGGAAAGAATCCCAAGCAGGCTCTGCACTGTCAGCACAGAGCCCAACGTGCAGTTTGAACTCTTGAACTGTGAAATCATGACCTGAGCTGAAATCAAGAGTTGGATGCTTAACCGACTGAGCCACCCAGGGGCCCCTATTTTCTGTTTTCATAAGTATATGCATTTCTTTATCAGAGAGCCTCATACTGAGTGATAAGATATAACACAGTTAATAGGAAAGAAGGGAGTGAAGAAGAGAACCTCAAAAGCTATAAACATTCAGTGAATAACACAGGCTGGGCAGTATATGAAGGGCCATTCCCAAAATGGGAGGAGATAGTTGACAGCTAAAGATTATCAAGACTTCACGATTTGCCTAGAGTTGACTCAGAACATGTGAATTAATTTAGATCTCCAACACTAGAGCACTATTTATTCGGCCTTTTGATTCAGTCAGTATACATTCCAATAATACCTGCCATATGGTCACAGGTCAATAAAAATTTGTTAAATGGATGAAAGAATGAGTCAGCAGTTGAATACAATCTAAGAATAATAATGGAATTATACAGGTGGTTTACTGAACCATGATGTCAGATTACATTGGTTCTCAACCACCATTAACAGAACTGCCAGAATTATCTTCTTAGCAGTGTTTCACAAGTATCCACAAACAACAGAGCCAGGTTCTAGCCTATTATTCAAAAATAGGAATCAACAACAAAAATATACAAAATTATTTTTACACAATCTTTGTAAGAAAATTATCCTAGACAATATTTGATTAAGTAAATTATCCAACCAAAAGACCACAAAAGCTATGTTTTAAAAAATATTTTATATAAAGCATCAACACGAATCCATAATTAGAAATTTTCAATATATACAAACCAAAAATTTCCTTTGTATTTTTTAACCTGGCTCCACGAAGCAAGAGACTCTCTGGCCCCAGAGGCCTAAGGGGGATTAAAAAAAAAAAAAAAAGTTGAATATATTAAAAATTCAATTACATTCTAAAATGGCCACCTTTAGCAGAAAATACCTGAACATAGTTATAACTCTGCTTTCATATAAAACCAAAATCTCAGTTACTATAAAGCAGTTTAGGTCAATTATGATGTTAGTGACCATAACAACAAATACCTGCTTTAGCATTTCAGTCACTTTAAGATCAGTGGCTCAGAAATAAGATTACCCCTGTAAATAAACTCACAAAGCCATCTGTTTCAAGATTTTTAAACATAAAACACAGCAAAAGATTAACCAATGATTAAAAATGTTTAACATGATGAAATTTTAAATTTATGAACAAAATTAAAGGTTCTAAAATGCAATATAAACATGAATTATAGTATGATTTGTGTATAAATGCATCAATTCTGCATAATTAAAATTATACTGGATTATAAAACAAAGTAGTAAGTGAGTTAGTACTTTTTCTAGGCAAGATCAACTATAACTTGACTACTTGCATTGCATACTTCTTGGAGCACAGGTCTTCTTGCTGTTTGAATTTCTCTCCATAAAGGAGAAATAAAACGAGAAGGAATAACTAGAAAGGAAATTGTATTTTCTTAGTGATAGAAAAATGATAAGACTGTTATGGATAAGTAAAAAAGCCTTAATTTTGTTGATATTCCTTATGTTTTTCTGAAACATACATATCCAGTTACCCAAATCAAACAGAATCTGAACCAATTCTGAAGATGTCTGCAAATCCAAACACTCTAAAAAATCTAATGAACCAAAGAGGCCCACATTTTGGGACATGGTTAACAAGTATGATTTTATTAGATAGTCATATTTGGAGCACACTCCATGGATATTCCAAAATCAATTATTAAGGAGGCATAAAATAGCTTTTTCCCACTTGGTACTGGTTCCAACAATGAACAGAAAAACTTTGAGCTCACACTGGCATATAAAATTGGAATATAATGATAAAAAGCTTCAAATTAAAAGATAATTCCATCAGCTCACTCAGGCTGCTTCAGCAAAGAACATGGCTAATCTTTTTAACCATTTTAAGGGCTGGGTAATATAACTGATCTTTTGCTTTACCAGCCACAATATCTTAATGCAATTCAGATATGTATCCACATATATATCCCACTATGTCACTCTAGAAATCAAAATAAAAGCTAGTTATAGTTATCCAGCAGGGGATCCTACATTTACAAAGACCTTGTTAAGGAGTTTACTGAATGTGCTACTATGTTAATGTTTATTAAAAATGTGAACTGGTGTCGAGGCATCATGATATTTTTTGGTGGCTTGTCTTGAGGATTTCATTTAAAAAATGCTTACCTCTTCATGTCAGCAACTTATTTCATGCAGCCAGTATTAACTGAACATGTCTTTAGAAAAGAGGTACAATGCTAATTGGATTAGAAGTTCAAGGGCTGATTCCAAGATTTATTCTAAATTTGGCTTTGTGGTCATGAGTAACAATGTAATCTCAATGTATCAGCACATTTCTGAAATAATTTAAAAGCCTTTCATGTAGGGGCCAGAAATTAACCTGAATATTGAGGGCAAACACACCAACACAACCAACTAAAAAAAATACCAATCAAAAGAGTAAATAAGAGGATTTATATTGGCCACTAAATACTGTAGTTCTTGCTGAATAATTCTGAAGTGAAGAAGACAATAATATTTATACTTGTCAAACATTATATAAAACATTTTTTGTACTCTAGACTTCCAGTGTGGTGGGTTTAAAGGTGTAAAAATTTGAATAAGAACGGCTATTTCCTTTTGTTACTATCTAACACTGTAAGAAAAAGAAATACAAGTACACAAATAATCTTGCTAAACTATTTTTATATCATTTCATGGGATTTGTTTTATCCTTACTTCTTCTGCTACAAATTATTAGATGAAATGCTAAATGTTTTTATTTTTATTTTTAATTAAAAAAAAATTCTTTAAGTAATCTCTACACCTAATGTGAGGTTTGAATTCATGAAGCTGAGATCACGAGTTGCGTGCTGTTTGGACTGAGCCAGCCAGGCTTCTAAATTAATCCTTTTCCATGATATGCTGCCCAATTACCTATTCTCCCTTTAATTTGATTTTAGTCCCTCCCAACACACTGTCACATAAAAGTAACTGGATAATGCAAATGTATTCTTACCTTACAATTTCTTCCATTTGCTGAGTTATTATCATTCTTCCCATGAATCTATCAAAGAATTCAACATGTTACAAAAAAGCCAATGATATATTACCTATGACACCAATGGGTGAAGCATTTTTGACAGTTTTGGCACTATTCTTACACATAAAACAAAACTAACCTTTTGTATATAGGAATGGTCCATTATTTCTGTTAGAGATTACATAAGTAAATACTTATCAGTCATTAAGCTTTTTTTTTTTTTAATTTTTTTTAATGTTTATTTATTTTTGAGACAGAGAGAGACAGAGCATGAATGGGGGCGGGGCAGAGAAAGAGGGAGACACAGAATCGGAAGCAGGCTCCAGGCTCTGAGCCATCAGCCCAGAGCCTGACGCGGGGCTCGAACTCACGAACCGTGAGATCGTGACCTGAGCTGAAGTCGGACGCTCAACCGACTGAGCCACCCAGGCGCCCCTCATTAAGCTTTAAAAAACTGAATATCTTGCCATCTCTACTCTAGCTATGAATAAGGTAAATGAAAAACTGTTTTTAAAATGATAATGCAAATTTCACATATTATTACTAGTTTAGTCATCATGAGAATTTATATTTCTATACAAAGATGAATGTATTATCTAGCCCACAATGAATGCTCACACATTTTATCACAGTTTATTAAAGTCTACTGTGACTAGAATCATTCATTCACTCACTGACTCATGCATCACTGAATAGTCACTGAACAATGACACTGTGTGAGTTAAGTGGTGGGGACAGAGTAGTAAGCAAAAACCTATCCGTGAACTCCAGACCTTCTATAACTTTTGGTTGCCTGAAATCTAGAGTGAGTGGCCTGGTCTGTTATCATAATGGATGTTCACAGCTTGGCTTTTCAGTTCCAACTTCCACAACCAGAAAAGCTCCACAGCATAGTCAATTCAAGGATGCAATCACTTTCTACTATAGTGAGGCAAATTCTAAGTTGAAACAAACTATAGACAGAGCTTTCATGTTAATCGTTTAAACAAAGAAATTGGCAGTCCTTTCTAAATGTCCCTATTATTACTGCCTCCCCCCCCCCCCCCCACCACCCGTTTCCGAGTCACAGATGCTTGCAGACTTTGGCTTTATTGTTTCTTGCTAATCTCCTACTTCTATCTACTTCCTTCAGCACCCTGTATCAGGGAGCTTTTTTTTTTTTTTTTTTTTTAATCTCCACTTACTGGAATTTTATGTAGTCCTGATTTCAGCCTTAATTTTGGATTTAGATTCAAAGAACCAATTCAGCTGCCATTTCCCTGGGCATCTTTCAGAGATGATGTGTGATCAGCTCAATTTTGCTGCGTTAAATTCCAACAACAGACCTATTTTCCTTAATTTCATTTGTCCTGTTATCCTTGATTCTAAGGTACTCCTATCTATTTACGCCAGTTACATACTGGATTAACTCATTTTGCACTTTCCTTAACCATTTCTCCAAACCCACACTTAAATTTGATTCAACATAGAAATAGCTGCATTACTCTCTTTTCTGATTATAAAGACTACATACATTGAAACACACACATTTTATAAAATGATTCAGACAATTTAAAAAGACATCAATAGGGAAACAACAATGACTGGTAATCCCACTACTCAAATATAAACACTGTTAATGTTTTGGAGTATGTTTTCCACTTTTTTTTCATCCGTATATAGACACATATATATTTTAAAAACAAAATGGTATCATGCCATAAGTATTGCTGGTAACATTTCCTACCACTTAATACGTCCTGTCAAAAACATAGATCTACATTATGATTTTCATTTCCTCCAATTTTGTATTTAAATTGTAGTTAGTTAACATATAATGTAATATTGGTTTCAGGAGAATTTAGTGATTCATCACTTACACACAATACCCAGTGCTCATCATAACAAGTACCCTCCTTAACACACATCACCCATTTAGCTCATCTTCCATCCATCAACTCTCAGTTTGTTCTCTATCATTAAGAGTCTCTTATGGTTTGCTTCCCTTTCTTTTTTTTGCCCTTCTCATATGTTCACCTGTTTTGTTTCTGAAATCCCACACATGAGTGAAATCATATGGTATTTGTCTTTCTCTGACTTATTTTGCTTAGCATAATACACTCTAGTTCCATTCATGTCATTGCAAATGGCAAGATTTCAATCTTTCTGATAGCTGAGTAATATTCCTGTGTGTGTGTGTGTGTGTATACACACCACATCTTATATATTCATTGATCTATCAACAGATACTTGGGTTGCTTCCATGTCTTGGCCACTGTAAATAATGCTGCCATAAACACAGGGGTGCATACATTTTTCCAAATTAGTGTTTTCATTTTCTTTAAATACCCAGGAGTGGAATTACTGGATCATACAGTATTTATATTTTTAACTTTCTGAGGAATTTCTATACTGTCTTTCCACAGTGCTTGTACCAATATACATTCCTACCAACAGTACATGAGGGGGTTCTCTTCTCTTTATATCCTTCCCAACATTTGTTACTTCTTGCCTTTTTGATACTAGCCATTCTGCCTGGTGTGAGGTGATACCTCATTATGGTTTTGGTTTGCATTTCCCTAATGCTCAGTGATGCTAAACATTTTTTTCATGTGCCTGTTGACCATCTATAGGTCTTCTCTGGAAAAAGGTCTATTCAGGTCCCATTTTTTAAGTTCTTTATATATTTGGATATATTGTGCATATATATACACAACTGCTTACTGTATATATTATTTGCAAATATCTTCTCCCATTCATTAGATTGCCTTTTTCTTTTGTTGATGGCTTCCTTTGTTGTGCAAAAGCTCTTTATTTTGGTGTAGTCCCAATAGTTTATCCTTGCCTTTTTATTTCCCTTGCATGAGGAGACATATCCATAAATATGTTGATAGAGAGGATGTCCAAGAGATTACTGCTTAAGTATTCTTTTAGGAGTTTTATGGCTTCAAGTCTCACAGTTAGGTCTTTAATCCATTTTGAGTTTATTTTTGTGTATGGTATAACAGTGGTCCAGTCATAAATGTCTACTTTGCTCATGACAATAAAAATTAGTCCAATGCTTTTGTAATGTCTGAAAGGCCAAATCCTATTAGGGCTTTAATCCAATAATTCTACTTTTGCAGCTCTGTCTTTTCTTAGGGAATAATCCAGTACTATGCCATACCTGTACAAGTCTGCTTCTGGTTGCTGACATTCTATCACAGCTACAAGAGTGTCCAAACTGGCAACTGTTTGTAATACTGCTGTTTCGGGAACTGCCACGTGTGTCTGGGAAAATAAAAAAACCAAAAAGGATTACATTGCAGTTTCAGGATCCAAATGGGAACTTAGATATCATCTATGTCAAATCTCTTTTCAGATGAAATTGTAGCATACTGTACTTGAGATCACTTAGGAGAAAGAAGATTGTAAAATAGTTAAGTAGCAAAAGGAGCTACTGAGGTTACCTATCTAGAGAAGCCATTTGGATATAAAAAAATTAAGTGTGGGGTGCCTGGGTGGCTCAGTTGGTTAAGCATACAACTGCAGCTTGGGCCATGATCTCATGGTTCATGGGTTTGAGCCCTGCGTTGGGATCTCTACTGTCAGCACAGACAGAGCTTGCTTTGGATCCTCTGTCCCCCTCCTTCTCTGCCCCTCCCCTGCTCACGCTCTTTCTCTTAAAAATGAATAAACATTTAAAAAAAAAATTTAAATGTGTTAAGTCACTATCGCTCAAAGTTTATTATGAAGCAATTTAATAGGGAAAAATGTGAATTTTCACTTTTATGCTCTGAAAACAGAAAAACTGAAATGTGTCCCTTATCTAATTTTAGTATATGTGCTGCCGAAGTGAGCACATCCCTTATCTAAAAAAGTACCAGAATATTAAAGGATTACATTTTTCCTAAAAACACTTTCCACTTTTCTTTAACTTGCCTAAAACCAAATGAGGCTATCCTTGAAATAAATACATACTATTATTTCTTTTTTAAAAAGTTACCATTTTTAAAGTTTCAGTGATTTAAAAAATTTTTCCCTTAGCAGGTTAAACAAAGGAAAATATCACTATAACCCAAAAACATTCTGTTCACCCAGGGCAACACTCAAACATATGCATGTACAAACCTTCAGGTTAGTTTCTCCATCCAAACTAGCAGTTGTAACGTGACAAGAACCATCAAGCCGATCTGAGGACAGAAGCACCAAATCTGCAGGGAAAATTTCATCTTTGGCTATTCGAACAATATCACCCACCTATAAGGAATTATGGGGGAAAAGTGAATATATAGATTTTAAAAGGCAAAGACTTATTTTTACTGATTTCTAAACAGATGGCCTATCAATATTTTAATACAGGAAAGCAAGCTTTTAACTAAAATATAATAGATTAGAATGTGTGATACCAATATATATAATTGATTTCTATTATTTACTAAAGGCATACCCGAATGTTTTTTGATCTAGTTTTTACAAGGCCACCACTTCGAACAACATAAACAGGAGCTCCATTTACTTCATTATCTGAGTTATGTCGTAACCAATCTTCATATCCCTATTAAATATTAAAGAACAAAAAAATACCCTTTTTAATATAATTAGAAGATACTTTTATCAAATGAGAAAACAAAACATAAAAACTTATCCAAAACATTTTATTCAACAGAATTATATTAGGCTAGTCTGATGCATACATTCATAGGTATTTGACATTCTTACTAGAAACATTCTTTTTCCTTGGTGTCATTACACATATTCCTGGTTTTCATAGTACCTCTCTAGTTACTCCTCAATTTCCTTACAGGAGGCTCCTTCTATGTCACCTTTATGGATCCCTTTTTCACCCTTCTCTTTCTACTACAAGATTTCTTCTATCTCTGTGTCTTCCAAAAAATCCTGAAATTTGTCTCTCTAGCCTGTATCTCTTTTCTGGACTCTAAACCTGAATATCTGCATTCTTAATATCTCCATTTTGATATGTCATAATAAGCATTTCGAAACTAAATTGATGATGTTATCCCCCAAATCTGTTGCATTTCCAATGTTTCCAATCTTGATAAATGGCATCACCATCTACCAAGTTGCTCTTAGAAGAAATCTGAGGAGTAATTCTTGATTCTTACCTTTTCCTAACACCTATTCAGTTTAGAGGTTCCACGGCTTCTATGTAAAAATGATATTTTAAAATTTATTTATTTATTTATTTGGGGAAAGAAAGTGTGGGTGTAAGTGGGGAAAGGGCAGGGAGAGAGAGCAAGAGAGAGAATCCCAGGCAGGTTCTGCAATGTCAGCATGGAGCCCGACATGGGGCTCAAACCCATAAACCATGAGATAATGACCTGAGCCGAAATCAAGAGTCAGACACTTAACTGACTGAGCTACCCAGGCACCCCTAAAAATGATATTTTTAAATCATAAAATATAAATTCACAGAGCATTATTATATACAACAGCAAAAAAAAAAATGAATAGATTTTGAAACTGAGGTTGAGTTCTTTCACCTTCTTAACCAACAAGCCAACAGAATTATAATATGTATTTCAAAAAAAATATGGTAGGCTAGGGGTACCTGGGTGGCTCAGTTGGTAGAGCGTCCAACTCTTGATTTTTACTCTGGTTGTGATCTCACTGTTGTGAGATTGAGCCCTGTGGGCTTTGTGCTGGGTTTGGAGCCTGATTAAGACTCTCTCTCTCTCCCTCTCTCCCCTCTCCCACAGAAACATGTGCATGCTCATGTGCTTGCTCTCTCTCAAAAAAAAAATATGGTAGGCTACATGCATCATCATTAAAAAGGGACACAGACATAAGCATTTCAGAAAGAATCCTTTGATTAAATATTTAAGGAGTGGTAATTTTTTTTTACTTTATTTTTTTAATTTATATCCAAGTTACTTAGCAAATAGTGCAACAATGATTTCAGGAGTAGATTCCTTAATGCCCCTTACCCATTTAGCCCATCCCCTCTCCCACAGCCCCTCCAGTAACCCTCTGTTTGTTCTCCATATTTAAGAGTCTCTAATGTTTTGTCCCCCTCCCTGTTTTTATATTATTATTGCTTCCCTTCCGTTGGGTCATCTGATTTATGCCTTAGTCCTCATATGAGTGAAGTCATATGATATTTGTCTTTCTCTAATTTCACTTAGCATAATGCTCTCTAGTTCCATCCACGTAGTTGCAAATGGCAAGATTTCGCTCTTTTAGATTGCCAAGTAATACTCCATTGTGCGTGTGTGTGTGTGTGTGTGTGTGTGTGTACATACATACACATCTTCTTTATCTATTCATCCATCGATGGACATTTGGGCTCTCTCCATACTCTGGCTATTATTGATAGTGCTGCTATAAACATTGGGGGTGTGTGCCCCTTCAAAACAGCATACCTGTATCCCTTGGATAAATACCTAGTAGTGCAATTGCTGGGTTGTAGGGTAGTTCTAGTTTTAATTTTTTGAGGAACCTCCATACTGTTTTCCAGAGTGGCTGCACCAGTTTGCATTCCTGCCAGCAGTGCCAAAGATATCCTCTTTCTTCGCATCCTCACCAACATCTGTTGTTGCCTGAATTGTTAATGTTAGCCATTCTGAAAGGTGTGAGATGGTATCTCATGGTGGTTTTGATTTGTATTTCCCTGGTGACAACTGATGTGGAGCATGTTTTCATGTGTTCGTTGGCCATCTGGATGTCTTCTTTGGAGAAGTATCTATTTAGGTCTTTTGCCCATTTCTTCATTGGTTATTTGTTTTTTGGGTGTTGAGTCTGATAAGTTCTTTATAGATTTTGGATACTAACCCTTTATCTGATAGGTCATTTGCAAATGTCTTCTCCCATTCCGTTGGTTGCCTTCTAGCTTTGCTGATTGTTTCCTTCGCTGTGCAGAAGCTTTTTATTTTGATGAGGTCCCAATAGTTCATTTTTGCTTTTGTTTCCCTTGCCTCTGGAGACATGTTGAGTAAGAAGTTGCTGCAGCCAAGATCAAAAAGGTTTTTGCCTGCTTTCTCCTCAAGGACTTTGATGGCTTCCTGTCTTACATTTAGGTCTTCTTTCCATTTTGAGTTAATTTTTGTGTATGGTAAAAGGAAGTGGTCCAGGTTCATTTTTCTGCATGTCGTTGTCCAGTTTTCCCAGCACCACTTGCTGACGAGACTGTCTTTATTCCATTGGATATTGTTTCCTGCTTTGTTAAAGATTAGTTGGCCATACATTTGTGGGTCCATTTCTGGGTTCTCTATTCTGCTCCATTGATCTGAGTGTCCATTTTTTGTGCCAGGAGTGGTAATTTTTTTTTTAAGTGGAAAAGACTTCTTGTGCTATTTCGGAGAAAATTTAAGAACTCAACGGTGTAGCATAAGTACAGAAAATGGAATGATATCCAAGAGATAGGGTTAAGTGATCAAAATAAGATATAGAATGTGTTGTGTTCTATGCTATTATTTGTTTAAAAAAATGCCTATGTGAACACTCTGCATGGATATTGGGACTAATGTACAAATATATCAAGGGAGGAAAACTAGGAGGGTGGGGGGTTAGGAATATAAGAGGCTTTTACTATATGCTATTTTGTACTGTTTCCATTTTTTAAAAATATATACACATCTATTACCTAAAAATATTACAACAGTATAAAATATAAAGCAAATATTAAAGATTGCTGGGGCGCCTGGGTGGCGCAGTCGGTTAAGCGTCCGACTTCAGCCAGGTCACGATCTCGCGGTCTGTGAGTTCGAGCCCCGCGTCAGGCTCTGGGCTGATGGCTCGGAGCCTGGAGCCTGTTTCCGGTTCTGTGTCTCCCTCTCTCTCTGCCCCTCCCCCGTTCATGCTCTGTCTCTCTCTGTCCCAAAAATAAATAAAAAACGTTGAAAAAAAAAATTTAAAGATTGCTTTGAAGGTCTATTTTTTTCCCCAGGAAGAAACCTTTTGGGAAAGCATTTTTAAGCTACTCAAATTACACTGACCCCAGTTAAGATGTGGTATGTCAATTACAGGGAAATTTAACTGAGGGTCAAAATATCTTTTCTGAAACTGTCAAAAAGCAAAATTCCTTTTACAGTCAGATGACATTAATAGCTGAGCAACAATGATAAAAACATTATCTTTTAAAACACAAGTTCACAAATTCTAATTCATCCCACATATTTACAGCCAGATTGTTTCCAAAACATCATTTTAATTCACTACCTTGTTCAAAACCCCCTCAATAACTCTCAATGCTTACAGGAAAGAATCTTCCAGCCTACATTTCCAGTATTATCTTTTAATACTTTCCTCTACAGGGTCAAACATTTATTCAGACATGTCATTCCCCAAAATAGGTCTTGGCTTTTCTTCCATTTGGGCCTTTGTTTAAATTGTTTGTTTCTATTTCACCTCCTTCACCAACTGTTATTTTACTAATATTCCAAGTCTCTTTTCTATTATTTATTCCACAAAACCTTCCTTATCTAAATGAAGGGTTCCATCCTTTCTCTGAACACCTACCGTTCATTAGCTCTTACTAGTACCTTATTAAACTGTAATTGTTGTTGTGTTTGGTCCTACCTTCCCTGCTTCATAGATTTTAAGTTCATAGAGGGCAAAGACTATGACACCTACCATAGCACTATATCTTGCATTATACAACTAGAGAGAAGACTTAATATGTAAATATGTTTGGAAAAAGTTAAAAAAACAAAGTAACAATTTAATTCATATTAAAGTATAAATAACTGATAATAAAGCTTTTCCTATTTTGATAAAAGTACAAACGCAGACTAAAAGGGGGAGAAGGAAGGTAAGAACATAGTAGCTTTCACTTTTATAATTTTTCCAAAATTTGTTCTACTAATGTATAGTGATGGATATATAAACCTGAACGATACACTCTGGTATGAGTGTGTTTCTTAAATGAACAAAACTTAGGAACAGAAAAAACTCTTGAGTTCTGAAATCGTTTCTGAAAAACGGAGAAAATCTTTACAGATCAAATTTTCTCTTTGAAAATTATGACCTTTCATATTTCCTCTTTTGCCTTAGTTGTCAAGATGTGTCAAGAACTTAACTGAAATAACCATACTCACACAGGTTTGAGGTAGTCTTCCTACTTTCTATCTTTAGATTTCATGTGTTTTTAGTTAACTCATTTTTGGAAGAAGGCTGGTTGTCAATTGTTATTATTATAGTAAACTCTCTTAATTTGCAGATATAAATTCACCAGCATTCTCAACTCAGTTAGTGGTATCACATTTCAATTAAACCCAGTCTCTATTTGGCCAAATATACTGGAAAATCAGGGCAATAAGTATCACAGCATTTTACACTGCTTTAAAAAATGTTCAATGACGGGGGGGAGTCTGGATGGCTCAGTCTGTTAGGCATCTGACTCTTGATTTTGGCTCAAGAGATTGAGCCTCGTGTCAGGCTCCATGCTAACAGCATGGATTCTCTCTCTGTCCCTCCACCAGCTCGCGTGTGTACACATGCGTGCTCTCTCTCTCTCTCTCTCCCTCTCTCTCAAAATAAACATTAAAAAAAATTCAATAGGTTTATTCATTCATTTATTCATCTATCCAACAAATGCTTTTTGAAGGTCTAATATGTACATGACTTTGTTCTGGTCTTTGGAAATAATCTGGTATATAAAACAAAGTCTATGCACTCACAGAGCTAAACATTCAAATGAGGGCCAACAGATAAAGTAATAAATATTTATTCAACAGAACAACAGGTAGCAACAAATGATATGAAGAAAAAAGACCAGACCAGAAAATGAGAGAGTGACATGGTGGTCACGAAAAGCCTAAGATATCCAAGTGGAAATGTTGCATGAGCATTTGTATATGTGTAGCTGGACTTCAGGGAATAGTTTCAGGATACATATCAATTTGAGAACCATCAATATATAAATGGTACTATAAACCACTAGACCAAAAGAAATCACCTAAAAGGAAAATATATATAGAAAAGATGTCCTAGGGACAAATACATGTTACTTTGATGAAATAAATGGCATCTACAAAACCAAGTAAATATGTAACTGTATGAAGTGATTTGGATGCTTAATGAGTTGCACAAATTCTAGCCTCCAATAGAACAGTGAAAGGAACTCATAGTGAAAGTAGCACCATGATATTCTGACACCCTAGATATATAACGTAACTACTATAGTTTCCTCTTATCCTTCTCTGTAATAAATAATATACTACATCTCAGAATTACAGAACGTTTGTCAATTTTATTTCCATGTCAATCTGAATCTTATCCCTAAATCTTATAAAGTGGAAATTTATCATATTTACACAAGAAAATTCAATTAACTCTCTTTCAGGTAGAAGGAATCATCTATTTAACTGGGCCCCTGGCAAGATTTTTTGAGAAGTGATAGCTATACGGACATGACATTTCTATGAATTTCTTTTATTTCTTACTCAGCATGTGTATCTAGTAATAATCTTACTTTTCTATACCTACATTTTAATATCAATTCAAGATTTGGTTGAAGCTATTTCCCCTATGGTATTACTTTATATAAAAATCAACATCACCAGAGAAAGTTGTAGAAAGTAAGAAAAGACCATACAATTCTTATTCAAAATGGTAATGTCAGAAGTATGTGTTCCACTCCCTATAAATATATCCCTTTTGAATTATATTTCCTTTAAATATTGTCAAACCTACAAAGATGATTATAATAATGTACTTCATATATAAATTAGTTTGTAGATCTAAAATGCTTGTTTTTGGATGCTTCCTAGGAGTGTCAAGAGAACAACATATTTTAACTATATTCTGTGAGTCCCTAGGTACCTGAAATATAATAGGGTGACTTAACTCAGTTTAATTTTACCATATGCAGTATCAAACAAATTTGCTGATTTCTTATGGAAATTACTTTCACAACAATAAATGTTAGTGTGAAGTGTAAATATTTAGCAACTTCTAAATGACCTGGGGGGAAAACAATAGAAAGTATTTTCATACCTGCTTTATGGCGGTTACTGTTATCACAAAGAATAATGGAAGTCCACTGGTAATTGGACTGGTAGGTGTATCAATCATAAGCTATATTTACAACAACAAAAAGAACAGAGTATTATTTTTTTATATTGTACACGTCACACTATTAACATCTAAAATCTCGTATTTATTGGGAATTCTGAGAACACTATATAAAGTGTATATGATTGTCCAGAGTAAAAAATAATCATGCATGTAGTTTAGTTCACAGTTTCACCAAGTTCATTTTGTTGGCCATTATATGAAGTGAGTAGAATATCTAAATCTATTGCATATCCACAAATATTGCTAGAGTGAACTCAGTCACTTCACCTTTTTAACACAGCGTACATAGGTCTTCCTCCTCAGTATTTGTTAGAAGCAGACCTACAGCTGCTCAGAATCTCATTTTACATTTCTTTGCCCATCCTGGTAAATGCTGAAAAGTCTGTCAGCAATTTTAACCCTAGAATTTGGAATAATTTCATCACTTAAGAAAAGAGAATAAGGAATAGGGCTAGGAAAAGGATTTTTTTTTTTTTCTACAGGGATTTTGTTACATCTACAGAGCCAGAGGGGTACAGCTTAGAAAACGATGCTGTAATCATGATCTAAATCATACAACTGAGGTTTCACCAAATTGGGGAAGTAATTTTTGCAGTAATTATGTTTGGTTAGTTAAAACATGGACCCAATGGTTTATTAATGTTCCTTTACCCTGGATAGGCCAATTAAATTTGTTTTATTCCACAGACCAGCTGAATTCCTGACCTTAGCTAGTAATTTCACAAATGCATGTGATGTGGACATGGTTAGTATAAATTTCTCACTTTTCCAAGAAAACCAAGCTGATGTTCTATTGATAAAAACTCAGAAGTTTCTTCTCTGTTCATGAAAGAAAGCAATTTCTTTAAAATATAAGTGTTTCTTCAAGCTTTAAAGTGACTACTTAACAAGTTTTTTTTTTCCATTGGAATTCCAGGTTCTATGAGAGTAAAGTTCAGAGTTTATACAAAAACCCAATGCCACACTGAAAGATACTGCTCGTGTATTATCAGAAGAGAATAACCCCTTTAAAAGAAAATGGCAATCACTATTTTTAAATCTTGACTTATACTCAAATTTTATAAGCTATTCTCTTGATACTTTGATATTAGAGAAAAAAAAGCACAATGTGAAAATTAAGAAACTATCAAAGAGTTTATCATGAATAGACTTAAAAAATGGTTCCCATAATAAAAATCTATATTCATGGGGATTCTTAAAATTAGAAAAATTTTTTAAATAAAAGTAAAATTTAAATTCAAAACAAAGGAAAAGTCAAAGAAAGATTTACTTGGACAAAGATCATTCCGTAGGCAGAAATGTGCCAAAAACATGTGCTATATAAGTCAAAATATTTATGTTCTGATGCAGAGCAAGTGAAATGTAAAATTGGCTTTGATTATAATTATCAGCACCATAGCACATCAGTAATGAAACAAAATAAAATTAATCTTAAAATTCACAAGCTATTTTTTAGAAATCTGCATGTGGTTTAAATAACTACATTCACTGATTACAATGGGGAAGCTATGCAGGAAAAAACTGATCCCATAGTCAAATGATTTAGAATGCAATATAACTTTTCCCTAAAGATCGAAGTCATATAAACTTAATCCATTGAGTGATAAAGCTTACCTGAACCAAAAATATAATAAGAAAATAAAAGTTTGCCACTCTTCTGAATTGTTCAAATAAATTTTTTGGAACAAAATTCCACACAGTATACTAAAAAAACAGAGAGAGAAGGATAAATTAACATTTAAAATAATATATACGATATCAATGTAATAATAAGGAAAGCAAAATAAGATTTATGAAGTCCTTAGACAAATTTATGTAACTCTTGATGCTATAAAAACTGTTTTTTAAGAGTTTCAGAACTTTTATTCTATTCTTTTTTTTCTTATACTATTTATTGGCAATTTTAGTGTAATTTAAAAAGATGAGATAAATTGGAATCTACCAATTTTGCTATTAAATTCTTGATTTTTTAGAAGTTGGAGAAGGCAAATCTAAAACAACATTTAATAATTTATTTTGGTCTTTGGTTACACAAAACTAAGTGTAAAAATAAACAAGAGCTGATAAAAATGCTGATTCCAGATACAATTTATTTTCCATTTTATTTAGCTCAGTATCAGAAACAAAGGAAATGGTATAACTATTTTATTATTCTTTGTTAAGTACAAAATATGGAAAAATAACCAAGAATGTGAAAAAGATTAAAAAACACTTTACATAAGTGGTGGTATAACCACCAAGACAATCTCATAAAGGACACGAAAATCTGTCACAATGTCAATTTTTAAAGTAAGACTGTCACTAAATGACCTTGGACTAATCTCTCTGCACCCTACTTTGTGCCTCTATAAAATGAAGACAATAATAGCCCTATTTTATAGGGTTGTTATAAGGCTTAAATAAGCTAATATATTTATGATGCACTTAGGACAGAAACTGGCTCATACTAATTGCCATGTGTCTGTTATATTATTAATCAGCATATAAGCCTATAATGCTATATTATAAGGGTAATAATATGCCAAACATTATAGCACTGTTACTTCACCCTATATACACTCTCTCAGTAGAATGTAAGATCCCTGAGGCTAGGGACATTGTTTTATTTACTGCTCAATCTCCAGCACTTACCACTACTACTCAGCACATAGGTGGAGATCAAAACTTTAGAAGAATAGATGAATAAATAAAGAAATACATACATACATACATTAGGTAGAAATGAATTTTTTTCAGATGACTATCCGGATGTCAGGCAAATGAAGCCTTAGTGGTTACTGATCCTATTCAAAATTTCCAAAGAGGCAGTTTACTTAATTTTCTCTGGTGCAATGTAAGATGGTTCTAATTTCTGAATTTTCTTACTTCAAAAATTCACTTCTTAATCAGCTGAGATCTGAAATGTCCTTCCCCACATAAACAATTAGGGTTAAGTTCCCAGGAAAGCCCACAACAGTCTCTATGACCCAAGGATATATAAATAGTACAATACCTAACAACATTTCTTTCAGGTCAAATTATAATCTCAGTTCTAATCTGATACCTGAAACACATTTTCTTGTGGTAGTGGTAGCACTAGTGGCTCCAGAATCTGGGACTGGGGACTATGTTCAGGGCTCTGGAGAGAAGAGAGGTAGATGCTTTCCAGTCACTGCTCAATGTGTATCTCTGAGATGGTAACTTTGGGTCATATCATCCTCAGGTGATCTTAACTGGAGTCCCTTAGTTACCAAATCAAATGTGTAAAACTTTTTAAGAATCAAGTTGGCAATGTCCTAACTTTACATCAATCTTTTAAAATCATAACAGAATGTATTTTTGTCTTCCAAAATCTTGAAAAGAACAATTACATAAATTGGCAATAAGGTAACTGGTTTCAGGATATTTTCTTTGGCTAGTTCAATAATACATGGAAAAACTCAGAATAAATAAAAATTTCTTATGAAAACCAGCTTACAAATATTAGGAATTGTTTTTTCCAGGTTTTCTAAAATACAAAATACATTAATAGACTGAACAAGTCTATATTCTGTGCTTATCCTATCATATGTAGAAGAGAAACTATAGGATAAATGTTAAATAATATAAAAATATTTTAAGAAAAATAATAATTATGCTTTAAAGTTATTTTATTATGTAATAATGATCAATAAAATTAAATTAGAAGTGTAACTTCTTTTTTAGCTATGTATATGACTATACAACTGATCTTTTTTCTTCAAGTTCTGATATTAGTAAGAAAACCAAAACATAATTATGAAACTACATCTTTCGTAAAGTTTAAATAAGGTAGTTACTATGGTAAATTAAACAAAGATGTATCATGCACCTACAATGTACAAAACTCTTGTGCTATAAGAGAAACAAAGAAGCTTTCATATTAGAAGAAATTCAGAATAAACATCAATAGCTATATTGAAAGGTAAAGTAAATGAAGGAATATACAAAGAATTAAAATGAAAAGCAGTCAGTGAGAGAAAAATTTAATGAGGAAGGTCATATTCAACATGGGCTTTAATAGGTCAACATTCAACAGGCTGAAAATAGGGGGCAAAGAGAGGGATACCATTTCAGGAAAAGAGGACAGCACGAACACAGGCAGAGAAGAGCAAAGTTCATCATGACTTTGTGGGACAGAAAATAATACAGTCCAGAAGAGTTTAAGGGAATAAAAAGGGAGCAGAAAGGTAGTACAAAGGGAATTTTTTTAAAAGCCTCATTTATGGTCAAGAAAAAAATGGACATTGTATATAAATATCCACATTCCTGAATCTGTGGTCAAGAACACGAATTTTCTATTTCCATAAAAACATGAAATTTATAACCTCTGCAAAAAATATAATCTACATTTAAAAAGAAGTGGTTAATCACATGAAATCACAGCAAAGGCACAGCAGTAGGGAAGTTCAACATGGGTTTATGGAATAGCAGGTAATCTGGTTTGGAAGGGATGTGAGAAATTACTAGTAGAATAAATAAGGGAATAATGAGAGAGACAGTCCTTATATGCTTTTAAAAAAGCAATGTTTATTTAAATATCTACATTTTTAAAACTGTGGTCAAAAACATGAACCGTAATACTGCTGCATATGAATACGATCATATAAAGATATTTAATCTCCCAAATTTTCCAGGACACTCAGCTTTCAATACTGGCAGAGGACTAAAGTGGTCCTGTTACTCACAACAGATGAGATTACAAAAACTAGATTTTAAAATGGATCCTGGAAAGTATCCAAAATATAGATAGAAACTAGAAGAGAGTTTAATTTTTAAAAAGTGCAAATGAAAGGAATATGAATATGAATTGTAAACTATGGCTTCTTAACCTGGAGACACTATCCAACTCTCACAGCTATGGCAGCAAACAGTAGGGAGAAAAATTATACCCTTATCACAAAATATGACAGATTTGAATTCAGGGCTGGAAAACTAGATGGAAATTTAAGGGGAAGAAAACACTGGTAGTGAAAGAACCAGGCAAGGAAAATGACCCAAATTCAGAATGTAAACCATCCAAACCCAGGATGATAGCTAAACTCTACACCAAAAAGGAGTGAACTACTGATATATGCAACAACAAAGATCAATCTCAAGATTACCGTTACATGAAATGAAGTCAGACAGAGAAGACTCATACTACATGACTATATTTATGTGATATTCTAGAAAAGGTGAAACTATAGTTATAGAAAACAGATCACTGGTTGCTAGTGCTAGAGATGAGGAGGAGGGGGACTGGCTGCTAACTTTTTACTTCTGGATATACTCTTTATCTTGGTTGTGGTAGTCCCATGATGCTATACATTTGTCAAAACTCATCAAATTGTACACTTAAAATTGGTGAAATTTTACTATATATAAATTATACACAAAGTTAAAAAAAAACTTAAAATTTTCAAGGACTTTTACTTCTTGCATGATTTACTAAGAACTGTGTCATTAATCTAAAGCTCTTCTATTACCCTAGATTCTAACATTTTCCCTTCCTGCCCTCTGCTTTAGAACCACTGTCCAAAATGACAGATCTCACTAATGGGTATGTTGCATCTGTAAATAATGTGAAGGATGAGAAAAGGGGCAGAACAAAGAAACCACTGACCTAAGACAATACTCTTGGGAAAGAGGAGATCAGGATGACAGAGATACAATTAGTTACTCTGGAAGGCAGAGAAGGAGCAGTACAAAGACGCTTCTTAAAGTGGTCTATCAAACAATAGCAATGATCTAAGGAAAACTTTACTCTTAGTCTGATTCACATCCTAACTGCACTTTCCAATAGGTAACCAGTAGTTGCATATGGCTCCTGACACTTAATCGAAAATAAATTAAGATTTAATTAAAAATTATGTTTTTCAGTGGCATTAGCCATATTATAAGGCCTAACTAGCCCTAAACAGCTACTGGTTATCATAGTAGCATAGAAAACGTTTCCTTCATCATGAGAAAAGTTTACTGGGACAGCATTAACCTGTAATCTTCAGTTTCAAAATAAACAAAGACATCTTAAAAATGTTATAGAAAAAAATGAAACAAGGAAGAATACGTGAGTGAAGCAGTACCTTGGTACTATATATGTAAATTTCTTGTTTACAGAAGAGTGATAAAATTAGAGGAAGTCAGGCTTTAAAGTCACACAGAACTGAGTTCAAACTCCAATCCTGTCATTTAGTGTGCAACCCTGGGTAAATTATTTCCCAACACTTTAATTAAAGACACAAATATAAAATGAGTATAACACTTTGTAAAAGCGATCTCAGAGTTGCTGTATGAATTAAATGATATGAGATGTACCTAACATAGTACCTGGCACACCGTATAAATATTTAGTTCCTCAGTTTAATTGCAACTAGGGATAATTTTTGGCATGTTAGTTACCTGGTATAAGCAACTGGCAACTCCTTTTATTTTACAGTTCACAATTTTGGGTAAGATATATTTACCAAACACCATTTCCTTGAATTTTTAAGGATATAAATGTATACTGGAATAAATAAATTACTTTTCAAAACAAAATGGAACATATCTATAGTTTTAATAAGTGTTAATCCTTACCTTAGATGAAATGATCCGGTTATCTATAAATTTCTGAGGTGTGTAAAGGCCATTCTGAGGAAACCTGTTGGCTATGTAAATAGTTCTTGTGTCACTTTGATGTGGTGGGTCAAAACCCTAAGACCAAGCAAAAGAAAAATAATGACTAAGAAGGTTAGTTGTTATGATTCTTTATTGCTGGTTTTATTTAACTGACCAGATTGCACATATTATTACTGGCCTTGAACTGCATATAGGCTCAATCTAATTACTAGCAGAGTTAAGGCATATATATTTTTCTTTCCCAGGTAAACTAACATATTATCTTCAAATAAACACTTAGGTAATACCTTTGGTAATGAAAAATAATCCATACTGTTAGAAATGCTACTGTAAGGGGGGAAAATCATGTAGAAGATCTACAGAAGCATTTGAGGACAGTATTTCTTTCCTTCCCTTTCATTCCTAGGGGTTCCTTGCCTTTCTCTTAAGATGGATTCCTACTCAGTGATGTGGAAGTTCTGTGTACCTATAGCCTAATCAGCACCTACTACATCTGATGACAGAGGTTTATATTTTACTTCTTCCACACCCAGATCAACTTGGTTTCAAAGAACTTTGATCCCACGAGACTCACAATGCACTGGGTAGGGTCCTGCCTAGATTCACTCCACATAATCATCTCTTTGTGGTAGTCATATTATCAGTTGAATCCCTGAAATGTGGAGATGTAATTCTGGCCTCAAATTTAGGAAACCATTTCTCGAGGTACATTTATCAATGATCTCCAATGTAAAAGTTTTCACTGGGACAAGAATGCTGATACTTTATTCCCACAGTATTTTACTATTTTCCTAGGTGGCAAGTGAGTCTTCAATACTCTTTTGGCAGATCTTGGCAATCCTATGACAGGATGAAAGCAACCACCAAAAGCAAGACCTTTGTTTGTGGCTCTACTATTGCTACTAAGTAAGGAAAAAGTTAACTAAAGCTGGTATTTGTAATTACAATGATCTACTTGTAGCCATTAAGGACTCTAATTTAGTAATCTACTAAGTAAGTAATGTGGCTGCCATTTGATGCTTGGCATCCTTGTAAAATTTCCACTAAGTACATACATACACAGATAGTGGAAATTCCCATATTACCTAGAGGTATATTTTGTTTAGCACATCAGAATATTAACAGTGCTATGTATAGATTTCAACTGCTGTCATTCTTGGTTTAAAAATTTTTATTCTGTGATCTTAGAAACAGCTACTATAAGACTGTGAAAATTAAATGCATTTGTATGCTCCATAAAAAAACCATGAAGTTTCATTTTATTTGCTTATGCTATTTATAGTGATGACCACATTTTGTGGATGTGAATGTGCCATTATGTGTCTGATTTCAAAATCAGTTTCTTCAAGGATAAAATATGGCATGCATATTTATCTTCTTCCTAAATTTTCCTTTAAACATTTCACAATTTTTCCCTATAATAACTTATGGAGGGGGGGAAAGGCAGGCCTCATAATCAGAGTTGGAACTTACTGCTCTATCTAGAATACTGCAATCACCTTAAAGATATGTGCTATTTATTCATTCAACAAATATGTATTGAGGTTAAGTACTATGCTAATCCATGTAGGATTATGTGATTTGTTAATTACTCAAGCAAATCATAATATGCCCTAACTCAACAAATAAATGAATAAAGAGTTGGCATGCTACTGCTATAGTCCATGCCTGTATTTCTCAAAGGGGGTTCACAGGAAGTTTGCCAATAAAGTTCATAAAGTTATATAAGAGGGACACACTGGTAACTGAAACATTAGACTACATGAAGCATATTTATTCCACATCCACTTTGAAACCACGTAAAAATAACAGCAAATTACATACCATGTATGTAAGTTTCTGGAATAAATTAAAGAAAAAAGAAAGTACATTTGTGGGTCTGAAAGAATATATAAATCTTTAGGAAGATGTCAAGACAATTGAGACTAAGAACCACTGATACAGAATTTTATTTTTCACTAAATTCCACCAAGACTGGAATTTATACTAAGTACATCTAAAGTTAAGAAACAAAGTGCAAAACAAAGACTCCCCTAAAATATGTATGTTATTTATATATGTTACTATTGCAACATCTCATTCATGACTTCCTAGGATGCAAACATCCTTCTCCATTCATCTCTACTGACTGTACCAGTAATCACATACTAAAGTTTGAAACTCCTTAGATTCCTACAATTATTTCAAGGGAATATATTGAAATGTTCCAAAAATAAAACCAATTTTAAACTGAATTTTAAGTGCAAAATCAGTATATTCCAAAATATAGTAATTTAACATTAGATAATTCCAAAAGGAGATTGAGGAGTTTTTCCTTAATTCCCAAAGATGCTACAAAATCCACCTACGTATTTTGAGTTTTTTTCAGTTGTAATTAATTCACATGATCTCATTCAATCATTTTATAATCAATGGCATGTATATATGTGTGGATGTTATTTTTTCCACAAAAACGGTTAAATTTTATATTTGTGACTGCAGTATAAGTACACCTAGCTGTCCCTTATCGAAATCAAACCTCTAACTTCAGTTCATTAGCATCGTCTTCTCTGCAACAAATTAAGCCAGCCACAACTAAATAAAAGAATAACACTGTCCAAAAATAAAGAAAGTGACTTAGGGCAGGATCCATAAATGGACTTCAGGTCTGTGAATCTCTGAAACTGTATGCAGATTCACTTAACATGTGCATTTTTCCAATGAGAGTGAGCATAGGTTTCATCGGTTTCTCATGATGTAAAGAAGCTTAAAACCACTTATCTAAAGTCTTGCTTTTGTAATCAGTTCTCCATCTCAACATTGCAGATTTTAAAAACAACACAAGAGAATCTTTATGTTTCAATAACACCTCTACTCTTTAACAGGAGCCAAAACAAACGTGACCAAAATTAAGTGTATAACTATACTGTTAGTATGAAGTTCAAGTACAGTTTCACACTTTTCTAGCAAGCATTAATAGCAAGTCATGGCACTAAGAAAGAAATACAGTCTGAACTTCCTAATCACTTGGTCAAGGCTACATGCCAAGGTTGGCACACATCACATATTCTGCTGTCATCTCAGACTACCCATTCACACCTTCAACCCCTTGATGCTAGCCTGCTCCTTTTTCCTGATTCACCTTGCCCTAGGGAAAGGAATTTAGATAGATTAATACTATTCTAGCCACCCTAATTTTATTTTAATTCCTGCTGAAAAGTAGGATACAAGCTTTGGAAACACACAACTGTAAATAATTTAAAAATAAAAAACTCTCATATTCTATAAAAGTATGAAATTTAAAACCTCTTTTCAGTCTGGATTTGTGAGCATACGTTAAATTCATAGGTATTTAAAAAGAAAAAGCAGGTAAGGTAGAAAAAATCTCATGATGGCATCTTGGGAACAAACTGACAACACATAGGAATGGTTTGAAAGAGATTCCTTTTATAACCAAAAACTGATGCGATCTAGGGAAACCAAACCACTAAATAGCTTTATAATTTTTAGAAGTTGGTCTCTGGCACACAGCAGTACTTGGAAATGAATCACTACGTTTTACATTTTCATACCAAATATACCAGCCTCTCCGTAATCTTAAAATCCCAAAGATTTTAGGAAAATTACAAATATTACAAATAAAACGCTAACAATGGCTAAAACTGTAGTCCTATAATTAAAACTGTTACACTTCTTTACAATAACTAAGAAAATATCATCTTTAGAGTTCACAGTGATCAAAGTAAATCTGTGCTTCTTATTCTTATATGTGATCTATTCCCTCTAAAATATAAAGAAAAAGCTTCAAGACAAACCATACACCAAAAAACCCAAAAAGCTGCAGAGTCAACACTGCAATACCACTGTTATTAAAATAAATGAACAAAAGCTTTAATCACATGCTTTATATGACAAAAAGTAATTTTTTGTTGGCTGTATCCTCCAATGTACACAGGCACATGAAAATGGCCTAGTAAAAATATGATGATTCTGGGGAAGAATGATTTAGTGTATTTTACCAAATCTATAAACTTAATTGTGAATTATTATTTCCTGGACATAGACTTTAAATAAAATATACCTATATGAAGGTACTGTAAGGGCAAGATAATTTTACACTGTTAACAATGGAAGGTGATAGAGAATAACTTAAAATACTTGTGATGTAAACAAACACAATAATTAAACATTTTTGTTTCCTGTTACATAATTTTCATTTTAGGACTTAAGGTTGTTCTCCATCTATCAAACCAGTCTGGGCTTCCAGGAAGTTGGCTTAAATGCAGGGGTAGGTTAGGACTAACTAACTACAGGATATAAAATTTAGAGTGACCTTTGACTCCAAAATTCTTAAATCATCTGTCAATGCTTCATTACAGGAAGCTCATCTCTGATAGATTATATTACTTCCCAAACTTGATTTTTCTGTGCCAACATTTACCTCCAGCAAAAGCCTCTTCATCCTTCAAGTTTCAGCTTAAGAGGTTCCTTCTCAATGGAGCTTTCCCTGACACTTCTTTTTCCCCAGAAACAAAGGAAGGCATTTGTTATTATGCCCAACAAACCTTTTATATACTCTCATTATAGATTTTATTACACAGATTAGTAATTACTTGGCTGTATATCCAGCTCCCCCTCCAGACTGTAAGATTTTTTTTTTTAAGCTTATTTATTTATTTTGAGAGAAAGATTGTGCAAGCAGGGGAGGGGGAGAGAGAGAATCCCAAGCAGGCTCTGCACTGTCAGCATGGAGCCCGATGTGGGGCTTAAACTCAGGAACCAGTGAGATCATGACCTGAGCCAAAATCAAAAGTCAGATGCTTAATTAACTGAGCCACCCAGGTGTCCCCAGACTACAAGATCCTTAAAGATAGTATGTGCTAATTATTTAATGAATAATTACTGAAATTAATGAATAATTTACTGGATACAATAAATTCTGTAGTTTTGAGGTTCTAAGTTTAGTTTTTAAATATTTTTAACAATAACTTTTCTACCAAATTGAATTTAAATTCAATGATATTTAAAAGAAAAAGGAAAAACTTTAAAAGTGATCCTGTAGAGTGAAACCCATCGTTACTAATGAAAGAGAGGCTAATAAGAAGCTTTTCATTCTGCTGTTCTTAGATTTATCTTATTATCAAAACCATTTATTATAACTTTACAGTTGGTTGGGGTTCATTTCTGGATGTCAAAGAAACCAAGTTCTATTAGGGATATGTAAATCAAAACCATGAGGTACCACTTAGCCACCTACTGGTATGGCTACTATCAAAACAAACCAAAACAAAATAATTAGTATTGGCAAGGATATGGAGAAATTGGAATCCTTGTATACTGCCAGTGGAAATGTAAAGTGGTACAGCCTCTGTGGAAATATTATGGAGGCTCTTCAAAAGAAGTAAACACAATGATCATATGATCCATCAATTCCACCTCTGGGTACATACAAAAAATGTAAAAGCAGAGACTTGAACAGATATTTGTACACAGATATATTGAATAATACGAGTATTATTCACAATAGCCAAAAGGTGGAAGCAACACAAATGTTCATCGACAGATGAATGGATAAGCAAAATATGGTATATACACACAATGAACTATTACTCAGCCTTAAAAAAGGAAATTCGGACACATGCTACAATATGGATATACCTGGAAGACATTATGCCAAGAACAAATGCTGTATGATTCTTTATGTAAGAGATAGTCAAATTCAGTTTGCCAGATGTTTAGTGAACAGGGGAACAGGGAGTTTGTGTTTAATGGGTACAAAGTTTCAGTTTTGGAAGATGAAAAAGTTCAGGAGATGGACGGTGGTGATATGCACAACAATGTGAATGTACTTAATGCCACAGAACAGTAAACTTGAAAATGGTTAAAATGGTAAATTTTATGTTACATATATTTTACCACAATTAAAAATATCAATTTTAGCCATCTGAAAATTTCCCATGGGTTTTCTGGATTAGAAGAGCCCTATTCGATCACAATTCAACCATAATATTTAATTTCTTTTGTTTGTCACGCTGGTGTTTTCCATGTATGGCAACAGAGACATTTATGATAAAAAAATAAATGTGTGAGACTGTTTTAGTTTAGATCAAATTTAAAAATCACAAAGAACGCTAAATTTGATTTTTTTTTAAAAATTTATTTATTTATTTATTTGCTATTGTTCTGCCTATCAGGTTGAACACTGGCTGGACAAGAAGTGAAACTGGTAAATCTTCTAACTGTGGTATCCAAATTAGAGGTAACTAAGTAAAAAATTTCTACCCAGTTTTTCAAATACTTCTGAACCTTTACCTTCTCCCCTCACAATCGTACACAGCAATGGCAATGAAGATGGTTTTGTAGGTCCTAATTAGAATAACAGAAGCAATGGATTACAACTCTGAGAAAGGCTAGAGACATGTAGTCAATCAAAAACCATATCTTTTACACAGTATATACAAGGTTTAATATTTAAAAATACCAAGAACAAAGACACAACCACAAAATTCTAAATAATAGCATGAAAAAGCATCTTCAAGTCAAAGGACAGAGACAGAGGGTGAATCCTATTTAGTTACTTTGGCAAAAACTGACACAAAAAGTAGGAAAAAAAAGTAGGGTGGAAGAAAGATACACAATTGCCTCATTAATTTTATTTATAGAAACCTGATTTCAGGAATGCCAGAACCAAGAAACTGCTACCAAATAAACAACAAGAGCAGAAGCAACAATAAGAAAACCCAACAATCCTGTACTTCCTACCGGTCCCCTACCGGTCCCACACCGGTCCCACTTTCCTTAATCTAGATAATTTACCTTTCAGTTGCCATAATTACAAAAAATTTTAATATTGCTCAAAATCTGTAACACTCTTGCTCTTACACAGAATGAAAGCATATGCTGTCCCTGTTATCAGATAGATACAATGTAATACCAAGCATTAACATTTAGTAAATCAACCAAAATAATACTGTTACTGAAATAATGTTTCTGAATGACCATATACTTTCCTACTCATCTATTTTTTTCTGATTGACTGTTTAAGTGTGCTTCTTATTCTTACTCAAAGAACTATATGTAGTAGCTCTCTATTACAGCTAAAAGATTATATGACTCAAAGTCAAAACTCCTCTTGGGGAACGAGCCTAAGAAAAGGAAGGAAGACTTCTAGGAAGCATTTCAGAAGTAAGTATTGGTATTGATTTTCACAATGATTGGGGGAGGGTCTACTGACAATTAGTAGGTGGATGGACGGATGGGTGGGTGGGGCAGAGATATCAGACATTCTACAGCGCATTAGAGAGTCCTGCCAACAAAGGAATGTCCCGTGAGACAACTTTCAAATGCCCTGCCTGATATCTGCACTGATAGAAAATCTCTTTAGAATAATATGAATCTCTATTTACAAAATATCTTGCATGGATTTATTAATTTTTCAAGAATGCAACTACCACATATACTGAAGGAAGATAATAGTTTGATTTGTCAGAACTTTGTAAACAGTTGGTTCACTGTTTCAGGAAATTACATCACCAAAGGAAATGTCACTTGAATTTGAGTCACCAATACAGGCATACCTATTTTATTGCATTTTGTAGATACTGTGTTCTTCACAAATGGAGTTTGTGGCAACCCTGTGTCAACAAGTCTGTTGGTACCCTTCTTCCAACAGCACTTGCTTACTTCACATCTCTGTGTCACATTTTGGTAATTCTTGCACTATTTCACACATCTTCATTATTGTTGTATTTGTTATAATGATCTGTGATCAGTGATCTTTGATGTTACTAGTCTAATTTTACGGGGCACCATGAACTCTACCTAAAGATGGCGAACTTCATCAATAAATGCTATGTGTGCTCTGACTGCTTCATTCCCCATCTCTTTCTCTCCTTAGGCCTCCCTATTCCCTGAGACACAACAATATTGAAATTAATAAGCCCACAAGGACCTCTAAGTGTTCAAGTGAAAGAAAGGGTCACGTGTCTCTTACTTTAAATCAAATCTAGAAATGATTAAGCTTAGTGAGGGCATGTCAAAAGCTGATATGGGCCAAAAGCTAGGCCTCTTGTACCAGTTATTCAAGCTGTGAATGAAAAAAATTTTTTTTTCCTTTTTTCTTGAAGGAAATTAAAAGTGTTGCTCCAGTGAGCACACCAATGATAAGAAAACAAAACAGCCTTATTTCTTACATGGAGAAAGTTTTAGAATGGCTTAGACAGAAAATCAAACCAGTTTTAATAACATTCCCTTCAACCAAAGCCTTAGCCAGAACAAGGCCCTCACCCTCTTTAATCCATGAAGACTGAGAGGAAAGGAAGCTGCAAAAGAATAGTCTGAACCTAGAGCAGATTGGTTCATGAGGTTTAGGGGGAAAAAAGCCACCTCCATAACACAAGTGTTCAAGATGAAGCAGCAAGTACTGATGTAGAAGCTGCAGCAAATTATCCAGAAGACAGAGCTAGGATAATTAATCATGGTGGCCACACTAAACAACAGATTTTCCATATAGACTAAACAGTCTTGTATTAGAAGAAAATGCCACCTAGGACTTTCATAGCTAGAGAGGAGAAGTCAATACCTGGCTTCAAAGTTTCAAAGGACAGGCTGACTCCCTTGTTAGTAGGGGGCTAATGCAGCTGTAGCCACTTTAAGTTGAAGCCAATATGCTAATTTACCATTCCAAAAATCCTAAGTCCTTTAAGAATTATGCTAAATCTACTCTGCCTGTGCTCTAGAAATAAAACAAGGCCTGGATGATGGCACATCTGTTTACAAAAATGGTTTATTGAATTTTTTTAAAGCCCACTGTTGAAACTTTACTGTTCAGACAAAAAGCTTTCTTTTAAAATACTGCTGCTTATTGACAATGCAACTAGAGCTCTGATGGAGATGTACAACAAGATTAATGTTATTTTCATGTCTGCTAACACAACATCCGTTCTGTAGCCCACAGATAAAGGAGTAATTTTGACCTTCAAGACAAATGCTGTTGGGAAAACTAGACAGCAACATGCAGAAGAATGAAACTGGACCACTTTCTTACACCATACACACACAAAAAAAATTCCAAATGGATTCAAGACCTAAATGTGAAACAGAAAACCATCAAAATCCTAGAGGAGAACACAAGCAACAACCTCTTTGATATTGGCCATAGCAACTTCTTTCTAGACATGTCATTAGAGGCAAGGGAAACAAAAGCAAAAATGAACCCTGGGACTTGATCAGGATAAAAAGCTTCTGTACAGCAAACAATCAACAAAACTAAAAGACAATCTTTGGAATGGGAGATGATATTTGCAAGTGATGTATCTTATAAAGGGTTAGTATCCATAAAGAACTTCTCAAACTCACCACTCCCAAAATAAATAATCCAGTTAAGAAATGGGCAGAAGACACGAATAGACATTTTTCCAAAGAAGACATCCAGATGGCCAACAGACACATGAAAAGATGCTCAACATGACTCATCATCAGGGAAATACAAATCAAAACCACAATGATATACCACCTCACACCTGTCAGAATAGCTAAAATTAACAACACAGGAAACAACATATATTGGTGACGATGTGGAAAAAGGGGAATGCTATTACACTGTTGGTAGGAATGCAACTGGTATAGCTACTCTAGAAAACAGTATGGACATTCCTCAAAAAGTTAAAAAGTGTAACTACTCTATGACCTAGCAATTGCACTATGAGGTATTTACCCAAAGGATACAAAACTACTGATTCAATGCAGCACATGCACCCCGGTGTTTATAGCAGCACCATCAACAAACAACCAAACTACGAGAGTGCTTCAATTGATGAGTGGATAAAGAAGATGTGGTATATATATACAACAGAGTATTACTCAGCCATCAAAAAGAATGAAATTGTGCTATTGCAATGGCATGGATGGAGTTAGAGTGTATTATGCTAAGCAAAATAAATCACAGAAAGACAAATACCATATGATTTCACTCATATGTGTAATTTAAGAAACAAAGTGGATGAACATAGGGAAGGGGGAAAAAGAGACAGACAGGGAAACAAACCATAAGAGACTCTTAACTATAGAGAACAAATAGGGTTGATGGAGAGAGGTGGGCAGGGGATGGGCTAAATGGGTGGTGGGCATTAAGGAGGGTGCTTGTCGTGATGAGCACTTGGTGTTATATGTAAGTGATGAATCACTAAATTCTACACCTGAAACCAATTTTACCATATGTTAACTAAAATTTAAATAAAAACTTGAATCAGTGAGAAAAAAAAAAAACTTTTCATAAAGCTATTGCTGCCATAGAGAGGGATTCCTCTGATGCATCTGAGAAAAGTAAACTGAAAACCTTCTGGAAAGAATTCACTATTCTGGATACCATTAAGAACATCTGTGATCCATGGGAAGAGGTCAAAATCTCAGTATTTGCAGGAGTTTGGAAGACATTGATTCCAACACTCCTGGATGATTTTGAGGGGTTTAAGATTTCAGTGGAGAAAACAACTGCAGACGAGGTGGAAATAGCAAGAAAACTAGATAGAATTAAATTAGAAAGTGAAGCCTGAAGATGTGGCTGGATTGCTGCAATCTTATGATAAAACTCTAATGGATGAGGAGTTGCTTCTTATGGATGAACAAAGAAAGTGGTTTCTTGAAAGAGAATCTACTCCTAGTGAAGATACTATGGAGACTGTTGAAATGACAATAAAAGATTTAGACTATTACATAAACGTAGCTGATAAAGCAGTGGCAGAGTTTGAGAGGATTGACTCCAATTTTGAAAGAAGTTTTAGTATGAGTAAAATGTCATCAAGCAGTATCACGTGCTACAGAGAAACTATACCTTCATGAAAGAAAGAGTCAACTGATGGAGCAAAGTTCATTGATGCCTTATTTTAAGAAACTGGCACAGCCACCCTAACTTTTAGTAACCATCACCCTGATCAGTAAGCAGCCATCAATATCCAGGCAAGACCCTCCACCAGGAAAAGATTATGACTTGCTGAAAGCTGACATTATGGTTAGCATTTTTTAGCAATAAAGTGTTTTTAAACTGAGGTATGTACATTGCTTTTTTAGACATAATAATGTTGCACATTTAATATAGTGTAAACATAAATTTTATATGCCCTAGGAAATCAAAAAATTCATTTGACTTGCTTTGTTGTGTTACTCACTTTATTGCATGCAGCGCTCTGGAACTGAACCCACAATATTTCCAAGGTATGCCTTGGAAGTATACACTATACTTTCAGCAGTCTGCATTAGTGGCCATGGATTCACAATGATTATAATATCTGATCTTTATGTCTACTGAAGTTATGACTGCACACTTACCTTCTGAAATAGAAATTACTTAATATAACTGTATTTCTCTATTCTTCATGTAACAACTTCAGTTTTGATGTTGATTTTTAAATTTTTTTTTTTTTTTAACATTTATTCATGTCTGAGACAGAGAGAGACAGAGCATGAACGGGGGAGGGTCAGAGAGAGAGGGAGACACAGAATCTGAAACAGGTTCCAGGCTCTGAGCAGTCAGCACAGAGCCTGACGCGGGGCTCGGACTCACACACCGCGAGATCGTGACCTGAGCCGAAGTCGGACGCTCAACCGACTGAGCCACCCAGGCGCCCCTTGATGTTGATTTTTTAAAGAAGTTATTAGTGTAGGCAGGTTACAGATTTAAATTTTATCACTGGATAAGAAGGGATGTAGCATTCATAAAATATTTGTTAGGGTCTGACAGGGTTGAAAAGCAACTAGATACCTGGAAGACCAAAATATAAGTTACAAATACTCACTGTCTTGGGTCTATAACAGAATCCCTCAAGGAAGAAGTTGCTGCTTTTACCATAAGCAGTACTGCCAGTATTCAAACCAGGAAACCACAACAAATATTTTCAAGTATAGATTTAAACAAGCTAATGTATTAGGTAAAAAATTATAAAAACAACATAAAAATATATTGAAATTAAAGAACAGACACGCTGAGTGAATCCTATTTAGTTATTTAGACAAGAACTGAAACAAAAAGTAGAAAACAGCAGGGTGGAAAAATGATAATTGTCTTATAAATTTTATGCACTGGGAACCTAAAAAACATGCTTCGGAAGAAAATAAAACATATATGTACAAGGTTAAACAAATAGGACCCAGCAAATCCTAAACTACTGGTACAAAAAATTGAAAATTAAACCTCAAGCAGAAAAATTATTATTTAGCAACACTGGGTCAAACTGACATAATTCTAAAAATGTATTTTTAAAAGACACAGAAGACTATTTTCACTTCTTCCAGGAAGCAAGTAGTTCGTTTACACTGCACAATGACTATTAAAATTGTACTGCTGATCTACAGTTCTTGACTTCTACATGTAATGAAAAGAATTTCCTTTAGCAATCAATCAAAGAGTATTTACTGAGTACTTTCTACATGCTTTGTAATAAGCTAAGGACTAGTGGTGATATAAAGAAATAGATGACTTAATCCCTGCCCACCTGGAGTTGATAAAACTTCAGTGATTTAGGTCTTATTTACCTTACATATCACCTAATTTCCTATTTCCACTCACATATTTAAGATCAAACTACAAATATTTTCTCATTTCAATGTGGGACACCCAGCATAGATATTTAGAAAGCAACTGGATATTTTTGTTTAGATGTTAGGAAAGAGGGTTGGACTTGGGATAGGAACCCAGCAAGAATAAAGATGATAGTTAAAATCAAAGAATGTATGAGACTGCCTGTTATGAGTGCACAGTGAAAGAAGAGAAAAAGGGCAAGAGATGGAATTCTCATTTAAGATACACGTGGGAGAAAAGGAATAAGCAAAGGAGAAAGATCACCAGAGAGAAGGAAAAGAGAGGAGAGGTGTGGCAGAAACACAGGAAGAAGTTGCAAAAAAGAATTATTTTATATGCTGTAAAGAAAGATGAAAACTGAAAAAAAGAGCACCGAATTTAATAATTAGGAAATCACTGGTGACTTTGATCAACACAGTTTGAATAAAATTAAAAAGGCTATAATGGATTGATTAAATAGGGGTAAAGAAGAGAGTGGGGAAGTAGGGATAGTGATTACAGCTGAATCAAATAAAATATGTGTATTTTTTAGTGTAAGCGAATCATATTTTTAGGTTTGAAATGAAGCATCTGGCAAAGAGGGAGAAAAATCAAGTTATGAGAAAGACAAAATTATTGAAGGATCAAGGAATCATTAAATGTAATGTGTTATGCCAGATGGAGTTTTGAAGCAGAAGAAAGAACACTGGAGGAAAAACTAACATCTGAATAAAGTATAGTGTTTAATAATAATGTATTAATATTAGTTCACAGTGTAACAAGTTTAACCTAGTAATGTAAAATATTAGTAAGAGAAACTGGGTGAAGGGAATATACACAAATTCTTTGTATTATCTTTCCAACTTCTCTGTAAATCTGAAACTATTCTAAGATAAAAAGTTAATTTTTTAAAAGTTAAAAAAATAGTCCTTAAAAACAAGCACATCTACAAACTGAAGCAAACACACACACACACACACACACACACACACACACACGGGCATTACATTGACCTAGTTTTTCTTATTTTGCATAGAGTGACTGAAAACTTTATCTCAATCTATGGGAAACATCATCATTAGGGAACTCATGGTCTAGGAGACAGTATAAAGATTATCAAAACCATCTATGATTACTTAAGAATTTTGACTTTCAGGGGCACCTGGGTGACTCGGTCAGTTAAGTGTCCGACTTCAGCTCAGGTCATGATCTCGGGGTTCATGAGTTCAAGCCCTGCATTGGGCTCTGTGCTGACAGCTCGAAGCGTGGAGCCTGCTTCAGGTTCTGTCTCTCTCTCTCTCTCTCTGTCTGCACCCACCCCTCTAAGAATAAACATTTTAGGGGCATCTGGGTGGCTCGGTCAGTTAAGCCTCTGACTTCAGCTCAGGTCATGATCTCACAGTTCATGAGTTCGAGTCCCATGTTGGGCTCTGTGCTGACAGCTCAGAGCCTGGTGCTTGCTTCAGATTCTGTCTCCCTCTCTCTCTGCCCTTCCCCAGCTCATTCTCTCTCTCTCTCTCTCTCTCTCTTTCTCTCTCTCAAAAAAGAAACATTAAAAAAAATAGAATAAACATTAAAAAAAATTTTAAGAATTTTGACTTTCACTGTCCCCTAATAAATACCTAAGTTTTTAAATTTTTTTGTTTTGTTTTCAAATTCTGCAAATATATGCTGGAAAAAAGGTTGACAACATTAGCAGGTAAGCAATGAACCAATTTCCTTTAAAGTTGCATAAAGAATTGGAACCACAAAGGGCGGGAGGGGAGGAGTCTCCTGCACATCTAAGTTAGAGGCCTGTGCCTTCACATTTAAATTTCAACAGGAAAACACACATGAGGGAACCATTTGCCAGTTTTTCAATAGTAAAGAATCAAGTCCACCCTTATACCTTTGTTAGCATTTTTCAAACTTGTATATTAAAGAGCACAGTGGAGAACTGAGATAAGCAAATATATCTATATTCCCTTTGTAGCTCAGGAGATATAAGAGTGAAGAAACAATTTCCTATGTACATATGATTAAGATGAACTGACTACAACTACTTACGCTTTATCTGCCAACTGCACTCATTGCAAAAGACTCTTTCTTCAGAGCAAAATCTTACAATACCAATAAGTAACACAAGTATTTATTGGAAAAGATGTGCTTGATACAATGTGAGGCACTGTACCAAATGTGAGTAAAGATATCTGAGCATTCTGAAATATCAAACTACTTAGTATGTCCTTTATTAAATTATCCTATTAATTTTTAAAAAATACAACTTATAAATATTATGAGCACTGACTATATACTAGGTAGTATGCTTGGTACTGTGGAAATACCAAAATGAGAAGTCAGGGCCTCTGTTCTTTTTATTTATTTATTTTTTTAATGTTTATTTACTTTTGAGAGAGAGACAGAGTATGAGCAGGGGAGGGGAAGAGAGGGAGACACAGAATCCCAAGCAGTCTCCGGGCTCTGAGCTGTCAGCACAGAGCCTGATGCGGGGCTTGAACTCACGAGCTGTGATATCATGACCTGAGCCGAAGTCAGACACCCAACTGACTGAACCACCCAGACGCCCCAAGGGCCTCTGTTCTATATAAAACTTCATTTAGAAAAAATAAGGCCTCTTAAACACACAAAAAAAGAAACAAAATATCAAGTAAAATGAGTAAAATTTTAACTGAAATAGCAGTAACTCCTTAGATGACTCACTTTTTTCCCTTTAGAAGATTATCAAATACATCCTTCTTAATAGAGTTAAATGTGACATAATTCCATTACAGGTGTAATAAGAGTTATTAATTAAAATGGACAACCATCCTATCTCTTTTCATCATTTCTAATATCTATTTCAACATCACAAACTTGTCAAACTTCAAAATAAATTTTTGATCTCCCAAGGTTCAAGACAAAAAGGAAATTAAAAACATGAAAACTGTAAAAAAAAAAACAAAAAAACAAAAAAACTTGCCATGCTGTTCAAAATCAATTTATATATATTGCATTTTATAGTAGATAACATTTTCAAGAGGATATACACTAAGGTACAAGCAAGTTCTAACAACTTCTGGTACCTAAAATATTGTGTCAACTTGAGAATGGCTATAGCTGAATAACTACAGGAACTCTCCACCACTTCTCTCCTCTTCCTCTACAAACCTGTCACTTGTGTCTCCAGAGTACCACTGTTGCCTAGAAATTTCTTCTCCTAACTCATTTCCTAGTGTTGCCTCACTCTTGAGCAGATTTAAGGTGGCAGGATTGGGAAAGAGAGATACAGGGAAAACTGCTGCTACTGCTAATTCTCTCCTACACTGCTAAGCTCTCTGGAAAAACTCTCTAGGTTCAAGTCTTGCTGCTGCTATTTGTTATTGGCCTTGGAAAAGTCTATACTGTGAGCTCTTCCCTCTGCTTCACAAAAGCAAAGATGAATAAAATACCTGGTTTTCTTTAATTAAGAAGACTTGGGCTGCCCAGGTGATTCAGTCAGTCAAGCATCCAACTTCAGCTCAGGTCATGATCTCCAGGTTCACGGGTTCAAGTCCTGCATCACGCTCTGTGCTGACAGCTCTGAGCTTGGAGCCTGCTTCCAATTCTGTCTCCCTCTCTCTCTCTGCCCCTCCCCTACTTGTGTTTGGTCTCTCTCGAAAATAAAAACATTTAAAAATTAAAAAGAAAAGACTTAGCTAAGTTTAAAATAAGATAATCATTTCTGTAATCAAGGGTTGAGCCTTTGGGGCTCCATGTCTAGAAACAGGCAGTCTGAAGTTCAAATCCTTTGACATGATAAGGATTAATAGCATCCCTTTGTATTTGGGTCCTAGAGTCAGGTTCAACTGAAAGGAAGCTGAAAAAAATTTGTGTACCTTTAAATATGTATAAAACCTCCAAAGAGGTAACAATAATATCTCTTTTTTTAAAAGAAAATATTATGAGAAAAACCACACAGATATGCATCAAAAACAGACAAAACTGAAAGAGGTCCAATAAATATGGAAATAAAAAAATCACTTAAATTAAATATTCAGAAGACAGTATGAACTCTAGATTGGACACAGGTGTGAGAATTAGTGAACTGGAAGCTAGAACTAAGGTATTCACAGTGAAAGTAACACAGAGAGAAAATACATGAGAAATATGAAAAAGAAGTTTAAAAGCCATAGAAGACAGAGTAGTATCAAGCAAGAGTTCTAGACTGAGAACATTAGAGGCTGAGAAGCAGTATGTATGTATGTATGTATGTATGTATGTATGTATGTATGTATGTATTTTTAATATAATTTATTGTCAAACTGGCTTACACACAACACCCAGTACTTATCCCAACAAGTGCCCTCCTGGATGCCCATCACCCACTTTCCCCTCTCCCCCACCCCTCATCAACCCTCTGTTTGTTCTCTGTATTTAAGTCTCTTATGGTTTGCCTCCCTCTCTGTAACTATTTTTCCCCTTCCCTTCTCCCATGGTCTTCTGTTAAGTTTCTCAAGATCTACATATGAGTGAAAACATATGATATCTATCTTTCTCTGACTGACTTATTTCACTTAGCATAATACCCTCCAGTTCCATCCATGTTACTGCAAATGGAATGATTTTATTCTTTGAGAAGCAATATTTAAAGAAAAAAAATAGCTGAAAAATTTTCTGAACCATATTAATAAGAGCCTTCAGACTGAAAGCACACACAAGTACAGAGTAGGAAAAACATGAAAAAATATTATAGATACAGCACAATAAAATTACAAAATATCAAGGACAAAGAGATAACCCTAAAATCCATGTAACACAGATTACTAACAAAGTAATGGCAATTAGATTAAAAACATATTTTATACCAGCAATTATAAATGTCAGAAAGCAATGGAATAAGTAGTATCTTCAATATTGAGTGAAAGTAAATGTTAATCTAGAATTCTGTACCTAAATTAGTGTTCAATAATAATTATGAAATAAAGACATAAAAACTGAAACAGATCACCCCTACAAAAGAATGTATTTCATTAAAAATAAAAGTAAATCCAAAGGGAAGAGGTGGTATGCAAGAAACAATGGTAAGTAAAAGAAATCATTAAATTTTAGTAGAAAATAAAAATGAGTAACTGCTAAAAAGTTGGAAAAAAATGTTTTGAGTTTAAAAACAAGCAGAACTAGAACACACATTATGGGGGAAAATATTTGCAAATTATTTATTTGTTAAGGGTCTTGTATCTAGAGTAAAAAAAAACTCTTAGAACTCAATTAAAAGTATTCTAATTTTATGAGAGAGAGAGAGAGAGCGAGCATGCACAAATGGGGGACAGAGGCAGAGAGAGAAAGAATTTTAAGTAGGCTCAACTCAGTACAGAGCCCAACGTGGGGCTCAATCTTATGACCCTAGGATTATGACCTGGGCTGAAGTCAAGGGTCAGATGATCAACCAACTGAGCTACCCAGGTGCCCCCTTCAAAAATTTTTTAATAGACAAAAAGATTTGAATAGGCATTTCTCCAGAAAAGGTGCAAATGGCTAACAGGGACATGAGAAGATGTTTGAAATCATTAGTTATTAGCAAAATGTAAATCAAAACCACAATGAGGTATCATTCCCACCATGATGGCTATAATTAAAAAGACAAAACCAAGAGTTGACAAGGATATGAAGACACCGGAACACTTAAAAACTGCTGGTGGGAATGTAAAATGGTGCAGCCACTTTGGAAAACAGTTTGGCAATTCCTCACAAAGTTAAAAATAGAGTTACCATATGATCCAGTAACTCCACACTTTAGGTATAAACCCAAGAGAAATGAAAATATATATGGATGCAAAGACCTGTCCATTAGAGGTCAAAGTAGTGTTATTTCTAGCCAAAAGGTGGAAACAAACTAAATGTCCACCAACTGATGAATAGATAAACAAAATGTACTATATCCATACAATGAAATATTATTTGACAAAGAAAGGAATGAATTACTGATATGTGCTATGACATCAATGAACCTTGAAAATATTATGCCAGGTGAAAGAAAATAGTCACAAAATACCAAATACTGTATGATGCTGTTTATATGAAATGTCCACAGCAGGCAAATCGATAGAGACAGAAAGGAGATTAGTGACTGATTAGGGCTGGGGGCTACACATTTGGAGGAATGGAAAGTGAGAATTACTGGGAACATAGTCTCTTTTAGGGGTATAAAAATGTCCTAACATTGGAGTATGGTGTTGGCTGCACAATTCTATGAATATACTAAAAAAATTGAAACTTTAAATGGGTAAATTGTATGGTATGTGAGTTAAATCTCAATAAAGCTGGTAAAAGGGAAAAAAGTAGAGCTAAACTATTATGTAATAGTAATGTGAAAAGTGAGAGTGGAAATACTTGAGTTAAAATGTAAATCCCTATATTATTTGTAGGCAGATAGAGATACTCAATATACAGGTATAGCTAGAAAATAATAAAATACAATCCATAGCGTCTACCTCATCAAAGAGAAAAATATGAAAAGAAACTTAACAAATTAAATGCAAAGTCAATCAAAATCCTAGAATGATTCTCCACAGAAGTAGGTAAACTGATTAAAAATAGCATATGGAAGGGTAAAGATCAATGCAATTCTGAAAGAAAAAAAGGATTGGGGGTTCTGTTCAGCCAGATATCAAGACTTTATAAAAAATACTATAATTAAGACAGTGCATAACACCCCAGTTACATTAATGAATAGGTGATCTAAACAGAAAATCAACAATCACATATCAGGCCACAAAATAAGTCTCAACAAATTCAAAAAATCAAAGTCATACCATCTTTTCTGACCACATGCTATGAAACTAGAAATCAACCACAAGAAAAAGCCTGGAAAGCTCACAAATACATGGAGGTTAAATAAATGCTACCAGACAATGAACGAGTCAACCAAGAAATCAAAGACAAAATAAAAAAAAAATACACAGAGACAAATGAAAATGAAAACACATCAGTCCAAAATCTTTAGGATACAGCAAAAGTTGTTCTAAGAGGGAAGTTTATAGCAATACAGGCCTACCTAAAAAAGAAAAAACCCAAATAAACAGCCTAATCTTCTACCTAAAGCATCCAGAAAAAGAAAAACAAATGAAACCCAAAACTAATAGAAGGAAATAATAAAGATTACAGCGGAAATAAATAGAAACTAAAAAATAGAACAGATAATAAAACCAGGAGTTGGTTCTTTGAAAATATCAACAAAATTGATAAACCTTTAGCCAGACTCATTAAAGGGAGAGGGAGGGAGGGACACACTCAAATAAAATCAGAAAGAAAGAGGAAAGGAGAGAAATGACAACTGACACCACAAACTACAAAAGATTGTAACAGAATATTATGAAAAATTATATGCCAACAAATTGGGATAACCTAGAAGAAATAGATAAATTCATAGAAACATACAACCTCCCAAAACTGAATCTGGAAGAAATACAAAATTTGAACAGACTGATTACCAGTGATGAAACTGAATCAGTAATCAAAAAACTCTTAGCAAACAAGTCCAGGCAGGACCAGATGGCTTCATAGATAAATTCTACTGAACAAAATGACCTAAAGAAGATAAAGGGGCACCTGGGTGAATCAGTCAGTTAAGCATACACCTTTTGGTTTTGGCTCAGGTCATAATCTCATGGTTTGTGAAATCGAGCCCCATGTCCAGTTCCACGCTGACAACACAGCCTGCCAGGGATCCTCTGTCTTTTCTCTCTGTCCCTCCCCTTCGCACATCCTCTTGCCCTCCTTCTCTCTCTCTCTCTCTCTCTCTCTCTCTCAAAATAAATAAATAAATAAATAAACATTAAAGAAGACATGATATCCATTCTTCTCAAACTATTCCAACAAATAGAAGAGGATGGAAAACTTCCTGATTCATTCTATGAAGCCAGCATTACCCTGATACCAAAACCAGATAAAGAAACTACAAAAAAAAAAAAAAAAAAAAAAAGAAAGAAAGAAAAAAAGAAAACTACAGGCCATATCTCTGATGAACACAGATGCAAAAATCCTCAACAAAATATTAGCAAACTGAATCTAATGATACATTAAAAAAAATCATTCATCATGATCAGTGGGATTTATCCCTGAGATGCAAGCGTGGCTCAATATTTGTAAGTCAATCAATGTGATACATCACATCAATAAAAGAGATAAAAACCATATGATCATTTCAATAGATGCAGAAAAAGCATTTGACACAGTAAGACATCCATTCATGATAAAAGCCCTCAACAAAGTAGGATCAGAAGGAACATACCTCAACATAATAAAGGCCATATATAAATCTACAGATTTAATGCACTCCCATCAAAATACCAACATTTTTCACAGAACTAGAACAAGCAATCCTAAAATGTGTATGGAACCCCAGAAGACCCCAAATAGCCAAAACAATCTGGAAAAGAAAAACAAAGCTGGAGGTATAACAATCCCAGACTTCAAGTTGCACTACAAAGCTGCAGTAATCAAAATGCTATCTATCATACTGGCACAAAAATAGGCCCACTGTTCAATGGAACAGAAGCCCAGAAATAAACCCACATTTATATGGTCAATCTTTGACAAAGGAGGAAAGAATATGCAATAAGGAAAAGATAGCCTCTTCAACAAATGGTGCTGTAAGAACTGGATGGCTACATGCAAAAGAATGAAACTGGACCACTGGCTTACACCATACAAAAAGATAAAGTCAAAATGAATTAAGGACCTAAATGTGACCCCTGAAACTATAAAAATCCTAGAGGAGAGCACAGGCAGTATTTCTCTGACTTTGGACATAGCAACTTTTTTCTAGGTATGTCTCTGAAGGCAAGGGAAATAAAAGCAAAAATAAACTATTGGGACTACATCAAAATATAAAGCTTCTACACAGTGAAGGAAACAATCAACAAAACTAAAAGACAACCTGCTGAATGGGAGAAGATACTTGCAAGTGACATATCCATAAAAGGTTAGTATCCAAAATAAAGAACTTATACGTCTCAACACCCATAAAACAAATGATCCAATTAAAAAATGGGCAGAAGACATGAGTAGACATTTCTCCAAAGAAGAATTACAGATGCTCAACATAATTCATCATCAAAGAACTGCAAATCAAAACTATAATGAGACATTACCCCACACCTATCAGAATGGCTAAAATAAAAAACACAAGAGGGATACCTGGGTGGCTCAGTCAGGTAAGCATCTGACTTCGGCTCCGGCCATGATCTCGCAGTTCATGAGTTTGAGCCCCGCGTCAGGCTCTGTGCTGACAGCTGAGAGCCTGGAGCCTGCTTTAGATTCTGTGTCTCCCCCTCTCTCTGCCCCTCCCATGCTCATGCTCTGTCTCTTAATAATAAATAAACATTAAAAAATTTTTTTTTAAAAAACAACACAAGAAACAAAAGGTGTTAGGGTGTGGAAAAGTAGGAACATTTGTGTCCTGCTGGTGGGAGAGCAAACTGGTGTAGCCACTGTGGATAACAAGCAGTTCAAAAAGTTAAAAATGGAATTACCCTATGATTCAGTAATCACACTACTGGGTACTTACTCCAAAAATACAAAAACACTAATTCAAAGGGATACATACACCCTCATGTTTAGAGCAGCATTATTTACAATAGCCAAATTATGGAAGCAACTCATTTTATCAATAGATAAATGGATAGGAAAATGTATATATGGAATGTTACTCAGCCATAAAAAGGAATGAAATCTTGCCATTCACAAGTATAATGCAAATATAGTATTAGCGCATATAATGCTAAGCAAAATAAACCAGTCACAGGAAGACAAATACCATATGATTTCACTTATGTGTGGAATTTAAGAAACAAAACAAATAAGCAAAGGGAAAAAGAGGAGAGAAAAATTAACCAAGAAACAGACTCTTATCTATAGACAACAAACTGATGGTTACCAGAGTGGGGATGGGTGAAATAAGTAAAGGGGATTAAGAGTACACCTATAATGATGAGCACTGAGTAATGTATAGAATCACTGACTCACTAGATTGTACACCTGAAACTAATATAACACTGCATGTTAACTACACTGGAATTAAATGAAAAACAATAAAAAAGTGCATTACTGGCGCACCAGATCAACAGATGAATTAAACTGAAGACAGAACTTAGGAAGAGAACAAGATGCATGAAAGAGAATGCTGGTATATGACAGAGAAGTCAAACAACACTGATTAGTGGGGGAAAAGATGGCTCATTCAATAAAAAGTACTGGGACAAATAACTCCATATGGGAGAAAATAAATTCTCTATTTCATACACAAAAATCAATTCCTAAATGTTGAAAAACTAAATTTTAAGACAATTTGAAGAAAACACTAGAAAAACAGCTTTATGATCCTGGTGTATGAAAGGAATATCTAAACAAGTAATAAACTTGTTTATTATAAATAAAATCATTAGTCCTAATACATTTACCTACAAATAGCTTTAAAATTTCTGTGTCAAAAAAAGACACCATCGACAAAGTTAAATACATACAAGGGAGGATGAACTGGAAGAAAATATTTACAACAAACACAACAAAGAATTAGAATACAGATTATTGAAAGAACTAATAAGGAAAAGACAAACTATCCAATAGAAAAACAAGCAATATATTCATATGAATGAAATACAGGACACTTGAATTTCACTAGCAATCAGGGAAATGCAAATTAGAACAAAATAAAATACAATTCACACCCATCAAATTGGTAAATTTTTTCAGGTCTGACAGTACAAAGTGTTGATGAAGATATAGGGAAAGAGGAACTCACATGTTTTGGAAAATAATTTGGCAATACATGCTAATAGTTAATAATGTATACACCCCATTACCCAACAATTCCACTTCTAAGTATTCCAATTAAAAAAAAAACCACAAAAACATAAATATTATCACTGCAACATTTTTGTAATAGGAAAAAATGACAACAATCCAAATATCCATTTCAGAAGAAGAGCCTCCTAAAAGACTGGGTAGGGCCAAGGTTGCTTTATTTTGTAGTATGAGAGCCTAGCAACATGCTATCACAGATTAGGTGTTCAGAAAATGTTCAAGTGAATAAATAACTAAATGAGAAAGAAATGGTGTTACTGAAAAGTAGATAAAGAGTTGAGAAAATTTTTGCTATATGGAGAACTAAAAATAGACAAAAATCCTTGCCTTCATGAGATAAATGAGACAAATAAATAAATTACAGAGTATGTTAAATAGTGTTAAGTGCTTAGAGAAATAAAAAAAGGGCTGGGGAATAGGGAAGTATTGGGAAGGTTTACAGTTTTATAGTCAATGTCCAGAAAAAGCCTCACTGATAAGTAACAATTGAATAAAGACTTGAAGGGAATAAGGGAGCCAGCGGATGGCAGTGTGGGGGATTGACATTCCTAGAAGAGGTAATAGCCAGGACAATGATCTTGAGATTGAAGTATGTCTGACCCTTCAGATAAATTGCAAGGCAGCCAGTGTGGATAAAGCAAAGTAAGGGAAAAGTGACATGGGATTTGAGAAGCAGTTTGGGGGGGGGGGGGGGTCAAAGAAGGGGGAGGTTGCACAGAGGGATACAGATCAAGCAGGGACTTTGTTTCTTACTCTGAGCAAGAAAGCAAGTCCTTATAAGGTTTTAAACACTGAATTACATGATCTAATGTGTGTTTTAATAAAATCATTCCGGCTGCTAGGTTGAAAACAGACTGCAGGGATTGAAGGGATATTTAATGACAATAATGGCAATCATAAGGTTCTTTTGGAGGATCTAAGCAAGGTCCCTACTTCAGTGCTGCTGGGATATTTCGTATTCCTCTAATGCTTGACCTCCCTAATCAAATGAAAAACTGGGTGTCTAAGAATATATGTCTAAACACAGAGATAAAAGAAGCAAATATTCAAAGATCTAGGTTCTTAAACACTAATTCCTGAGATTAAAACTTACTTAGCCATACCAAAATGATACTACCATAGGCCTGTGCCTCCTTTTCTACTCTTGAGAGAAAGGCAAAGAACACAGCTACTTCTAAACTGATGCTGAAATAAATTTGATAATCATTTATTCAACCAACATTTGGTTGGTGAGTATCTATTATGAATGGGCCAGCTGCTGTCTTGAGTACAAGGGATATAAAGATGAATAAAATATGCCCCTACCCTAAGATATTTACAGTCTAGTGAGTGAGTTATCCAGGCTTATATCATGTGCTATACAGAAACACAAACACACTTTTCATGTTATGCAGCAACACTAACAGAAACACTATAACATAAGCCACAAATGCAAGCTACATATACAATTTTTAAATTTCTAGTAACCACATTAGAAAAATAAATAAAAAGAAACAGGTAAAATTAATTGAAATAATATATTTTACTTCACCCAATATATCAAAAATACCATTATTTCAACATGTAACCAACATAAAAAATTGGGACATTTTACTTTTTTTTTTTTTTTTTTTTTTACTGTTTTCAAAATCCTGTATTTATACTTAAGAATATCTCAATTCTAGCTACATTTCAAGTGTACTGGACAGCACAATTATATAGATCTATTTTCTAGAAAATTGGAAATAATTTGACAGCCACAAGTACACGACAAAGTAAAATAGAGGGAGACTTCAACATGTTTACAGGTTAAAGGAAAAGAGTTAAGACTAAACATAGTATAGATAATTGATAGGGCATGTGGAGAGCAAGATCAAAGACAGGATCTAGAGCACAAGTAGATCAGTTAGTTTGGAGAGGAGGACAGTCACACCTTTCTTTGTGACAGGTGGAAAGGGAAGAATTAAATACAGGTATAAACAAGTTTGGTAAGTGTGAGAGAACAGAAAGTTGAAAGAGTTTAGTTTAGCTTCCCATTTTTCTCAGCAAATCAGAAGACCATCTCACCAGGCCTTTTACTACAGCCAAAATCTGAAGGCAGAACAATTTAAGAAATAGTATCCTGGCATGACAAGATTAAGTTGGATTTTTTAAAATTACAGTAGTTTTCTAGCTTTCTTCTGGAGTGGTCAATCTTGAATTTTGTCATTTTATCTCTAAACACAGAAGCAATAACTCTGGACTCATTCTTTCCTTACCTATTCATTACTCAGCATACACGTACCCAATGTCTACTTCATGTCAAGTACAGTGAGTCACTGAACATACAAAGATGAATTAGACTTACATTTGCATCCCCAATATTTAGCATATTATAATGTCTGCACACAATAAGTGCTTTAAAAACATAGCATTATATTGTTCTGTAAAGAAATATTACATGTCAACTAAAATATGTATTAGCAAAGACTTTAACTTAAAAGTCTAAGGAAGCGCTGTTCAATAGAATTTTCTGTGATAATGAAAATGTTCTACTCCAAAATGTCCAATGTGGTAGCTAATAAGCACATGAGTTTTTAATTTAATTAATTGGATTTTAATTTTAATAGTGTATGTGGTTAATGGCTACCATCCAAATCCAAATATTAGAATACAGTGAGTAGCTAATGGCATTTTCACTATTGTAATCAAGGTGCTGTCATCTCTAAAGGGTTAATACACATAATATGCTGTTAGAAATGAGTATACTATAATACTAATTGTATCAGAAAAATATCATAAGAAATTCTACTTAGAATTCTCTTTGTATAAAATAACTTCAGCACTGTGAGCCAGAAAAGAACAAAAGAAAAAGAAAAAAGATATGCCAATTTTTTCTTTTCACTCTACTTCCTCAAGGGGAAAACATCAACTTGAGTTTTCTCATTGTGTCAAGTAGTGAAAATAGACTGTGTGGAGACAAAGAGTCAAAGATTTCTTAAATTAGGAATTATTAGAGCATAGGAATTATTTTTGTAATGAAATAACAAGAAACTTTTTTGGCAAGACAACATAAGTTGTTAAAATCAGGATTTATATAATGAATTGTTTATAACTCAAAAAACCCATTCTTTTGATTTGCTTATTAATGTCCCCAAGTTTGTCCCACTTACCTGAATTTTTAAAGTGAACCTACTGCTAAAAGACATTCAATCCACAGAGTGAATGGAAGTATAATCTAGACTTTGAGTTGAATAATTTCTGGCATAATAACTAAAATAGCTGTTTAGGCCTGGGATAGTAAAATGAACTTTCATGACTCTGTGTATCCACTATCCATTATGTATAATTTAAGTGACTGTACACACTTAATCAGAGATACAAACTCCCACACTGGAACAGATCTGATTACATACTTAGATCTGATAACTTAAGAGTAAAACCAGTGAGGTGTGCAACTAGATGTCAGAGATAGCATTTTTTATGCACAGCAACTTGTTCAACTTGTTAACTACCGGGTAAGGCAGTTGTCTTGTAGATTAACTACACAACTTCCTGCCCTTCCTTTTAGTTGTGTTCCTTTGAAGCCATTTTAAAAAACATTACCAGATTGCCTGTCTTGAAGATGAGAGTGGTTATACAACCAAGATTTTATTCAGGTTAACAGAAATACCTAACACTTAGGTGCAGTGTCTTAATCTATTAGAAAAGCTTTAAGAAAACCACTTTATAATGATCTTCCTACCACACAAAAACAGCATCAGCTAAATAAATCTTCTAAATATAAAGACTGGCAAATCAAAGGCATGAGATCAGATCTGTAATCATTAACTTCCAGAGTCAAGTTGTGCTATGGCTTATTGCAATAAAGCCAGGGTATTACAACAATACCGTGTTATAATGACATCATTAGCTTAGTTTCCTAACAAGGCATATATATGAATCTACAATTAGCTAAAAATAGGAAGCCAACACTTAAGTGGCTGGCAGTTCCAGTTAATTTGTAAGATATTTTTCCAGTAATATATTTCACGATGCCTTTTGCAAAATGAATTAAGAGAAGGCTGGCTCTGAAAACAGATTTAATATTAAAATGCTGTTCTAGAGCAGGGAAAAAAAAGTATCAATGCTTTAGTCCCACAAAATCTTTATAGTGCCACAAAAATCGTTTTTGCTGCACTGCCTTTTGAAGTAGTAAATGAAAATACTGAGTTGTAGCAGCATTAATTAATGCGATTTAGAAATTAGGCAGCAGCCAGCAAAAGACCTCATCATAGAGATAAGATTAGACTTCTTCAGCCAGGACCAATTTCTGTCCTCATTGTCACTGTTGCCTTAGTGCTGTATTTTCTGGGCTGTAGTTGCCAAGAGGCAGGAAAGATTTTTCTCTCTGAATTAATTCTGAGAAAGGTGGCGCTTTTTATATGCTTTAAATCACCCTTTTCTAAGATTTTTTTTTTTTTCCTCCAGATGTTGCAGTAAAACTGCAAAGTTAACCATTGGTTCCAAACCTGTCTCGTTTAAACTGCCTTGAGAGAATGGAAAAAAGTAAGGTTCACATTCCAAAAGTTTGACTTGAGGTGGGGTGAGGACAGGGTAAGAAGGAAAACATAGTTCTTCTTAACTTTCGTCCAAATCTTTTCCGAAAGTAGACGGGGTGTTGGAATATTTTCTTTCCCTCACCCAGGCCTTGAGTAAAATTTCTTTCGAGGCGAGTGGTTACATGAGATACGGTACCCTCCTCGATAACCAACTCCAACACTGAATCGTGACACCCCAACTGCAAACAGTGACAAGACGGGGCTGAAGATTAAGTCCTTCCCCTCCCCTTCGCTCAAATGTGTCCCAAATCGTTAAGGGCAGGAAACACAAGCCTCGTGGCTCTCCCCAACCCTCAGTCTCCTTCCGTACCCTCGCCCTGTTTCCTCAGGGGGGACGCAGAACCCGCTCCGGACCCCGGCTCGCGGCCGTGGCGCCAGGAGCGGCGAGAAGGGAGGAAATCAGAAGCGCGGGGAGGAAGCAGCCGCCTCCGGCCGGCCGCGAAGTCCGGGGCTCGGAGGCGAGACGCGTGCGGGGGCCGTGAGGGGCTTTCCGGCTCCGGCCCCGCGCGCGTCTCCGTCGCGGCCTAGCCCGGCGCCCGAGCCCCGGCCTCGCGGCTCCGCGCCGCCAGCCCTACCCCGCCATCAGGGCCCAAGAGGCCGCGCGGCGGCGGACGTCCGGGAGGGGAAGAGGCACTTACCAGCTGCTGCCGAACCCAGCGCCACATGCCCCCGCCGTCGCCGTCCCGGTCCCGCGGCACGCGGGGGCCGAGGGGCTGCAGGTGGAAGCTGACGAGCCAGAGGGGGAAGCGGGAATGCCCCCCTGGCTGAAGTTCCGCTCGCCGCCGCCGCCACCTCACTCCCCGCGCCGGGTCCCCATCTCGCCGCGCCGGCCCTGAGGTCCTACAGGCGCGGCCCCGGCGCCGCCCCCGCCCGGCGCAGCTGAGCCGGCCGCCACGCCGCAGCCACCTTCATTATTGACCGCTGTCACCCGGAGCACCACCACCACCCCACCCTCCCTGCCCGGCCCCCCAGCCGCACCCGGGCCCGCCCCCGGCTCCCGGGCCCGCCCCCGGACGTGACGAAAGGGGCTGTGCGGACCCTGGGGCCCGGCGCGCCCGGCAGCGTTCGGGAACCAGAGTCAGCCGGTGGGGGGGCCAGCCGCGAGTGTGGCCAGGTGCAGCTTCTGCCCTCTTGTCTCCCTGGCCCCCATCCCAGGGGTAGGATTAAATCGCGCCTGTCTCTCCCCAGAGTCTGCAGCTTCTTGCCGACTCCTCTTTCTACCTCCTGTGGCTGTCTGCCTTCTCTGGTACCCCCGTCCCCCAAAACGCATACACACAATCTCGGGTGTAACGACTGAAGGTTAATTCCCAGAGGTCTAAAGTTTAGGTTTAATTAAATTGTCAAAGTCTTTGTCTTAATGCATAACGCAGCTCCCTTCTTAAACAAATGACTGAGCTGGGGCTAGGGGAATCTTGACCACTGCCTTTGAGTAACGTTGAGAAGAGTTGCAACTCCCCTGTGCCTGGTCCACTCTAGACCACTGTTTCCGGGAGAATGGAAGAGATACTCTGTTTTGCCTTGCTAAATTGAACAGGTTAGGGGAAGAATATTTTCTATGGGAAGGTAGTTTTTTCCCTATAACTCCTGTAATCAAAAACACTCAGAAGTAGCAAGACCCAGGTAAGATAAGGGTATGGATAAATAAAGGTAAGGAAGAATATAAAAGCCACTAGAAAAGCCAAGGCTTTGACTTGGAAGACTGAAATGAAGCGCCAGGTCTCGTTTTCTTCAAAAGTAGCCGCATATACGTCTTGAGTGTTATATACATTTATTGTGTGCAGTATTTTTGCTGAATTAAAGCACACTTCACGAACGTACAGGTGTTTGCGGTTAAAGCAATTCTTTCCTTTCCTTTTCTTTTCTTTTTGAGAGAAAACAGAAATGAGAGTAAATGACCAGGCAAGCTATTGCATATGTACATAATATTTTCCTTTCTATAAACATTCCTTACTATGTAATGAGTATCCCGCGCCACAGATAGAGCCTTTCCTTAGGGATGTTTATGACCTATAAAACCAGCAGCGGAATATTATAAGTAATCCAACTATAGAAATTAGCTAGGTATTTAAAGGAAAAAATAATCTCACTTTTGTTCTTATGATTGAAACTTGCTTTTTGACCCTAAAAGGAAGTTTGAGATACATTTACTTGTTGTTATACTAATAAAATATTACTACCGTGCATGGAGCACTTGTGTGTCACAGGCCCTATACTATGCTCTTTACTTGCATGGTCTAATTTAACTCCCCTCTATCCTTTGAAGTTGATATTATTATTTCCATTGTATGGATACAGAAATGGAGGCTCAGGTTAAAAATTTGCTCAGAGTAAGGAACTTGGCAAAGCTGGGATTCAGACTCTGGATGGTCAAGCAACAAAACTTGTGTGCTAAAGATATGTAGAGAAACAAAAATATGACCATACCTACTTAGCATACCTACTTTTCACCTGCAAGTGGTCTGATTAAAATTAGGCCTGGAAATTTTTATATATATGCCACTAACATTTATCAAGACAATGTTGTATTGATTCTTCTTATGTTAGAAGTAGAAATCTAGAGGATACTTTGTGCATTATTTAACAGTGTCCTAAATTTCAAAAGGTAGAAGTGGGAAGAGGACTTGATTCTAAATGCTATGGTGGGATGTGGTGAGGAGTGATCTTAAGATAACTATAAAGATCATAATTGTAGCTCAGACTGTCAGGAATAGAATGAACCCTCAAAGCAATATTTTGTTCTCAAAGCACTTTTCAAGAGCAATATTATATACCTCATATTAATCGAAAAAGCATAGAGTATTTTTATACTGTAGAGTATACCCATTAGTGGTAATGAAATGAACTTAATATGTCATGATCGGCATTAAAAAAAATAGAAACAGAAAAATCAGAATATATTGCCTAGTGTAATATGTATTGTTTTGTGAAACTTTTGTTTCAGGTCTGTGTGTGTGCTTGTAGACACATGCATAATATTAAGGCCACAATATAAAAAGAATTTCTTCCTATTGGTTTAGTTGGAAAGGTTTAAAAAGCAGTGACAGGGGAATACACAGGATGTAAGGCAGGCACCAGCTGTAAAAGAAAGAGGGGCGCCTGGGTGGCTCAGTTGGTTAAGCGTTTGACTTGGGCTCAGGTCATGATCTTACGGTTCATGAGTTTGAGCCTCGAGTAGGGCTGTGTGCTGACAGCTTGGAGCCTGGAGCCTGCTTCAGATTCTGTCTCCCTCTCTCTCTGCACCTCCCCCACTCATGCTCTGTCCGTCTCTCTCTCTCTCCCAAAAATTTAAAAAAAAAAATTAAAAAATGTGTTTGGAGTCAGTAGTAATTTATTCATTTCACAGCTATTTCTTAAGTAGTGAGCACCAAATGTATGCATAACAATGGCCTAAAACTAGGAGAAGACACAAATGCAACTTTTAAGGTGACCCCTTCTTTCAGGGTGGAGTTCACAACCTAGTTGGAAAGAGAAGTTACAGACAGGTATCAGTTAAATAACTGCAGGCACAAATACTCAAAGAGTGGAGAAAGCTCAAGGTGTTTGAGTTACAACTAATAAGAGTAATAAATAGTAATAAGAGGTGGGGTTGGGTAAGGATAAGCATAGCGCTGGGGGAGTTTCCAGCTAGTCACAAGAGTTTACAGGAGATGGGCAATCCCTGGAATTTTCTGAACAAGGAAATGACGGGATGAAATCAGAATGTTATTCCATAGACACTATACGTGGTAAGTAGGAGAGAGAAGAAAGGTCAGATATGAAATTACTGCTAGAGTGAAGCACTGAGTTCAAAAGTGCTAGACTGGCAAAGGGCCAGAAGTAAATAAAGCATGTTGTAGGAAGCTGTGTTTGGTGACAGACAAGGAAACCTGAAACTTAAGCCATTCCCAGTGAGGTGACAGACCTTCCAAGAGAATAAGTTTACCAGCATCATAACAGCCACTGAATTCATGAGAAATGGTTCTTTTTCTTGAGTAAACTTGTTAATATAATTCTGTGCTAGTTACACTTGTGAGGTGTGTTTAATCCCAGGGGAAAAAAATACATCTCTTGGTTTAGTGTGACAGGTATAACAAAGAACAAAACGAAGAAGGATATTTTTCTTGATTGTCTTGGACGATCAATAGAAAGCACAGGCTATGTGCTTGTTAAGGTCAAAATTTCTGGCTCATTCATTTCGGTACCCATAGTGTCTATAGGGTACTCAATAAATGTTTGTTAAATAAATCAGTTATTCTGATATCATTTACATATCAGTTTACTTATATGTAAATGAGTAGTTAAGGAAAAAATACCTAGTTCAGGAACATCAAAGTAATATAAAGCAAAGCATACTGAATGATTTCAGTAGATCCCAGGCTATGCAGTAAGACCAGTGGTCATCATCCATTGGACTCAGGCCACTCTGTGTTGTGTGCCTCTTAGAACTCTTCAAGGGTCAGTCTGATTGGAGGACACAGAGTCTTACCAGTCTTTTGCCTTAATGCCTTAATTATTTCTTCAGCAATGGGAGCCATTAGATGCTCTCTAGAATCTGCTCTTTCTCATTTTTTAAAAGGACAACTTTCTACCTTCTCAAAATCATAAATCTAGTAGGTTATACATTATTCCACTTAAAAAGTGATTAATTATCACTTCTGGTAATTTTCTGATTAATTATCATTCCGGAATTTCTAGATCAGCTTTCAGGCAGAGAGAAAACAGACTTCAAGCAACCTTTTCCAGCACTGACAAGGATTATATATTTATCACCTTGTGAAGAAATTCATTAAGAACAATATCACATTACATATTTGCAGATTTTCTTGAAAATTTCCCAAACAAGTATCAATTGTGGACTAAGTTACATAAACAGTTTTAATTTTTGGCTATTTACGCTTATATAGAACTGAAACTTAAAACCACTATGAAGGTTAGAATACAGAAAAACGACTCTTTCTTGGGGCACCTGGGTGACTCAGTCAGTTGAGTGTTTTACTCTTGATTTTGGCTCAGGTCATGATCCCAGAATTGTGGGATGGAGCTCTGTGTAGGCCTCTGTGCTGAGTGTGGGACCTGCTTAAGATTCTCTCTCTCCCTCTCTCTCTCTCTCTCTCTCTATCTCTCTCTCCCTCTCTACCCTCCCTCTCTGCCGCTCTCCTCCATTCTCTCTCTAAAATTAAAAAAAAAAAAATTGACCTCTTTCTTGAAGAGCTAAAGTACGCAAACATAAATATGGTCAGCACCTTCCTTCTTGCTTATTTTTAAGTTGCCCTTTAATAACTCAATCCTACTTTTGCATGAACCAGATGCAGCATTCTATCACCTCTCTTGTAAAATATAGAAAAATGAACCTGTATACTTTTTTTCACTTAGTTTTACTTGTCATAAGAGGGGAGACACTCAAATAGACAAGAGTCTGTGATTGAATTACCAACAGAAAGAGTGATAGCCTCAGATCAGCTGCAGCAAAACCAAAGCCACTGTTGTTGACAGTCTCGAAACCTAACCAAGTTTTTGTTAGTTGCACTACACAATAGATTAAATTATTTAGCCATCTAGAGGCATTAGTTTTGTCATATTTTAAGTTGTGAGCTTCATGAGGAAATTTCACTGCTTGATGTAAGATATTTTATGAGTGTTTTTCTTTCTGATTAAGATGACTGCATTAGGGGCACCTGGGTGGCTCAGTTGGTTAGGCTTCTAACTTCAGCTCAGGTGACCATCTCATGGTATCTGAGTTCGAGTCCTGTGTTGGGCTCTGTGCTGACAGCTCAGAGTTGGAGCCTGCTTCGAATTCTGCATCTCCCTCTTTCTCTGCCCTTCCGCGGCTCTGTCTCTGTCTCTGTCTGTATCTCTCTCTCTCAAAAACAAATAAATATTTTAAAAAAATTATTTTTAAATGACTGCATTAGGTTGAATTCAGAGAAGATAGAATGGTGGTTGCCAGGGGCTGGAGAGAGGGGGAAATAGGGAGTTTAATGGGTACAGAGTTTTACTGTTACAAGATGAAAGGAGTAAAAAAAAAATAATAAAATAAATTTTCAAAGAGGTGAAAAGAGTTATGGAGATGGATGTTGGTGATGGTTGCCCAACATTATGAGTATATTTACTACCACTGAAATATACACTTAAAAATGGTTAAGACCATAAATTTTATGTCTGTTTTACCACAATTGAAAAATGGGGGTAAATGACTGCATTATCTGTATTAGAATGGATCCACAATTGTTTTCTGAGGAAAATCTTGGCTTAGTTCACAAATATTTCCTTAGGTCCCCTCTGTTTCCTTAAACTTTTATAAAACAATATTAGCCCTATCCCCAGTTCTGCTGAGCACTAATGGAAATGAATATGCCCTAAATTGCCAACATATCTGTCTGCTTTGTGGATATCAGAAATGCTCAGTTGGGAGCAATAGTGTTAATGGAAGATTTCCTGAAGACCATTCACTCTATTTGGGTGATCTAAATTTTATCTTTAGATTAAAGAAAAGTGATCAGAAATCTGTTTGGAAAGTCTTGTTTTAGCTTGTCCAGTGATTATTTTTACTGAACTGAAGTTTAGGGAGATATGAACAGCTGGAGTCTGGGGACCATAGAGAAGCAGCCTGAGGAATCCCACAACTGTTTTTACTGTGGAGGTGCAGGTGAGAATGCTGTTCATCATGTTCTCTTAACAAGAACCAGCAGAAATTCATTACCACAAATGACTGTGCTTCTCTTGAGTAACAGTTTGTTTTATAATCTTCTGGGCATTTTGAATTATGTAATGAATATGTTTCCTTCCATCATGTATTCATACTTTAAAAATTCAGAGGCTTCCTTATGGCAAGTACCCAGACTACACTATACATTTTGTGAATTACTTGTATCCAGAGTTTTTACTTGTCTGCTCTTAGTTTCCCGTTGGTTGGTTCACTTCCCTAACATCTTACTGTAATGTATGTATTTCATAAGACAAAAGATTGTAATTTCAATCTTTTCTGAATAAAAGGAATAAAGGAAAGTATGACATAACCATTCATTATAAAGATTAGATTCTTTTTTTTTGTTTTTTGTTTTCATAAAGATTAGTTTTAAGATGAGACAATGAATCCCAGATACAGTAAAAACTTTATTTGCAAGCAAATTTCTTTCCAGAAACGTGCTTGTAATCCAAAGCACTTGTATATCAAAGCGAATTTCTCCATAAGAAATAATGGAGGGGCGCCTGGGTGGCTCAGTCGGTTGAGCATCCGACTTGGGCTCAGGTCATGATCTCGCGGTCCGTGGGTTCGAGCCCCATGTCGGGCTCTGTGCTGACAGCTCAGAGCCTGGAGCCTGTTTCGGATTCTGTGTCTCCCTCTTTCTCTGACCCTCCCCTGTTCATGCTCTCTCTCTGTCTCAAAAATAAATAAATGTTAAAAAAAAAAAAAAAGAAATGATGGAAACTTAGATGATTCATTCCACAGCCCCAAAATACTCATATAAAAATGATTACAGGGGCGCCTGGGTGGCTCAGTCAGTTAAGCGTCCGACTTCAGCCAGGTCACAATCTCGCAGTCCGTGAGTTCAAGCCCCGCGTTGGGCTCTGGGCTGATGGCTCAGAGCCTGGAGCCTGCTTCCGATTCTGTGTCTCCCTCTCTCTCTGCCCCTCCCCCGTTCATGCTCGGTCTCTCTCTGTCTCAAAAATAAATAAATGTTAAACAAAAATGATTACAGTACTATAATATAATACAAAATAATAAAGAAAATACAAAATATAAAGAAAAATAAACAAATTAACCTGCACTTACCTTTGGAAATCTTCATGGTTGGTGTGAGGGAGACAAGAGAGAGGAGGATTATTGTGTAGGATGACTTTCACTATCACCAACAGAATTACTGCTATCTATTGGCTCAATGGAATTTTTTTCTGCACGAGTCATTGTATACATTTGCACAGATGTTGACTATAGTATCAATAAGCTCTTGTCATATACTGTATTTAATGTAATTGGCAATAAGGAAGCAGAAGAAGGGGTCTATGTCTGCAGTCAGCCTGACCTAGAATGAAGCAAAGCATTCCTAAGCTTACTCTCGTATGGAAAAGCAAAGGACTGTCCGTAGGTGCTTTGAAGTGACAAAAAAATACACTAGTGTCATTTGTGGGCACCTTCCAACCTTCTGAAAAATCACTGATTTCTGCCAAACACCATGGCCTGAGACTAAGCATCTGAGCATGGGAGACGATCACCCACAATCCTGCAGTGAGTAAGAGAGAGAACCATTGGCTCAGGTGTGATCATGTGATGTTCAGCATCACATACTACTCCTATTGCAAGACATCACTTATTTATTAAGTTAAAATTTATTAGAAATGTTTTCTTGTCTTGCAGAACACTTGCAGAACAAATTACTCAAAATCCAAGGTTTTACTGTAATCTAATCTGAAGATTATGTGATTTCCTTTACCTCCACAGCAATTACATATGTATTTTCACTACTTTACAAGTGACTATCAATGCTAACTTGTGTGTGTAGCAGGTTGACTAGAAGCAATGAGTAAACATTCAGTGAGTAAAAGCTGAAGCTAGGTAAGGCAATATATGAAAGGAGAAAAAAAAATGCGAGCGAGAACAAAACATGCTGAGTCAAAGAGAAATTAAGAACAATGTTTGTTAAGATTGCAACAACTAGAATGGGTTGGAAGTTGAGTATTGAGAAATGCTAGTTCAAAGAGACATCTGTATGGGAAACAGGATGAGAGTAGCTACTTGTTGAGGGGCTAGCTTGACCATCTGATTTTGGTAATAGCTTACCACTAAGGAAGGGTATAAGAGATTCACACAAAGGCAAAAAGCCGGTTGCTTCCTTAGTGGAGAAGGACTCTGGGATGAGCTAAGACAGGGGCTGCATTGGTTTGGGATTATAGAAGATAGGCTGCTGGGGCAGAAACAAAACATAACCAGCAGAAGCCACACTTCTCAGGGAGTCAGGTGAGAGGAAGATCTCAGCTGGAAATAACTGAAATCTGGCAATGGATCCACAATAACCTAGAGCAGCAGAAATCCTTGGGCGTCCCCAGCATTTAACCTAAGGCCTGGGACATAATATGTATTCAAATTTTTTTTTGTAGGGGCACCTGGGTGGCTCAGTCAGTTGAGTGTCCAACTCTTGGTTTTGGCTCAGGTCATAATCTGATGGTTGTGAAATCGGGCCCAGATCGAGCTTCATGCTCAGCTCAGAGTCTGCTTGGGATTCTCTCTCTTCCTCTCTCTCTGCCCCTCCCCTGCTTGTGCGTGCATTCTCTCTCTCTCTCAAAATAAATAAACATTTAAAAAATGTTTTGTCATATAAATAAAGCTGGACAAATTAAACCCTGTATCTATGTTACTGTGATTGCACATTTACCTGTGGTTAATGTCCCAACATGGCTCTCATGGCAAGGAGGCCTTCCAATGGCTCCCTACAGAAGAGAGGAGATAGATGAATGCAGCCAAGACTGTGGTCTCAGGCACCCTGGATCATTTCACATTCTGCACATACCTTCTATTTGGAAATCTCTTCTGATATCCTCTACTTTCTTCCTACTTGGCTAATTCTTCGTTGTTTAAGTCTCAGCTTAAAAGTTACCCTTCAGAGGTTAGGTCGCCTTGCAGAGCGGGGACATTTATAAACGCTAAGCACTTAAAAAATTTTGTTGACTCCTCCCCCAAAACACCTAAATATGAACTCAAACACAAAATAGAAGTGTGAAACATGTACTTTTTTATGAAATGACATACAACACAATGTATACATATTCAGAATAACTTCTTTCTAGATTTTCTTCTGATTCAGATTATCTCCTTCTCTCACACATGCTGCCTTATATGTGCTTTTGCTCCCTCTCTTTCTCTCTCTCCCTCTCTCTTTCTTGAGCCTTTGCTGGTGCCTCAAACAAGTGCTGAGTCAGCTGTCCAGGTAACTCTGCACCGTCCTCATTAAATATTCCCACAGTGTCCCATACCTGTGCAAATACTTTGCACGCTGGTAACCATGTAAGTTTTTACTGCAATCTGCTTAATGTCTGTCTTCCCTGTGACACAGTATTCTTCTGTAGGGCAGGGACTCAGTTTGTGAAGTTGAAGAACTCAAATATTCATTTTCTTGACCACCTAACCTGTAAAATGTTAACTTTTAAGTGACCAGTGAAGAAATCAGGGAATGTTCTAGAATAGTAAATTGAACTTTTATGAGTTCAAGGGAGATAAACTAAGATGACTCACCAGGAGAGAAGGACAAATGAATTAAGTGGTGTTATCCTGCACAATATTGATTTAATCGAAGACTTCACAGACTATTGTTGCTATTCCAGTGAAATAAATTGATTTCCTCTAGAGAATTCCTAGACTAAGATATTGTAAATCTGTCATTACAATCAGTCTGTTGACAGTTTTAGAAGGTCCATTCACAAAATTATACCAAAGGCTTTGCTATTCTGATCCAGAGGCTAGATTCTGGCTCTCTTCCTCCACCCTCACCTCTTCTGTCACCATTCAGTTATTCAACAAATATTTGTTGAGCATTCAGGGAATGTTAGCTGTTGCACAAGGTGCCTGTGGGTTAACAGTTCCACATACTCGCCCTCAAGGAGTTCATAGTTTAAGACCCGGGGTACTGTCTTAGAATTAAGTTGTTAAAAGTGGCACACTTTTATATTTGTCATCTTGAATATAATATGAAAATAATATATGTTGACAGTATTCAGAGATTTACTGACTGCACCTATGTAGGACATTACAGGTAAATAGAGTAAAGAAGGTCCATAGGAAGTTAAGGTTTAGAAATTTCTTAGTTCTGTCACCTCCAACTTAAGACCTGCTTGTTCACTGACCAGATCCTCTGAGTCAGTGGTCACTTTTCTAGATGGAGCAATATTTCTTGCCAATCAACATATGTACACTTAGTGACCTTGCATGAAGAAACATCCTGTCTGCAGAAAAGAAGATTGCAGCTTATCTGTACAAAGCAGGAGTAATGTTGTCCGTGTGTGTGTGTGTGTGTGTGTGTGTGTGTATTTATGCATGCATATGAAGACATGGGAAGGTGATTTGTGTATGTTCTACTAGCTCACTTGATTTTTATCCAGAATTATTAATGAATGTAAAATTGTAGTCTCAACCCTCAGAAGTGGTTGTTAGCTTTACACACAGGAAAACTTGTCCCATGACCATAGCTTGCACTTTCAGCTCCAAAGTAGGACAAGAAAGAGCAGGTAACTCAGTGGAATCATGAGCATGAAATGACCAGAAATTCAATTCAAACATCTAATGGTGGGTCAATATTATCACTGTAAACAAAGAGGAGATTACTGTTAAATACACCAGTCTGTTACTTTCCACTGTAGTGTGGGAAAAAAGAGGAAAAAAACCCTCACAATCAAAACAGGGAAGATAAACAACTTTTCAAACACATACATATATGTGCATATTTTACTTATATTATTTTTTAAATGTTTATTTATTTTTAAGAGTGGGCAAGCATGTGCAGGGGAGGGGCAGAGAAAGAGGGAGAGAGAGCATGAACTAATGGGCAGAGAGAGAGGGGGACAGAGGATCCGAAGCAGGCTCCAGGCTCTGAGCTGTCAGTGAAAAGCCCGACGTCGGGTTCGAACCCATGAACTGTGAGATCATGATCTGAGCTGAAGTCAGATGCTCAACTGACTGAGCCACCCAGGTGCCCCTAGTCAGTATTATTAATTTTTTATTTTATTTTTAATGTTTATTTATTTTTGAGAGAGAGACATAAACAGAGTATGAGCAGGGGAGGTGCAGAGAGAGAGGGAAACACAGAATCTGAAGCAGGCTCCAGGCTCTGAGCTGTCAGCACAGAGCCCGATGCAGGGCTCAAACCCACCATCTGTGAGATCATGACCTGAGCCAAAGTCAGAGGCTTAACTGACTGAGCCACCCAGGCACCCCTCATTATTATTTTTTATATATTGTTTTTATTTATGTACCTGTATAGGAAGATGCAAATACAACTTAACCTTGAAAATGTGAATCTGAATTCTAATTAATGGGCCTTCATCCAACTCTGTAATTAATGAATGTGAGAGCTCCACAAAATTGCATTAGAATTCTGAAGAGCATCTTGTTTTTACTTTATTGAGTTGTTTTGATATGTCAGACAATAAAATGCAAAATTTTCTCCATGTTAATTAATTAAATGGTATACTGGGAGAAATGCCAGTTTTTAGGTTGCACTCAATTTTGCTCCATCTCTTGGGTTTTATCAAGTTGCTATTTAAACTCTGATGCGGTACTTAGGTTGTAGATTTAATATTGTCCTATAGCTTCCCTAAAATGATTACTCCATTACCAACTCCTAAACAAGATCTTATGCTTCTCAGCAGCAGAGTAGGTACACTGGGTCAGTACCAAAAAGAACCCGTTCTTATTTGAGGCCAGATCATGGACATACGAGTGTCTCAGAATCTTAACAGTTCTCATTGGGGCTCTTTGTAGAACCTATAGATGGGATTTGTCTCCAGTTGAAACCTGGAATTCTCTTCTTCCTGGATTTCCTTTCTTCCTCTTGTCGCTCAGCCCTTCCTCAGAAACCTAGTTCCCAAATTCTCCCTGGCCCTCAGATCAGAGTCGAAGGAGATGCATCATTGAATCCAACCTGGGAGAATGTCAAAAAGTATTTGCATTCTTCAAAGTGGGGCATTTGCTGCTATCAGTCACCTGTTCTAATATAACTTGGATGATTTTTAAATATTAATATTTTATTTAACATTATTAAGAATAATTATCAGAGCTGAGCAAGTGTAGCCTGCTCTTTAATTCCTCTTTATTCACCTGGCTTGAATTTCTATTGATTAAATGTTAGACGAAGAGTTAAAGTATATTTAATTAAATTACATTGGCTACTTACAGAAATATGCAATTTACCTGTGATGCAATAATCACACTATTAAACATTATACATTCTTGCAACTAATATAGAAGTTTTCTTTATACCAATTATTAATAAATAGCAGGTTTTCCCCCCAATAAGCAGAGAAAATAATTATGGCGTAAAAGATATATCCTTTGTGGATACACAGTGTGTGTGGGGGAGTGTTCAAAGTCAGTGTTACTTCTCTATACTTTTGTCTTCAACAATATCATCTCTGTGGATAAGAGTAGGTCTTCAATATCTTGCTCTTACCTTTTTTTCTCTATAGCCCCAATTGGTTTCAGCATCCTTCTCTGCAAGCAATTGCCTTTATTTCATCCTTCAGATAGAGTGAACCTTTTGAAAGCTAGTGAATCAGCAGAAGCCAGAAAATTACATATGCACACTGTATGTTTAATAATGAAGTACAGTCTGATTACTGCGAGTACAATTAAAAAAAAAATTCTGTTTAAACAGAGTTTAGGTGGTAGGAACCTCTGTTCCCTCAAGATTGCTTGAGGGGTGCCTAGGTGGGTCAGTCAATTAATCGTCTGACTTCAGCTCAGGTCATGATCTCACGGTTCATGAGTTCGAGCCCCACCTCGGGCTCTATGCTGACAGCTCAAAGCCTGGAGCCTGTTTCAGATTCTGTGTCTCCCTCTCTCTGCCCCTCCCCCACTCACACTCTGTTTCTCTATAAAAATAAATAAACATTAAAAAGCTTTTTTAAAAAAGATTGCTTGAGTGGAAAAATCCCTTTAAGGCTGTAGCAGAACTTGTGGTATGATATTGACTAATAATTATTAGCTTTGAGCTTACCATCAAGATGAGAGAAACATAACTTTGAATCACAATCGAGAGTAAGACCCTCAGTTCGGCTCTGGGCTTCATTAGGTGGTTGATGTTCTCAGACAAACCTCCTGTAGAACAATGGTGAAGAAGATTACCTTATGGAGTAACAAAAAATAATTTGGTTGACCTTTATATCATCCTGAAATAAAGTCACTAAGAAGAAAATACTGTTAATTTCAGTTGTCAGTAAGTTCAATAGAGTTTCACTTCATCTCACCCACATTTTCCAAACCGCTAGACCACTAACTGTTCACTGGAGTCTTTAAGATCATTGTAAAATGAGATAGCAATTTGGTAATTAATTGATTTACTATTGAGTGCCAAGACACAATTGAGGCTCAAAACCCACAAACCCAAAATCTATTAAATTACCCTGTTTTGAATGTCGATTTTAGGAAGAACAAGCAGATGATTTTAAAGTAGCTATTTCATTTTGCATAACCACCGTCTGAGAAACTGTTAAATCACATAGTCTGAGAAAGCTTTCGGAAGGCTCTCAAGATTTGAGCTGGTGTATTTAAGGAAAAAATCATTAACTGTTTGCTAATTTAGCCAAAAATATGATTTATGTCTGATATAAACTTCCAGAAATGGAAACAATATACCATCATTTTAAATTACCAATAAAAATTAAAATTTAAGTTGCTTCTAGTATGTTAGAATTGATTCGATCATTTTGTCACTTCCTTTTACATATTGCTGTCTCTGGGTTTATAGTAAACAATTTTTCAAATGCAATTATGTTTATGAATTTAATTTTCTTTTCTCCTGTTTGACAAACTACATATATTCTCAGAAGATGTTTTGTAAGAGTTACTCTTTTTTTTTCCTAAAATTACTCACCAGTTTTTTCATATTATTTCCCACAACCTTATAACCTGAGTGCAGTCATCATTTAAAGCTTTGATATGTGCAATATTTGCTTGATCCTAATGGGTCTTTTAATCCACTGCACCCAATTTAGCCCCCACACCACACATTACATAATAACACTAATAGTAAAAGTAATAAGAACAACAGTAACAATGCCTACTATATGTTAAGAACTTACTAAGAGCCAAGCCTTGAACTAAATAACATGTTTTCTTATTTAATTCTCACTGTAATCCTGAGTTTGGTATTATTTTATTCCCATTATGGCACTATTATTATTATTATTATTATTATTATTTTATAGCTACCATTTATTGAACTTAACACATGCTGAGTACTTTACCTATATTATATCATTTAATCCTCAACATTAATTCTGCATAATGAGGATACACAGCCAGATGGCCAAACTTGTCCTTTAACTGGTCCTTAAAACATATTTCATACAGACATATGAAATACTTCCATAGTGGACTGTGAAGAGTTGTGCCCCAAATTCCCCAAATGCCCTCTCAACCATGTTTCTGTGGTTGCCCAGCGCTTCTGGGGTCACTCAGCCTTGCCCTTTTTAAATCTAGAAACTGAAGAGGTAACACTGGGCACAGTAGGAACTCTTCAGGACCTTGCTCCAGGGCCAAGGCCAAAGTCTATCTGACCAGTTGGTGCTCAAGCTGTACCAGTTGTTCCCAAGCTGTACCAGTTAGTTAAATATTTTGACTCTTAGCAGGCATGTATGTATTATCGTTCTCATTTTGTGGGTTGGAAAATTCACATAAGTCCATGAAAGTTAAGCAACTGGCCCAAGATCACCCACCTAGGGAGTATCAGAGTCAGGATTCAAACCCAGGTCCCCCTCAAGCTAAAAGCTCTATTCTTAATTTCTACAGTGTACACACACACACAAATGGAGAAATCCAGCTGATTTTTTTAAGTTTATTTATTTATTTTGAAAGAGAGAGAGTGTGAGCAGGGTGAGGGCAGAAAGAGAGAGAGAGAGAGAGAGAGAGAGAGAGAGAGAGAGAGAGAATCCCAAGCAGACTCTGTGCTGCGAGCACACAGCCCAACACTGGGCTTGATCCCACAAACTGCAAGATCCTGACCTGAGACAAAATCAAGAGTTGGACATTTAAACCGACTGAGCCACCCAAGTGCCCCTCTAGCTGACTTTTGATGTTAACTTTCCAGTGTGAATAGCTTTGGAATTCTGTGCCCTGTGTCTGACAACTTGTACGGTGAATTTTAAATTTCACAATATTTTTAATATTTACCTTGAAGCTGTGAGAATATTGTTCTCCTGAGTCCCAGCAATAATAATAAGCATGTAAGTACCAGGATGATGGGTATTACTTTGCATCATTCTGCAAACAAGTGAATATATTCACTGATTTAGCCAATGTTGTATTTGCAGTCATCTCTCTATAGGTAAAAGTTATTTTATTCATTTTATTACTGGCTTCCCAATTATAGCAACCTTGGTATTCAGCCTAACCAAAAATTGAAAGTTACAAAAGTAACATTTTTATAAACTTTTAAACTGTATACTTTATTCTGATATTATTTTAGTGTCCAAAGTCCTAATACCAAAGGCTGAAAACCACTGGCATTAGACTCTGCTTCTCTACTTCTGTGTCATGTGTCTTTCTCCATTTCTGATAAAAATGTAGCCTCCAATTTAGCATACAAAAATGTCCATGTCACTTATACAACCCCATCCTTAGTATTAAAGAAAAGTTGAATGCTGTTATAACAGCGCTATGTATCTTTTAAAGGCAGTTTCTCAGCACTGACACATAAATCAACAAATCTGCCAACTACAAAGTTCACTTTTATTTAACAAAACGTGACAAGCCTTCCAGAATTGGATATGCCACATCCACACACCCAAACAAGAAAATCTGACTAGAGGAAAGCAGAAATGACGTGGAGAAATAGTACATTTCATCCCTATGTGGCACTCAGGGAATAAGCAGGAAGAACTCTGGCAGGTATGTTCGGCACCAGGGGCAGGGCCAAGAAGTTTTCTCAATGGAGGCCTCACTCTGGCTTTTTGGGACAGCAGCCTGTGCCTATCTCTTGCTGTAACATTCAAGTTCACAGTGGGGCTCTGGCTCTATTTGAAACCCCTGGGACCAATAGAGAAGTATCCTGTAGCAGCACCAAACAACCTCACCCCAAAGCAGCAGCAGGAATAAGATACTCATCTGTTATCTCTCCTGGGCCCTGAGCAACACCTGGAGCCTTAAGGCTGTGGACACACAGCTCTACGGTGATGGTTAATTCTGGAACTTTCAGTAGCATTTAGGAAGGGATGCAGCCGACCACATGGTCTCCTTTCCACAGGTTTAAGGTGGCTGTGGGCAGAATCTGAGCTCAGGAGTTGTAGGAACACACCTAAAGCTGGAGTTATTCTTCACTACGCAGGGAGATTGGGATTGGTGGGGAGCAGCTAAGGGAGGAGCTATCGTGGTTGCCGAGGGCCAGAGCAAGGAGGCCGTGGGGATCCCCTGGGACCCTGATGGAAGACAGAAGGGACCTGGAAGGGGAGGGCCGAATCTCTAGTGGGTACCCTGGAGAGGGCCTTAACTGGTGATGATGGTGTTATCTTCATTTCTTTGCTTTGATTCCCCCACCCCACCCCCGCCGGAATCTGAGGAGTGTCTATTAAGAAACAAGTCACCCAAGTTGTGGGCAGTTCTACTGTCTTTAGGGCCATACTCTGAGACTAAATGTTCCATTCACACATAGTCATGAAAATACTCCAAGAATGGCAAGCTTTCTCTTACCCTTTGTGAGAGAATCAAACATGCACAAGAGCAGCCATCATTTTAACACCTGTTACGGAGGTCCTCAGATGTGGAAGGAGCTATATTTGCCACTGTATAGTTCAAAGGAGATGGAGCAAGTGAGATCTGTTTCACCTGAAGGAGAAAGAAAAGCTAACTTCTGGATGTCATCCCTGTGCATCCGCCATTATGTTTACATTCTGTAGCTGAAGTGTGACCTTGAGTGCACCATGCTCACTAGTAGGGGTGTAGACATTTTGGAATAGAAAAGGTTTGCTTGATATTCATCGATGCGGAGGGGACTACTTGGTGAAGACTTAGAGAACTAACTTACCATAGAGTCTGCTCCAAATACCACAGATTGGAAAATGTTTCATCAATATTTGAAATTGATCAGCCTGGGTGGCTCAGTGGGTTAGGTGACCGACTCTTGGTTTCAGCTCAGGTCATGATCTCACAGTTCATGAGTTCAAGCCCCAGTCAGGCTCACTGCTATCAGTGCAGAGCCCCCTTGGGATCTTCTGTCCCCCTCTCCTTCTGCCCTTCTCCCGCTTGTACACTCTCAAAAAGAAAGAAATATATATAGTTTTAATTTTGAAATTGATCAAAATGGGGATGCTCAATTTTGCAAACCTCCCAGAGGACTGACATATGAAACCAGAAAGGTACTTTATTAATTTACAATGAGAAATCAAACCTTTAGGGATCAGGGAATCTACTGTTTAATATTTTTCCGTTTATTCTCTGAACTGAAACCCCAGAAGAATCTAAACTATTAGCTTATACCTTGAGGGGCATAAGCTTAGAAGATGAGGTACTTGTGAGAGACTTAAATTTAATGGCATTACGTTAAGAGAGCCCAAGCACGCATTTCTGCTCTAAGGAAAAACCTACCAGGCAGACCCGATACTTAGAAGCTGGCTTGGTTTCCTTTCTTCAAGACAAATTAACTGGGCTCTGCAGACATTACACGGTGAATCTCATTTTCCTGTATTTTGTGGCAGACCATGTTTCTCTACCTTTCTTACCTTTACTATGTTAATTATGTGGCAGGCTATTTCGTTTCTGAAAGGTGCATCTCAGGGTTAATTTTCGGTTTAACACCCAGAGGACAAACTTATTTCCCATTCTTTGAGAATATCTCCTTATCCATGTGCTACTTAAAAGAGTGATTACGGAACTTCTGGCTACTATTTATTTTGACATAATTTCCAGGTTTACGTTAGTTTCAGAAATGGAAGAAATAGTAAGCATGGAGATAGAGCGCATCATTGACAAGCTAGGTTTAAAATTAGGATTTCCTAATGCCTAACCCTTTGATACATTCACTAGTTTTCAAAAGTTAATTATATGTTATTGCTATTCTAATTGCTCATTATTTAATCGGGCACTAAGGTGCCAATTAAAAGAAGAAAAGTCCACCGTAAACTAGGGAAAACAATTGACGTAAATTTCCTAGAAGTAAAATCCATTAGAGATATAAAATATTCTGCAAAATCATTGTCACCTGGGCATTCTCTCACTGTGATTTTTGTCTCCGGTTCAAGAAGATTGCGAAACCAAAATGTTTAGCAAAAATCCCTGTCAGTTTTAAATAATTTAATAGTTAATTTAAATAATTTAAATTAGTTAAGTTTATAATTTATAGTTTAATTTAATATTTAATATAATTTAATAGTTAAGTTAAATAATTTAAATAGTTAATTTGAGTACACGAGGTCTATCTAACCTGCAGCCAAGTCCAGCCAGCTACTCTGTGCACGTCTTCTTCAGAGCCTTCTCCTCTTTTTGCTTCTCTGAATTAGGCCGGGACCAGGGTCCAGCTTGGAAAGTCAGTTTCTCAGGAAAGCAGACACCATGCTGACTTGTATCTGGGTGTTCACATGATTGGTTGTTAAATCCTCTGGGTTTTCTGATGGAAAAAACAAACAAACAAACATCAAACAACAATAACAAAAAAAGAAAACAAAAATAAAACAAAAAACAAAAAAACAGGAGAATATGTCATCATTTATTCAAACCCTCAGGGAAGCTTCTTTCTCAAAACAGTACTCCCTGCTTCCATCCTCAAGAAACCCAATGTACTAATTACTATTTGCTAAACAAATAGATTTTTTCATAAGAACTGGTTTTTAAGGAACTTTTAACTTATATCTATTCTCTTCCACCCCCCCCCACCCCCCCACCCCCCGCACCAATAGGAATATAAGAGGCAAATAGTTCTGTTACTCAGAGAAAATTCCCGATCCCAAGTTCAGTGATATAACTGAGTGTAATAAGATTCAGGATTGCTTTTGGAGTAACGTTTCTTTTTGTAATGCTACCTTTATATTTTAAAGTCATACTTTAAAAAATATTTAAAATAATGACTGGATACTTTAAAAAAAATTTTTTTTAACGTTTATTATTGAGAGACAGACACAGAGCAGGAGCATGGGAGGGGCAGAGAGAGGAGAAGATACAGAATCCAAAGCAGGCTTCAGGCTCTGAGCTGTCACCACAGAGCCCAATGCGGGGCTCAAAATCACAAACTGAGATCATGACCTGAGCCGAAGTTGGACGCTTTACTGACTGAGCCACGCAGGCACCCCAATACTCTCTTTTTCATAACATTTGAAGTATATAAACTCACTGAACAACCTTCTTTTGCAGTTAAAGTATAATCAGCCCAACTTTCCAAAAAAGTAAAAATCAGAAATATTTATATCTATTCCTAGGAAGCCAAATTGTGAAAAGAATTCACCAGATTCTGCAATTCCCTGCTCCTATTGTATAGTTATGTTATTCAGACATGTCTTTTAAAAATTCGAGAAAAATATCCCTTCTACCTAAGAGGAACTATAGTTAGTAAACAACATGGAAACTACATGGGAACTAACATTCATCCTTGATAGTAATAAAAGAAAAATGCCAGTGAAAGCAACTTTAAGATAGCATTTTATATCAACTAATATAGAAAAAAGTTTAACTTAAAACATTTTTTTAAGCTTATTTATTTATTTTTGAGAGAGAGAGAGAGAGAGAGAGAGCAGGAGCATGAGTGGGGGAGGAGCAGAGAGAGAGGGAGAGAGAGGCAATCCCAGCAGGCTCTGCAATGCCAGTACGGAGCTGGATGCGGGGCTTGAATTCACGAACTGAGATCATGACCTGAGCTAAATCGAGGGTCTGACGCTTAATGGACTGAGCCACCCAGACACCCCCAAAAAGTTTAACTTTTTATTATAACAATTGTCAACATTGAAGTGAAATTATGAACTCATTCTTAATGGCACTGTAAGTTACTACAATCTTTAGAAAGGAATGTGGCAATAAAGAACAATAGACATAATCAAGTCCTTTGTTCCTTTGAGAAATAAAAAGATGAGTACATTCATTATGTCTTTATTCACAGTAAAACATTATTATAAAGTAAATAATCAATTTTAGGGGTATAGATTAAATTTTGGTGGATCATCTTTAAAAACGAGGTACCACATTTTTTCATCAACCTTAATTGAAAATGAGCGTTTATTTCATGATATAAATGTGTACTGCACAGACTACAGACACAATCCAGCAGCTGACAGTGGTGAGAAATGATTGATTCTGCAATATAATGTCAAACTTATAACATTTAATTATTAAAATTGTAATGAAACTACAGTTTCAATCATTGACGGCCCAATTATGACCTGTACCTCACAATGACCTAATAGTAATGAAGGAAGGTTTCTCTTTTATAATATTATAGCCAAAAAGTTAGGAAGAAATGATAGAATGAGAATATCATTATAGAGGCATACCTCAATAATGCCCGCTTGCATCCCAGGGAGACAACCAGATGTATACATTCTGATGGAACTATACTAATATCTATGAGGTAGTTTGTCCCCTAGCAAAAATAAAGAAAGAAAGAAGGAAGGAAAGAAAGAAAGAAAGAAAGAAAGAAAGAAAGAAAGAAAGATGAAAAAAATCTTAAAAAATGATCATCTTAGGTTTAATTTACAGAAAATACACAGGCTAAAGGAATGTGTTCAATGAGTCCATGGATATTCAATCAGCAAAATTGAGACAGTGAGGCCGTTTGTGGGACTGTGACATTTTTCTTCAACATAAAATAAAAGGAAAAAAACCCAATAAAATGCAATTAATAACAATATATGGACCTTGTCTGTATCTAGATTTGAACAAACCATTTTTTAAAATGTTTTAAAAAAGGAAAATGTGAGCACTAGGTATTTATAGTATTAGGGAATTTTTCCTGATTTGGGAGGGACTGATAGTACTGAGGTGATTTTAAACAGGAAGTCCTTTTTTTCCCCCCCAAAGATGCATATTGAAATATATGTAGAAGAAATGATATGATATCTTGGATTTGTTTCAAAATAATCTGGAGTTTCTTCAGATAGAACTCACACCAATTTAGTTATGTGCCTGAAGCCTGTGGAATGCTACACGTGTGCTCCAGAACTTTCCATTTATAAATACATTTATTCCTTTGAAGGACCTTATCTTTTTTCACCAGAGCCTGTTGAGAGCTTATTTATGCTTCATGGATTTTGTCTAGCTTCCCCTGCTACTTCAATAGCATATGAAATATTTTCCACATTTGTTTCTTTAAAAAAACAGGAACACAAATTCTGTTACTAAAATGTAGTCTTGCCCCTAGCATTCTCCTCATAAAAGGCAAGTCATAGAATCTTAAACCAATTAAACCCATTAATACTTATCAGATGTATATGATGGATTAAGCATGGAGGGTGATTGAGAGAGATTAAAACTAAATTCTCTGTCTAGAGAAATTGATCATTCAATTAGGGGAGAAAATCATGTGGAAATAACTGGAACAATAGTGAACATTTATTGACTTCTTACTCTATACTTAATACTGAACTAAGTGCTTTACATGCATTTAATTTTAATCCTTATAATGACTTCATGAAGTAGGTACTAATTATTACTATTATTTCTTTTTTTATTTCTAAAATACAAACGAGGAAATTGAAGTGTGCAATCTTGAGATAACATACTAAGTGTCACCCAGATAGATTAGCATAAAAGGGGCTGAAACTCAGGTCTCTATGAAGCAAAAGCCTATGCTATGCACAATTACACAAAACTAGCAATAGTCTATTCAGTTGACATTTACGCTAAACCTACAATATGCAGACTAATAAACAATGAACACTGCCACATTCCTGTTATGGTGGTAAATCTTCTCTGTCAAATTGACTGGGCTGTGGGATGACCAGATACCTGGTCAAACATTATTCTGGGTGTTTCTTGAAGGTGTTTTTGGATGAGATTAATATTTTTAATCAGTAAAGAAGATTGTTCTTTGTAATGTGAGTGGGCCTCATCCAATTTGTTGAAGACCTGAATAGAGCAAAAAGACTGACCCTTCCCCAAATAAGAGGGAATTCTTCAGCAGACTGTCTTTGGACTTTATCTGCACAGAAAGTCCTCCTAGGTTTCTCTGCCTGTCAGTCCACACTGCAGATTTGGACTTGCCAGTCTCCATAATCACATGAGCCATTTCCTTGTAAGTCTCTTTCTCTCTGGAGAGTCCTATTACCAATGTATTTCAAAAAACCCAAATAGCAAGAAGCAGTGTTTAAATTACCAACAGATTTTGCAAAACTGACACCATGATTATATATGAAAGTGGTCTTTTCTTCCAGTGAATTATGTTCCTGAAAATGTGCCTTTAAAAGTCATGAACAGATGATCCCACTTGCTATGTTTGATTCTCTCTTAGAGAAAATACTAAAGGAGACAGGTTTTAGTTTTCTCATCACCATTTCTTTCCAAATCATCCCATTGGTAGAAGTGTTGACCTTATATTTGTCTTGTACTACTAATTTATGGAATAAACTTGCTAATTAATTCAATACACACTGGCAGGCCCCATTCCACATACTGAAAATCCAAAGATAAAATAGTCCCTGATCCCAAGTAGTTTATAATCTTAGTTAGGAGCCAGATAAGCTAAAATCATTACACTGTGATGATACCTGCTGTATCAGAGGTGTGTCCCAACAGCAATGGCTGCAATGAAGCAGTGGCTAAATGTTCAAGAGACTCAAGAAAATATCCCAGAGTAATCATTTTGGTAACTAAAAAATGTATTTTGTTAGGTCATCACAGACTGATTCTCCTTTAAGATCCTCATTTAAGGCAAGATCTGTATTATATCAACATAAAAAAAAATCCTGGTCCTACTTTTTTCTTGCTGAAAATTTCTTACAGAATGTCCTTCTGTACCTAGTTCTACAGTTAATAAGGGTCTATCTTAATATCCACAGGGGAGTTATGTTTCCCTAGTCAATTTCATTTTTTTTCTCTTTCTGTCTTCTAGAGAGTCCTGGAAGATGAGTTTCAGAGCAACATTATGCTAAATGAAATTATGCATGTCCAAAATGGAGTTGCAACCCGTTTTCTCTTGTATACTCCAGATCAATAATGTCACTCTCTGACTCCAGGAGCAGACCAGTGGAAAGAAATATTCATTTCCCCATTGGTTTTCTACTCTCAAATGCAATTAAGGATTTTGAAATTGTTTAAAATAATTACAGGAAACTCTCCTAACATCCTTCCTTCCCTGCATTAGTTTTCCTTGTGAGCCATCCCTGGAAACTTGTACTTGAGAGCCAGATCTTCGTTGACGGTGATGAGACAAAGATTACCTTTCAAGCTGCCCTTTATGCCTCCTTGTTTAATCAAAAACAAATTTAAGTATGGCATTGCATGCTGCAACTTAGACAATACTCTTAAATTAGATCTTTTGCCAGCGTGTGTCTCCTAGTGACTTTCTTGATCTAATTGGAATCTTTACATTAGAATACATTTTCACATCCGTTGACCAGAGACTAGAAAATAATGGTCAGATTTTAGGCATAGTTCTATTATTTAAAACTGACTTTAGTATTATTATTATATATGTTAATTATAGATATAATTGTATGTAATTAATTTTAATATATTATATATTAACATAATTATATAATATAGTTATTACATAATTAAGTCAGTTGTAAGTATATATTACATACACATATATATATATATATATATATATAATATAAAATATAGAGAGGCTAGGTATATTTAATTATCAAAGAAGGGTTTCTGCCCCTGCTCCCTCTCCTTCCCTCACAGAATGGCATTCTGAATGATAACACTAAGAAACGAGGAAACATTTTGAGCTGAGACGGATTTTGACTTCCTGGCCGGGAATATACCAACTAGGAAGCATATGTGGTGTTTTGCTCACTGGAAGGCATACGGCTTGATAATATCTTGTTGAGGGTGGAGTGGTGGCATGAAACAAAGTTCAGTTTATTTCATGCAGGCATCAGTGGCTAAAGGGGATCTGATTTGAAGGGGAAGAGCAGGAATCACTAGTTCTAGATGTTCTCAGGCCTAAGACTGTAAAGCAGAGAGGTGTGTTTGTGATGAGGTGAGGCATACCATGGGCTGGCCCTGGAAACAGAGCCCGCAGCAGCCAGGAGACAATGAACACCCAAGCCAGTTCATTGGGATCCAGAGCTGGGCTCCAATCCTATAGAGGTTTAGGAGGGAGGTATGATCAGGCATCAAGGACCAGCTGTGAACCCTGGTGAGTTTCAGTGAAGCTAGATAGGAATAAGGGTCCTTGGTATGCATGTGGCATCCACTACTGGCTTTTCACAGTGGGGAGCTCAGAGGAGCAGATGAGCATTATCCCCAGCAGGGTGGGTGGTGGGGGGAGGGGTGGGCAGGCAAGAATTAAGTTGGGGCTGTGGAAGGGTAAAGGTTTCAGCTAGTGATGATGGAGTTCACAGCTGGAGTTCAGTCCAACTGGGAGTGTCCTGGCCACTATGAATCAGGGACTCGGAAGGGAGGCCAATGAGTCAGGCTGACCACACTGGAGAGATGGCTGTTAATACTTCCCAAAGTCCCATGTAACCTTTCCACTTACCTCTCACTGTCCACAATTTAGACATATGGCCACAATTAGCTGCAAAAGGTTGGGAAACAGTCTTTTATTCCAAGTAACAGTGCTCTCAGGTAAAAATTGGGATTCTGTGAAGGGAGAAGAGAATCGATATAGGGAGGCAATCACCACCTTCTACCACAATCTCCATATCCTCTGTGAGAGCACTGTCTTTTTTCTTTTAAAATCTGGACTATACCACTTGCCAGTAGTATGACCAAGAGCAAGTTAGTGAATTTATCTCCATCTCAATCCTAGTATCTATAAAATGGGCATATCACTACCTAGTTCACAGGTTTGTGAAGATGAAATAAAGTTAACATATATAGATGGTACTAAATACATGTTAGTTTCCCTTGTCAGAAAGCTGGTTCTGCTTTTCTCTCGACCATTTCCTTTTACCATTTTCCTGGTATTATTTTGGTCCCTTGATCAAGATTGGCCTGGGGATCACTTACCCAGATCTTATCCATTGAAGACAAGGCGGCAGACTCATCCAATGCAATTCCTCTCCAGTCCAACACCCTCAGTGAAGGGAGCTGGTACTATACTAAAACACATCATTTTAGTTCTTGGCATTTAATGATTATAGGTGTCATGAAAACTTTTAAAGAAATTTACCAGTTTGGGTCAGTTTAGGTTAGAGTTTATTGAAATAGTTCTATTTTGGGGGTCTGCCCTAGATAGAGTCCGCAGTTTATGGAACCTAAACACTTCAACACTTGCTGCCTTACAATAAGACATTTATGGCAGTACGTTTTTCTTGTCATATGAATGTCACCTGCTAGACCTCGTTATATTCATAGACTCATTCCTCTGGCTCCAGCTTGTGTTTGCTAGGGCAATGTTGAACTTTAGATTAGATATGAACTGTTCGCTAAACTTGGTGGTTGGAAAGGTCCCTTCAGAAGTGCAGTTCTTGATTGTCCTCCTTTTGACCTTCTCTTTGAATTTTCTTTCTTATCTTGGTAACCATAGAAATAACTAGGAGAGGGGCACCTGGGTGGCCCAGTCGGTTGAACTTCCGACTTCGGCTCAGGTCATGATCTCACTGTTCTTGAGTTCCAGCCCCCACACCAGGCTCGCTGCTGTCAGCCTGTCAGCGCAAAGCCAGCTTCAGATCCTCTCTCCTCCTCTCTCTGCTCCTCCCCCACTTGTGCTTTACCCAAAAATAAACAAATATCTTAAAAAGAAAAAAAAAATGTTAAAAAAAAAAAAGAAAGAAAGAACTAGGAGAGGTGAAGTTGGTCCAGATCCACCCCTGCACCATGTGGAAGGTGATCGTTGCACTAGTGTTTTGTCAATGATGATTTGACAGAAAAGGTGAAGGGTTGAATCTTGAACAGCAGCTATGCTGGCTTTTGAAGGAGTATGGGAGACAGAGGGACAGTAAAGGGTACTGAACTTGCACTCTTATCTCTGCTCTCACCATTAAATACACTCAGAAATCCCAGAAGTCCCTTCATTTTTCCCTCTATAGGTCACTGCTGCCCACCCCTGTTTGGCTGTTCTCTCCCACTTAGACTCATGTGTCCTTACCTCCTTCTGTTGATCTGTCTGATCTTCTGTCCTCTCTCAAGGTGTATTGTCAATGTGAGTTTTAGAATTACAAAGATCTCCTATGAGCTAGTGTACCTGATCCTCAACTTCCTGCTCTGTCAAATAGTAATAAAACCTACTTCTCAGAGTTATTTTGAGGATTAAACATATATATCCACTGCATATATTTCTTTTTTTTAGTTTTTTTTAAGTTTATTTATTTATTTTTGAGAGAGAGACAGACAGAGAGGGAGTTTGGGAGGGGCAGAAAGAGAGAGACAGAGGATCTGAGGTGGGCTCTGCACTGACAGCAGAGAGCTCGATGCGGGGCTCAAACTCACAAACCAGGAGATCAGGACCTGAGCCAAAGTCAGATGCTTGACCGACTGAGCCACCCAGGCGCCCCACTGCTGGATACATTTCTAAGCATATGGTAGGGATTTTGTAAATGTTGGTTACACATTAATCTTTCTCCTTTGACCGTGTCCATGTTTTTACCTCTAAAACTTTACTTCTCAAAAATGCAGTCCCAGGACCAGCAATATTGGAAATGCCGAATCTCAGGCCCCACCCCAGACATACTGAATCAGAATCTGCATTTTAACAACATCCTTAGATGCTTTGTATACATGTCAAAGTTTGAGCAGCACTGCTTTAAAGCAAAGACTGCTGTCTTTATCCTTTTTGTAAAGGGAAAGAACAATGGGCACCACTGGTTTCGTGCCTACCCTGTGTCTGGTGCTGGTTTCTTGACTGCTGTTTCCCTCATTGTCACTCTGTGAGGTTGGCACTGTCATGTCCCCTGACCTGTGAGGAAATGGAGATGAAAGGAAGTTAACTGTCCAGCCCAAGAGCAACTAGGAATGGCACAGGTGAGATTCAAACTCAAATTTTTTTGTCTTTTTTTGTGCTACATCAAAACCACACAGGCCTACTACTGGCTTTTATTGCTGGGAAGAAGACAAAAGTGGGAAAAAAGTAGAAAAGGTACACAAAACAAAACAAAACAAAACGAGAGACCCGAAGACATTAAAGATAACCTCGAGTTTCAATGAAATCAGTAGAGAACCACTTTCCGATGACTGGTTCCAGCTGTCCTCAATTCTTTCTCCAGGTTCCTTGCTCTTTATTTGATATTGACATACATTTTGACACCTGATAAGAGCTGATAAACTATTCCACAAACATGAAGTGGTTATTTACTTTTCAGCCTGTTTAGTGAAATAACATATCAGCTGATTGTGGCATGTGACTGTGTTGCTTTGTTCCTGATTTTTATTTTCAGGTGTGTTTTTTTATCTCAAATAGATTATAAGATTGTGAAGGTAAGACAACCTGCCCCTTCTTTCCTTTCTCCCTCCCTTCCCTCTTTTTACCCTTCCCTCCTTTTACCCTTCCCTCCCTCTCTTCCATCTTCTTTCCTTTCTTTCTTTATTCTTAATGGAGAAAATACTATAGTATTTATGTTTCCAGAATGTGAGATGAAATTCAATTTCAGGTTTTTAAATAATTTTAGTTCATCTGCAATTAACAGATTACATGTTATTATTAATGATTCTCCTGATTTGAGCAAGGAATCCATGTTGATCAGTATCATTTTAGAACAAGAGATGGTATCTCATATCTTGTCTTTTGCACTAATCTCAAAATCTTAAATTTCTTGTTATGTTAATAAACTCCCTTACTATGATTTCTGAAAATAAAAAGGCATGAAAAAATTAACTAATTGAAATATTTTATTTTCCAATATAGATTTTAATAATTACACCAATGAATCCATATGGATCAAAATAAATAAAATATAAAAATTGACCCATGAAGGTGCCTGATGGCTCAGTTGGTTGAGTGTCTGACTCTTGATTACAGCTCAGGTCATCATCCCAGGGTTGTGGGATCAAGCTCTGCATCAGGTTCTGCATTGAGCACGGAGCCGCTTGAGATTCTCTCTCTCTCCTTCTTCCCCTTCTCCCCCCTTCTCCCAACAAAAATAAAAAAATAGGGGCGCCTGGGTGGCTCAGTCGGTTAAGCATCCGACTTTGGCTCAGGTCATGATCTCACGGTTTGTGAGTTCGAGCCCTGTTTCGGGCTCTGTGCTGACAGCTCAGAGCCTGGAGCCTGCTTCAGATTCTGTGTCTCCCTCTCCCTGCCCCTCCCCTGCTCATGCCTCTGTCTCTTCCTCTCTCTGAAGAGTAAATAAACATCAAAAAAAAATTAAAAAAATAAAATAAAAAAATAAAACTTGACCGATGTAGCATATACCTTACATTCCTTTGTAATGTTATTTAGCAATAAGAGGTATGATGAAAACACAAACTGGATTTTTAATCTTTTGGAAGGATCTTTCTTAGAAGCCAATATTTTACCTTTATAACATTCTTAAACAAGTCTCTTGAAGAGCCCATGATACATACTGTAAATATAGACATATTCCATATTTGAGCTATCTAAACTGTATCAAATTACCAATTTTTCCATACTTTGAATTTTAATTCACTAGAGAGCATTCCCTAACTATTCAGAAGTGGGATGATAACTGCTCCCAGTAATTTTAAAAAACCTCTCTACTCCACTTATTTATTTAAACTTGTTGAAATATAATTCTGTAAGAGGGAATGATTATCTGAATTTATTTCCTTTGGTCACCAAAACTGTGTCTGTGAAAGTCAGGTGATGCTATCCATCCACTCCAGATACCTATCTATTGTGGGAATGAATTTCAAGTCACAAACAGCTATGCAGGAAATATCACATTTCTTTATTTTCCCTCAACCAACTGAAATCTGACTCTTAGCCCACATCCTGTAGAACAGGCAGAGAATTCACTCACTGTCTTGATTGTCTCTGGCTACAGGACTGTGCAAAGGTTCTGGGGAGATACTGACTGGTCTGATCAGTGATAATGGCCCACCCTGGTTTCTGCTGGCATGCCTGTGTCCCATCAGCCTGGTCTGAGGGCTTAGCTGCTTCTGGACCATTCCTGGAGAAGCAGAATCTTGGGGGAGTCTTTGGTCCTCTGGGCACAGGGCCTGTCCTCCTTAGGAGCACCATAAATCTTTCCTTCGGAGGTCTTGCCTAGTCCTGTGGACCCAGCTATCAAGCTGTGCCACAGGTCTCAGGAGCTCCACAGAAACCACTGACTTCTGTCCCCTATCTAATCTCCCAGAATCTCAGCTCACTCTCTCTTTTCTGATTTTAAAAATGCTTTCCTCTCTCTTCTTCCCCTCCAAGACATCCAGGGTTATGTCTTCTGTGGACTTAAGGTTTTTTTCAAAAGACCGGAAGACCTTCTGACTCTCTATGTACGTGTTTTCAGCCTGGTAAAAATTCCTGAGCAGCAAATTACAAAGGATTTTCCTTCTTACGTGAGACTGGAAGAAGAGAAAACAGGAGCAATGGGGAAAACTAGAAAAACAAAATTATCATGACACAGATCTATACCAGTCCCTCAAAGAGGTTTTTACCTTGGTGATTCCATGAAGACAATAAAGGTATTTATGTTTGATTAAATCTACTCTGGAATGAAAACTCTATATACTTTATCGTAAAGTCCATTAAAGATAATATACAATTCTGGCATAGATTTCCAGTGCCTCCTGGAGCTATTTGTAGACCGGATTTAGGTCTGCTATGTGTTTCTTTGTGGCATTTCCTCTTTTACTTCATCTCATGGAGGCATTTCAAACTTTATATATACACATACATATGTCATCTTGTTTTTTGTTTCATGGAGTCAATAGTTTATCTTTTTCCTTTGAAGATACAAATCGTAGTCTTTTTGAAATTTATTTTTACCCTGTAGCATTCTCTAGCACAGGAAACTATGTTTTACATATATGCATCTCCAAATAGGTAATTATATTTTAAATTATATTTTAGTTTTGTGTTGCAGGTATGTTAACTAAATATCAACATATAGGTTGATTTAAAGGTATTTAACTAAAAAAAAAAAAAATAAAAATAAAGGTATTTAACTAGATAACTTAAAGGTAAAAATCATTTTAAAAGGAGAATAATATGTTATTTTTCCAGAGTGAACAAATAAATAACAATTTTATGCAAATTATGTGCTCCTGAGATGTGTGATAAAGGATTTTGTAAGTTATATCTTATTTTAAAAATATTAGGATATGTTGGTAAAACCATCCTTGGAAACTCATTTTGGAGTGAAGAGTTGACTGAGAATTTATCTCTTTGCACCATGCTGAGATGGTTAATAATATGGGATCAGAAATCATACTGTAGTGTTTTGAATCCTGCCTTCACAACTTCTATGGGGAGTTGAGCAAATCACTCAATCTCTCAGAACCTCCACAAACCTCCATAAAAAGTCGGTAATAATAGTATCTACTTAACAGGGTTAAGAATGAAAAAGTGAAAAAATACAAGTAAAGTACTTAGAACTATGCCTGACATATTTAGTACTTTGTAAACATTAGCTATTATTACTATTTTATATAGAATGAGGAGGTACCACTGTAAATGATTATGGTATGTAATCAATCCCACCAATTACTGATGGGTCAATGTTACTTATTCTTTAGTTAAAAAGTATTGTATATGATATAGTTGACATCTTTGTTTCTTGTAAAATTCCCCACATGTTATCCAATGTGATTGCCTTGAAGAGCTATTAAGTGTGATCTCAGTCATCAGAGTGGAAAAGCTTTACTACAAATCACATGGAACTCTGCTACGAGACTTTCTGACACACATCTACCTCCTAAACATCTACACACTCACATATACGTGGCAAAGTTACTACTTGCCCAAATGATTGCATGCAAGAACAAGAAATCTGTGTCTCCAAAATAAAATGTTAACTTTTTATGCCAACATAGGTACTTATTGTTTTGGGGAACATCATTTGGTAAGCAGGCATTAGAATTTTACAATTGGTTACTGAAGGTACTATATTTTAACTCTGCATCAATCTTTGTGATGTATTTTCTTCCTTCTTTAATATTTGTACTAGTAACAATGGTACCTAACTGCTAATTAAGTACTATTTGACTGACTACCACATGCCTGTGCTTTCTTTGTTTTAACCGGCAACAACCCGATGAGCTGGATACTCGTTATTCCTATTTTTTTAAGTTTATTTATTTTGAGAGAGAGAGAGAGAAAATGAGTGAGGGAGGGGCAGAGAGAGAGAATCCCAAGCAGGCTCTGCCCTGGAAGCACAGAGCCCAATGAGGGGCTTTGAACTCATGAACTGTGAGATTATGACCTGAGCCAAAACCAAGAGTCCACCGCTTAACCAACTGAGCCACCCAAGTGCCCCCTCATCATTCCTATTTTAGAGATGAGGCACAAAAGTTTGAGTAACTAACTTGCATAAAGTTAATAGCTAGCAAGTAGGGGAGCCAGGACTTGAACCATACAGTTGGCTCTAGTACCAACACACTTTACCGCTATCCCATACTGTAAACACACTAAGGTATGTATTTGCGAATTAAATGTATAACATTCTACAAAATGCTGGAGTAGGGTTTGCATTTGCCATGGGGTTGACCTTAAATCAAGTGAAAATCGTAAGTGTTACTCTGAGACCATGTTACAATGAACTTTTATAACATTTTAACAGAATATTTTATATAGCAATATACCTTATCCAGTTAGCATAGATTTTGTTCTTTAAGTTTTAAGTTGGTTATTTAAAATGAAAAAAAAAAAAGGTTCTATAATGAAGTTTACTTTGTCAAGGAATGTGCTGAATGAGACTGTGAAAATAATAAAAATGGCACTTTATATTTGTCTAGTGTTTTATTTTTAAAATGTTTATAGGTGTTGGATTTGCTATTATAGGAGGAGCAATTCTTTACTTTTCAAAAAGATCCAGCATTTTCTAAGAATTACATTATCACATTCATTTAACTAATGAATTCCCAAAAGTTTCACAAATACTATGCACTCTCCTCCAGCAGTAAAAGGGGAAAAAATATGTCACTGTTACTGGCTTCAGGAATGGTGGGCTGATAGGGAAGAGTTTATTCTCTTGTTAATCTCAAGGAGTTTTTTTTTTTGTTTTTTTTTTTAACATTTATTTTTGAGACAGAGAGAGACAGAGCATGAACAGGGAAGGGGCAGAGAGAGAGGGAGACAATCTGACACAGGCTCCAGGCTCTGAGCAGTCAGCACAGAGCCCGACGCGGGGCTCGAACTCACGGACTGTGAGATCATGACCTGAGCCGAAGTCGGACGCCCAACCGACCGAGCCACCCAGGCACCCCAATTTCAAGGAGTTTTTAAAAACCAATGGTGTAGGTGTTACTTACTGGGATTAGTCTTATCCTTTGTTTCATTAATCAGAGCTCCATTTGGTGGAAAACTTTGTCCTGTGAAGCTGAGCCCTGTTGAAAAGTCTTTAAGGTGCTCACTTTGATATCTCAAGCCATCTATGTAGACTCAAATGGTTAAAACATCTCTTTATTTGATGCTTGAATTCCTCTTTCAATTATCCTTATCAGAGATCTGTACTCCTGTCCTGTCCTTTCTAGAATAGCTCCACTGACACGTGGATGCTCATTGCTTCTCAAGGCAGCCCCTAAATCCTTCCTCTGTTCTTCTCTTTCTCCCTTTCCTCCTCATTTCTTCCCTCTTTCTTTTTACTAGTGCCTTATAATGTCCACCTATTGTTGTTGTTGTTGTTGTTTTTATTTTGAAGGGGGGGAGAGAGCGAGAGAGAGAGAGAGAGCGTGAGCACTTGAGCAGGGGAGGAGCAGAGAGAGGGAGAGAGAATCCCATGGGGCTCCATCCCAAAAACCATGAGGTCATGACCTGAGCAGAGATCAAGAGTTGGATGCTTAATGGACTGAGCCACCCAGGTGCCCCATATCCACTGTTTTTTTATTCTTCCTTCAGGGACACTCAAAACAAATCCACCCCCTCAGACCGATAGTCATACAACTAACTAGAGGTAATGATTACCTTTATTCACATCCCTCCACCCAAGATTAAAGAATTTGATTAATATAATTAAATTAATTTAATTTAATATAATTCTTTATATTAAAGTGGATAGATCCCTTCAAGCATTCTTTAGAAGCCAATTTTAGCTAAAATTTATTGAGTGCCTACTATGTGCCAGGTACAACGCATTTCTAATCCTTACAACCTTGTCAGGTGAGTTAATGATAGCTAATACTCACACAGCCTTTATCATCAACTAGGTATGATAGACACAAGCCCTTATAATAGTGGTTGACACATAGTAACATTCTATAAATGCTACCTGTTTTTATCTTCTTGTACTTCTGCAAGCATCTGGAGAACTTTTGACTCAACTACAGTGTTCTACATTTATCTTTTTTCCTTTTTTTTTTTTTTTTTTTTTTTTTTTTGCATTTAAACCTGAAAGAATTAACCTGAGGAAGCATTTTGGCTCCTTTTATTAGTTCACTATTTCTCCCAGCTTTGTATTAACCACATATTTTGGTTCTTAAAGTTGTTCAAAAGGATGATCAAGGATCAAGGATGGAAGTCTGCAGTTTTCAAAAACTTCAGGTTATTCTGGGCCAGGATTTCATTTACACAGTTGAGTTCTGTTTCTTCTGTAGGAGGAGCACACTCTCCCACACAAGGAGAAAGGCACCTAAAAGTTGAGTTTCAGCTCTCATAGGAGAACACTAGAAACATAGCTCTAGTTTCCTTTTCATATATTCAAATTCATTTTGGGGAAAAAGCCCCCCCCCTTTTTTCAGCTCAGTGAACCAGAAGGGGAGTTGATGCCCTTGGTGATCAGGTGTGGGGTGGCTGGTGTCAGCTGTCATCATAGCCTGAGAACTGGTTAATGTAAGCATAGGATACTATATTTTAACACACCATTACTTTTTTGCTCTACAAGCAACTGCTCGGATATTCTGGCTAATCTCCTTGGATTCACACTTCTTTGAACTGGGAAGGGCTCATGGAACTGGTGTAGGTGGTTAGACAAACCTTGGCAGTTGGGACACCTGTGGCTGCTGATCTGGAACTCTCCCCTTTGGGAAGGGAGGTGCTCTGCAATGAAGAGTGCCTGGGCAGATTTAGGGAGTATAAGAAGAAACCGGCTAGAAGGAGATGTAGGATTTGGTTTCTGGGTGTCACACTGCCTGCCCCACCCCAATCTCAAGAGGAGTTGAAAGTTTTCTTACCCTGAATATGACCGTGTCAGTTCCCCAACTCCTGCTTTTCTCTTTGGCTTCCACCTTAAAACTTCAGCCTGACATAGAGTGCATTCAGCTGCCTTCTAAGGCACACAAGTTTACCTCTGTTCACAAAATGTCAGAGCCAGAAGCAGAGCTGGAAATGTATTTAGTGAAGATATAAGATGTATTTAGATGGTTCACTGTCACTTCCATGGGTAAAGTTATTGCTAGCCATACCAGTTTAGGAAATGAAGTAGCTTCTAAGAATATTCCTGTCAACCTCTGTGATGACTCACACCCTGAACTCTCCACCCAGAAGTCCAAGGCCAGATTCTTATCATGAGATGTGTGTGCTCCACAGACAACAGTACCATAGGCTGTGTGTTGTGGAGGACCAACAAGTTTTAAAATATAAAGAGCGAGAAGCTAGTCAGTGGAAAAACATTTCTAAATACTATACGTCATAAATAGAAAAACGTTTGATGATAGGGCTTTCCCCAAATTTGGCAGCATCTGAAATATTTATATGACATTACCAAATATAAGCTGTGAAGCTGAAATAAGTCTTGTAATGTATCTGTGATAAAAAGCAAAAAGCCTCAGGACAGAAGAAATACTACATTATCTTTCTGTTTTTTAGTAAAAGTACTACAAAATAATCGTCAAATGAAGAGCTGACCAAAGAGTACACGGCCCAAAATGTACCACGCAGGTATTATAGAGAGGTTCCAGGCAGTTAATGAATTAAAATATTGTTGCTTTTTGGATCTTGTGATTTTGTGACGTGTCAACTTTTCAAAATTTGTAATTAGTCGTAATTTATTGGATCTTGTGATGTTGCAACATGTCAACTTTTCAAAATTTGTAATTAGTTGTAATTTATCTTCTTATTCTAAATATATATTTATATTTGAACCTAGTTTTTCTGTCTTCACCAATCTTTTGGGTAATGCCCATAATTTGACGATAGACATCATCTCCTACCTCTGATTTTTGAGTGATATCTATTTGGTCAGGCTTATAGTCAATAAGTGTTAATTGAGTGAATAAAATAATAAATGGCTGCAATCTGGATGGTTAAGTGGATCAATAAAAGGTTGGACTAATCTTGGTTTTGGAAGATAGAATGTGAAAGAGTGATGGGGTAGTGGCATTGGCAAAAATGGAGACACAGGAAGACTATGGAGTTATCAGAGGATAACAAATGTTAAGTTAGGTTCAAAAAAATCATAAGTTAAGTTAGGTTAAGATAGGTTCAAAAAAATCATAACTATGTGAGGTAACAGATATGTTAACTAACCTTTTGCGGTAATCATTTTGCACTACATACCTGTATAAAATCACTATGCTGTACATCTTAAACAGTATTTATTATATGTCAATTATATCTCAATAAAGCTGGGAAAAAAGATTGGCTCAAGGGAAAGCCTTGTACTGAATATGAGATGAAAAAATAGGAAAGGAAGTTTTAGACCACATTAAGGGACAAGAGTCTAGAATGTCAGACTAAGGGAATTTTACCGTATTACACAGTCATGAGAGAGTGTATTGCACATCTGTTGCCTTTGCCCACCCCCTCATCTTGCATAGTACCTTATTTTCTAAAGGAACCATGCTTTTCCCATTCTGAATCTATGGAGGCTGGCTGGATTGACAACACCCTGGGCTCTAAGGTTGCTCTCAGTGTTAGGACTTCTGTTGGAGAACTGAGAAAGCATATTCCCTTTCTGCTAGTCATTCTACATTTCTTCGGTAGAAACCTGCAGAAGGTGGTGGCTATTTTGTCCAACTTAGGAAGAGTGTGCTTGACAACACAGCCAACCTATAGCCAAGACATGGAGGTAGAAAGATTCCTAATGACGATGCTTGAGTATCTTAGATCCAAGCATGTTTGAAAGTAGGCACCCTTGGCCTTTTTTGGTTGGATGTGTGCCAATACATTTCTTTTTTCTTTTTTTCATACATTTCTTTTTAATTTGTCAGATTGAACTGAGTTTTTAACTTGCAATTGAAAGGCAACAAATGTTTGTGAGCAAGGTTTATGAAGATTAGTAGCAGACAGGGTACAGAAATCAAAGATGCTGGCAGTGGAAATAGAAAGGGAAGAAAAGAAAAGTATGGAGGAACAAAAGGTGGCTCAGTCAGTTAAACATCTGACTCTTGGTTTGTGGGATTGAGCCCTGTGTCAGGCTCTGTGCTGACAGTGTGGAGTTTCCTGGGATTCTCTCTCTCCCTCTCTCTGTGCCCCTCCCCTGCTTGCACGCACTCTCTCTCTCTTAAAATAAATAAATAAATAAATAAATAAGAAGAGGGCTTGGTAACTAGAACAGGAAGAGGAAGCAAAAATGACTGGAAATTTGAGACTAAGTGAATAAGGGTACCATGGGCAGAAATTTGTGAGTCAGAAAGAATACCATATTCCCTCAGGGGTAAATACACTTATTCTTAGCTTTAAGTTTGAGCTGATGATAGGAAAATCAAGTGGAAATATTTAGGAGATAGTTAAAATGTAGAATTAAACCTAGGGAGAAACCTCAGAATCCATGGTATAAGAAGTGAATGTGCTGCTAAAGTGGAACCATGTGACGAGCTGCAGGGATAGGGAAGTCTGAAACGGTAGAGTCAGCAATGGGCTGATGGACAGCGATGTCAAGGGCAACAGCGCTAGGAACAAATGATGCCTTTTCTCCCTGCTGGACATCTAGTCTCCACCTGCAGCTGTTGAAGAAGTGAAGTTTGTGAAACAGGGACATGCCACTTGGGTAGGCACAGCTGCTTACGAGTGCCCCGCAAGGCTAGAATCAAGCAGTCGAAGATCTGAGGGTATGGAGGAGATTTCTGGGGGTGTGGTAAGAAAATGGTGGGTACAAGGAAAACAGAGACAAGAGCACTGATTAGAAAACTGTCTTGGAATTCAAAGAGAACCTTTGAAAAAGGGGATGGTTAGCAGTGGAGAATGGCAGAGACAAGGTGAACATCACTGGAGAATGTAGATTCACGGAACTCCGGAGGTGGAACTAGATTAAATTGAGTGGTTGATACCCAAGTGGAAACAGCAGCTGGAAACCAGAAGTTTGGCAGAGAAAGGAAGATCAGGAACAGGGTAGTTTACTAATGGAGCAGCTTACTCAAGGACTTTTGTTTGCTTTGTTTTATGACTAGGACAGAGAAGGCTTGTTTCAGAGGGTAGACGGAAGTGAAGGGCCAGGGAATTGGAGGGGAGTGAAGATGCCAGAGAGAGAGGGTTCTGCTGAATAAGGAGGAGGCAAGAATGGCAGTGGCAGAAAGAACAAATGGGAAAGGAAACAATACATCCCCCATCTGAGCCTGGTGGAGAGGATGAAAGAAAGGGTGTAAAGAGAGATGCTTGCAGGCAGAATGGAGAGGAGACGAGGCATCTATCCTGTGTTTCCAGGGTCGATAAGACAGTAACATGAGGTGTCTGCTGCATTCAACAGGGGCTGTGAGTCGAGTTACAGTGGAGATGTCCAAATTGTTTCTCTCCCCATGAGACTTCACAGAAGATTATGTTACTGTAAACCGATGTTTGAGCTAGGAAAAAAATAAAAAATAAAAGGAAACACAGTCTGCCACATACTTTAGCTTTGTAGCTTTCAGTGAAAATGGGGCAATTGTCTGTCTTGTCATGACAAGAAGCAGACAATGCAAGCTCATCATGCCATGATACATAACCACTTGTCGTCACTTATGTAAAGCAAAAGTACAGATGTAATTGGAGGTGACATACATTTCATAACTGTGTGCTGTGAAATATGGACTCCTTTTTCTGGGAGGATCCCAGAGAAGCCAATTATCAAGTTTGGTGGCTATGGCTTACTTTGGTGAGTAATAATTCATGACAACAAGATGGAAGACTTGCTATGAATCAGAGGCAGAGCCAGGAGGTAATCCATCCTTGGTTCCTACTATCAGATCAAACTAGCCAACACCAGAAGAGCTGGTGAAACCTGCTGGGCAGGAGCCAGTCATCGTGCCTTGTCTGATAAAAGTTACTGCATTCCCATACCCCCCACCCCCGCCCCATCTCTCCCTGACAAAACCAGGCTTTTCTTCAAGCCAATGCCCTCTGCCCTGAAAAAGTAGCTTGTGCCGATAATGTAATGGTGGTGATAGCCCCTACCCAAATTCTCCTTTTTTAGAACCAATCATTTGTCATACAAGCCCCTCTAACCCTGTCCCTTCCTGGCACTGTGCTCCTGGACACATCCCTCCTTCTGGCTATGTAAGAATATAAAAAGCACAAGTTGGTGGCAGAACTGGGAGCACAGGTGAGTGAAGTGGGACAGGACTCTCTTATTAAGACTTGCTTACTTAATGACACTTAATTCAAAGAAGTGTGAACCCAAGGAAATTGGCTAGAAAGTCTAAGTTGATGCTTGTAGGGCAAAATGGTGTGGGAACACATTTTTTTCTTGCAAAATAAGTAGCTGGAACCATGTCAGTATTATAGACTATTGATGACATAATGGAGTTAGATTATATGACTATGACAGATGAGATTCCCCAGAGTCAAGGGAACCTAATAAGTGTACAACTTGTGTCTCTTTGGTAGGATGAGACAACATTTTCAAATGGGTGTTTGAAAATGTGAGGGGGTGTTTTGGGTTGTCACAATTATTGGGGGTTCCCCTGGTGTTTAGTGGGGGTAGGGGGCAGGGATACCGATGTCCTGCACTGACTGTACAGATTGCACAGCACAAAAAATGATCTCACCAAACATGCTAATATCACCCTGTTGAAACACTGAGTCATAGATACCAGAGAATGCTCATTCATGGCATTAGACTTCACGGCTTTTAATTTAATGGATCAGTTCTTTGAAAACAGAATCCAATTAAGTTGGGTGTTTTAGACATTGATTAATTTCAATGGCATTTTCAAATATAAAGGATGGGTACCAAGGGATGGACCCTCAGTTGATGGAGAATGAATAAAGTTGTTTGCATTTTCAAAATAAGCTATAAATGGAAAGAGGGGTGAGGAATTAGTGTTAATTGGGTATAGAGTTCAATTTTGTAAGATAAAAAGTTCTAGAGACCTGTGGCATAACAGCATGAATATACTTAACACTACTGAACTTAAAAAAGGTTAAGATGGTAAATTTAATGTTATTATTTTTTTACCATAAAAAAGAACATCAGCAAAATAGTAAGGAAAAAGATATAAATGGCTTGGGAATTGCTCAGACCCCTCATTTTAAACCTTTGAGACAAAACTTCCATGTAGAAGGGTGAGATGCAGGCAAGTCAAGGAGTAGGAGAAGTTTGTATTTAGGGTCCTGAGCATCAGCCTCTTTACCAGGAGGAATCTTCTCTGCCATAATTCTTAGCCTGGTACAGTGTGTTATAGTAGAGCAATCCTTTGCACTTCCACTGTCTCATTCATCATCTTTGATTCCTCCCTTCCCTTCGTGCACGATCTGTCCTTCACCATCCAGCCTCAACCAAGGCTCAGCCATCATTATCTCTCTGTTGAAGTCAGCAAGAGCCTTCAATCTAGTCTCCTGGGTTCCTGCTGCCTCTTTCCTCCACCCTGATCCATTCTCCACAAACCAGCCATAAAGACTTTTAAAAATTATTCAGATCATGTCAACCTTAGCTTGAAACCCTCTAATACCCCCCTCCTTTGGATTTAAAGTAAAAACAACCACTTTACATGCATCACTCCTTCCTCATTTCTATCTCTTGACGCTTGCTCACTGTTCTCCAGCCACACTGACCTTCCTTTGCTTCCTTGGACATGCTCAGCTCATTTCTACCTTGGGAACTTTGCACTTACTGTTCCCTTTTCCTGGAAAGCTTAAATGGATGCCTGCTTCTCATACTTTAAGTCTCTGATTGAATGTCACCTTTTCCAGATTCCTTCCTGGTCCTCCCACCCCCCACTCTCATCTAAAATAGCCTCCCTCCTTGAGTCGCTTACTTTTGTTTACTGCAGACACAATACTTATCTCAACCTGAAATTATCCTGTTTATTTGTTCACATTTTTGTTGTTTGTTTTCTTCCATTAGAATATAAGCTTTGTGAAGGCAGGGTCTTACCTATTTTGTTCACCATTTTATTACTGGCATTCAGAACAGTCCCTTTCACACATTAGACATTCCACAAGTATTTGTTCAATGGTAAAACAAATGGATGAATAAATTTGATTTTCCTAACAGTTCTGTGAGACAGGCAAAGAAAATATTCTCAATCTTATTTTACGAGTGTATTTTACAGAGTATCTGTACTTGCCAAGGTCACATCAGTGGTGGAGCCAGTGTGGAGTCAAAACACGGAACTAGACATATAAATAGAGAACAAACTGGTGGTTTTCAGAGGGGAAGGAGGTGGGAGGATGGGCAAAATGGTTGAAGGGGAGTGAAAGATACATGTTTCCAATGATGGAATGAATAAGTCATGGGAGTAAAAGGCAAACATAAAGAATATGGTCAATGATATTATGATAGCATTGTATGATGACAAATGGTAGCTACATTGTCTGGTGACAAATAGTAGCATAGCATAATATACAAACTTATCAAATCACTATGTCTTACACCTGAAACAAATGTAACATTTTGTGTCAAGTACACTCAAACATTAAAAAAGTGAATAAAAATCTCTTAAAAAAATTTTTTTTAATGTTTCATTTATTTTTGAGAGAGAGACAGAGACAGAGCGTGAGTGGGGAAGGGGCAGAGAGAGAGAGACAGACAGACAGACAGATAGAATCTGAAATAGGTTCCAGGCTCTGAGCTGTCAGCACAAGGCCCAATGTGGGGCCCCAACTCGGGAACGAGATCATGACCTAGGCTAAAGTCTGATGCCTAACCAATTGAGCCACCCAGGCTCCCCTTTTTAACGTTTATTTATTTCTGAGAGAGACAGACTATGATCAGGGGAGGGGCAGAGAGACAGGGAGACACAGAATCTGAAGCAGGCTCCAGGCTCTGAGCTGTCAGCAGAGTCTGATGTGGGGCTCGAACTCACGAACCCTGAGATCATGACCTGAGCCAAAGTCAGTTGCTTAACGAACTAAGCCATCCAGGTGCTCCCCAAAAAGTGGTTTTAAAGTGGCTTTTGTAAGGGGCACCTGGGTGGCTCAGAAGGTTAAGCGTCCAACTTTGGCTCAGGTCATGATCTCACAGTTTGTGAGTTCCAGCCCCGTGTTGGGCTCTGTGCTGACAGCTGAGAGCCTGGAGCCTGCTTTGGATTCTGTGTCTCCCTCTCTCTCTGCCTCTCCCCTATTCGTACTCTGTTTGTCTTTCTGTCTGTCTCTCTCAAAAATAAATAAACATTTAAAAAAATCTAAAGTGGCTTTTGTAAATATAAAATATAGGGGAAATATGCTTTTTAAATATAAGACAATGTACAATATATAATATTCTGATAAACTTGTAAAAATATAAAATACACAGTTCTAAATAAATATATTAATTATCATTGAACATTGGTACCTAGAAGAGAATAAAACATCACAAACTAGTAAATTAAGTCCCCTACCCCATGTGTCGTATTGTAAAAGCAAATAATGAGGCTATATTTTATTAAATTTAGTAAATCCTAGTACTAAAAAGAGAATTACAATACAAAATACATTATAATAACTTCCTGCATAGTTTATACAGACAGATTAAATATTTCAATAAAAATGGGCACAAAGCAAATAGCAACATAACACACATTTCAATAAACTTCTATAAAGGAGTCACAACACATATAAATAGCCAAACAAATATCTCAATAATAACTACCACAAAATACAGGGGCATTGGGTGGGAAGGAATGCCAATATCATGGTCATGTGCGCAGTTAAATCAAATAGTGTGTTCACTATTAACTCAATGCTTCTCATTTTGTTTTCAAGTCTTTAAATGTTCTTGGTTGTTGCAACTTCTGACCCATTTGTGGTCCAGGAGAAAAAACAATCTTGTTAGTGGGGTCATGCTGTGAGAACCAGCTTCTCTCTTTAGCTCAGACAAGCCGTGGAGAAGGGGTAACTTACAAAGACATTACAGAGAACCTTCTCACTCAGGGAGGAGGGCTTGGGACATCCCAAAAGCCAGACAAACCCAGGAGCTGCTTGTTCCTGACAGAAAACATCAATTAAACTCAATGAGGGTAGACAGTGGATGCTATTTTGTGACTGCATAATTCTATACAATATAGAAATAAAGATTTGACCTAATCCCCACCCCAGCTTCAGGGCATGTTCTTCATGACCAAAGTTTATTCTATAGTTTATTCCTCAGTTCAGGATCTTTTTAAACACATATTAACTATGGAAATCAGAACATTTAGGAAGGAGCTAGGCAAATGTGCCCTGGGACCAGGGAGTGGCATGGGCATGGGATCTGGGAGGGTTCTGTTTAGCCACCTGGAAGATTTTATAGAGTCACCTGAGATTCCTAGCTACAGAAGTAGTAATCTTTAACTACCTTAAGGCATTTCTAACCATTGCTGTGGTTTCTTAGATGTCAATGAATAAGTCTTGGTCTATAGCAGTGGCTTTGTATCTCAGTAGTAATGTGCATGACAGTAGTTTTCTAGGTGTACTTGAGTTCCTACAATGATGCAATTATTGCAAACTGACCCATCTGAATATGGAAAGAAAACATTAAAACCCCTTTTGGAGATCCACAGCCAATACCTGTCACTCAGCTCCTAATAGAGTGCTCTTTCCACTTCTAAACCCTCTAACATCTGTTCCTCATGATAATAAATTAATTTCTCACACACATTGCTCCCTGCCACACCACTGAAGGCCAAACATTTGAAACCTTAAGCCCAATTTGCTGAGCGTGTCTGTTTCTCCTGTTTTACTCCAGTCCACACATTGATCTTCTATCATGCTTTTGTTTCATCCTACCTTCCAGACTATGTCTCCTTGCTGCTAACTACTTAAACTTTTTGGAATGACTTTCAAACCCTCCAAAATCTATACTAACAGCTACACTTTAGCAGGTACTTTCTGTTTGTCAAGTGCCATAGCAAGAGCTTTATACATATTAATTCATTTAATATACTTACCAACTCTATACACACTACTATTACTGTGATCAGTCCCACTTTATAAAGGGGAACAGATGCAAAGCTAGCCACATACCTAGTGAGTGGCAGAGCCAGGGTGTGAACCCATGCAGTCTGCCTCTGGAACTTTGCAGGTTCCATAATCTCATGTTGGTATGACTCTACCTGTTAAAATCCATCATACAACACCCACCACCATCTCCACCCCATCCTAAAATCCAGATGGAATCACAAAGAAGCAACTAGCTTGGTTTTTCTCTCATTACTTGCCTACATCTTAGACATCCAATACTTTGTGTGTGTGCCAAAGACAAATGTAGGACATTTTCAGTTCTTTTCTCACCATCTGGCCTCCTAAAGAAGTGCTTAGGGTCACTTAGACCTTGTGGCCAAGTCATTGGAGAAGTTGACATTGAAGCTGAAGGTCTACTCCTAGTCTCCACATCTCTCTTGCCCTGTTGTTACCCATGGTACAAGGCATGGTATATGCTCCTTGGAACACATGCCCAGTGAGTCCCCAAGTCACAAGGCTTTTATTTATTTCCTTAGCATGAGCTTGCTTATTGGCCCATTCTGTACTGCCTTTCTACACAATGGACAAGACTTCTTAAATTAACTTGAACTAAATGCAACAAAATGCTAATGGTTAAATTTTGGAGGGTTTCTTTTCTTTTCCTTTTTAAAACTTAAAAAACTTTAAATTGTGATAATATTACGAAAACTGGTCTGGATCACCTGCCAGAAGAACCAAGCAGCACTCGGAGATCTTGGAAGGAAGGAGGTTTATTTTACACTGGTGGGCTCAGAGGAGATCATTCTCCAGAGATCTGAGTGCCGAATGCAGGTGGGAGGGGTAATTTATAGCGTCATCTTCCGCATTCGTGACAGCTTTTGCGTGCATGGCAAAAAGGGCAGGAAGAACCTGGAAGAGGAGTCTCTACATTGGGAACTAGAGCTTGTTTTAGTCCCGTTGGCCATCTTATGGTGCAGAACTTTACTTATTTTCCCAACAGTAGTAATTTGGCGCCTGAGGCAAGCAGGGTGGGAACAAGAATTTGGAAGGGAAGTCTTCAGGCAGGGACTGAAATTCCCTTCTCAGTCCAGTTGGCCATCATATAACAGATTTTTCCCTAACAATAAAATTACACATAACAGAATAGCCAAAGAAGATGGCGGTGTAGGAGGACGCAGGGCTCACCACATCCTGCTGATCACTTAGATTCCACTCACATCAGCCTAAATAACCCAGAAAACCGCCGGAAGACTAGCAGAATGGATTCTCTGGAGCCAAGTGTAGACAAGAGGCCCATGGAAGAGGGTAGGAAGGGTGGAGAGGCGGTGCGTGCTCTGCGGACTTGTGGGAGGGAGCTGGGCAGTGGAGGGGCAGCCCGCTGGGCAAGGGAGAGCCCCCGAGTCTGGCTTGCAAAAGTGGAGGGGCCAGACTGCATGAGTTCTGACAGCCAGTGGGACTTAACACCTGGAATGTTAAAAGTCAACAGCTCTGCTCACATCTGTTGGGCGAGAGGATGCTGGGAGGGAGAGTTGTTGAACCTGGGAAGACAGGGCTCAGCTCAGTGGGGGAACAAAGGTGCTGGCAAGTGCCATCTCCCTCTCCCATCCCCCAGTTGAAATTCCAAAGAGAACAAGTTCCTGTCACTGAACTTTCTTGGACCATGCAAACGCCCAGCACTGTGCTCCTGTGGATCCATCCCTCTGATGGGTCTGCCTCCCTCCCAGTGCTGCAGGGCCCCTCCTGCAGGGGACCACCAATGGCAAAGAGAACTAAGCCTACCCCTCCCGCCCCTGTGCACCTTGTGGATCCACCCCGGCTAATACACCCTTGGCCAGATCCCATCGAAGCAGCACCACAAGCCTGGCAGTGTGCAAGCAGCCCAGATGGGCCACACCACTCCACAGTGAGTCCTGCCCCTGGGAGAGGGGAAGATAAGGTACACACCAGTCTGACTGTGGCCCCAGTGGTGGGCTGGGGGCAGACATCGAGTCTGACTATGGCCCCACCCACCAACACAAGTTACTCCAGACAGCACAGGGGAAGTGCCCTGCAGTTTGGAGCTACTGCAGGGATTAGCCAAAATGATGAAACGGAAGAATTCTCCTCAAGAGAAACTCCAGGAAGTAGCAACAGCTAATGGATTGATGAAAACCAACTTAAGCAATATAATGGAACAAGAGTTTAGAATAATAGTCATAAAATTAATTGCTGGGCTTGAAAAAAGCTTAGAGGACAGCAGAGAATGTATTGCTACAGAGATCAAGGGACTAAAAAATAGTCATGAGGACTTAAAAAATGCTATAAAAGAGGTGCAAAACAAAATGGAGGTGGCCATTGCATGGATTGAAGAGGCAGAGGAGAGAATAGGTGAATTAGAAGATAAAATTATGGAAAAAGGAAGCTGAGAAAAAGAGAGATAAAAGAAATCCAGGAGTATGAGGGGAGAATTAGAGAACTAAGTGACACAATCAAATGGAACAATAGCCGTATCATAGGAATTCCAGAAGAAGAAGAAGAGAGAGAGAAAGGGGCTGAAGGTGTACTTGAACAAATCATAGCTGAGAACTTCCCTGATCTGGGGAAGGAAACAGGCATTGAAATCCAAGAGGCACAGAGAACTCCCTTCAAATGTAACTTGAATTGATCTGCACGACATATCATAGTGAAACTGGCAAAATACAAGGATAAAGAGAAAATTCTGAAAGCAGCTAGGGATAAACGGGCCATAACAAACAAAGGTAGACACATAAGGGTAGTAGCAGACCTATCTATTGAAACTTGGCAGGCTAGAAAGGTATGACAGGAAATCTTCAATGTGATGAACAGAAAAAAATGTGCAGTCAAGAATCCTTTATCCAGCAAGTCGGTCATTCAGAATAGAAAGAGAGATAAAGGTTTTCCCAAACAAACAAAAACTGAAGGAATTCATCACCACTAAACCAGGCCTGCAAGAGATCCTAAGGGGACTCTGTGAGTGAAATGTTGCAAGGACCACAAAGTACCAGAGACATCACTACAAGCATGAAACCTACAGATATCACAATGACTCCAAACCCATATCTTTCAATAATAACACTGAATGTAAATGGACTAAATGTGCCAACCAAAAGGGATAGGGTATCAGAATAGATAAAAAAAAAAAAAAAAAAAAAACAAGACCCATCTATTTGCTGTCTACAAGAGACTCATTTTAGACCTGAGGACACCTTCAGATTGAAAGTGAGGGGATGAAGAAATATCTGTCATGCTACTGGAAGTCAAAAGAAAGCTGGAGTAGCCATACTTACATCAGACAAACTAGACTTTAAAGGTTGCAACAAGAGATGAAGAAGGGCATTATATAATAATTACAGGGTCTATGCATCTGGAAGAGCTAACAATTATAAATGTCTATGCACTGAATACGGAAGCCCCCAAATATATAAAACAATCACAAACATAAGCAATCTTGTTGATAAGAATGTGGTAATTGCAGGGGACTTTAATACTCCACTTACAACAATAGGTAGATCATCTAGACACAGAATCAATAAAGAAACAAGGGCCCTGAATGATACATTGGATCAGATGGACTTGACAGATATAGTTAGAACTCTGCATCCCAAAGCAACAGAATATACTTTCTTCTCGAGTGCACATGGAACATTCTCCAAGATAGATCACATACTGGGTCACAAAACAGCCTTTAATAAGTATAAAAGAATTGAGATAAAACCATGCACACTTTCAGACCACAATGCTATGAAACTTAAAATCAACCACAGGAAAAAGTCTGGAAAACCTCCAAAAGCATGGAGGTTAAAGAACACCCTACTAAAGAATGAATGGGTCAACCAGGCAATTAGAGAAGAAATTAAAAAATATATGGAAACAAATGAAAATGAAAATACAACCATCCAAACGCTTTGGGATGCAGCAAAGGCAGCCCTGAGAGGAAAATACATTGCAATCCAGGCCTATCTCAAGAAACAAGAAAAATCCCAAATATGAAATCTAACAGCAGACCTAAAGGAAATAGAAGCAGAACAGCAAAGACACCCCAAGGCCAGCAGAAGAGAAATAATAAAGATCAGAGCAGAAATAAACAATATAGAATCTAAAAAAAACAGTTGAGCAGATCAATGAAACCAAGAGTTGGTTTTTTGAAAAAATAAACAAAATTGATAAACCTTTAGCTAGGCTTCTCAAAAAGAAAAGGGAGAGGACACAAAGAGATAAAATCATGAATGAAAATGGAATTATTACAACCAATCCCTCAGAAATACAAGCAATAATCAGGAAATACTATGAAAAATTATTTGCCAACAAACTGAACAACCTGGAAGAAATGGACAAATTCCTAAGCACCCACACACTTCCCAAACTCAAACAGGAAGAAATAGAAAATTTGAACACACCCATAACCAGCGAAGAAATTGAATCAGTTATCAAAAATCTCCTAACAAATAAGAGTCCAGGACCAGATGGCTTCCCTGGGGAATTCTACCAGGTATTTAGAGCAGAGATAATACCTACCCTTCTCAAGCTGTTCCAAAACATAGAAAGGGAAGGAAAACTTCCAGACTCATTCTATGAAGCAAGCATTACTTTGATTCCCAAACCAGACAGAAACCCAGCAAAAAAAAAAAGAGAACTACAGGCCAATGTCTCTGATGAATATGGATGCAAAAATTCTCAACAAGATTCTAGCAAATCGAATTCAACAGCATATAAAAAGAATGATTCACCACGATCGGGTGGGATTCATTCCTGGGCTGCAGGGCTGGTTCAATATTCACAAATCAATCAATGTGATACATCACATTAATAAAAGAAAAGATAAGAACCATATGATCCTGTCAATCGATGCAGAAAAAGCATTTGACAAAATTCAGCATCCTTTCTTAATAAAAGCCCTCGAGAAAGTAGGAATAGAAGGAACATACTTAAACATCATAAAAGCCATTTATGAAAAGCCCACAGCTAATATCATCCTCAATGGGGAAAAATGGAGAGCTTTCCCCCTGAGATCAGGAATATGACAGGGACGTCCACTCTCACCGCTGTTGTTTAACATAGTGGTGGAAGTGCTAGTATCAGCAGACACCAAAAGGAAATCAGAGGCATCAAAATTGGCAAAGATGAAGTCAAGCTTTCACTTTTTGCAGATGACATGATATTATACATGGAAAACCCAACAGAATCCACCAAAAGTCTGCTAGAACTGATACATGAATTCAGCAAAGTCGCGGGATACAAATTTAATGTACAGAAATCAGTTGCATTCTTATACACTAATAATGAAGCAACAGAAAGACAAATAAAGAAACTGATCCCATTCACAATTGCATTAAGAATTATAAAATACCTAGGAATAAACCTAACCAAAGATGCAAAAGATCTGTATGCTGAAAACTATAGAAAGCTTATGAAGGAAATTGAAGAAGATATAAAGAAATGGAAAAACATTCCGTGCTCATGGACTGGAAGAATAAATATTGTTAAAATGTCAATACTACCCAAAACTATCTACACATTCATTGCAATCCCAATCAAAATTGCACCAGCATTCTTCTCAAAGCTAGAACAAGCAATCCTAAAATTTGTATGGAACCACAAAAGACCCCAAATAGCCAAACTAATATTGAAGAAGAAGACCAAAGTGGGAGGCATCACAATCCCAGACTTTAGCCTCTACTACAAAGCTGTAATCATCAAGACAGCTTGGTATTGGCACAAAAACAGACACATAGACCGATGGAATAGAATAGAGACTCCAGAACTGAACCTACAAAAGTATGACCAACTAATCTTTGACAAAGCAGGAAAGAATATCCAATGGAAAAAAGACATTCTCTTTAGCAAATGGTGCTGGGAGAACTGTACAGCAACATGCAGAAGAATGAAACTGGACCACTTTCTTACACCATTCACAAAAATAAACTCAAAATGGATGAAGGATCTGAATGTGAGACAGGAAACTATCAAAACCCTAGAGGAGAAAGCAGGAAAAAACCTCTCTGACCTTGGCTGCAGCAATTTATTACTTGACACATCTCCAAAGGCAAGGGAATAAAAGAAAAAATGAACTATTGGGACCTCAAGATAAAAATCTTCTGCACTGCAAAGGAAACAATCAACAAAACTACAAGGCAACCGAAGGAATGGGAAAAGATTTTTGCAAATGACATATCGGACTAAGGGCTAGTATCCAAAATTTGTAAAGAACTCACCAAACTCCACACCTGAAAAACAAATAATCCAGTGAAGAAATGGGCAGGAGACATGAATAGACACTTCTCTGAAGAAGACATCCAGATGACCAACAGACACATGAAAAGATGCTCAATGTCACTCCTCATCGGGGAAATACAAATCAAAACCACACTGAGATATCACCTCACGCCAGTCAGGGTGGCTAAAATGAACAAATCAGGAGACTATAGATGCTGGCGAGGATGTGGAGAAACGGGAACCCTCTTGCACTGTTGGTGGGAATGCAAACTGGTGCAGCCGCTCTGGAAAACAGTGTGGAGGTTCCTCAAAAAATTAAAAATAGATCTACCCTATGACCCAGCAATAGCACTGCTAGGAATTTACCCAAGGGATACAGGAGTGCTGATGCATAGGGGCACTTGTACCCCAATGTTTATAGCAGCACTCTCAACAATAGCCAAATTATGGAAAGAGCCTAAATGTCCATCAACTGATGAATGGATAAAGAAATTGTAGTTTATATACACAATGGAGTACTACGTGGCAATGAGAAAGAATGAAATATGGCCCTTTGTTTCAACGTGGATGGAACTGGAGAGTGTTATGCTAAGTGAAATAAGTCATACAGAGAAAGACAGATACCATATGTTTTCACTCTTATGTGGATCCTGAGAAACTTAACAGAAGACCATGGGGGAGGGGAAGGGGAAAAAAAGAGTTATAGAGAGGGAAGGAGGCAAACCATGAGAGACTTTTAAAAACTGAGAATAAACTGAGGGTTGATGGGGCGGTGGGAGGGAGGGGAAAGTGGGTGATGGGCATTGAGGAGGGCACCTGTTGGGATGAGCCTTGGGTGTTGTATGGCAACCAATTTGACAATAAATTTCATGTTAAAAAAATACACAAAACATAAAATTTACCATTTTAACCATTTTTTAAATGTATAGTTTAGTACTGTTAAGTATATTCACATTGTTATGCAACATATCTCCAATAGCTAAACACTGTTGAAAAAATGAAGCTCTGGTGGATATCATTGTTTTGTTAGAGAAGAATAAAATACCCAAATGCTGTGAATGTTGCCAACATTGGTACTTCTGCCAATATTGGTACAATACTGGTACTTCTGACAGAAAGAGGGAATTTGGGAGGTTGACGTATTGGGAGGGGTTAATGGTTATCTCTGGGTTGTGGTATTATGCATGATCATCTTCTTTTAGTATTTAAAATTTGATGGCTTCCCTACACTGTGTATGTACTATTTTTGTTTACTAGAAATGAAACCAAAGAAACAAAGGGAAAACAGCACAGCTTCCTAGCAGGTGTCAAACATGTGTGCCCTAGTTTAATACTATCAGTACAACCAAAGGTTGCTTTTAGGCAAACTTGTAGAGGAACTTTCCTGGTCTCACCCAAGATTAAGCAATTTCAGAACTTTGGGCACAGAAAATTCAAGGAAGCTGCTGAAAGCTGAGTTTCCTTTGGGGGATGCCCAAATTAACTTGGAAGCTCTTTCTGTATACTAGACTAGTTATACAGCTATATAGCTCGACTTTCTAGCTGGTCTGGAACACCATGTCCCATGTGTAGAACCACAGATTAAAATATCCTTTGGCGCCACCTTATGCTAATCAAATGAATTGCACCTACCTCGTGTGGTTTCATTCTAGTTAGATTTAGTTATAATTCTCCATGGATTAGAGAGGTAAGGAACCTATGTTTGTAATTATACACTATTAATTTCTTTCCTTTTAAAAAATTTACTATTACATAATGTTATACTTGAATTGTTTGATTATAGAGAATCATGATTCAGTTAAACACTTGTTTGGACAAACACTTGTGTGGAATTCATATATATTTGTATCAGGTTTTTTTTTGTTGTTGTTGTTGTGCCACAAGGATGTCCTAAGACTTGCTTGGGATGATGCACATGACAACACTTTGAATATGGCATGATCGCCAGAAGACAGAGCTAGGGAGTCATGGCCAAATTGAAGGAAGAAAGTGCTTTATTTTTATTTGTTAAGAAATTTTTTCATTCTATGTATTTTAGAGAAAGAAAGAGTGAGTGGAGGAGAGGGGCAGAGGGAGAGAGAGACAGAATCTTAAGCAGGCCCATGCTTAGTGTGGAGCCTGAAGCGGGGTGTGGAGTCTGACGCTGGAATCATGACCTAAGCAGAAACCAAGAGTCAGGCAATCAACCAAATGAGCCACCAAGGAGCCCCGGAAAGTGCTTTATAATAATGGTATGACCAGTCATTAATAACAACGACAGTTGACATTTATATGGTGCTTATTATGTGCCAGGCCTGATCTAAGCACTTTTTATGCATTAATGCATTTAATCCTCTCAACAACCCTATGAAGGAGATAACAATCACTATCTCCATTTTAAAGACCTGGAAATGGAGGCACAGGGAGATTTAGTAATTTACTCAAGGTAACTCAGACACTAAGTAGCCAAACCAAGATTTGAAGTTTGAACCTGTGCATTTTGGCTCCAGAGTCCATAGTCATTAAGCAATAGCGCCTCCAGCATTAAGATAGCAGAAGTAACAGTTTCCATTTACTGAACAATTACTGTGTGGCTAAGTGCCCCACCTGCTTAAACTTATTTCATCCTTGTGCTAACCCTATGAGGTACTTCTCATCTCATTTTAGAGATTTGGGACCTAAGCCTGGCCTAGCTAAGTAACTCGTCCAAAGTCATCCAGCTCTTAAATGAGTCCAGATCCATCTGATTTAGAGCTCCAGTTCTTAACTACACAACCACATGGCTTCTTAGAGTGCTATCTAATCACAATGTGCAGAGATGAAAAAAATTACTACAATAAAATAGTGGTTTGGAATAGGTGAGATACACTCCCTCATGCCCTCAGTTTTCAACATGAATCTTGACTATGTTTTAGTGGGACTCTTTTTATAATGTACTACACATTTCCTGCCCTTTTTAAGAAAACAATTTAATTTTTCTTCATCTTTAAGGGAAATCATTATGCACTTCAGCTGTTGTATATCGTGGTCATGGCATAATTGAAAACCGTAGTGCCATTTGCCCATAAACAACCAAGCTGCCATATTTTTTTGAGATATTACATCTGTATTTTCAAATTTTTACTCTGGTCTCTTGATGTCAGACTGTTGTTTCCGGTTATTTCCTATGTATTTCATATGGTAGTCCATTTTTCACTCCTAATGTCAGTATGGTGTATGTAACTATGAAATAAAAAGAATAAAGAGAAAACAGAATCAAGAGAAATATGAACAAACTAGGAGAAAAGAAACACTAATAGAGGGTGCTGGGGCTTGCCCATGAAGAAAAGATGTGGCTCTTAGTGAAAAGACCCTGTTAAATCCATTTGAGTTCTTTTTTTTGTTTTGTTTTGTTTTTGTTTTAATGTTTACTTATTTTTGAGAGACAGAAAAAGTGTGAGCAGGGGAGGGGCAAAGAGAGAGGGAGACACAGAATCTGAAGCAGCCTCCAGGCTCTGAGCTGTCAGCACACAGCCCGACGCAGGGCTGAAAGTTAAGAACCGTGAGATCATGACCTGAGCTGAAGTCGGATGCTTAGTCGACTGAGCCACCCAGGCGCCCCAAATCTATTTGAGTTCTTTGGGTCATTTTGGTCTACTACCTTTCTTATCTGCATGCTGGATAGCTGATGTAGCTAGATAGCTGGAATCTGAAGAGATGAAATGTTACCCGACATGAGAATAAAATGGCTAGTTTGACTTCATGGTCCATTTGGATATGCTATATTTAATACTTGTTCATGCACATAATCTGGGAATGGGAAACCATTTTCTTTAGAATTGTTACCGTGAGCATTTGCTTTCCTACCTATCTATGCCATAGTTGCTTTCCTCCTACTTCATTTTTCAAAAGTGGAGAGAAAACTTCTCTGTGAGATTTGTGCCATCTATTAGTTTGCTGTCTCCATGGCAGAAGGATTGACCAGGTATCCAGCTACTATCCAGTGGTTACCTATTTTGTGCGATCTGTAACTGTTTTATCGTTGCTTGATCCCTTTCCATTCTGTGAACACCTCAAGCGACAGAGGTGACCTCAAGTGAAGCAGTGGGTGGCCTCCCCCTAAGAGGATGAAGCAGGGAGAAATCAGGATTGGTGATCTAGGTTGAAAACAGGACCTTGATTGTTTCAGGGGAGGGGGTGGTTCCTAGAACAGCATGGGGCTGGGGCTGCAGCACTTTTCTCCGCTCTCTTGCAGTAGGTGTGGCTGTATCATGGAAGAAGCAGTCCCCTGGGGAGGCCAGACCCAGGAGAGCTGGACTTGAGTCCTACCTACCAAGCATAGTTAGATTCCTAGCCTGGAACTGAATACGGGTCTTCCCCCATCTTTTGCTAAGTCTAATGAAATAGCTCACGTTGCTCTGCAGTCCCTCTCTAGTTATGTTACTTAGGTTTGGTTTTGTTTTATGACTGCAGCAAATTTCAGAGGGAAAAGGAATTTATTGCAGTGTGTTAAATCAGAATCAGAGAAAAAGATCTATGGCTTTTCCATAGAGCTTCCAGAGCAATTTAATACAAATATAAGTCATTTCAAGTTTCTCTCTTACTCAAAACACACCAAGAGCTTTTCATGACATCTAGAATAAAACCTTACCAGGCCCTATGCCATCTTGCTTTTGCTTTGGCTACCCTGACATCATCTCTGCTACCCTCATGTTACTCAGTCTGCTCTAGGTATCCCCTCCTCCCCACCCTCTGCTGTTCTAAGTACCAAGCTCTCTTCTGCTTCAGGGCCTTTGAACTTGTTTCAACTGCTGAAGAAACTTCCCCAGGATTTTATATATTTCACCTCTTCACTGTATTCAATTATATTTACTTGTTTATTGTTTCTTTCCCCAACTAGAATGTCAACTCTATGAGAACAAGTCTTTACTGCTAAATTTCCAGAGCAAGGCTTTACTCTTGAATTTTCAGTCACATAGTAGGTTCTCAATAAGTACTGGTTAAATGGGTAACCAGGTTATAAATAGCTCTAGGACCCTCAGTGGCAAGAAGTGAAGGGGTAATCTCTGAGGCACAGGAATGAAAGAACTGAATGGAATACACTAAACTTTTTTCTAAAAAGCATTGCGGAGCAAACAATATAGTGTGAACCACTACTTGACTGAGTAATGCAGTATAGCAGAAGTTGGGAGCTCAGAATGTGAATACATTACTTGATCAATTTTGCTGCTGATTCAGAAGAGGCAGCCATGGGGCTGAGCCAAGGTCTCACTGAGCCAGGACTTGTGGAACTATAATCCAGGGCATGCAGAGTGTGTGCCCTGATAAATAACACCCTCCCCTCTCTCCTTGGACTGGGAAGATAACAGTAAAAATGAACTGGAATAAGTCAGATCTTGTATGGTCTACACCCCTCCAGTTACATAGGCAGCCCAGATGACCCCCGGCAAGGTGATCCTAACTGCCTAACTCCCACCACTGCCTCCAGGTATGTGAATGAAGCAAATAAAAACAACACCTGCTATAGCAGACTTTGAGTCTGGAGTTCCTTCTTGTCCAGCAAGAGAGTGGATGTAGAATTGAATATGACAGAGGCTAATGTCTGGGAGGAGACAAGAGCCCCAAACAGGGGTTTTGTCTATTTATTGAGCTCTCAAGGTTTTACATATGTGGTGAACGTGCAGAATAAAACAATAATATAGTGACCATTAATTTGTGTGTGTAAGAAGCAAAAGGTTTGGGGGATGAGGGGCTTTAGAAGTTGAGATTGAAGCACAATGATATATTGGCACCAGATGCCAGGTGGACAGTGTTTCTCTGTGGGGGATACAGCCAAGTAGCTATTATCTCCAAAGTCTAAGATTGCTGGAGCATGCTGCCTCAAGGCTAACGAGGCACCCTTTTCACTAGCTAACCTTGGGCGCTTTTGCCCTGTAGCGGCTTTCTGCATCTCACTGTTCTCAGATGCTTTCCTCCTGTGGAGGTGGCTTTCTGCCCTAAGACTTGTTTTACTTAATGACTAACCTTGGGTGCTTTCACCCTGTGGCAGTTTTCTGCCCTAAGCCTTGTTAACCCATTGGTGCAGGCGTAAAGAATTCTTAAACTTATTTCCCACAACCTGGAAGATTATAATCTTACTTTTGGCCTTAAAATTATTTCTACAGATGATTTTTCAAAGTACACTTATCTTTATAAGTTTAATCTTTGTAAGTTCTAGGGGACTTACTAAAAAAGTAAAATGACTGTAAAATGACTAAAAAACAAAGTAAAAAACAAAGTAAAATTAAAACTAATAGGGAAAATAGCACACACAGAAAAACCACTACACAAGAAGGTAAGAGAGGAGAGAAAGAGAAAGGAACATATTGCTGGTAGACAAACAGAACACACACAGTGAGACAGTAAATATGACCCCAAAGACAACAGGAATTACGTTGAATGTAAATCAACTAAATGCTCCAGTTAAAGAATTATGTGTATGACAAACTTTTTTTCAAACAATATAACTCAATGATAAAGATGATAAAGATAAAGAAAGACAGGAAGCCAAATATTCAACCCCCTTGCCCAGTTTATTTCAAAACGGAAACAACTACATAAATATCAGACAAAACCGAGGTTGCAGTTAGGGAAAAAGCATTACTAGAATTAAAGGGCATTGCTTCATAATGATGAAAGTTCCACCTCATGAGGGAGATACAGCAATTCTATATTTGCATGCTCTGAATATGATAACATCAACATATGTAGAGCAAATCCAGGTATAACTACAAGGAGAAACAAATTCATCATCACAGCAAAGATTTGAAGATATCTTTTCACTTATTGATAAAGCAGGGAGATAAAAAAAATCAGGAAGGATATAAATGACTTGAACAATATGATAAACACATTTGACCAAATATATTCTGAGAGCATTGCAACAATAACTGCATGCTGCACACTTTCCAAAGTCATACAGGATATTTACAAAAACTGACACTATATTGAGCTGTAAAGAAAGTCTTACCATAGTTAAAAGAGCTGAAATCTGGGGCGCCTGGGTGGCTCAGTCGGTTAAGCAGCCGACTTCGGCTCAGGTCATGATCTTGCACTCCGTGAGTTTGAGCCCCGCGTTGGGCTCTGTGCTGACAGCTCAGAGCCTGGAGCCTGTTTCAGATTCTGTGTCTCCCTCTCTCTCTGACCCTCCCCCGTTCATGCTCTGTCTCTCTCTGTCTCAAAAACAAATAAACGTTAAAAAAAAAAAATTTAAAAAAAAAAAAAAAAGAGCTGAAATCTGGGGCACCTGGGTGGCTCAGTCAGTTAAGTGTCTGACTTCAGCTCAGGTCAGGATCTCACAGTTCATAGGTTTGAATGCCACGTCAGGGTCTGTACTGACAGATCAGAGTCTGGAGCCTGCTTTGAATTCTGTGTCCCCCCCGCCCCTACCCTGCTTGTGCTCGCTCTTGTGCTCTCTCTCTCTCCCTCTCAAAAATCAATAAACACTAATAAAATGAAACAAAAGAACTGAAATCATGCAAAACATGTTCTCTAACACAGTGTATTTATGCTAGAAATCAATAACAAATAGAAATAAAAATCCTCATATGTTCAGAATTTCATCATTGTGCATCTAAACAATCCACAGGTCTGAAAAGAAATCACAACGGAGATTAGAACATATTTTTTACCTGAATAATAGTGAAGGTGCTACAAAGTCAATATTTTTTCAAGTTTACTTATTTTTATATTTAGAGAGAGAGTGGACGTGTACACAAGTAGAAAAGGGGCAGAGAGAGGGAGAGAGAATCCCAGGCAGAGCCTGATGAGGGGTTCAAACTCACGAGGCATGAGATCATGAGATCATGATCCAAGCCACCCAGGTGCCTGTACATGTTCAATATTTTAAGATAGGGTTAGATCAGTACTCAGCAGAAAACTTATGGCCTTAAATGTATATACTAAGAAGGATAAAAAAGGGCTGAAAACTACTTAGCCATACATCAATCTCAAGAAGTTAGAAAATAACAGAAAAGTAAATCCACAGGAATTAGAAGGTAAGAAATAAAACAGATGAGAATATGAACTAATGAAATAGAAAACAAATATTGAAATATTGAAATATTGAAAAGACTAATAAAATCTATTAACTTCTGGTGGAACTGGTCAAGAAAGAAAGAGAGAAGGAATAAATCCATCAATGATTAATATATAAAAAGATTATATGAGGGTATGAACAACCTTATGCCAAAAAAAAAAAAAAAAGAAAATTCAGATAAAATGTTGGTTCCTAGAAAAGCAGCAAACTTAACAAAACTGACATAAGCTTACCAACTTACTAAAACTGACACAAGAAAACATAGAAAACTGAAATACTTCTATAATTAGTAAGGAAATAAAGTCTCTAATTAAAGTTCATCCTGCAAAGAAGATCCTATGTCTGATTGGTTTAACTGGAGAGTTCTACCTAACAAAGGGAAAAATGTCAATTCCATGGATAGTTTCTTGGTATAGAAGAAAAAGTTATACTTTTCATCTAATTTCAGGAAGCTAGCTAACATAATTCTATGCTAATATCCCATAGAGCCTGCACACACAAAAAGAACAAAATATAGACCAATTTCACTTATGAATATAGTTGCAAAAATTTTAGCCAAGTGTTAAAACACCAAATCCAAAAATACATAAAAAAGAATACATCATGACCAAATTGGGTTTATTCTAGGAAATAAAATGTAGCTTAACATCAAAAGTTCAATAAATGTAAATGTTTATATTGGCAGATTATACGAGGGAAGTCATATAACCATCTCAATTGATTTAAGAAAAACATTTGATAAAATTCAATGTCTATTTATAATTAGGAAAAAGTTGTGTTGGCAAACCAGGAATAGAAAAGAACTTTTTAAGTATAAAGGATAAAGAATATTTAAAACAAAACAAAGACAGAACTAATCAAATGTTGGGATTTTTCTCTTTAAGACCAGTGTATTGATCATGTTTAAAATTTTCTATATCTTATGATGTTTTGACATCTTTCTGGTCAAAGAAAGGCTGACCTCTCAGAGCCAGCTGATTCCTAAAATTAGTAAATAATTTACATGGGAGACAGCCTTTCGTGTGCAAGCTAACCACCTCCTTTACCTAACACTAAGCCAATATTCCTCCTGGCTGTAACCATCCCTGGGCCAAGTACCAGGAAGCTAGAGACTACCCCTGGATCCCAAAGCCCACTGTTTAGTATTCAAACTAGCCAATCCTAAACTGTTTTTCTGCCCTGTCTTTTTCACCGGGAACTCCAATAAAGGTTCTGGGCCTAGGCTTTTCCCTCCTTTCTATCTGCCTCCTGACCATCCCTGGTGGTCCCCATGGGGTCCCTGGTGGTCCCCATGTAGGAAGTGTAAGTATGGTAAAACCTTGATTTGTGAATATAATTTGTTCCAGAAACATGCTTGTAATCCAAAGCACTTGTATATCAAAGCAAATTTCTCCATAAGAAATAATGGAAACTCAGATGATTCATTCCAAAAATATTCATATAAAAATGATTACAATATTGCGACATAATACAAAATAATAAAGAAAATTCAAAATATAAAGAAAAATAAACAAATTAACCTGCACTTACCTTTGAAAACCTTTATGGCTGGTGTGAGAGAGATGAGAGAGAGGAGGGTTACTGTGCAGGACCACTTTCACTATCACCAGTGGAATCACTGATATCTATTGGCTCAGTGGAATCCTTTTCTTTTCCTGAAGCTTTAACAAGGAACTTATCCAATGATGCTTGCCTTTGCCTTCTTTTGAGGATTTCACAGAAATGTGACATTGCATTGTCATTAAATAGATTCATTGCTCGCACTGCTACAGCCTTATTTGGGTGGTGCTTTTCTACAAAATTTTGCACTGTTTCCCACATTTTACACATCTCCCTAATCTCATTTGAAGTGAGGGATTCCTCTGCCTTTCTCTCCTCCTCTTCTGCAGCCAAGATCTCCTCCATAACCTCTTGTCTTTGCTTGCGACGCAACAGTCAGATGTCAGTTGTGGGGACCTTCCACTGTTCTGAAAAATCACACATTTCTGCCAAACACCATGGCCTGAGACTGAGCATCTGAGCAATGGGAGACGATCACCCACCATCCCACAGAGAGCGAGAGAGAGAAGAACCATTGGCTCAGTTGTGATCACTGTGACGTTTGGCCTTGTCTTGCACGACATGGCTCGTTTATCAAGTCAAAGAAATGTTTGCTCATCTTGTGGAACACTCGCAGAACAAGTTACAATCCAAGGCTTTACTGTACTAAGTTCTTTTTTCGATGGCATTAACCTCTTTGTGTCATCACTTGGTACCTCCATAAATTCACATCCTGCAGGTACAAATGAGAGAATTAGGAAAAGTAAAAGGACTCTTGCTATTACTATTTCCATTTAGAATTTTAGCTCAGTCCCAGTTAGAGCAGTAGATGAGAAAAGGGAATAAGAATTATACGGATTGGAAAGGAAGAAACAAATCGTCATTACTCAAAGATGATATGATTATGACATAGAAAATCCAAAAGGACCTATGAATACATTATTAAAATTATACTTATTGCAAAACTATAAATTATTATTAATAATAAATATACATTACTACATTTATTACCAAATTGAGCAGTGTGTATACAATCATTATAAAAATTAATTGCATTTCTATATACCAGTAATTGATAGAGAGGAAATAAAAAATGCCATTCAAAATAGCATAAGTGGTTGTGTACCTAGGTATAACTCTGAAAAAAAGTGTGCAAGACTTTTGTGAAGAAAACTACAAAACTTAAGAAAAGAAAATAAATGCAACTTAAATAAATATACCATGTTTACAAATTTGATGACTCAAATTTTAAAAAATGTTAAGGTTTTCAAATTAATCTACAGATTTAGTATCATCCCAATCAACATTGTTCTCGTGTGTGTGTGTGTGTGTGTGTGTGTGTGTGTGTGTAAAACTTGGCAGGCTAATTCCAAAATTTATATGGAAATGCAGACGGTAAAAAATAAGAAAATCTAGAGGAAGAAAACCAACATGAGTAAACTTGCTCTACTTGATAGTAAGACTTAAAACCATTAGTAATTAAGAAGCATCATTTTGGTTCAAGGATAGACAAATAGACAAATGATAGAATAAACATAATAGTTTAAAACCCATACATATGTTTATGGATTGGTTACATTATTTATTTCAAGGAAGGCAATACAGAATAAGAGAAAGGAATATCTTTTCAATAAAAGGTGCTGGCACAAATGAGCCATAAATGCAAAAAGAAGGAGAAAAGAAACTGGACTCATAATTAACACCATGACAAAAGTAACTTTTAGGTGGACAGTAGATCTCAATGTCAAATGCAAAACAAAGTGTTCTGAAGGTAATCTAGGAGAATATGTTCATGCTTAATGGGCTAGGAAAAGATATTTTTAAATAAGGCATGGAAAAGGATTGCTAAATTTTACTACATGTGTCAGAAGACACATTAAGAGAAGGAAAAGGAAAGTCACTGAGAGGAGAAAACACTTGCAACACACCTAACAGACAGAGGGTTCACATGTATGCATAAAAATCATCTACAATTCCTTCAATTTCCTTCTAAGGAAAAAACCCAAACAGCCCAACAGAAAAATATAAAAGATTTGGACAGACAATTCACAAAAGAGGATGTCCAAATGGCCAATAAATATTATGTAAAGGCATTGAGACACACAAATGAGATCATGCAAGTTAAAACTACAGTGCAACTACATACCCATCAGATTACGTGACATTAAAATTCTAACCCTAAGAAATGTTGGCAAAGATGTGGAACAATAGTAACTTTCAGACACTGTTGGTATTATGGAGGGTAGTAAACTGACTCAACCATTCCGGAAAACTATTAGACACCATTCTGTAAAGTTGTAGATTTGCATAGCTTATAACCCAGAAATTCCTCTCCTAAGTGTATATGCTAAAGAAATGTGTGCTGATGTTCATCAGGATACATGCCCATGAATGTTTATAGCAGCACAGCAGTGTTGCAGGATTTTTTACCTCAACGCCTGGGGTTTGTTGTCTCACCGCTTCGAAGAATGAAGAGGTGGACACGGAATCAAATGAGCAGCAGGCAAAGTTTACCAGTGTAAGATCAGAAAGTAAGAATAGTATGAAAGCTCTCTAAAGAGAGAGGGGGCATTGAAAAGTGAATGCCCATGACTATAGGAGGGACTTTGTTTTATAGGGTTTGGTCAGGCCCTATCTTTTCCCCCTTGGTCCTTCTTAGATTCTACCCTTATTGGCTTGATAACTCTAGGTGTTGGGTTGTTCATTCTTGATTGGCTCAGTTGGAGTCAGCCTATGTCATACTCTCCCTCATACGACATGAGTTTTATGACTTACTTGTTTTAGTTAGGTATCTTGATTGTCAAATTCCTGAGGGGAACCTGAGGTGGTGAGAGGAGGTGGTGTCTGGGGGAGCTTGGGGTGGGCTGTGAACAAAGTGCAAGCTAGCGCACCATCCCCCTCCCCAGGGGGGATGTGTGTGATATTCCTCAGGCACTCCTGGCTGCCCAAGGACAAAGGAAAGGAAAGAACACAAATGGCCAACTGATAGAGATCACAGTAATACAGGACTTGGGTCTCCTTCAGTTTACAAATATCTTAGTAAATTACAAGAAAAAGGCAATCTTATCAATAGCCTAATCTCCAGAAACCAAAAGACTCCATTTCCTGGAGCCCCAACGTCACTCCTTCACAATGATATGGGGAACAAAGGCAAGAAGGAAATGGCAGGTAAAATTAAATTTCCTCATAACCTGCAGACCGGCGACAAATACTTGAGGCAAATAAGAGTATAACATTTCTCCAGGAACTCCCTACCTTCCTAATGTTAATGCCTTACTAGAGGGAAAACAACCTTAGCTTGACAATAGCAAGGCCTCAGGCATCTTAGGAGTCCTCTTTGCATATCAAAGTCCTTCTGGAGGCCTCCCTTAAGACTCTACCTCCCTCAACTCCATAGTATAAAACCAGCCATTCTTCACAACCACACTGCAGCAATTTCTGCCCACGGGTCTTGTCCCTGTGCTTTAATAAAATCACTTTTTTGCACCAAAGACATCTTCAAGAATTCTTTCTTGGCGGTCTGTTCCAGACCCCACAACCCACCCCCCCATCATCCCAAAACCTCATCTGTGTCTGTTACATTAAAATTTTTTTTTTTCTTTTTAATGTCTATTTTTGAGAGAGAGAGAAACAGAGCAAGAGCAGGTGAGGGGCAGAGAGAGGAGACACAGAATCCAAAGCAGGCTCCAGGCACTGAGCCTGACATAGCCTGACAGGGGCTCGAACTCACAAACCAAGAGAACATGACCTGAGCTGAAGTCAGATGCTGAACCAACTGAGCCACAGTAAAAAAAAAAAAAAAAAAAAAAAAAAAAAGTTTATTTAGTTGTCTGTTACATTCTTGAAAGGGGCCTTATGCCTGAGGGAGTTTGCTCCTGATCAGATGCTCTCAGCATTGTTTTAAAATATGTGTTTCCCCACCCAGAGACCTCAGGTCCTAATCTTTCCCTCTCTGCCTATTTATTCTACCTTTCCCTAATCATAGCAGCATTCATTGAAATAGCTCTAAACTGGAAACAACTCAAAACCCATTAACAACAGAAGGGTTAAATAAATCATAGTATCACAAAATGAAATACCATACAGTAAGAAAAACATGAAGGAACAACAACACACGAGCGCCTGGATGAATTTTATGCACACAATTTTGAGTAAAAGAAGCTAGATGGGAAACAATACATACTTCATAAGTATTCTATTTAAACAAGGTTCAGAAGTGGTCAAAACTAAATTATATTGGTTAGGAAACTGTACTTAGGTAGTAAACTCTAAAGTAAAGCAGGCAGCGAATTGCTTGGGGAGGGCTGGGGGCATTCTTAGGGTTTGTCCCAGGTCAAGAGGGTAGTGAGCTGAATCCAAACAATTCAACACCTCTAAATGGTGTGGGATGGAATTCTCTTTTGCTATGTAGATTTGAAGTAAAACTCTGAGGCAATGAGATTCTGGACAGGTGAGGCAAGAAGGATGAATAGGAATAATGTGGCACAGGCAGGATTCCTCTTGGAAGGGCAGAGGAGAGCTGAAGAGGGCCTGTCCAATCAAAGAATCCCATGAGGGTCTTGAATGGATAACAAGAATGGGGTTACTGTGTTGGTACTGAGTAAAACATTTCACAATTTGTTCTCAGACTCATCTTGCACAGGAGTTAGTTGTACAACCTAGATATTTCAGGATACTCTACATTCCAAATGCTCATGTGTTACCTGTAACATATATTGCTCACTGAATTATGTACACGTGACCCTCGACAACGTGGGTTTGAACTGTGGGGGTCCACTTATACATGAATTTTTTTTTTTTTACCGATAAATATAGTACAGTGCCGTAAGTATATTTTCTCTTAGGATTTTCCTAATTGCATTTTCTTCTCTTGCTTGCTTTATTGTAAGAGTACATTATATAATACAGATAGCATACAAAACGTATTAATCAACGGTTTGTGTTAATGGTGAGGCCTCTGGTCAACAGTAGGCTAAATTTTTGAAGAGTCAAAAGTTATATGGGAATTTTCGATTGCACTAGTGGGTAGCAGTTTGGCACCCCTAATGCCCTGTTGCTCAAGGTTTAACTGTATTTATTTTGTTTATACATATTTTGTATTTCTCTTCATACAATGTATAATAAAAAATGATTCATGAAATGTGTACATAAATGAGATTTATGTGTATCTTTTAAATAGTTCCCAAATAAATCAATTCGCACTTGAGAGGAAATTTTTTTTTAAGTTTATTCATTTATTTAGAGAGAGACAGAGACAGCATGAGCGGGGAGGGGGAGACAGACAGGGAGAAGAGAATGCCAAACAGGCTCTGCACTGTCAGCACAGAGCCTGATGTGGGGCTCAAACTCACAAACCTGTGAGATCATGGCCTGAGCTGAAACTGAGAGCCAGATGCTTAACCGACTGAGCCACCCAGGTGCCCCCCCCGAGGAAGTTTTTTTTCAGAGACCAGGCATCTGATGGTTGGTGCAGGGACTTTGATTAACTGTCACCACAGCCCTGAGTATCAAGACTCTGGTCTCCTCATACAGAGCAATTTCCTCAGCGTGGGTGGTGAAGCTGGGGTATGTCAGATCTTCACAGCCGCAAAGGGGCGGAAGTTCATGCACACGAAATTTTGGAACCTGCAACTGTGCTGTTTATAACCTAAGATTAAGTGAAAGGGTTAAACCTAAAACCAATGACAACATGTATGGTAAATGACCATCTCAAAGAACCTTTTGGTTGTAAATTTTGTAGAAGACACCTCATCAGTGTTGCTAAAACGCCTGGCATTTTGTTTTCTGATGATTTTTCTCCTTCGTTTCCTCAAGGCCTATACTTTGCTGTGGGCCTCAAAATGACAGTAAGAAATAATTTGGTGTGACCTGGGTGGGTGGATGGTGGTGGATGGTGTAGACGTGAAAGCAAAGAAGAAAGTGCTCGCCTTGACACGGATGTTGCCGCAGCTCAACTCAGAAAAAGTGATAGAAATCATGAGGAAAAGAAGAGTGGCTTTAAAAATGATTTGGCAGCAATTTTATTTGTTGTGCAAGAAAATGGCTGGCCTGTGGCTGTATACGTAGAGTTAGGAGTAAACTTTCAAAGCATGCTCAGGAGGCATGCATGGTAATCCTATTATCTGATAACAGGATTTGTGCACATACCTCCCACATGCAGCATCAGTAGCCCACCCTTTCAGTATTGCTGTGAAATGCAATTTGTGCGCAGATGAAAAGTTTACAGCACATGGGCCTGTGCCATGAAGCTCAACAAAGCCAGCGCACTGTGTGGCGAGGTTTCTGAACCCAACCCCTGTTGTTCCTGCTGTCTCCCTCCTTATTGATTTCTGTCCCTTGGCCAAGTGGGCTGTGTGATAGTCTGCACCGACCCAGAAACTTGCAAAATGAGCTAATCAAATAGGTGCAGCAGAAACCAACCCCGAATTTCTAGGATGCTTCAGACAGGTGCCATACATAGGAGGTGGAGACAATATTGTGTCAAATAAATGGTGGTAGACATGTGAGGGATGAGGAGGCCAACCAACAGGAATTTTGGTTAATTATTTTACAGAAACATTCATAGAAATAGGGTAAGCAACGGGCACCTGGGTGGTTCAGTGGGTTAAGTGTCTGACTTCGGCTCAGGTCATGATCTCGCAGTTCGTGGGTTTGAGCCCTGCGACAGGCTCTGCGCTGACAGCTCAGAGCCTGGAACCTGCTTCGGATTATGCGTCTCCCTCTCGCTCTGCCCCTTCTCTGCTCACGCTCTGTCTCTCTCTCTCAAAAATAAATAAACATTAAAAAAAATTTTTTTAAAGAAATAGGGTAAGCAAGAACTAGAGGCAAATGCTTGATGGATCATGTCTCAGTCCACCAGCGCTGCCATAACAAAATACCACAGACCCGATGGACTTAAACAACACAAGTTTATTACCTCACGGTTCTGGAGGTTGGAAGTCCAAGATCAAGGTGTCACCAGGCTTGGTTTCACCAGGTCAACCTCTCTCCTCGGCTCACAGATGGACATATCCTCACTCTGTCCTTACATGGACTTTCCTCACCAGACCCCTTGGTGTCTTTTCTTCTTCTTATGACACCAGTCATATTAAATTTCAACCCCACCTTATGACCTCAGTTAAATTTAACCTTACCTATCTATCTTTCAGAATAGTCACACTGAGGTTTCAATATGTGAATTTTGGGGGAATGCAGTTCAGTCCATAACAGAAAATGACAGAGACAGTGCTTTTAAAACGTCTTGCTATTCACATTTTAAGGTTTTTGTTCACACCCATCTTCCTTTTTGATAGAGCTTACAATAACTGATGTATCTATCTTCATGGAAACATCATATGACAAGCAGCAAATGTCAGTGATAGAAACTTCTGGGAAAAATATGGAAAAGAATACACTCATTACTTCCATTGCTTATGAGTGAGAAAGTATAGATGCATCCTTTTATTTTCTAGAAAAAGGGCTATATGCTAAATTCACACATTGATATATGAATTTCTTGATTCTTTCCAAAAAGTCAATCAAAATGGGAAACTTATTTTAATAGAATGTATTTATGTCGACCATTGCTCTTAATAAAATGATCGTATATGGTTTAAGGAATGTACAGCCCTTCAATATGCAATAGATACAGCACTCGGTATATAGGACAAACAGATCTGGTTAGGGAAAAACTCTAACCCATAAGATGGGTATAGGAACTCTGATGGTGGCTGATGGGGAAATAGGTTTTTCAAGGTCTTTTTCTTTTCCATATAAATTTTGGAATCAGCTTGATTATTCCTATAAAAAAGTATGCTGAGATATTGATTGGGAACGTATTGAATCTGTAGCTCTCTTTGGCAAGAACTGATATCTCACAATATTGAATATTCTGATTCTTCGGAATTCAGTACATTTATTTAATTCTTTAGTTTTTCTTAGCACTGCTTTATACTTTTCAGTGCACAGCTTTTGCATTATTTTGTTAGACTTATCCCTGAGCCTTTCATGTTTTTTGATGCTATTGTAAATAATTCTGCTTTTCAATTTCAATTTCTAATTATTCACTAATACTATATAGAATTACAACTGATATTTTTATATTGATCTTACATTCTGCAATCTTGCTAAACTTATAGGTTAGTCTTTTTAAAAAGATATTCTTTGGGATTTTCTACATAGAAAATTAGGTCTACAAATAGAAGCAGGCTTATTTCTCTATTTCCAATATGTATTCCTTTTATTTTTTTTTCTTATTTTATTCCATTGGATCTCCATGATGATATAGAATAGCAGCACTGAGAATGGACATCTTTGTCGTGTTCTTAATCTTAGGGGGAAAGCATTTAGTCTTTTATTATTAAGTATGATATTAAATGTAAGTTTTTTGTTTTTTTTTTTAACAATTTATTTATTATTGAGAGACAGAGAGACACAGAGCCTGAGCAGGGAAGGGGCAGAGAGAGGGGAGACACAGAATCCAAAGCAGGCTCCAGGGTCTGAGCTGTCAGCACAGAGCGGACGCGGGGCTCGAATTCACAGACTGCGAGATCATGACCTGAGCTGAAGTCGGACACCCAACTGACTGAGCCACCCAGGCGCCCCTTAAACGTAAGTTTTGTTGTAGATTTCCTTTATTGATTTCTACCTTAAGAAACTAGAAAAAGAAGAGAAAGAGTCAAGCCGAAAGTGAGCAGAATAGGGGGAAAAGTAAAGATAGCAGAAATCAGTGAAGTAGGAAACAGAAAACAATAGAGAAAAGTCAATGAAATAAAAAAAACTGGCTATTTGGAGAGATTTGTAAAATTGATACACCTCCAGTTAGACCGAGAAGAGAAGAGACAAGACATAAGTTACCAATGTCAGGGGTGAAAAGGGAATATAACTACCAAGCTCACAGTGCTTACTCAAGTGCTTACTTGAATCATTAAGTTTCTATGTAAATTAGGATTTTTGCTATTTCCTATTTAAAATTGATTCTCAAATTTAAGTATACATAAGAACTACCTTGAGGGTTTGTTAAAACACAGATTGCTAGGTCCTAGGTTTTTACTTAGGAGTTTTCAGGTCAGGCCTGAGAATTTGCATTTCTAACAATTTATTAAGTGATGCTAATGATGCTGACCTGGGGACTACACCTGGAGAGTCACTGTCTTAGTTTTGGGACACTTTGGATCTACTTATTTCTCTTTTGACTTCTGTGTCATCACTATAATGTATATATTTAACACCCCGTAAGGCAATAGTCTTCTTGTTTATATAATAAATATTCATTTATATTTACCCCCATATTATCCTCTCTATCGTTCCTCGTTTTTTCTTGCACCTTTGAGCTTTCATCTGGGATTATCTGCCTTTCTGCCTGAAGAACATCCTTCAGTATTTCCTTTAATGCAGGTCTGCTAGGGATGAATTCACCCACTTTTTTTGTCTGAATCTATTGTTATTTTGCTTATATCTTTGGAGAATATTTTTGATGGATATGATACTTTGGATTCCAATTATTCTCTTTCAGCACATTATCTTCTGACGTTCATAATTCCTGTTGAGAAGATGGCTATTCATCTTACTCTTGTCCCTTTGAAGATATTATCTTTTCTTTCTGGCTGCTTTTAAAATTTGCCCCTTGTCTTTGGTTTTCAGCTCTTTTACTCTGATGTGCTGGTTATGCTTTTCTTTGTATTTATCCTGATTAGGAGTCATAGGACTCCTTAAATGTGTGGCTTGAAGTCTTCCATCAAGTTTCTATCATTGTCCCTTGACTTCTCCACTGTGCTGTTGCCAAAGAATACAGTCTTTATGATACTGATTCTTTGAGATGTGTTGATACTTGATTTATGGCTAAGTGGTTGAGTTTTAAAAATGTTGCTTGTGGGCTTGAGATGAGTTCATAGGTATGTAATTTTAAATATGTTAATTATTTCAATTTTGTGATATATATTCTTTAAATATTCTTTATCTATATTAATTTTGTTTTCTTTTAGAACATCAATAACTACTAGAGGTGTGCTAAAATATCCTATGATGATTCTGAGGCAATTTTATTACGTGCCTCCAAGTTTAAAGTTGTTATAATCACACAGTGAATTGAAAACTTTTTTTTTTTTGAATTGAAAACTTTTATCATTATGTAGTGACTTTTTCTATTCCCAGTAATGGTTTTTTGTATTACATTCTATTTAATATTAACATAGTGATCTCTGCATTATTTAGGTATTTGTCTGGTATTTATTTTTAATCTTTATATTTTTATACATTCTATATCTTTGTATTTTAGATGTGACTATTATAAACAGTATAAACAATATTTTTCTTTTAACTTGTGCTTAATTCATTTATATTTACTGTTATTATTGTTATATTTGAACTTGTTTCTATCAATGTGAAATTTCCCACTTCACTCTTGCTTCTTTCCTTCCCTTGCCTTCTTAATTTTTGTTTATTTTTAAAAAATGCTTATTTATGTTGACAGTGTGTGAGCGTGCATGAGCAGGGGAGGGGCCGAGAGAGAGAGAGAGAGAGAGAGAGAGAGAGAGAGAGAATCCCAAGTCGGCTCTGCACAGCCAATGCAGAGTCAGATTCAGGGCTCAAACCCATGAACTGTGAGATCAGGATCTGAGCAGAAACCAAGACTGGATGCTTAACTGACTGAGCCACCCAGAAGCCTTCCGCTCCCCTTGCCTGTCTAAAGTTAATTCACTTTTTTAGTTTTTTAAAAACCAAACTTCCTCCTCTACTAGTTAAAATAACACATTACTTTCTTTTAGTAACTAACACTGAAATTCTATCACATATATTAAATTTAAGTAAGTTTACTTGAAACTAATATATTAAATGTGCTCCTGAAAAATACAAGGATCTTAGAACACTTTCCATCAGCTACTCACTTCTGATTTAGATATTACTGGAAGCTAGAATTCTAGTTTTATGCTCTATTTTCTAAACACTGTAAATTAGATCTCCTCTCCTCCCTTTCTTTCTCCTTTTCCTCTTCTTGTGCTTTTCGTTCTTTTTTCATACATATGATATCATTTTAAATTTGTCTATATCTTAACCAATTCATTCACTTCTCTTTTTGCATTTCAAATTTTCCCTTAGCAATCATTCTTTTTTTTACTGAAGCACATTCTTTAGAAGTTCCTATGGTGAAGATCTGTTGGTGGCAAACTCTCTAGGCTTTTGCTCAACTAAAAATGTATTTATATTTTTATTATTTTTGAAAAGATAGTTTTGATAAATATATAATTTTAAGTTGATAATTTCTCTCAACATTTGGAAGTTATTATTGCCTTTCTTTTGCTCTCTGTTTTCACTGTTGAGAGTCTAAACATCATTCCTTTTCTCTTACGTTGCTTTTAAAATATTTTTGTGTCTTTTGTGGCCTGCAATTTCATGGCAATGTGTATCTTTGTGGATTTCTTTTTATCTTTCTTATTATATATTGACTTCCTTCACCTGTGGTTTTATGTATCTTATCAATCCTGGAAAGTTCTTGGTCCTTTTGTCCTCAAATACTGCAGTTCCTCCATTCTCTCTATTCTCTTCTCTAGGACTCTGGGTGTATATTAAAGTCTTTTATTTTATTTTCCACATTTTTCAATATCTATCTTAATGTCCATCCTTTTTTTTTTCTTTATACTGGATCCTAGCTATTCCTTTCAGTTATATCTTTCAGATATATTGTCCAATTCACCAATTCCTCCTTTATTAACATCTAACCTGCAATCATTTTTTTCTAATCTTCAATTTAAAGTATCCGTTTTCTTTCTCAATGGTCATATATTTTTATTTCCAAGAGGTTTTTGTTTTTATTTTTCAAATCTGCAGAATAGTTTTGACAGTCCCTTATTCAATTTTTGAATATCTTTATTTAAAAAGTTTATACACAGCAATTTTATATTCTGTATCTGACAATTCCAAAGTATGAGTTCCTTGGGGACTTGAATCTGTTTGTAACTACTGACAATTTGTAACAGCAGTGTCTTCTTTCTAAAAGCTTCGATACTGGCTTTTGCCTTCAGGACAGTCTGCCTTTCTCTTTCTACTACTGCTTACCACCCTGCATTTTTAAAATTTATTTTTGGAAAAAAAAATTATTTTTGGAGAGGGTATCTCGAAGATTTTTCCTCTTGTTTACAAATACAGAAGTGCAATACAGGATGGTTTGTCTAGGGTCTAATTTATTTATTGTCAGAAGACCTCACAGAATATTTAGTTCTTTTTGCTGCCAGAAGTGGAACTCTGAGGCCTTTTTTGTTCAAGTGCCTCTTTAATAAGGTTTAACATATTTACAACTAGTTCTTCAGCTGAGTTATAAAAAGGTGTCAGACAACAAAACCTATCTTACTCATCACGATCAAGCCGTGTTCCTCAGAGTTCCAGTTTTACGATCTTCCCACTTACTTTATCTTGCATGTGGAATGTAAACTTGCCACAGAAAGCTAGATTTAGAATGTTCAAATGAGCAATTATCTTTTAACACCAACACCAGTCATGCATACAATTTGGCAGATTGAAGATTACATACAGAAGAGACTTGAAGTTTCTTTCAAAACAAATAGAGGAGTGAGAACATTAAGTGAAAGCCAATGAGCTCCATCTCTTTGAAAAGTTAAATAAAACTTTTTATTTATTTATTTATTTTTACAATTCATTAGCTTGACATTAATGAGATTGACAGTCTTTAAAAATTTATAAAAATTTTCGGGGTTCCTTGGTGGCTCAGTCGCTTAAGCGTCCGACTTCAGCTCAGGTCATGATCTTGTGGTTCATGAGTTAGAGCCCTGCATCAGGCTCTGTGCTGAGAGCTCCAAGCGTGGAGCCTGCTTCAGATTCTCTGTCTCCTCTCTCTCTGCCCCTACCTGTTTGCTCTCTCTCTCTCTCTTTCTCCAAAAACAAGCACTACATTTTTTTTTTAATTTATAAAAATTTTCTCCTAAACCATCATACATATCCTGTGTATTCAAAGATTTTCTGTGAATGCAGCAATGTGTAAATTTGTTTTCAAGTGTAAGGTTGACTGTGGAAGATTCATAGGTATTTCTGAATCCCATACTTAAAGTTAAAAACGGATAGTATAAGGTGGAATACCATGGATGCATCAGCTGTAGTCTCATCCTAAACAATAATCTTTGTGAAACCATGAGCTTGATATACTAGTTATTTTTTCCTACAATATTCCATGTATCCTTTGCCATAGTGTATCTCAGTTCAGAAAATACCATATTCAGGCAAGGGGAAGCTGTGGGTATCAGAACAAAGTGAGCTTACTTTCTGAAATTGCACCACAGAGTCCTTATTGGGGGGTCTGGCTGGTCTGGAGTGATTGAAGTTCTGTGCAAGACGCCGATTGGCAGGTACTGTTTTTTGACAAACAAGTCTGGGCAGGCAGAGTCTTGAGTCCCCTTCACATTTTAAAGTGTCTCTTTAGTTCTCAAGAAATGAAGTTTATGTTCACTCCCATCTTTGGCCTTGGTTACTTCTCACTACCCCACAGAGGCAGGATTAACTCGTCTTTAAGGTTTCTCCTAACACATTAGTCTTGTGCAATATGTGAGTCCTGGGTGATGTGTTGGCATTCACCATGGCCTCTTCTTACTAGCACGCTAATTACTGTAACAAACCAAAAGAGAAAACAGGTCCCTCCACTGTGAACCTCAACGGGCTCCCAATAAGGAAAGTATTTTTTTCTTTAAAGACTATTTAATCTACAGATTATTTCATGAAGAAATATCTTGATTCAAATGATTCAGTCACTTTCATCTGTTATTCCTTCTTAGAGAACATTCAGTTACCATCTTCATACAGCTAAGATAGTCTTGGTGATTTTATTCATTCACCCCTAGGGTGAAGCCAATGCCTGGAAAGATAGAGTAGAGAAATGGGAAGAAACTAACACTTTTGGTGACTCTATTGGAGCCTCTAGATCAACCTCTGCTTGAAGCTTTAGTCGGAATCTTCAGTTATATAAGGCACTGCAATATCTTCATTGTATAGCCTTCCTTGATTTACGATGATGTTATGTCCTGATAAACCCAATGAAAGTTGAAAATATCATAACTTGATAATGCATTTAATACACCTAACCTACCAAATATCATAGATTAGCCTAGCCTACCTTAAATGTGCCCAGAACAGTTACATTAGCTTACAGTTTGGCAACACAAAGCCTATTTTGTAATAAAGTGTTGAATATCTCATGTAATTTATTGAATACTGTGCCACGGGTTAAAAACAGGAAGGTTGTATGGGTGCAGAATGAGTGTGAGTGTATCAGTTCACCGTCATGACAGTGTGGCTGGCCCTCAAAACTGTGGTTTGCTGCCATCGTTTAGCATCGTGAGAGTATCATACCAACTGTTGCTAGCCCAGGAAAAGATCAAAATCAAAATTCAAAATCTTAAGTTTTGTTCCTATTGAACATATATCACTTTCACACCATCATAAAGTTGAAAAGTCATTTTGAGCCATCATAAGCTGGGGACTGTCTGTATAAGACAGATAACAGATTTTGGTTACTAGCAGTTAGAGGTATCCCAATGAAAATACCTCCATTTAGAGTATAACTTGAGGGAAACCAATGTTCTAGGTCACACTTCCTGCTTTAAGAAAACCAATTCTATAAAAACCCAGATTTATGAAACAGTATATTACTTGTATCTTAAAAGGAGTTTAAAAAATTTTATGGAGGTTTTACTACAAGGTTTCATTATTTAGCCAGTTTCTCCAGTGAATCCAAAATGTGGCTCATGAGATATATATACTTTTTCAGGGACATATCATTTACATAAAATGGAAGCACACCTATTCTGGGCTCCTGGGTACTTAAATGTCCCTCTGTGCTCAACTTCAGAGGGTCCAGTGGTAGGCAACCTAATGTAGCAGTTATCTAAGTTTCCTCCAGGAGTTAGTGGGAAGCTTGCACAGTCTGGGATTTGCAGTTAGACATATCTGTTGTCAAGCAAACAAGAGTGAATTAAACACACACTGTTTGTGAAGAACGTTTGTTGAGGGGAATTCAGGGAGATGTGAGTTTAGCAGGTATGTGGTTACTCAGTTGCTCATTATATTCTAGGAGTGCACGGTGACCCTGCCCTTAAACTTTAGGGTTTACAAGTAGGGTGACCACATGTCCCAGTTGGCTCAGGAGAACCCCAGTTTATGCCACCATAATTATTAACACCCCCCTCCGTTAGTTTCTACTTATAAGCTGCATGATTGGGGGAGCACGAGCAGATAGAGGTACACAGATCAAAAGGAAGTTTGAGAAATAGGACAGCCTAAGGATGGAATGGGTCAGCATTTAGAGAAACAGGACAGAGGCTACAGCAATAATTTATTATCACATAGATAAGAATGGGATTTATTGTTAGGCCCAGTGAATGGGATAGGATGAGTACACTGTTTTGACTTTTGAGATGAAAACAAAGACTGAAATAAATTAAACAAACTCAGTGACGACTAGCCAATGGCTAGTGCTGTTATATATCAATAATACAGGTTTCTGCTCCTCCGGTACTGAGTGATTAGCTTCCTTTCTGCATCTTGCTCACTCGTCACATCAACCCTACCTTCTGAACCCCAACCTGGCCCCATATCCTTCTGTGGCAGCCGCTGCCAACTGTGAGAGCTGGCACATGAGATAACACTTATTTGTGCTTGTCACGTCATTCTATCTGCTCCTGAATGTCAGAGTGGGGACTAACACAGCTATGGGTTTTGCGAGAAAACAAATGATCTCGAGTTTTATCAGCTGGAAAGCTTTGTGAGGAGACAAAAGAATTCATTCATTCATTATTTTCAATAAATATTTGTTTCCATGGAAGAAAAGGGATGAGATTCATCTCACGGATGTTTGTTAATGGCAAAGTAGCATCAGACCTCATGGTGTGCAGAGAGAGGTAAAGGACCACGAGGTTCCCGAGACAGCAAGCAGCAGCAAGCACGTACTCACCTGTAAGGAAGCAACTGTAGCATTCATCTTCTTCCACAGAGGGGCACTCCAAGCTCATCACTGAAAACGCCCGCTGCGCTGTTTCAGAGAGCGGTTGGAGAACCAGCGCTGGCGAGCTTTTCTCCATACCTAGGGATTATTAGCGAGTGGAATTAAAAGTGCAGTGGCAGAGCTGTGTGAATGAGGCAAAGCTATCTGAGTTTCAATCCTTATGGTGTTAGCAACCTAACCTATTCTAAATTGAGTCACAATGAAAAATGGAACAGAAGTGTGCTAAATTTCATTTAAGATCTGTTTTGGTCTCCACTATACACAGATGAAATAATTATACAAAAGATGGTATCATTTGGGGGGCAATATAATTCTCAGTTAAAGCTACAGCATGGCTTATCAGAAAACTCTAGGCAACTCTACTCAAACGCTCACCCTTCATCAGAGTTTGCAACACAGAATTCAAATTACATCTTGAATAAACCGAATTTTAGATATAACTTAAGTCCCAACACATATTCAATACCTTTAACCCTGTGTCTGGGACAAAAATCTTTTAACATTTCCAAAGGCCCGTAGCATTTCCAAATCAGCAGTGGATGAGGACTGGTGGCTCTGATGATGCAGATACAAGTGGATGGGGGTGGCCCTTATATTTGTTTTTCACTTTCTTAAATGGAACCTTCAAAGGGGCGACGCTTACCTTTCCTAGTAAGAAAAAGAAGGACTTTGAAGACCAAAGCCGGGAACGCCGGTACAGGTGCCGCCAAGCGCTCTGGCCCCCGTCCTCCTAGCAGAGGCGCGGCGGCGGGGAGTGCAGCGCTGGGGGCCCACGCGTTTCCGCGGGCGAGGGGCGCGCGGGCGGCTTGCCGCTCTCCACCAGTCGCCCGGGTGTACGGAAAGGGCTAATTGCTTTGCAACTGAGCAGCGAGTTTAAAAGGAAGCACGGAAAGCCCAAGGGATCACAGCCCAGATTGTGGAGCAGGCAGAGCTTTGAGGGTCCCCGGGGCGAGAGGGGAAAGGGCCGCCCGCCCGGCGGTGGACAGATGGATGCGGGCTCCCGCAGCCGGCGCGCGGGGGGCGGCCGCAGCAACATCTTCCCACCCGGTTCAAGTTTATTCCCGGCCGCGGCGAGCTGGAACAGGAAATGTTCGGTCTTTCATGTTGGTTTTGCACCTCCAGGCGAGCACTGATTAGTCGGTTGACTTGTGCCGCACTTGAAGTTCACCATTTATTATTAAAGAGAAGTGGCTGTGATTAGTTCTGAATCCTCAGAGAGCTAAATAAATATTTACTAAATAAGAACGTTCAGCCATAAAGGAATGGCTCGAACAGGTTTCTGAAATCCCTGCGAGGGCCCGAAGTGCCTCCCCCAGGCAGGAAGTGGAGTTGCGGGGCTTCCCGCCGGAGGCTGCCTTCTGCAGACAGCAGGTCGGCTGGGGACCTTTGTGAATCTGGGCAAAACCGAGAACATCCCAGGCCTGAGTCAGACTCCGTGGTCTGGGGTTTTAAGTGATTTTATAGGCTGTGTTTCCCTTGCAAAGGCCGAGGTGAACGTCACGCTAAACTTTGAACCTGACTTTAAAAAGATTGTAAACAATAACGTAGCATTTTATTTCTCAAGTAATAAAGAGGACTGATTCGTGTTGCTTGGAACTTCAGGAAGATTTTCTTAGCCTGAGTATGCTCCAAAATGTATCCAAATTGTGAGCCTTCCAAGGAGCATATTGAGACGGGTTATTGGGCAGTTAAATTACATGATGGCATGGTGGTCAAAAGCATTAACGTTGGTTATTGAAAAAGCTTTTTTCTTAATCATTAGACAGTTTACTGTAGAAAATGTAGAATATGTATATATCTACACACCCATATCATGCTCTCACTATCTCCAGTTCTGTATCATGATTTTTTTTTCAATCACACTTTTTTGGTGAACATTTTCCAATGGTATTAAATATTTTCAGAAAAAGTTTTCAGTTGTGGAGGATTGAGGTGATTTTCAGCTTCCACTATTATAAAAAGCACACTTAACATCCTTGTGCAAAAATCTTTTTACATGTTTCTGATACAAAATTCCCAGGTGTGGAATTGCCAGGACAAAGCCTGTGAAAAATTTTAAGGTTCTTAGTGTATCTTGCCAAATTTATAGAATGTAAATTGAAGGCATTCAATAGGTAAAACATTATTTTCACTTGAATTTCTTTCATTATGAGCTGTGTTTAATATTACACTAAGAGCTCTTCCAGAGCAGGGCCATTTTTAGTTCATCACCATATGTACCTTTTGTATAACGCCAGGCCCTGGCGTTCAATTTGCTGATTGAATGAATAAAAGAATGAATAAATGTTAGTAAGATATTTGAATTTCTTGTTTCACCAGTTGGTTTTTTGTACTGTTCATTTATTATTGTGACAGTTGTCTTTCCTATTAATTTTAAACTGCTTTACATAATAAGGACTTAAACTTTTTGTCACATGTGGCAGACCCCCCTTTACGTATAAGTGTGTGTGTTGATGTGTGTGTGAGTACTTTTTGATTTCCAGAAGTTAAAAAAATCATTTCATAAGCATGCATTTGTGACTCTATCACACACACTAATTTGCTACAGCTAATTACTATGCAATCTAAGATTTGAGGTAGTTTTACATATTTTAGACAGCTCATTTTCCTTCCTATTCCCCAAGTTTTTTTCTTGGCCTTGAAGTTTTTTTTCAGGACATAATGTGCCAGGTAAAAAGGTATCACAATCTTAGTCTTAGCCTGACAAACACCAGGCTCAAGATGTGTTGTCATACTAGGGAAAGATCTGTCAACTCCCTAGTTCCCAAACAACTATCCAGTAAATGCTTCTTGCTGCTCTTTTGTTTGTCTTTTTCTTTTCTTGTTCATTATTATTAAAGACATGAATAGAAGAAGGATCTTTGCTTCTTAAAGGGTTTTCCACAGGTATCTCATCCCCACTGAACATATAATCCCTTTTAGTATCCCACCTGGTTGAAATGACATGGTGTTAGGGACCATGGGATGGAAATGGAGTGCCATTATTTTGAGTAGTAATGCTTTAAAAGTTTGGGAACATGGATATCTAATGGAGAGAGAGAGTAAGCCTTAAATTTCTTTTCTTTGTGTAAGTATTCCCAGAAATAAAAGCATGATACAGAAGCCAAAAACTTGTCTGAGGCAAACACTACAGCGTTTTAAGTCCCAAAAGCTGACAAGATGCCACATTCCATGTACTTTTGTTAGGTTAGGCTTGAGGCTCAGAGATGGGAAAGGAGCCTGTGTGGAGTAGATTATTTTTTTCTTCTTACCTCAACACCAGTTTGGGTTACCTGCAGCCCTGCTTCATTTTGTCTTTACTCTAGACATAGAACAGCCTCTAACTGGGACACTGCTGGTCTGAACTAGAAAAGCCTCTGTGAACTCTACACCAGCCCTTACTGCTTCTGTTAAGAAGTGAAACACATCACATGGAATTGTTTAAAAATAAAATCATTCAGTTCAATAAGCCTTTAGCATTGCTTTCTGGTTACTTGCTTGACTTTTGCAGAAGCTGAGGGAGGTAGGTGTTACCGGTGATAAAAACAGTGAAGGAGAGTTAGCCCATTCAGATCTGTGGATTACCACTATTTGTCCTTCAAGGCCCATTGAATTTCTGGAGTCTTCTTAGATAACTCTAGTCAACACTGGCATGCTCCTTCTGCCTACCTTTCATTCATTTACACATTCCATAACTATTTATTGAAGCCGAGTACATGTAGTGGACAATACAGGCATAGTTTGTGCTTTCATGGAGTTGACTTTCTAGTAGGAGGAAACAGATAAATAAGTAAGGGCATAAGTCAATAGGACAATTTCAGATGGTGAAAAGTGCTGTGAAGAAAAAGCATGTTTGGGAGTGTTGCAAGTGGGGTGAGGTGCTGGCTGACGCTGGATGGTTAGGGAAGACTTTTCTCAGGAGTTAACACAGGACCCGAGACACTACTGAAAACAAACAATCAGCTGTATCAGGGGAGGGACTAGCCGGTACAGAGGCCCTATGGCAGGTGGCAGCTTGGCAGTGTGTCTGATGCTGATCAGAGTGAAGATGTGGGGGGTATGAGATGGGGTCTCAGAGGTCGGCAGGGTCTAGGACATTTAAACTTCTGTGGAACTTTGGCGAGGAGTGTGCTTTTTTTTCCTTGGTAAGTGAAACAAGAAGTCATGAGAAGATTTTAAACTTCACAACACAAGCTCTGATTTGTGTTTGCAAGCAATCACTGAGATTGCTATCTGAAGAATGGACAGAGAACAGTGAGGGCTGGAGACAGAGGGACCAATTAAGACCTTGGCACTTGCTCATTTCCAAACTAAGGCTCTGAGGCTCTGGGTTACAAGCACCTTTAGGACAGGAACGTGCTGTCTTCTCTACTTTCTCCTGTCCTTCCTCTCTTCCTTTGTTTTCTCTGTTACACTCCTACAGGCTCTAACGCTGTTGACATCAGAGTGGGCTCAATTAAAACTTGCAGTTACTTGGAGAACCCTCTGCAAATTTTTGGATATAGAATTGGCCCAGCATATTTGCCATTTGCTTTGAATATATGGAATCAACTTCTTTTAGTGATTTCACTTCTTTGGGAGAAGGTTACTCCATAATGAAGAGGTGGTGTTTTCTTTTAATTTTTCTTCAGTTTTATTGAGGTATAATTGACACAAAATTGTAATATATTTAAAGTGTACAACATGGTGATTTGATACGAGTATACACTGTGAAAGGATTCCTACCTTACATATTACCTTTTTTCTTTTTTGGTGAGAACGCTTAAATTCTACTCTCTTTACAAATTTCAATTATACAATACAGTATTATCAACTATAGTTATCATGTAATACATTAGATCCTCAGAACTTTTCTGAAAGTTTGTACCCTTTTACCAGCCTCTCCCTATTTCCCCCACTTTCCAACCCCTGGCAAGCACCTATCTACTCTCTGTTTCTATGAATTCAACTTATTTTTAATTCCTCATGTAAGTGATACCATGCAATATTTGCCTTTCTCTGTCTGGCTTATTTTACTTAGCATAATGCCCTCTAAGTTAATCCGTGTTGTTGCAAATAGCAGAATTTCCTTCTTTTTTAAAAGGCCCAAGAAATATTCCATTTGTGTGTGTGTGTGTGTGTGTGTGTGTGTGTGTGTGTGTATCACATTTTCTTTATCCATTCATTTGTTGATGGAGACTTAAATTGTTTCCATAGCTTGGCTATTGTCAATAATGCTGCAATGAGCAGACATTTTTTCTAGCTAGTGATTTCATTTCCTTTGACTATATACCCAGATGCAGGATTGCTGAATCGTATGGTAGTTATATTTTTAGTTTCCTGAGGAAACTCTATATTGTTTTACATAGTGGCTGTACCAGTTTACATTCCCAACAGTGTACAAAGGTTTCCTTTTCTGCATATCCTTGCCAGCATTTGTTATCTTGTCTTTTTGATAATGGATATCCTAACAAGTGTTAGGTGATATCTCACTGTGGTTTTGCTATACTATTCCCTGATGATTGTGGTGCTGAGCACCTTACCCTATACCTGTGGGCCATTTGTATATCTTCTCTGGAAAAATGCCTGTTCAAGTCTTTTGACCACTTTTAAATTGGGTTATTTGCTTTTTTGCTATTGAGTCATATGAAGTCCTTCTGTATTTTGTAAATTAATAAAAATGTAATTTGTAGTAGTATTACAATTAGAAATATTGTATGATATGTAGTTGTGTAGGATATGTAGTTTGAAAATATTGTCTCCCATTCCACAGGTTGCTTTTTCATTTTGTTGATGGCTTCCTTTGCTGTGCAAAAGCTTTTTAGTCTTAGGTAATCCTACTTGTTTATTTTGCTTTTATTCCTTTTGTTTTTGGTATCAAATCCCAAAAAATCATTGCCAAGACTGATGTTAAGGATCTTATTCCCTATGTTTTCTTCCAGGACTTTTATGGTTTCAGGTCTTGTTTTTAAGTCTTTAATATATTTTTGGTTGATTTTTGTGTATATGGTATAAGATAGGAGTCCAGTTTCATTATTTTTTATGTGAATGTTCAGTTTTCTCAGCACCATTTATTGAAGAGACTATCTTTTCCCCCCTTGTATATTCTTGCTTCCTTTGTCAAAAATTAATTGGCTATATATGCATGAATTTGTTTCTGGTTTCCTATTCTGTTACATTGATCTATTCTGTTTTAATGATCTATGCATATACTGTTTTGATTACTATAGCTTTGTAATATCATTTGAAAATAGGAAATGTGATGCATCCAACTTTGTTCTTCTTAAGATTGCTTTGGCTATTTGTGGGTTTTTGTGGTTCCATACAAATGTTAGGATATTCTATTTCTGTGAAAACTGTCATTGGAGTTTTGATAGGGATTGTATCAAATCTGTAGATTGCTTTGGGTAGTATGGACATTTTAGCAGTATTAATTCTTCCAATCTATGAGTATGATATATCTCTCCATTTATTTGTGTTGTCTTCAAACTGTTTCATTAATGTCTTAATAGTTTTCAGTGCCTTTCATCTCTTTGGTTAAATTTATTCCTAGGCATTTTATTCCTTTTGATGCAATCATAAATAGGATTACGTTCTTAATTTCTCTTTCTGATAGTTTGTTGTTAGTGTATAGGAATGTAACCGATTTTTGTATATTGAGTTTGTATCCTGCAACTTTACTGAATTTGTTTATTAGTTCTAGCAGTTTTTTGATAGAGTCTTTAGAATTTTCTATATGTAATATCATGTCTTCATGATATTACAAACATGAGCCAATTTTACTCCTTCCCTTCTGATTTGGATACTTTTTATTTCTTTTTTCTTACTTAATTGTTCTGGCTAGGACTTCCAACACTATGCTCAATAAAAATGGTAAGAGTAGGCATCCTTATCTTATTCTTGCTCTTAGAGGAAAAGCTTTTCCATCATTGGGTATGATGTTAGCTATGGGCTTGTCATATATAGCCTTTATTTTGTTGATATACTTTTTTTCTGTACCCAGTTTATTAAAAGTTTTTATCATAAAAAGATGTTAATTTTGTCAAATGCTTCTTATGCATCTGTTGATATGATCATATGATTTTTATCCTTCATTTTGTTAATGTGGTATATCACGTTTATTGATTTTCGAATGTTGAATCATGCTTGCATCCCTAGAATAAATCCCATTTGATCATAGTGTAAGATCTTTTTAATGTACTATTGAATTCATTTTGCTCATATTTTGCATCTATGTTCACCAGAGTTATTGGCCTGTAATCTTCTTTCATTTCTTTTTAAACTTTTATTCATTTTTGAGAAAGAAGGGCAGACTGAGTGTGAGCAGGGGAGGGGCAGAAAGAGAGGGAGACACAGAATCCAAAGCAGGCTCCAGGCTTTGAGCTGTCAGCACAGAGCCCTACTCAGGGCTTGAACTCACAAACTATGAGATCATGAGCTGAAATGAAGTCGGATTCTTAACCTACTGAGCCACCCAGGCGCCCTTGGCCTGTAATTTTCTTGCCGTGTACTGTCCTTCTCTGGCTTTATTTTCAGGGTAATTCTGGCCTCATAAAATCAGTTTGTGAATGTTCTCTGATCTTCTATTTTTTGGAGTTTGAGAAGGATTGATAGTAATTCTTTGAATGTTTGGTAGAATTCACCAGTGAAGCCATCTGGTCTTAGACTTTTCTGTATCGGGAGATTTTTGATTACTTATTCAATCTCCTTACTAGTAATTGGTCTGTTTAGATGTTCTATTTCTTTATGATGTGGTCTTGGTAAATTGTATGTTTGTAGGAATTTATTCATTTTATAAGTTATCTAATTTTTTGGCATCTGATTGTTCATAGTAGTTTCTTATGATCCTTACTATTTCTGTGTTTTCAGTTGTAATGTTTCCTCTCATTTCTGATTTTACTCATTTGAACCTTTTCTGCTTAGTCTAGCTAAAGGTTTGTCCATTTTGTTTATCTTTTCGGAGAACCAGTTCTTAGTTTTATTATCTTTCCTCTTTTTACAAAAAAATATTTATTTATTTATTTTGAGAGAGAGTAAGCAGGGGAGGGGCAGAGCGAGAGGGAGAGAGAGAATCTCAAGCTGGCTCCATGCTGTCAGCACAGAGCTTGATGTGGAGCTCAATCTCATGAACCGTTAGATCATGACCCGAGCCCAAATCAAGAGTTGGATGCTTAACCAGTTGAAGCATCCAGGCATCACTCTTTCCTCTTATCTTTTTATTTTCTTTTTTGTTTATTTCCACTATGATCTTTTTTATTATCTACTTCTACTAACTGTGGGGTTAGTTTGTTCTTTTTCTAGTTCTTTGAGCTGTAAAATTAAGTTGTTTATTTGAGATCATTCTTTTTTCTTAATATAGACACTTATCATTATAAACGTCCCTCTTAGAACTACTTCTTTGCTGCATGCCATAAGTTTTGGTATGTTATGTTCCCACTTTTATTTGTTTCAAGATATTTTCTTTCCTTTTTTTGATGTTTTTTAAAAAATATTTATTTATTTTGAGAGAGAGAGACAGAGACAGAGTGTGAGTGGGGAAGAGTCAGAGAGAGAGGGAAACACAGAATCTGAAGCAGGCTCCAGGATCTGAGTTGCCAGCACAGAGCCCGATATGGGGCTTGAACTCATGGACCGTGAAATTATGACTTGAGCCAAAGTCAGACGCTTAAGCGACTAAACCACCCAGATGCCCCAAGGTATTTACTGATATCCATTAAAATCTTTTTTAAAATGTTTATTCATTTTTGAGAGACAAAGAGAGACAGAGTGTGAGCAGCAGAGGGCAGAAAGAGAGGGAAACACAGAATTTGAAGCAGGTTCCAGGCTCTGAGCTGTCAGCACAGAACCTGATGCAGGGCTTGAACCCACAAACTGCGAGGTCATGACCTGAGTGGAAGTTGGACACTTAACCGACTGAGTCACCCAGGCACCCCACTGATTTCCATTTTTATTTCTTCTTTGACCCATAGTTGTTCAGGAGCAAGTTGTTTAATCTCCACATATTGGTGAATTTTCTAATTTTCTTCTTGTAGAAGAAAATCTTCTTTCTTCTTTTTCTAATTTTTCTTCTTGATTTCTGGTTTTATACTACTGTGGTTGAAAAAGATGCTTGTTGTGATTTCAAACTTAAGTATATTAAGACTTAGTTTGTGTCTTAACACATCATCTATCCTGAAGAATCTTCCATGTATACTGGAGAAGAATGTGTATTTTGTTGCTGTTGGATGAAATGTTCTGCGTGTGTCATTTAGGTCCATTTGGCTATGTGCTGTTTAAGTCCAACGTTTCCTTATTCATTTTCTGTCTGGATTATCTATCCATTGATGAAAATGGGGTATTGACATTTCCTATTATTATTGTATTGCTGTCTATTTCTCCCTTCAGATCTGTTAATATTTACTTTATATATTTAGGGGCATAAATATAACTGTTATATCCTCTCAAAGAATCAACTTCTTTATAATTATATAATGATCTTCTTTGCCTCTTATAGTTTTAAAAACAATTAAAAAAATTTTTTTTAACGTTTATTTATTTTTGAGACAGAGAGAGACAGAGCATGAATGGGGGAGGGGCAGAGAGAGAGGGAGACACAGAATCGGAAGCAGGCTCCAGGCTCTGAGCCATCAGCCCAGAGCCTGACGCGGGGCTCGAACTCACGAACCGTGAGATCGTGACCTGAGCTGAAGTCGGATGCTCAACCGACTGAGCCACCCAGGCGCCCCAACAATTTTGTTTTTTAATGTTTATTTTTTTGAAGGAGAGAGAGAAACAAAGTATAAGTGGGGGAGGGGCAGAGAGAGAGAGGGAGACACAGAATCCGAAGCAGGCTCCGGGCTCTGAGCTGTCAGCACAGAACCCAATGCGGGGCTCAAACCCACGAACTGTGAGATCATGACCTGAGCCACAGTCGGAGGCTTAACTGACTGAGCCACCCAGGTGCCCTGCCTCTTGTTAGTTTTTGACTTAAAATCTATTCTATGTGATATAAGTATAGCTGCTACCTTTTCTCTTTTTTTTTCCTTTTTATTTATTTATTTATTTTTAATTTTTATTTATTTATTTATTTATTTTTTTAATAGATGAAATTTACTGTCAGATTGGTTTCCATACAACACCCAGTGCTCATCCCAAAAGGTGCCCTCCTCAATACCCATCACCCACCCTCCCCTCCCTCCCACCCCCCATCAACCCTCAGTTTGTTCTCAGTTTTTAACAGTCTCTTATGCTTTGGCTCTCTCCCACTCTAACCTCTTTTTTTTTTTTTTTCCTTCCCCTCCCCCATGGGTTTCTGTTACCTTTCTCAGGATCCACATAAGAGTGAAACCATATGGTATCTCTTTTCTCTTTTTTAAATTTCAATTTGCATAGAGTATCTTTTCCTATCTCTTCATTTTCAGTGTGTGTATGTCTTTAAAGCTGAAGTGAGTCTCTTGTAGGCAACATATAATTGGGTCTTTTTTTGTTTGTTTGTTTTTAAAATCACTTTAGCTACTCTATATCTTTTAATTGGAGAATTTAGTCCATTTATGTTTAACATAAATATTGATAAGTATAGACTTACTATTGACATTTGGTGAATTATTTTCTGGCTATTTTGTAATTTCTTTGTTCATTTTTTTCCTCTCTTGTTCTCTTCCTTTATGATTTAATGTGTTTCTGTAGATGGGGGAGGGGAGGGTGGGTGATGGGTATTGAGGAGGGCACCTTTTGGGATGAGCACTGGGTGTTGTATGGAAACCAATTTGACAATAAGTTTCATATATTTAAAAAAATGTATTTCTGTAATAGTATGTTTTGATTCCTTTCTCTTTATTTTGTATTTCTGTTATAGGTTTTGCTTTGTGGGTACCATGAGGCTTACACAAAACATTTATAGTTATAACAGTCTATTTTAAACTAATAACAACTTAACTTCAAATGCATAAGAAAGCTCTAGATTTTTGCACTCACCCCCACTCCCCATTTTATGTTTTTAGGGTTACAATTTACATCTTTTAGTGTTGTGTTTCCATTACCAGTTATTATAGTTATAGTTACTTTTAATGCTTTTATATTTTAATTTTTATACTTGATTACAAAGTAATTTACCCATCACCATGATAATATTAGTGTATTCTGGATTTAACTATGTATTTACCTTTACCAGTTAGTTTTATACTTTCACATGTTTTCATGTTACTAATTAACATGCTTTCATTTCAGCTTTAAGAGCTCCCTTTTACATTTCTTGTAAAGATGGTCTAGTGTTGATGAACTTCTTCAGCTTTTGTTTGTCTGGAAAATTCTTTATCATTCCTTTAATTCTGAGGTGAAGGACAACTTTGCCAGTTAAGGTATTCTTGGTTGGTAGCTTTTTAATTTCAGCACTTTAAATGTATCATCTCGCTTGCTTCTAGCCTGCATAGTTTCTGCTGAAAATCTGCTCATAGTCTTATGGGGGGTCCCTTGTAAGTAGTAAGTGTGGATCTCTATAGGTTTATTTTCCTTAGTACTCTTTATGCTTCCCGAATCTGGATTTCTGTTTCTTTCCTCACATTAGAAAAATGTTCAGCTATTATTTCTCACAATAAACTTACTGCCTCTTTTTCTCTCTCTCTCTTCCTTCTGAGACTTCTATAATGGATATATAGATCTGTTTGATGTTGTCTTATAGGGCCCTTGTACTATCTCCACAGTTTTTCATTCTTTTTCTTTTTGTTCCTCTAATTGGATGAATTCTATTGCCCTGTCTTTGAATTCACTAATCCTTTCTTCCAACTGATCTAGTTTGTTGTTGAACCCTTTGATTGAATTTTACAGTTTAGCTATTACTTTCTTCAGCTCTGTGATTTCTATTTGGTACGTTAAAATATTTTCTATTTCTTTATTGAAATTCTCTCTTTGTTCATGCATTTCTCTCCTGACCATGAACATATTTATGATCATTATTTGAGCTCTCTATTGGGTAAATCACTTACCTTCATTTCATTAAGATCAGTTCTAAAGAATTATCTTGTTCTTTTGTTTGGAAGACATTCCCCTGTTTCTTTATTTTCCTTGACTCTCTGTGTTGGTTTCTCTGCATTATATAAACCATCACCTCTCCCATTCTTAACAGACTGGTCTCATGTAGGAGATAAGCCTTTTCAATTAGCCTAGCCTAAGCTCCTGGCTGTTTCTGAAACTTTTGTGATTGTCCAGTCACCATCTTTGTTTTTTGTGGTACCCAATATTTGAGGATGTGCCAAGATCCATCAGTGTCCCAAAGGAGATGATTGTAGTCAATGCCTAGAAGCAGGCCGATTAGATGCCAGACCCCAAAGCAGCAGCTGGGAAAAAATGTATTTAAGCCAAGGGAAAAATTCCAGGAAAAAAACAGAAAAAAGTATTTTGCCTACTTCCTCTGCACTGAGGTCTGGGTTGTGGCAAGGGGTGGTATACATGTGGTGAGTGCTTGTGATCTTGTTAAGAATTGTTTCTTTGCTATAGTCCTATAGGTCTCATGAACCCAAGCCCTGTTGGCTTTCAGAGCTAGGCACTTTGATGGTCCATCCCTCAGGCAGGATCCTTAAAAGATAGGGTGCTGGATGTGCAGTCCAATCCCTTTGCTCTTCAGGGAGAATCTGGGAGTTGTGAATTCCCTTCTGATTGTATGGTGCTGTACTGGGAGTGAGATTTATGATAAGAGTATATCTCAGTATTTCTTACTTATTTTGATGTAGTTATTGTTTTATTCACATGATGTGTTAGAGGCTATTAGTTTCTGGAATTCTGTCAGAGAAGTGCTCTGTGTATGACTGTATATTGAAGGTGTCTGTGGGAGGAGGGAAGTTCAGGAGCCTCCTATGTCACTATCTTGGTTCCTCCCTCAAAGTTTTCTTAACATGAATTCACTACAATGGATATTTTGTCCTTTTTGAAACGAGTCATTGTTGCTTACTTAATATAGTAATTGAAATGTTGGAGACCTTTTGTAGTTATATAAAAACAGATTAGTCATTTCATTTTGTGAACTTTCCTTCACTCTTCAGTAGATTTGCTTACTCAAACCAATTACGCACTTTTGTTAAATTTCTACTGGGTGATGACAGAGCTCTCCATGAAGAAGATGTATCTTTAGTTGGTACACTATAAATAACCTCCATTTTTGCATATTATAATTATATCGTTGTAATTCTGGAGTCTCCTAATTCATTAGCCTCAAACACAGAGGTGCTTGGGTAGATCTTGAGATGTTCAAAGTAATTGCTTATGATATTTGGCCCCAGCTAATACTAAGTGAAGGCCAAGGATAATGGAAGAAGCTGTTGCTTTGGAAGGGGATGAAAGAGGGAGATTAGGGACTTATAGTAGCTGCTAACAGAGTTGAAGGAGAGCAGTCACATGGAAATCAGAATCAGAAATTTCTCATACCTGTTCTGGTTGGCTTTGAGTGTCTTCTTTGGGTCATAAAAGAAAGGAAAATATTTCACCTCTTATCTATCCTACTCCTATAATAACTAAGAACACAGGTTTTGGTCTTAGAGATAACTGGGTTACAGTCAGGGCTTTGCCATTTACTGTGGGACTTTGAACAAATTCTTAAGCTCATTAAGCCTCAATTTCCAAAGCATAAATATGGGTTAATCATAGTACATACCTACTATGGATTGAATGTTTGTGTTCCCTCAAAATACATATGTTGAAACCTGACCTCCAATGTGTTGGCATTTGGAGGTGGGGTCTTGGGGAGGTGATTAGGTCATGAGGATGCAGCTCATGAATAGGGTTCATGTTCTTATAAAAGGGACCCCAGAGAGCTCCCTCTCCCCTTCATTTATGTGACAATACAGTGAGAAGATGGTGTCTATTAAGCAGGAAGCATGTTCTCACAGACACAAAATCTGCTGCCACCTTAATCTTGGACTTTGCAGCCTCCAGACCTGTGAGAAATAAATTTCATTTATAAGCCACCCAGTCTATGGTATTTTTGTTATAGTAACCAAAACTGACTAAGACAATACCTCATAGTGCCTCTTTGAGAATTATATAAGATGATGCATACGAAGAATTTGGCATAGTGTAAATGCTCAGTAGATGTTAACTATTGTCATTAGCAACACTTTCTTACTATAGCAGTGATACCCATTCTTTACAAGCAATTAAGAAAACAAAGTCAAACAAAAGGAAATAAAATCATGCACAATTCCTTCATCCAGAGATAAACAGAGATATCTACTCCCAATCATTTTCTAGGCATATCTTATCTTACGAATTTAATTTTATTATATAATATCTATTAATAGCTTTGTACATCATTATATAATCTTCTAAAATATTATCATGACAAGATAAATGTAATTCCATTGTATAGGTGTATTATACTATAGATTATCCTACCAAACCTTTTTTGTTTGACATTATTGTTTACAACTTTTTGCTACTGCAGTGAGTGCTGCAATAAACATTTTTATACAAACATTTTCTTTGGCTCAGTTATAAAAGTATAGTTACTGGATTGAATAATAGCAATGTTTTTAGAGTTTTGGATACTTACTGACCAATTAACCACCAGAAAGTTGTTAACATTTGTATTTTAATCAGCAGAATATGAGAGTAACCTTTCCCCTTTCCCCTCACTGACACCAGACATTAGCTTTTGAAGAAAATTTTCACTAATTCCCCTAAAATTTTTTGAGTGCATACTGTAGATCAGGCACTATTCTAGGCATGAGGATATAACAATAAACAAACAGATAAAAATCTCCCTGCTTATAGAGCTAAAATAGAGCATGCTAAATGATGCAGTTGCTATGGAGGAAAATAAAGCAGGGCAGGAAGATACAGAGTGTCTGGTTTGTGGGGTAGGGAGATGTACATTTTTTTAAACTTGTTTTATTTTTTATTTTTTAAAATTTACATCCAAATTAGTTAGCATATAGTGCAACAATGATTTCAAGAGTAGATTGCTTAGTGCCCCTTATCCATTTAGCCCATCCCCTGCTCCCACAACCCCTCCAGTAACCCTCAGTTTGTTCTCCATATTTATGAGTCTCTTCTGTTTTGTCCCCCTCCCTGTTTTTATATTATTTTTGTTTCCCTTCCCTTATGTTCATCTGTTTTGTCTCTTAAAGTCCTTATATGAATGAAGTTATATGATTTTTGTCTTTCTCTGGCTGACTAATTTCACTTAGCGTAATACCCTCCAGTTCCATCCACGTAGTTGCAAATGGCAAGATTCATTCTTTTTGATTGCCGAGTAATACTCCATTGTGTATATATACCACATCTTCTTTATCCATTCATCCATTGATGGACATTTGGGCTCTTTCCATACTTTGGCTATTATTGATAGTACTGCTATAAACATAGGGGTGCATGTGTCCCTTTGAAACAACACACCTGTATCCTGTGGATAAATGCCTAGTAGTGCAATTGCTGGGTCGTAGGGTAGTTCTAGTTTTAATTTTTTGAGGAACCTCCATACTGTTCTCCAGAGTGGCTGAACCAGCTTGCATTCCCACCAAAAATGCAAAAGAGATCCTTTTTCTCTGCATCCTCAACAACATCTGTTGTTGCGAGTTGTTAATGTTAGCCATTCTGATAGGTGTAAGGTGGTATCTCATTGCGGCTTTGATTTGTATTTCCCTGATGATGAGTGATGTTCAGCATTTTTTCATGTGTCAGTTGGCCATCTGGATGTCTTCTTTGGAGAAGTGTCCATTCATGTCTTTTGCCCATTTCTTCACTGGATTCTTCGTTTTTTGGGTGTTGAGTTTGATAAGTTCTTTATAGATTTTGGATACTAACCCTTTATTTGATAGGTCATTTACAAATATCTTTTCCCATTCTGTCGGTTGCCTTTTAATTTTGCTGATCGTTTCCTTCACTGTGCAGAAGCTTTTTATTTTGATGAGATCCCAATAGTTCATTTTTGCTTTTGTTTTCCTTGCCTCTGGACACGTGTTGAGTAAGAAGTTGCTGTGGCTGAGGTCAAAGAAGTTTTTGCCTGCTTTCTCCTCAAGGATTTTGATGGCTTCCTGTCTTACATTGAGGTCTTTCATCCATTTTGAGTTTATTTTTGTGTCTGGTGTAAGAAAGTGGTCCAAGTTCATTTTTCTGCATGTCGCTGTCCAGTTTTCCCAGCACCACTTGCTGAAGAGACTATCTTTATTCCATTGGATATTCTTTCCTGCTTTGTCAAAGATTAGTTGGCCAAACATTTCTGGGTTCTCTATTCTGTTCCATTGATCTGAGTGTCTGTTCTTGTGTCAGTACCATATTGTCTTGATGATTACAACTTTGTAGTATAGCTTGAAGTCCGGGATCATGATGCCTCCTGCTTTGGTTTTCTTTTTCAAGATTGCTTTGGCTATTCGGGGTCTTTTGTGGCTCCATACAAATTTTAGGATTGTCTGTTCTAGCTCTGTGAAGAATGCTGGTGTTATTTTGATAGGGTTTGATTTGAATATGCAGATTGCTTTGGATAGTATCGACATTTTAACAACATTTGTTCTTCCTATCCGGGATCATGGAATCTTTTTCTATTTTTGTGTGTCTTCTTCAATTTCTTTCATAAGATTTCTACACTTTTCAGTGTATAGATTTTTCACCTCTTTGGTAAGATTTATTCCTAGGTATTTTATGGTTTTTGGTGCAATTGTAAATGGGATCGATTCCTTGATTTCTCTCTCTGTTGCTTCATTCTTGGTGTATAGGAATGCAACCGATTCCTGTGCATTGATTTTATATCTTGCAACTTTGCTGACTCATGAATCAGTTCTAGCAGTGTTTTGGTGGAATCTTTTGGGTTTTCCATATGCAGTAACATGTCATCTGTGAAGAGTGAAAGTTTGACCTCCTTCTGGCTGATTGGGATGCCTTTTATGTCTTTGTGTTGTCTGATGGCTGAGGCTAAGACTTGCAACACTATGTTGAATAACAGTGGGCAAGAGTGGACATCCCCATCTTGTTCCTGACCTTAGGGGGAAAGCTCTCAGTTTTTCCTGATTGAGGATGATACTAGCGTTGGGTCATTCATATATGGCTTTTATGATCTCGATGTATGCTCCTTCTATTGCTACTTTCTTGAGGGTTTTTGTCAAGAAAGGATGGTGTACTTTGTCAAATGCTTTCTCTGCATCTATTGAGAGGATCGTATGGTTCTTGTTCTTTCTTTCATTGATGTGATGAATCACACAGATTGTTATGGATATTGAACCACCCTGTATCCCAGGTATAAATCCCACTTGGTCGTGGTGAATAATTTTTTTAATGTATTGTTGGATCTGGTTGGCTAATATCCTGTTGAAGGTTTTTGCATCCATGTTCATCAGGGAAATAGGTCTATCATTCTCCTTTTTAGTGGGGTGTCTGTCTGTTTTTGGAATCAAGGTAATGCTGGCTTCATAGAAAGAGTTTGGAAGTTTTCCTTCCATTTCTATTTTTTGGAACATCTTCAAGAGAATAGGTGTTAACTCTTCCTTAAATGTTTGGTAGAATTCCCCTGCAAAGCCATCTGGCCCTGGACTCTTGTTTTTTGGCAGATTTTTGATTACTAATTCGATTTCTTGACTGGTTATAGATCTGTTCAAATTTTCTGTTTCTTCCTGTTTCAGTTTTGGTGGTGTATGTTTCTAGGAATTTGTCCATTTCTTCCAGATTGCCCATTTTATTGGCATATAATTCCTCATAATATTCTCTTATTATTGTTTTTACTTCTGCTGCATTGGTTGTGACCTCTCTTTCATTTTTGATTTTATTTATTTGGGTCCTTTCCTTTTTCTTTTTGATCAAACTGGCTAGTGGTTTATCAATTTTGTTAATTCTTTCAAAGAACCAGCTTCTGGTTTCATTAATCTGTTTTACTATTTTATTTGGTTTAGACAGCATTAATTTCTGCTCTAATCTTTATTATTTCCTGTCTTCTGATGCTTCTTTTTCCAGCTCTTGAAGGTGTAAGTTTAGGTTGTGAATCTGAGACCTTTCTTCCTTTTTAAGGAAGGCCTGGAGTGCTATATACTTTCCTCTTATGGCCGCCTTTGCTGCGTCCAGAGGTTTTGGGTTGTGGTGTTATCATTTTCATTGACTTCCATATACTTATTAATTTCCTCTTTAACTTCTTGGTTAGCTCATTCATTCTTTAGTTGGATGTTCTTCAGTCTCCAAGTATTTGTTACCTTTCCAAATTTTTTCTTGTGGTTGATTTCGAATTTCATAGTGTTGTGGTCTGAAGATATGCATGGTATGGTCTCGATCTTTCTGTACATGTTGAAGGCTGATTTGTGTCCCAGTATAGGGTCTATTCTGGAGAACGTTCCATGTGCACTAAAGAAGAATGTATATTCCGCTGCTTTAGGATGAAATGTTCTGAATATATCTGTTAAGTCCATCTGGTCCAGTGTGTCATTCAAAGCCATTGTTTCCTTGTTGAGTTTTTGATTAGATGATCTGTCCATTGCTGTGAGTGGGGTGTTGAAGTCTCCTACTATTATGGTATTACTATCGATGAGTTTCTTTATGTTTGTGATTAATTGATTTATATATTTGGGTGCTACACATTTTGGTGCATAAATGTTTACAATTGTTAGGTCTTCTTGGTGGATAGACCTCTTATTTATGATATAATGCCCTTCTTCATCTCTTGATACAGTCTTTATTTTAAAGTCTAGATTGTCTGATATAAGTATGGCTACTCCAGCTTTCCTTTGTGATAGATTGTTCTCCATCCCCTTACTTTTCAATCTGAAGGTGTCTTTAGGTCTAAAGTGGGTCTCTTGAAAACAGCTTATAGATGCATCTTGTTTTCTTATCCATTCTGTTACCCTATGTCTTTTGATTGGAGCATTGAGTGCATTGACTTTTAAAGTGAGTACTGAAACATATGAATTTATAGCCATGATGATGCTTGTAGAGTTGGATTTTCTGGTGGTGTTCTCTGGTCCTTTCTAATCTTTGTTGCTTTTGAGATCTATCTATCTATCTATCTATATCTATATCTATATCTGTTATCTATATATGTATATATATCTATATATAGATAATAGATATAAATTTTTTTTCATCTTTTCTCCCCTCAGAGAGTCCCCCTTAATATTTCTTGCAGGGCTGGTTTAGTGGTCACAAACTCCTTTAATTTTTGTTTGTCTGGGAAACTTTTTATTTCTCCTTCTATTTTGAATGACAGCCTTGCTGGATAAAGAATTCTTGGCTGCATATTTTTCTGATTCACCACCTTGAGTATATCCTGCCACTCCTTTCTGGCTTGCCAAGTTTCTGTGGATAGGTAGGTTAGGGACTTTTTTTGCCTTGCTGCTTTCATGATTCTCTCCTTGTCTGAGTATTTTGTGAATTTGATTATGATATGCCTTGTTGATGGTCGGTGTTTGTTGAATCTAATGGGGGTCCTCTGTTCTTCCTGGATTTTGATGTCTGTGTCTTTCCCCAGGTTAGGAAAGTTTTCTGCTATGATTTGCTCACATAACCCTTCTACCCCTATTTCTCTCTCTTCCTCTTCTGGGACCCCTATGATTCTGATGTTGTTCCTTTATAATGAGTCACTGCTTTCTCTAATTCTTAAATCGTGCTCTTTTGCCTTAATCTCCCTCTTTTTGTATGCTTCATTATTCTCTATAAGTTTGTCCTCTATATTGCTGATCCTCTGTTCTGCCTCATCCATCCTTGCCACCGCTGCATCCGTCCGTGATTGCAGGTCAGTTACATCATTTTAAATTTCATTCTGACTATTTTTTACTTCTTTTATCTCTGCAGAAAGGGATTCTAATCTATTTTTGACTCCAGCTAGTATTCTTATTATCGTGATTCTAAATTCTGGTTCAGACATCTTGCTTGTATCTGTGTTGGTTAAATCCCTGGCTGTCGTTTCTTCATGCCCTTTCTTTTGAGGTGAAGTCCTTCGTTTTATCATTTTGAAGGGAGAAAATGAATTAATGAGGTAGAGAAATTAAAGTTAAAAAAACTAAAATTAAACAAATTAAAATTAAAAAATTAAACACACACACACACACACACACAATCTAATAAATGATGCTGGATCCTAGGTGTGTTTCGGTCTGGGTGTTGAAAGTGGTTTTACAGATTAGAGAAAATAAAGGGGGGGGGGGGAGGGAAATCGTTGGAGAATTTGAAAAAATGAATACACTGAATTAGACTAAAATGAGATTATGGGAGTAAAATAGAATTTGAAAAAAATTACACGAAAGTAAAGAATATAGTAGAAAAGAAATTAAAGAAAAATGTTTTTAATAAAAATTAAAAATAAAAATGAGTTTTTTCTCTTTCTGTATTCAGGAGAAAGAAAAAAATGAAAAAGAGAAAAAAGAGAAAAAAAGAAATCTTTTGAAAATTTGAAAAATTGAATACACTGTAGTAGACTAAAATAAGATGATGGAAGTAAAATAGAATCTGAAAAAATTTACATAAAAGCAAAAAATATAGTAAAAGAAATTAAAGAAAAATATTTTTAATAGTAATTGAAAGTAAAAATGAAGTTTTTCTCTTTCTGTATTCAAGAAAAAGAAAAGGAACAAAAAAGAAAAAAGAAAAAGAAAAAACGGAAATCGTTTGAAAATTTGAAAAGGTGAATACACTGAAGTAGACTAAAATAAAATGATGGAAGTAAGATAGCATTTGAAAAAATTTACACAGAAGTAAAAAATATAGTAAAAAAATTAAACAAAAATATTTTTAATTAAAATTGAAACTAAAAATGATTTTTTTCTCTTTCTGTATTAAAAAAAAAGAATAGTGTAAAAGAGAAAAGAAGAAAAAAGAAAAAAAAAGAAAGAAAATTGAATAGATGGACCTGCTAACAGATTGAAATAGGACTGAAATTACTTCGTTTTCCCCTAGAAGTCAGTCTATGTAGCGCTTTATAGTCCATAAACTAAGCCGGTGGTGAGACTTGTATTCTTGAAGAGCGAGGTTGGCCCAGTTGGGCGGGGCTCAGTGAAACAGCTCCGTTGTCCACTAGATGGCGCTGCTAGCCTAGTGGGGTGGATTGTTGCAGGGCTCATAGATATGTATGCACATGCGCGGGAGCGGTAAAATGGCGTCATCCAGATACCCAGTCTCTAGTATGGGAATTTTTCTCTCGGATCAGCAATTGCACACCCATCCTCTGTCTTCAGCTTTCGTCCGCTCCTCGCTTCTTCACTGTCCGTGACCAAGCCCCAGGCAGTACCTCTCTCCCGAGTTTTGTCTCAGATGCGGCTGTTTTCCCCAGCCCCATACTTCTGAAGGACTGCGGCTTTGACCCGTTCCGCCCCTCTGCGGGAGGGTCTCACCGAGCAATGGCTGAATGCCGGCTGTACCTAGGAACGCTGCTGGACCCTGCTGCTGCTGGTGCCCTGAGACTGCAGCCAGGTGCCAGCCCGCCCCAGAAAAAGTTTGCGAGATAGTGTAGCAGCAGCTTTTCAGGGACTGTGGAAAATCACAACACATATCTGGCACCAGGCTTCACCCTTAATGACCTTGTTCCAGCACCAGCAAATGTGGCCGCCTTCTGGGGTCTGCTGGGACCAGGTGGCTTCAACAGTCTCTACCAAATGTCCTTCCAGCAGTGGAACCGCTTTTCCCTGCATGGCCCGAGAACCTCCTGGACCCCACTCTGTTCCTGGGGATTCGCCCTTCCCACCAGAGCACCGCCAGGTATGGAGCTGCAGAGTTGCAGCCTTTGCGCTCCCCTTGTTTACAGTCTTAATGGAATTTAAACCCTCTCCTTTCTGCTTTCTCCCTTTTTAGTTTAGTCCCTGCGGCTGTTTCCGATTTTCCACTTTCTCTCCAGCTGCTTTTGGGAGGGGTGCTTTTCCCGTATTCTCTGCAGGAGAATCCCCCCCCCCCCACCCCGAGTCTCTGTCCTCTCTCCACCTGCAAAAGTGGCTCCCTGCCCAGCGCCGGCTTCTGTCTCCCCAAGTTCACCTCTCCGCGCCATGTAACTGCTGAATTCTGTGGTTCAGGTTGTGCAGATTGTTGCATTAATCCTCCAATCAGTTTTCTACGTGTGTAGGATGGTTTAGTGTTGGTTTGGCAGTAGTTCATGGACGTGAGATACACAAAAAATTTCCATGCTCGAGAAATACATTTTAATATAGGGCATCATGGAAGGTCCCACTGAGAAGATGAATTTTGGCAGAACATAAGAGGTGAGAAAGTGATCCTTGAAGATATCTAGGGGTGAAATTTCCATGCTGAGGGAAGAGTAAGTGTAAAAATCCTGAGGCAGAAGCATTCTGGGCATGTTTAAGAAATATCAGGGAGACCAGTATAGCTGGAATGAGATGGATACAAAGGAGAACAGAAGGTAACGGGGTCAGAGAGATAAATGCTCTCAGATCGTGTAGGGAATATTACACCATTGTAAGGACTTCAACTTTCACTCTGCATGAGATGGGGAGTCATGAAAAGTTTTGAGCAGAGTAGAGGTATCATCTAAGCTCATGTTTAAAAGGATTACTCCAGCTTCTGTGTTGAGAAGACTGAAAGGAGGCAAGGGCAGAAGGAGTAGGAGAGGCTGATTAGGAGACTATTGCAATAGTTTATAAGATGAGAGATGGTAGCTTAAACTGGCAGTATAGTTGGTGAAAAGAAGTCCAAAAGTAAGTTCAGTGAAATAACAGGATTTGCTGATGAGAGAAAGGGAGGAATCAAGGTTTTTGATCTGAGAAGCTGGAAGGATGGAGTTATCATTCACCAAGATGAAGAAGACACCACAAAGCACCGGTTTGGGGAAAGAGTTGGAGCTCAGTTTGAGGTGGTTTTCAGACTCCACATCCATGTAGAGGAGTTACATGGGGCGTCGAATACATGAATCTGAAGTTCAGGGAGAAGTTCAGTGTGGAGGGAGTAGGGGAGGGAATAGTGAGTGGATGGGTGAGGTTTAAAGAGAATTTTATTTTTCTTGTGTGATAGATTACAGTGTATTGTTGATGGGGATGACCCAGTAGAAAAGGAAAAACTGATGATGTTGGAGAGGAGTCATTGGAACAATGTCATCAAATACGTGAGAAGGAATGGGATCTGGGAGACAAGTGGGAGGGCTGGCTTTACATAGGAACAGAAGAAATTCATGTGAAATAGCAAGAAAAAAAGCCAGAATGGGTGAGTGTGGACACAGGTATGTGGCTAGATGTGATGACAGAACTTTGTGGAAGTTCTCTTTGGTTTGCTTCTATTTTCTCAGGGAAATAAGAAGTTTATCCCCTGAGAATGAAGTGTGTTGGACAGACTCACTGTGGTGTATTTAATGCATATCATTCTTGTGGCAGTGTGGGAGACAGGCGGGATGGGGCAATGCCTATCTGAGGAGACTGTTGCAATCATTCTCAGCAAGAGATGCCAAGAACCTGGATAGGGAGGTGATCCTAGATATGGAGAGAAAGCATAAATATCACATATGTTTTGGAGATAGGGCATGCAGAAATTGCTGATGGATTGGGAGTAGGTGTGAGGGAAAAGGAGGAGGGATCAAACATAATACAGTTTTGAAAAAATACCCTAAAAAGGTAATAAATTACAATGGCTTCAGCTATATGGAAATGAGGGCCTGGGAACTCTTACTATTTTGGCTGACACAAATGGAGTACACCAGAGCTTCTTTCTTGTCTAAAAACTTGTCCTGACATTCTGGTAATCTTTGATTTTTAACAAAGTATGGTTAAAAATCGGCACATGTGATTTAGAGAAGTTGTTGGCAATCATTGGGCTCTGTGAGTGGATAATATATCCTCACTTTGCAGATGATGAGACCAAGGCCCAGAAAGGTCAATGGAGGTATTTACAGATGTTGGGGGAAAAACATCAAGCAAAACCTTTTTGTTAATTTAAAATAATGAGAAGTACTTTACATCTAAGATTGCAGATCATTAACTACATGCTTATTTTGTTTTGTATAAGGCCTAGGACAGAATCTCATGCAAATAAATGTTTAAGAAATGAATTTGACAATGATTCTGCATGATGCATTAATTGCCATCAATTGCTAAAAGACCCTTCTAAATATGTATAAAGGAACTCAAAATATCAGCAGCCTCTTACATTAGGGTTATGATACTCCAGGTCTTCTGGAAGCAAGAGATGGGAACTTAGGTCCTATAGGTAAAATATTCTTCATTAGATAAAAATGTGAAACTAGGGGCATTTGGGTGGCTCAGCTGGTTAAGCGTCTGACTTTGGCTCAGGTCATGATCTCACAGTTCATGGGTTCGAGCCGCCCATTGGTCTCTGTGCTGACAGCTCAGAGCCTGGAGCTTGCTTTGGATTCTGTGTCTCCCTCCCTCTCTGCCCTTCCCTGCTCATGTTCTCTCTCACTCTCTCTTTCTCAAATATAAATAAACATTAAAAATTTTTTTAAAAAATGTGAAACTGATATTTGTCATATCGTGAATCTCTGCATTTAGCAGAAAAAGGAGGCAAGAACTTTAAAACACTGATTTATTAAGGTTTTACATAGGATCTTATTTTTGTTTTTGTTTCTTGTTTTTAGTTTATACCTAAGAGTGTTTAATACAAGGATTTCATTATGATGTTAAAAGAAAAAACCAAGGGGCGCCTGGGTGGCTCAGTTGGTTGAGCATCCAACTTTGGCTCAGGTCATGATCTCGCGGTTCGTGGGTTCGGGCTCACATTGGGCTCTGTGCGGACAGCTCAGAGCCTGGAGCCTGCTTCCTATTCTGTGTCTCCCTCTCTCTCTGCCCCTCCCCCACATGTGCTCTGTCTCTCTCTACCTCTCAAAAATAAAAAAAAAACTGATTAAAAAATTTTTTTAAAAAAATCCAAAAACTTTTGCTATGCCAATCACCCTTGTTCTGAAATATGGTGGCTTCCTGTAAAAGGCAAACAGTAGCAAAGTACTATAGTATAGTATGGTTCATATTTTTTTTTATTCATTGCCTTAGAGCTTGTTCCTTCACTGTTTACTTAAAATTAAACATTTTCTAAATGTCCAGATTGTTTCTAGGAAGGTTTTGTGTTTGCAATTTGAGTGTCAGCCCTTTGAGGGCAGGAAAGATTCTCTACTTCTAAGCATGCTTCGCACAACATAATACATAGTAGCTATTCACGAATGTTACTTGAATAAAAAATAATTGAAATCCTTGAACTTGAATTTCTTTTCATTTAGTAGGTACATTTTAAAATGTCACATTTCCCTCTGTATACAAACATGCATGTACAGAACCTCATTGTCTTTGGATTCATCTACCTCTGACAATTAACTATCTAATTAATTAATCATCTGATAATTAAAATGACCTCCTTTTGGCTGATATTGGATCCCAAGAAAAGTTCAAAAGAAACTTGACACATCATGTTGTGTCATGTTCCATTGTGAGACTCCACTGCTGTTTATCACATTATGTCATATCCGATCATGTGGTGGTAATAAGTTGAACAAAACATACTGACATATTAGAAAAAAATTCCAGTACGTTAAGTTTATATAAAGCCATCCAGTCTTCACTCTTACAAAATGGTATAGTCACTGGGCAAAACTGGCAAATGGCATCTTTTAACCATCAACCAATTTAGGGCTCTGTTCATCAGGTAAGTACACTGAACTCAACCCTTCCCTCAATTTCTACCTTGAGATTTTGGTTAAGGCACTTTGGACAACATGTGGGCTTATGTAGTTTATAGTCCTTGAATAATCCTTTACTTTTGTCTACCAAATTCTTAAGTCAGCATTAGTTTTCACAGAAGAAGACGTTTAGAACACAGAACTTTTTATTAGATTTAGTACACACCATTTTCCCTTCTCTTTCTTGAAAAAAGAAAACTGACTAACAAGAACTAGAATGGAAATGGAAACTGCAAGAAAATAAAAATTTCATAGTCTTCATTTGGCATTCTTTATTCATGGCAGCCTCAGTCATGGCAGTATTATCACCTTTGTATTTTGGGGGACATTTCTGGTTCCAAGATGGTGCACTGATTTCCAAAATGAAATAAGGATTCCATGGCCCTGTGGAATATGGTGACTCCAGGGGACTATAATACATTTAACATTGTACATTAAACATTTTAACATACAGTATGCATGAGCCCCAGCTTAAAACTTTAATTTTCACTCACTGTGATTAGTGTATGATGTTATTATGGAGTGACATGGAATTCAGGGAGGACTTATGGAGTAAAGGTGACCTATGGCTGACACACTGTATCTTTAATAAGCTACAGATGACTGGGTCTCTTCTCAAAGGGGATATTGGCTTTCTGTATATAATTAATAACAAGAAAACTGTATCCTGACTTTAAGGTCTGCAGTAGCATCCTGGAACAAAAAGGGCCATAAATTAACATCAATTATGTATTAAAGTTCCAATTAACCTGGCTGACACTGATATACTTTAACAAGGCACATTTAGATAAAAGAAGAAACTCTCTAATTACTTGGAACAGGACCTTATGACCCATTCTGCTCTTTTATCCCAATTCCAACCTAATGAAGAATGAAGTGAGGGAGAGAAAGTTCCACACAAAGTGACAATGCAGCACCAGAAGATATCCCCTGGGATACCCTTTTACCATAAAAAAACCCAAACTCCATGATGAATATTTTATTATACTTAGCTTCTTAAAAACAAATACACCCATTGAAGAAAAAGGGTTATTTTAAGGTTGAGAACTGTGGCTTCCTTTGAGATTTCCCACTGGAAGTGGTTGAGCATACTATTACCATTTAATGGGAACTCCCCTTTGTGTCTGAACTTGCTTTAGATACATTCTCTAGGAAAGGAGCTCATTGATCATGATTCCCTCTGCATTGTTTACTCTCCCTGCCCCTCCCCTCCCCCCCCCCCCCCAATCTTTGGACAGACTTCCTGTTTTCCCTGTGATTTGGGAAGAGCACTCTGGTCCCTGGTTCCCATCTGTTCTCCAGGTGGCTGTTTGGATTTTGTTCATCTTCGTCTTCTGTCCACCGTCTGGGCATCTTGCCTACTTAGTTGTCTAGGTCTTTGTGTCCCTCCTGGTGTCTCTTGGTCAGTTAGCTTCATCCACAATTGCACACGCATCCTCTAGGCTGCACATCACATGCACCAAAGTGTTTCTTCATCTGAAAACACAGAAATAGCAGATGAAGATGTTTGTAGAACGAATGAGAGAGAAAATGTGGTGATTGTGGGTGACAGGGAAGGAGTGGGAGCAAGGCAGATCTCAATAGCTGAGGAGACAGAGGAGGGAAGGACACAGAGAATAAACTAAGAAGTTCTTTGTCTTTATCGCACTTTTAATTTTTCTGTGAGTCATTAGCAAATGTCAAATGTTATTATTTGCTTCCCTGCAGTGATCTCCCCTTAGGTACATTTCTTCCCATTTCTTGGTATTGTTCCTAAAATCGAACTCACCCTGCAGAGTAGATGGAGGAGCCTTGTCTCACCCTGTATTCAATCAGGCTTCCCTGCTCATCTGCTCCACTCCTCCCACCAAATAGCCCAAGGCAGAAATACTTTCTTCAAGGCTCTTCCCTGCCTACATCCAAAATGAGACTAGCTTTTTATAGATATGAACTCAGCTTTTAGCCAAATATGAAATTAAAAAAAATCAAGAAATGCATCTAAATAAAGCAGAATTTCTACTTATACATTTGAATAAATATCCCAGTTCTTTTAAGGCCACAGATATGTGTGAATAGATACTTAGATCTATCTAAGTACTAAGTAAGTATCTAGAGCAGATGCTTATGAATAGAGATGAAAGTAGACATATAGAAATTAAATGTTGGCAACATATGTGGCCAACAAAATATTTCTGAATATAATTCTGACCATGTTTTTTTCTTCCGGCAAAGGAAAGTGATAGTAAAAGCATGGGAATGGATGTTAGTTCAGCTTGGCCGCAGGAATCCAAGGTTAATTGGTTTGAGCGGAGGCTGGTGGGAGAAGGGCCTCCACCCTGCACCCAGGTAAGGAAGGCCCCAGGGAGGACTTTCTCTGAAAGCTGACTTTCTGCTCTTAACCCATTTGCCTATGTGCTAAGGCCCAGGCCTACCAATAGTTTCCTTGTCCTCAATTTTGTGTTTTTCCGACCTTGATTTGACAGCTCAACTCTATCCTTTGGTATACCACTTAATATGTCTTTTGTCTGCTTCATTGGAAATCTTAGTTCAAGGATAAACAGGAAAGTCTTACAAACTTCCAAATAGAACAAGTTATGTAAAAGGGTAAACAGACTCCCACTGGCCTTGTTCTTTCCCTTTGAAACACAAAAGCGAAAAGACAGTATAATATAGCATTTACAGAAGACTGAGTTACATTACTGTAATCTAATTTATATGAGAGAAAAAAGAAACAAATCGGTGAAAGTTTGTCCCAAACAACTGGTTTCAGCCACTCAGGTCTCCCACCTGGATTATTGCCAATAGCTTACTAACAAGTTACTCTCCACACAACAGCCAGAATGATCCTTTTTAAAAGATTGGTCAGATTGCATCACTTTTTTTTTTTTAATGTTTACTTCTTTTTGATAGAGAGCACGAGCAGGGGAGGGGCAGAGAGAGAGGGGGACAGAGGATCTAAAGCAGGATCTGTGCTGACAGCAGTGAGCCTGATGCAGGGCTTGAAATCGCCAACTGCAAGATCATGACCTGAGCCGGAAGGTCAGCTGACTGGGCCACCCAGGTGCCCCTGCATCACTTTTGTGCTCAAACTTTTTAATGGTTCCCAATGTAACAGCCCTGTCCTTCTCTCATTTCATCTATGACCCCTTTCCCCTTGCCCACACCTCACTGGCCACAATGGTCTCCTTGGAGTTGGCCTGGAATTCACTTCACCAAACTCCCACATGTCTCCCTCCCTTCCTTCAGGCCTTTGTTCAATTATTCTCCTATTGAGGAAACCTTCTCTGATTCCTGTATTTTAATGAAATAGACCCTCCCCCCTTCCATCATTCTCTGTCTTTCTTACTGTGCTTTTTTCCTACATAGCACCCATCGTTATCTGCTTTGCTGTGTATTTGCTTATTGTATCTTTTCTCCCACTATGCGCACCACAAGGAGAGAGGATTTGTATGTCACTATTGCCACCTTATAAGCTCTATTTGTGTTATGAAGGGAAAGGGTCCTATACCCAGCCAACATATTCTCCTTCATGAAGAAGAAAGAGACATTTGTTGATATGCAGGGACTCAGGGACCAGATTGCTAGCAAACACCAATTCTTGAAAGAGACCTTGGAATCACCTAGCATGCCTGGTAAAAAAGAGTAGATTCTCTGGGCATGTGGTTGGCTCAGTTGGTTAAGTGTCTGACTCTTGGTTTTGGCTCAGGTCATATCTCTGTCTGGTTTGTGAGTTTGAGCCCTGTGTCAGGCTCTGTGCTGACAGTGCAGAGCCTGCTTGGGATTCTCTCTCTCATCCCCTCTATCATTACCTCTCCCCTGCTCTCTTTCTCTGTCTCTCTAAATAAATAAATAAATAAATAAATAAATAAATAAATAAATAAATAAAAAAAATAACAATAAAAAAAGTAGATTCTCAGGCCCCAACCCAGATCAACAGAATCACTATTTCCTGGGGGAAAGACCTGGAATCTGAATATTTCAAACTATTAAATATTTCTGAAGGGCCTTACGTAATTATTATAATAAGACAAGTTTGGGGCCACCTGGGTGGCTCAGTCATTAAGTGACTAACTCTTGATATCAGCTTGAGTAGTGATCTCATGGTCATGAGATAGAGCCCCACATAAGGTTCCACGTTAACAGCATGGAGCCTGCTTGGGATTCTCTCTCTTCCCCTCTCCTGCTTGTGCACGTGTGTGTGCATGCTCTCCTCTCAAAATAAATAAACATTAAAAAAAATAAGACAAGTTTGGAAAACTCAGTGAGTCTGATCTTACAATAAATGAATGTAAATAGACTCTTAGTAGCAGTAAACTTTGCAGTTTATGTGTCTGAGTGTATATAAAAATGCAATGCATTATCTATCTATCTATCTATCTATCTATCTATCATCTATCTGTGCCTCCCTGAGAGTTTAACTGGAAATTTTCAGTATAAATCCTATGTAAGGATTCTTGAAATAGAACATATTTTTGTTATCTGACCCATTCATTAAATTACTAAATTTTTATTACAGTTTCAACTATAGTAAGCTCAGTTGCAGGGTTTCAGTACCCAGCTCCTGTCATCAAACAACAGATACAGCTGGAAATGCATAGACATGATACTCATACTTATTAAAATGAACTCACCTGTCCATTTTAATATGGGGGAGGACAGAAAAGAAATTAGATACCCGAGTCTCACTGTAATACTTAGTGTAAGACACACTAGGATTCTGTGGCTGACATTGGGTTCGAGGGAAAATTCTTCTATTCCGCAATATTCTCTGAGAACAAGACTATGTTACAGCCCTGTATCACACCTGATATTCAACTGATAATACACATTAGAGAAAAAGTTAATTATGCTCATAATCTTCATTTTAAAAGGCAGGGAATTGTTAAAATAACTAAACATGGTTAACACAAAATACTCCTTGATAATTAAAGCAAACAATTGTTTGGAAAATGCAATTATGGCAAAAACTAATTCCTGGATACCAGATAAGTAAGGTACTATTGCATAAAATAAGATCCTTGAACACAAAGTGCTTATAATCTTGGTGAAGAGACAAAGCATGTAGAGACAGGAAATAATTAAAGAGTAATGAAACAGTGCTCTTGTACAAGTTACATAATCACTCTGGATCACACAGTATCCTCATCAATGAGGTGGATATAATAATGTAAGACTCCCAGGGAGGTTTGAGGATTAAAGGGGATAATTCACACCCTTGATAAGTGGCATAGAATGCCACTAACTGAGAAGTGACCAGAGGAAGATGTGATGGCTAAAGATCAACACATTCAGGGAAGCCTTTATAGAGATGGAGAGATTGAAACTTGCTCTTGGAGGAAAAAGAGATGAAAATTTGAAGTAGGAGGATCAGCATAGGCAAAGGTGTGGAGGAGAGAACTATCATGGTAGTTTGGAGGGACAACGAGGAGACCATCTGACTGCAGGTGTGGGTCATAAAAGACAAGGTTGTCTAAGCAAATATACTTCTTCAAAGAGGGCGATAGACATGCCCAGGGGAGAGAAAATAACAATATCCTACCACCCAGAGATAACTACTTTGCAATATTCCCTTCTAATAATTTTCCCTGTGTAAACATTTTCTTCTATAATTAAAACATTTAATACTATTGTAACTTTTGTAACTTGCTTTTAACATTACATTATCTGCACTTTTGCATGGCATTACATATTTTTTTGAAGAATCATTTCTGATGATGGCCAAATAATACCACATTTTGTGATCTTACTGTAACTTTATCAGTCGATTATCGTTAGACTTGTAGGTTGCTGTATTTTGTTCTCTGCTAATATGTAATACTGCCATGAGAATGACTTTAAAAATACTCTGATTTTTTTTTCTCCTTAAGAGGAATTACTGCAAGGGAGGTTTCTTGGAAAAACATACATGAATATTTTTACATTACTGATATATATTGTTAAATTACTGAAAGCTTGTGCCAGTATATTATTTTCACTAGCAGAATATGAGGGCATGAATTTCATTCCATTCTTGGCAGAGAAATTTAGCCTTAGTGGAGTTCTTGGTCAGAAGAACAATCTGGCAATAGTAGGTGGCGGAGGGAGGAGGGGAGATGCTGGAGACGTGTATCAATGCAGAGGTGCCATGAAAGCTACCGAACTTCAGTGGTCCAAGTGAGAGGAGAGAGGAAGAAATCTCCAATACTCTCCCCCCCCTTTCTTTACTCTTCTCTTCTTCCTTTTCTTTCTCATCCCCTTCCTTCCTAATAACTTGCTTTCCCCCTTTATTAAAAAAAATAGATATCATCAAAAATTTGTAAAATGTAGAAATGTAAGTTATATTTTATAGCTTTTCAGCTTTTTTCAATATATCAATTGATGTATTTAATAAGTATTGTCACATATTAAATATTCCTTGCAAAAACAAAAGCCTTTCCTTTCATAGATATAAAGATCTGATTATTCATTTGCTATTGATGGATATATGGACCAGACATTTTCTATGAATTTTTGCTATTATGTCTAATGCTGTTATAAATGTCTTTGTCCATACTGTTGCCTTTATTTCTGATTTTCTTCTAGCAGAAAGGAATTACTGAGTAAATTGTATAGATGCATTTTAGATAAAGAAACATTTTCAAGGATCAGTAATAGGATTCATTACACACACACGCACACACACACACACACACACACACACACACACAAGACAAATAAAAAATGGTCCTTATGTTTCTAAATTTCAAGAATGAACTCCAACATAGAAATTCCAAATAACTGGTTTTGAAGGGAAGTTGACAATTCAGTTTTGAACACAAAACTATTTCCATTATTGACATTTTGTATCTTATTATAGTATATTAACCAAAATTATGAGAACAATATAGAGATAGCCAGAGTACTATTTTATATTTTCCACACAGAAACATTATTTTTGTAAATAGCTCCCAGCAGAAAAATTGAAGAAAAATACTTGAGATTTCATCTCCCTTATAATTTTATACTCATTCTATTTTTTTGCTCTTCCTTTATGCAATCATTACTTAATCATTACATAAGGAACATATATTAGTGTGATGATCCCTTTTGCTTGTGAATGGAAGAATAAGTATCTTTTTTAATATAATGTATCCAGTTAGGAAGACCTTTCCCAACCAAGAACAGGATTACAAAACTGGTCCATCTGTTTCCAAAGCTTCGAAGTGGAATAATGCAAATTTCAGTTTACTCTTCCTTCATGTAACTCAGTTGACCCCATCTTGTGCAAGGCTGTCTTGACTTTCTTTTTCTTTCTTTTTACTCCTGTATTTTTTTTTAACAAAATATAAATGCTTTCTCCGGAGGAAAGAAAGAAGAACAATTTTAAATATTCTTGTTAGTTATCTTATAGCTCATAGAATCACCTTACTGAATCACAGTTGTGTTGTTACTATGATTGTTTGGTTGCCACGACAAAGCTTATAAATAGATTTGCCTGTTCACTAAGACCTGTTTGTTTTGAAGGACTAAGTTGGAGTCAAAGAGTGGGTGATGGCTTCGCTGAAATACATGATCTCTATCCTCTCCAGAGCTTTCACCTGCTGGGCTAGTTGAAGAGATCTCTGTGTTTTCATTCTAGTGTGTTTCAAAAGTGTATTTTGATCTGGCAGAGAATAAAAAAAGAGTTTTTTTTTTTCCCTTTGTCCATTATTGAAATTGACTGTACTGTCATTTAGTTTCATGGTTTTGAAACAAAACCTGCCTGAGTTGATGATTGTTTTCTGGTGCAGTGTAAACTTTTAGTTAGTAGGGGCTAGCTTCTTTGTCTCTCACTTGCTCTGAATGCTCTGAATGTATCCATTAAGAAACATTTATTGGATGATTTCCATGTGCCAGATACTCTGTTAAGGGCTAGGCATGTGGCATTAAAAAAAATGGACTTGGTCCTGGTCTTCATGGACTTATAGTTTACGGGAGAGAGAGATAGTAGGTTAAGGGGTACAGAAATTAACATATAATTATAAAGAATTATGAATACTATAAATCATACACACAACTATATAAAGTATATGAAAGAAAACAAGGTCCAATCTAAAGCCCTGAATCATAGATCAACAGTGAGAGACACGGAAAGTTCAGTTAGGATGGTATGGCAACATTTCAGGTTAGTAATCTAAACTGCTGTTGCAAGATGGAGTAGGTTATTTACATTTTATTTTATTTTATTTATTTATTTATTTGGTATTTTTATTTTTTAATTTACATCCAAGTTAGTTAGCATATAGTGCAACAATGATTTCAGGAGTAGATTCCTTAATGCCCCTTACGCAGTTACTCATCCCCCATCTTTCAACCCCTCCAGCAACCCTCTGTTAGTTCTCCATACTTAAGAGTCTCTTATGTTTTGTCCCCCTCCAAGTTTTTATATTATTTTTGCTTCCCTTCCCTTGTGTTTGTTTTGTGTCTTAAAAGTCCTCGTATGAGTGAAGTCATATGATATTTGTCTTTCTCTGACTGACTAATTTTGCTTAGCATAATACCCTCTAGTTCCATCCACATAGTTGCAAATGGCAAGATTTCATTCTTTTTGATTGCCGAGTAATACTCCATTGTGTATGTATGTATGTGTGTGTGTGTGTGTGTGTATATATATATATATATCTATATCTATATATATATATATTTATACCACATCTTCTTTATCCATTCAACCATCGATGGACATTTGGGCTTTTTCCATACTTTGCTATTGTTGATAGTGCTGCTATAAAAATGAGGGTGCATATGTCCCTTCGAAACAGCATACCTGTATCCCTTGGATAAATGTCTAGTGATGCAATTGCTGGGTAGTAGGGTAGTTCTAGTTTTAATTTTTTGAGGAACCTTCACAGTGTTTTCCAGAATGGCTGCACCAGTTTGCATTCCCACCAGCAGTGTAAAAGAGATACTCTTTCTCAGCATCCTCACCAACATCTGTTGTTGCCTGAGTTGTTAATATTAGCCATTCTGACAGGTGTGAGGTGGTATCTCATGGTGGTTTTGATTTGTATTTCCCTGATGATGAATGACGTTGAGCATTTTTTCATGTATCGGTTGGCCACCTGGATGTCTTCTTTGGAGAAGTGTTCATATCTTTTTCCCATTTCTTCACTAGATTATTTGTTTTTTGAGTGTTGAGTTTGACAAGTTCTTTATAGATTTTGGAGACTAACCATTTCTGATATATTGTTTGCAAATATCTTCTCCCATTCTGTTGATGGCCTTTTAGTTTTGCTGATTGTTTCCTTCACTGTGCAGAAGATTTTTATTTTGATGAGGTCCCAATAGTTCATTTTTGCTTTTGTTTCCCTTGCCTCTGGAGACGTGTTGAGTAAGAAGTTGCTGTGGCCAAGGTCAAAGAGGTTTTTACCTGTTTTCTCCTCAAGGATTTTGATGGCTTCCTGACTTACAATTAGGTCTTTCATCCATTTTGAGTTTATTTTTGTGTATGGTGTAAGAAAGTGGTCCAGGTTCATTCTTCTGTATGTTGCTGTCCAGTTTTCCCAGCACCACTTGCTGAAGAGACTGTCCTTATTCCATTGGATATTCTTTCCTGCTTTGTCAAAGATTAGTTGGCCATACGTTTGTGGGTCCATTTCTGGGTTCTCTATTCTGTTCCATTGATCTGAGTGTTTGTTCTTGTGCCAGTACCATACTGTCTTGATGATTACAGCTTTGTAATATGCTTGAAGTCCGGGATTGTGATGCCTCCTGCTTTGGTTTTCTTTTTTAAGATCGCTTTGGCTATTCGGAGTCTTTTGTGGTTCCATACAAATTTTAGGATTGTCTGTTCTAGCTCTGTGAAGAATGCTGGTATTATTTTGATAGGAATTGCATTGAATATGTAGATTGCTTTGGGTAGTATCGACATTTTAACAACATTTGTTCTTCCTATCCGGGAGCATGGAATCTTTTTCTATTTTTTTGTGTTTTCCTCAATTTCTTTCATAAGCTTTCTACAGTTTTCAGTGTATAGATTTTTCACCTCTTTGGTAAGATTTATTCCTAGGTATTTATGGTTTTTGGTGCAATTGTAAATGGGATCGATTCCTTGATTTCTCTCTCTGTTGCTTTATTCTTGGTGTATAGGAATGCAACCGATTCCTGTACATTGATTTTATATTTTACGACTTTGCTGAATTCATGAATCAGTTCTAGCAGTTTTTTGTTGATCTTTTGGGTTTTCCATATAGAGTATCATGTCATCTGCGAAAAGGGGAAGTTGGACCTCCTCCTGGCTGATTTGGATGCCTTTTATGTCTGTGTTGTCTGATGGCTGAGGCTAAGAGTTCCAATACTATGTTGAATAACAATGGCAAGAGTGAAGGTCCCTGTCTTGTTTACCTGACCTTAGGCAGAAAGCTCTCAGTTTTTCCCTATTGAGATATTACCGTTGGGTCTTTCATATATGACTTTTATGACCTTGAGGTATGATCCTTCTATCCCTACTTTCTTGAGAGTTTTTATCAAGAAAAAATGCTGTATTTTGTCAAATGTTTTCTCTGCATCTATTGAGAGGATCGTATGGTTCTTGTCCTTTCTTTCATTGATGTGATGAATCACACTGATTGTTATGGATATTGAACCACCCTGTATCCCAGGTATAAATCCCACTTGGTTGTGGTGAATGATTTTTTAATGTATTGTTGGATACAGTTGGCTAATATCTTGTTCAGCATTTTTGCATCCATGTTCATCAGGGAAATAGGTCTATCATTCTCTTTTTTAGTGGGGTGTCTGTCTGTTTTTGGAATCAAGGTAATGCTGGCCTCGTAGAAAGAGTTTGGAAGTTTTCCTTCCATTTCTATTTTCTGGAACACCTTCAAGAGAATAGGTGTTAACTCTTCCTTAAATGTTTGGTAGAATTCCCCTGCAAAGCCATCTGGCCCTGGACTCTTGTTTTTTGGCAGATTTTTGATTACTTATTCGATTTCTTTACTGGTTATAGATCTGTTCAAATTTTCTATTTCTTTCTGTTTCAGTTTTGGTAGTGTATATGTTTCTAGGAATTTGTCCATTTCTTCCAGATTGCCCATTTTATTGGCATATAATTGCTCGTAATGTTCTCTTATTGTTTTTATTTCTGCTGTATTGGTTGTGATCTCTCCTCTTTCATTCTTGATTTTATTTATTGGGTCCTTATATTTTTCTTTTTGATCAAACTGGTTAGTGGTTTATCAATTTTGTTAATACTTTTAAACAACCATCTTCTGGTTTCATTGATCTGTTCCACTGCTTTTTTGGTTTCAATAGCATTAATTTCTGCTCTAATCTTTATTATTTCCTATCTTCTGCTGTTTTTGAGTTTTATTTGGTGTTCTTTTTCCAGCTCTTTAAGGTGTAAGTTTAGGTTGTGTATCTGAGACCTTTCTTCCTTTTTAAGGAAGGCCTGGATTGCTATATACTTTCCTCTTATGACCACCTTTGTTGTGTCCCATAGGTTTTGGCTGTGGTGTTATCATTTTCTTTGGCTCCCATGTACTTTTTAATTTCCTATTTAACTTCTTTATTAGCCCATTAATTCTTTAGTAGGATGTTCTTTAGTCTCCAAGTGTTTGTTACCTTTCCAAATTTTTTCTTGTGGTTGATTTTGAGTTTCATAGTGTTGTGGCCTGAAGATATGCACGGTATGATCTTGATCTTTTTGTATTTGTTGAGGGCTCATTTGTGTCCCAGTATGTGGTCTATTCTGGGAACGTTCCATGTGCACTGGAGAAGAATGTATATTCCACCACTTTAGGATGAAATGTTCTGAATATATCTGTTAAGTCCATCTGGTCCAGTGTGTCATTCAAAGCCATTGTTTCCTTGTTGATTTTCTGTTTAGATGATCTGTCCATTGTTGTAAGTGGGGTGTTGAAGTCCCCTACTAGTATGGTATTATTGTCAGTGAGTTTCTTTATGTTTGTGATTAATTGATTTATATATTTGGGAGCTTCCAAATTTGGCCCATAAATGTTTATAATTGTTAGGTCTTCTTGGTGGATAGATCCCTTAAATATGATATAATGACATTTTTCATCTCTTGTTACAGTCTTTATTTTATTTATTTTTTGTTTTTTTTAATTTTTTTTATTTAATTTTTTTATTTTTTTTACAGCCTTTATTTTAAAATCTAGATTGTCTGATATAAGTATGGCTACTACGGCTTTCTTTTGTCAACCATTAACATGATAGATTGTTCTCCATCCCCTTACTTTCAATCTGAAGGTGCCTTTAGGTCTAAAGACCTAAGGGTCTTTTGTAAAAAGCATATAGATGGATCTTGTTTTCTTATCCATTCTGTTACCCTATGTCTTTTGATTAGAGCATTTAGTCCATTGATGTTTAGAGTGAGTACTGAAAGATATGAGTTTATTGCCATTATGTGTCTTGCAGAATTAGAGTTCCTGTTGGTGTTTTCTGGTCGTTTCTAGTCTTTGCTTTTGGTCTTTTTTTTTTTTTTCATCTTTTCTCCCCTCAGAGAGTCCCCCTTAAAATTTCTCGCACAGCTGGTTTAGTGGTCACAAACTCCTGTAATTTTTGTTTGTCTGGGAAACTTTTAATCTTTCCTCCTATTTTGAATGACAGCCTTGCTGGATAAAGAATTCTTGGCTGCATGTTTTTCTGATTCAGCACTTTGAATATATCCTGCCACTCCTTTCTGGCCTGCCAAGTTTCTGTGGGTAGGTCTGTTCCAATCCTGATCTGTCTTCCCTTATAGGTTAAGGACTTTTTTTTCCCTTGCTGCTTTCATGATTTTCTCCTTGCCTGAGTATTTTGTGAATTTGACTATGATATGCCTTGTGGATGGTCGGTTTTTGTTGAATCTTATGGGAGTCCTCTGAGCTTCCTGGATTTTGATGTCTGTATCTTTCCCCAGATTAGAAAAGTTTTCCACTATGATTTGCTCACATAAGACTTCTACCTCTTTTTCCCTGTCTTCATCTTCTGGGACCCCTATGATTCTGATGTTGTTCCTTTATAATGAGTCACTGCTTTCTCTAATTCTTAAATCGTGCTCTTTTGCCTTAGTCTCCCTCTATGTACCTTAGTTTGTCCACTATATACCTTTTTGCTGCTCTGCCTCATCCATATTTGCCGCCATGGCACCATTTGAGACTGCAGCTCAGTTATAGCATTTTTTATTTCATCCTATCATTGTTTCTCTTATCTCCACAGAAAGGGATTCTCATCTATTTTCAAACCCAGCTAGTATTCTTATTATCGTGATTCTAAATTCTTGTTCAGACATCTTGTATGTATCTCTGTTGATTAAGTCCTTAGGTGATATTTCTTTCTGCTCTTTCTTTTGGGGTGAATTCCTTCATTTCATCATTTTGAAGGAAGGAAAGAATTAACAAGGTCAAAAATCTTAAAATTAAAAAATTAAAAACAACACACACACACAAATCAAATAAATGATGCTAGATCCTAGGTGTGCTTTGGTCTCATTTAAAGGAGCTTGATACATTAGAGAAGAAAATGGGGGGAAAAAAGGAAAAGGTTTGAAAATTTTAAAAAATGAATACAATGAAATAAAATAAAGTGAAATGATGGAAGTAAAATAGATTTTGAAAAATTTACAAAAAGTAAAAAAATAGTAAAAAAAATTAAGGAAAATAATTTTTAATAAAAATTGAACATAAAAATAAATTTTTTCTCTTTCTGCATTTAAGAAAATGAAAAGAAAAGAAAAAGAAAGAAAAGGAAATTGAATAGATGGACTAGTGAACAGACTGAAATACGATTGAAATTACATCATTTTCCTCTAGAAGTCAAACTATGAAGCACTTTATAGTCTGCAAACTAAGCAGGCAGAGAGACTTGTGGTGTTCCTGAAGAGTGAGGTTGGCTCAGTTGAGCGGGCTTAGTGTAACAGCTCTGTCCCTCATTAGATGGTGCTGGTTAGCTTACTGGGGTGGATTGTTGTGGCGCTTGTAGGTGTGTATGCACATGTGTGGGAGGGGTGAAAATGGCATCACTCAGCTACCCAGTCTCTAGAATTGTAACTCTGTTCTCCCTGATCAGCAATTGTGCACCCATTCTGTGTCTCTGGCTTCCGTCCACTTACACTGTCTGTGACCAAGCCGTCAGGTTGCCAGGTGGCATCTCCCTGCTGAGTTTTATCTCGGATGCGGCTGCGTTTTCTGGCCCCTCACTCCTGAGGGACTGCAGCTTTGAACTGTTCTGATCCTCTGCAGGAGGCTGTCACTGAGCAATGGCTGGGTGCTGGCCACACCCAGGAACATTCTCAGGACCGTGCTGCTGCTGATGCCCAGAGACTGTGGCTGGGCACCAACCTACCTCAGAAAGCATTCATGAGATTATGTAGCAGCAGCGTCTCAAGGATTATGGAAAATCACAACACATATCTGGCACCAGGCTTCACCCTTAATGACCTTGTTCCAGCACCAGTGAATGTGTTTGTTCTCCAGGGTCCACTGGGAACTTTGCCTGTGGGGTGGCTGCACAGCCTCTACCAAACATCCTCCCAACAGGGGAACCGCCTCTCCCTGTTTGCCCCAAGGACCCCTGGACCTCACTCTGCTCCTGGGGATTCACCCTTCCCACCAGAGCACCACCAGGTATTGAGCTGTGGAGTTTCAGACTCTGCATTCCCCCTGTTTATAGAGTCTTAGTGGAATTTAAACCCTCTCTTTTCTCCTTTCTCCCTTTTTAGTTCAGTCCCTGAAGCTGTTTCCACTTTTCCACTTTCTCTCCACCTGCTTTTTTTTTGGGGGGGGGGTGCTTTTCCTGTACTCTCCCCCCATCTCCATTCTTTCTCTGCACACAAAAACAGCTCCCTGCCTTCTACAGCTTCTCTCTCCCCCAGTTCACCTCTCCACCCCACGTACCTGCTGAGTTCTGTGGTTCAGTTTGTACAGATTGTTGTGTTAATCCTAAAATCAGTTTTCTGGGTATACAGGATGGTTTAGTGTTGATCTGGCTGTATTTCATGGATGTGAGACACAAAAATACTTCCATGCTGTTCTGCCATCTTGGCTCCTCCAGGTTATTTATATTTTAAATTTTCATCCCAGTTTTGGATATGTTTGGCATTCTGTGTCCATATTGGAAAAATGTATACTGCTTTTCTGACATACTGTGCCACTATATGATAATAAACCAGTGTGCTTGTCCTCTCCAGAGTAACTAATAATATTGACCATTTGTATAGGACAGTTTTTGTTGTTGTTTATTTTTGTTTTTTACAGAATCTCTTGAACTGGCAATTACAGCTGACTCTTGAACAAGAGTTAGGGGTACACTGCACAGTCAAAAATCCATGTATAACTTGACTTTCCCCCAATTTAACTACTAATAGCCTACTGTTGCCTTATCAATAGCATAAACAGTTGATTAACACATATTTTATATGTTATACATATTATATACTATAGTCTTACAATAAGAAAGAAAAGGAGAGAAGAAAGGAGATAAAAGAAAATGTTATTAAGAAAGTCATAAGGGAGGTGCCTGGCTGGATCAGTCAGGAAAACATGTGACTTTCAATCTCAGGGTTGTTTGTTTGAACTCTATGTTGAGTATAGAGATTACTTAAAAAAATCTTATAAAAAAGTCATGGAAAATACATTTATAAGACTGTACTATAAAAAATACTCATATATGTGGACTTGTGTAATTTAAAACCTGTGTTGTTAGAGGGTCAATTGTACTTCTAAATATACCATGAGTTGGTTAATTTCTCCATGCAGTGCTATTAATATTTTTTCTGTATATTTTGAAGCTATTTTATTGGGTGCATAGAAGTTTAAAATTGTTATATTATTCTGAACACTTGAGTATATCACTATGTAGCAACTTCTGATCTCTAATTATGTTTGTCAGATTCTGTTTTGGTTAATAATATAGCAACTCCAGGTTTCTGTTTTCCAGGGACAATAGATTTCTACTTTGTTTTTAGGGTGTCTCTTGTAAACAATGTATATCTGGATTTTTGTATTTTTGTCCAATATATCAATATCTATTTTATTGTTTTTAAGTTGGTAAGTTTGGTCTACTGATGTTTTTATTTTTTAATTATTGATATATTTGAGTTTGTTTCCATCTTTCTTTTGTTTCTATTTTTTTTTTTTGGTCCCTTATATAGCACTATGCATGCAATATTGTTATTCTATCCCAGTGATTTTTAATCCTCTATCAGTTAGAATTGCCTGGGAGATTTTTAAAAATATTAATATTCAGGCTCCACCACTAGGGATTCTATTTAAGGCCTGGAGTGGGGCCTGGACAGTGGTATTTTTGAAAACTTATCCAGGCAGTATAGGATATATACTTTTGTATTCAGTTTTATCCATCTCCAAGCATCACATCATAACTACCTACAATGCATGGAGAAGCCACATTTCTATAATGAAATTCTTGCAACAATTTGGCCTGGGACTGGTATTTGCAGTATTTCCATACTGTTCTCTAGGAACTGTCTCCCTAACCTGATTCCCATTCCCCGTTGTCTTATAGCTCCCTGGACCCACATCCAATCTGTATCTTGACAGAGTCAGGTATTTCAGACATTAAGAGTTAGGTATAGTTTAGATCTGGTCTTTTGGCTATGAGATCCTCTAACACCTTAAGTTATAGTGTTGATTTGATCCTGTTAATTTCTCTTACATTCCTTTCTTTACTCTGCTGGAATTATCAGCTGCCATTCCCTAACCCCACAGCAGATTGAGCATTTGCTTAGATCTGGTCTACCAACCTGATGCTGAAGATGCCAAGAACATTATGGAAATATCCCTATAAAACCATAGATCATGGTAGTTCTGAGAGGTGGATTTTCTTTTGTCTATTAAAGCTATAGTCAACAATAATGTCCTCTAATCCACTGGCTTTCAATGTGTCATTCCTGGGCCAGCAGCATCAACATCAACTGAGAACTTGTTAGAAATACACATTCTCTGGTCCTACCCTAGAACTCTTAAATCAGAAACACTGGGCGGGGGGCCCAGCAATGTGTGTTGTAACAAATCTGCCAGCTTATTCTGCTGCTCAGTCAAGTCTGAGAGGCACAGCTCTAATTCAAGAGGTTTTTCAATGTTCAATTTAATTAAGAAGACAGGAAGATTTTCTTTGTAGTGGTAAATGGTTAATTAACAGGAAATCGAGAATGGTACAATTAAGACGCAAAAAGAAAATAAACTATTCAGTGAGTGGTACTGTATTTTGTAATTTTATATTTTAACTTACATTAGACATTACCCCAGTATTTAGGCTAATCTTCATGTTGATCTGTTTTTCTTGAAATTGAAAGCTAGTATATGTATGAAGTCAAGTGATAAGGTCAAGGCAAAAATTGTGAGTGAATTATCTAAGTGAAATGTGGGCTGGTACCAAATTATTCACATCAAACCTCCTGTACAGAAACAATTATCATGGTCTTTTAAAATTTAATATGGAGTTAAATGCTTTCATTTTTACTTCTACTGACTGTGGTTTCCACAACAGGAATAACAAGACTCTGTTATTTATTTATCCTTATGTTATTCTCATTGGGCACTTGCTAGGTATACACCAGTACACAGAGTGTTATGAAATAACTAGACCCCAATGAAGGAAAGATGTACATCAAAGCCTTTTATTTGTGAGATTTGGTCCTAGAGAAAAATAAATTTGGGGCTGGAAAAAAGAATAGAGTTTAACATCTAGAATCTCAAATATCATACACTTGTTTTATCTCTGAATTAATTAAAAAAATTGGCTTTTGTCCTGTTACTAGTTTCTAAATTCATTTTCCTTTGATTAAAGTAGCATACCTTTTAGGTATCCAGAGGACTTTTAATGGAAACATATTCTTTCACTAGCAGTAAAAGGGAAAGAAGGGAAGGGAAAGAAGATAATTCAGCCATTGACATTTTTTTTGGTCAAAATCTAGTTTTCATATGTAAAATAGTGTAATATCACACTTAATGAAAAATAACTAAGAGTATGTACTTATAGACTCATGAGCCTTAATAGGGCCCTTGAGGTTGTCAGTGGGGGACTCCCGACCATGGAGAGGAAGTACCATGGACTCTATAGCCACAGCGTTATGGGAGGTGGGGGTGGGAGTTGGGGAGGGAGACATGATACTGTCTACTCCAACAGTATGGCAGGGCACACACTGGAGAAATCATGGAGAACCCTGTGAGTCAGAACAGGCAGGTAAACATGCATATTGGCCATTTCAGGGATGACAAATGTCTTTGTGATTGGTATTTTGCAAATATTATTGGAGAAAGTAAAAATTTCTTTGGAGATACATTTGATTACAACTCTGTAACTAAACAATAGATTAAGGGACCAGGGACTCCTGTGATGAGCACTGGGTATTATATGGAAGTGTTGAATTACTCTATTGTACACCTGAAACTGATAGTACACTGTATGTTAATTAACTAGAATTTAAATAAAAATGTAAAAAAAAGCCTGATTGCTAGAGCTTCTGGAGTGGCCTTCTAGTTCAGACCTTGTAACTCCCTGAGCCTAGTGGTTTAATTTTCCTACGTTTTCAGGAGGTCTAACCAGGTGACAAAGTTTCCTATTTTCCATTTTCTTCCAATATATATAAATGCAAGTGAAACAAGAGCTTGTTGTTCTTACTTCCAAAATGCTTATAACCTAGGAGGGGACCAAGCCTATCAAAGTATAAAATATCCTCAAATCCTCAAATACATCTACTCATAAACTAGGAGTCCAGTAGATGTTCTCTGTAGGGTCAGGACTAATCTTTTTACATTGGAGGCTTCAGTCCTCTCCATGTATGCTGTTCTCTTTTTTTTCCCATCTCCATTTGCTTCCCTACAGCCTCAGACCCCCAGACCTCTCAAGCAAATTTATCCAGCAACCTGTCAAATCATCTCAATCTCATCCTCAAGAGGTCTCCTAGGCTGTGGTTTCCTGTTTATACTACTCATCAAATCATCGTAGTCAGGGTCTTCTGGAATGCCCAATACTGGCATGATATCATCCTGAATACACTTGCAACAAGTCACAGGCTCTTTCAGGCCCCAAACTGTCTGTATGAATAAACCCCATGACTTTTCTCCCCTCTCCACCACTTCCTTGTGAAATATACTATGCCATGTGTAAACGGAATTAATGGGGACATATGTGTTAATTTCTTTGCTTTATGTGTGTCTAATTGTTTCTGTGCCACTTGGCTTAGTTGTGTTAGAGTTGTCTTTGATTGTAAGGACTTGGAGTTCAGGATGTGTGTTCTACTTGGCCTGAATATTGCTCAGCTAAGTCCACATGCAGCTGGGTGCTTTATAATGATGGGAGGAAGAGCATTCTGCCTTAAGGTCTGACTTGCATTGTCCTAGAAGGCTGAAGTCCAGCCCCATAGATTTGTGGGCGTATCTATTTTGGTCCAACACAATAGCAGGTTATCAACTACCTTTTTACAGTCTATGGAATTTATGCATTGGTTTATGTCTCTAACATTCAATTTTGGATATGTAAAATGGTATTATTCCACTGCAAACACCTGTACAAATGGTAATATTCTGCTGTTCTATCTAATGACAAAAATCTGCCACCATGACCACTTAAGCATATTCAAAATGAGAAAGGAAATGCCTCCCTTTATATAATAAAGATTTTAGCTTACATTTAATCATGGAAACTAGGCATTGGGAGAGGATCTTTTTTGTTTAAATATATCCTTGGCCTTCAATTATATTTTCTATTTCACCACAATGGCTTTTAAAATTCTTCCATGTTCACACCATTTTCCTTTATTTTGGGTTGGCAGGATCACCTTGAGCCCATCCCTCAGCTTTCATCAACAAATATTATCACTTCGAGAGGAGCATAAGTTGGGATAATCTGAGTACAAAGGAGTCTCTCTGAGAAACTATTCTGGTGCCACAGGAATGCGGAATAAGATTGAAGCATGTCCCAGATTAGGGGTAACCAATTTTAACTCTTTTAACTTCCATAGGAGTTAGAATCCTGGAATAAAGATTAAAGATTTTCCTTTAAGGGTGGAGAATCAGGCCTTCCTCCAAGAAACACCAGCAAGATGTGGAAGCACTGTGGTTAGATCACCAGATACTTGTGATTTTGGGAAATCATTTTGCTACTCTGGGTTTCAATTTCCCCCTGTGTGAAATAAAGTGTTTGTGTAGAGATTTTCTAAGATTGTTTCAAGCTCCACTTATTTGTCAACAAACATTTATGAGTACTTACTAAGTTCTAGGCACTAGGGATGAAGTGATAAACCAGGGAGATGGAGTCTCCCGCATCCCAGATCTCAGGGGGTAGTCTCATATTTAACAGATTGTTTTTGGAAAGAAGATTGCCAATTACATTTAATAAGGATTTTAGGTTAACATTAGCCTTTGGATGCTCCCATCTTATTTCAAGTCATGCTTCTTATGTCTTTTTTCTACTTGTTGGTCTTCCTCAATCATTCCCAGAGGAATACAATACCATGACCCTAAATCAGACACTCGTCTTGGGGTGCCTGGGCGGCTCAGTTGGTTAAGTGTCCAATGTTGGCTCAGGTCATGATCTTGTGGTCTGTGAGTTCGAGCCCCACGTCGGGCTCTGTGCTGACAGCTCAGAGCCTGGAGCCTGCTTCGGATTCTGTGTCTCCCTCTCTCTCTCTGCCCTTCCCCTGCTCGTGCTCTGTTTATAAAGTGAATAAACATTAAAAAAAATTAAAGAAAGAAACACTTGTCTTTTAAGGTGTATTGAGATAATGCCAAATATATTTTGTTGTTCATAATTTGTTTTGATGAATTGTGGTTGATATCACCTGCATTGATGGGTGTGATTTAAGGAGGGAGAACAAATATTGTGACCTCATTTGGGTCTTACTGCTGTGTCATAATTATACAACTGTATGGATAAATGTAGTCCAAAATAAAACAGTTGAAATCTTTTCTCATCTTAGCCTTATAAGAAAACCTTTCTTTAGAATCAGTTTGTTAGACTATTCCTACATAGATTGATCTATTGCATTTAGGAGTGGGTTTCTATTTTTGAGAGCCAATGTGTGCTGTTTTCCTATGCTTAAGCAAACAGCTAGGCTTAAAGCTTAATGAAGTAGGAAAGGCATTCAGGAAGAGCTAGAGCCAACATCTTGTATATTTGAACCTGTCTGTTCTGCCAGTGACCCATAGAGTGAAGAGCTGTGTCAGCTAATCATCTAGTTGACCATTGCTGACAGACAAATACCTTGTGCTGAGCTTGGAGGGAATGTCACAAAAACAACAGAAGTCAACAAGGTGACACAATCCCTGTGGGGTTCCATACTTATTTTTCCCATTGCTTGGAGCTGAGCAATTACACAAATGCATCGTATCTGTAAATAACATACACATTTTAAGAGTTTAAATTACTTTGTTTTCAGAAGGTGTTTTTAAAACTCGTTGGACACATATTTTTTCCAATGATGATAATTAGCTGATTAATAATATCATAGTCATCAAAAGAGATAGCATGTTTTAAAAATCATGCAACAATAGCTGAGTGCTTACATGGCTTTAATTGGAACACCTAATAATTATAACCTTGTAGATGCAAGGGAAGAAATGTTTTCAAATGTAAACACAAACACAGAAAACAAAACACAAATTTGTCAGCAGAAGACCGCCTGCTTATATGACTACTAAGCCAGAAAACAGCTGTTTTACTTAATGCATTGTTTCAGGACTGAAGTGAAATCATAGAAGTAGTGGCTTCCAACATTGTTAATAGCAAAAGTCCTATTATCCACCTGCCCCATGATCTGCAAATTTTGAAAGACTTTTTCCCTATCCAATTGTATTTATTAAGTAATTATGAGTTTTTCTATTTTAAGAAGCAAAGACAAACGTAGCTACCAGTTAACTATTGCGATGAATGTGAAACAATGGATTTTCAACACTGAATTGCTGTAATTCCCACTCAAACCAAAATGAATTTGTTATAGATATCTTAGACTGTTATATGGTAACCAAGTATGTGATTTCCTTTAGACATTTAAAAATCTTGAAAATGGCATATGAAACCCATTGCTACTGTTTAGGAAGTTCTGGAGTTTCAGTGATCTCTTATGAGGAAACTCAACGAACATACAAATTATGTGTGAACTTAATTGTGTCTGATGCATTTAAAGTTGAAGAAGTTTTTCTTCAAGTTTCAAGTTTTTATTTAAATTTTAGTTAGTAGGGGCACCTGGGTGGCTCAGTCAGTTAAGCGTCCGACTTCAACTCAGGTCGTGAGTTCGAGACCCACATCAATCTGTGCTGACAGCTCTGAGCCTGGAGCCTGCTTCACATTGTGTCTCCCTCTCTCTCTGCCCCTCCCCCACTCAGACTTTGTATCTCTCTCTCTCTCTCTCAAAAATAAATAAACATTAAAAAATTTTTTTTAAAAAATTCTAGTTAACATATAGTGTAATATTAGTTTCAGGAGTAGAATTTAGTGATTTATCACTTACATATAACACATCGTCACAACAAGTGCCCTCCTAAATACCCATCACCCATCTAGCCCATCCCCTGCCACTTCTCTCCATCAACCTTCAGTTTGTTCTCTATCGTTGAGTCTCCTTTATGGTTTGCCTCTCTCTCTGTCTCTTTTTTTCTTTCCCCTATGTTAATCTGTTTTGCTTCTTAAATTCCACATACATATTTATCTTTCTCTGAGTTATTTTGCTTAGCATAATATATTCTAGTTCCATTTAATCGTTGCAAATGAGAAGATTTCATTCGTTTTGATGGCTGAGTAATATTCTATTGTATATATATACCACACCTTCTTTATTCATTCATCAGTCAATGGACATTTGGGGCTCTTTCCATAATTTGGCTATTGTTGATAATGCTGCAATACACATCAGGGTGTATGTGCCTCTTTGAATCAGTATTTTTGTAACCTTTGGGTAAATACCTAATAGTGCACTTGCTGGGTCACAGGGTAGTTCTATTTTTAACTTTTTGAGGAACCTCCGTACTGCTTTCTAGAGTGGCTACACCATTATATATTTCCATCAAAAGTGTAAGAAGGTTCCCTTTTCCCCGCATCCTCACCAACATCTGTGGTTTCCTTTGTTGCTACTTTTAGCCATTTTGACAGGTGTGAGGTGGTGTCTCATTGTAGTTTTGATTTCTTTTCCTGATTATGAGTGATGTTGAACATCTTTTCATGTGTCTGTTAACCATCTGGATATCTTCTTTGGAAAAGCATCTACTCATGTCTTTTGACCATTTCTTTACTGGATATTTTGCTTTTTGGGTGTTGAGTTTGAGAAGTTCTTTATAGATTTTAAATACCAACTCTTTCCTCATATGTGATTTGCAAATATCTTCTCCCATTACAAAGGCTGCCTTTTAGTTTTGTTGATTGTTTCCTTCATTGTGCAGAAGTTTTTATCTTGATGAAGTCCCAATAGTTCATTTTTGCTTTTGTTTCCCTTGCCTTTGGAGACATGTCTAGTAAGTTGCTATGGCTGAGGTCAAAGAGGTTGCTGCCTATCTTCTCTTTGAGGATTTGGATGATTTCCTGTTTCACATTTAGGTCTTTCATCCATTTTGAAGTTATTTTTGTGTATGGTATAAGAAAATGGTTGAGTTTTATTCTTCTGCATGTTGCTATCTGATTTTCCCAAGACGATTTGTTGAAGAGACTCTTTTTTCCATTGGATATTCTTTCCTACTTTGTTGAAGATTAGTTGACCATATAGTTGTGGGTCCATTTATGGGTTTTCTATTCTGTTCTGTTGATCTGTGTCTGTTTTTGTGCCGGTGCCATACTGTTTTGATGACTACAGCTTTGTAATATAACTTGAAGTCTGGAATTGTGATGTCTCTGGGTTTGCTTTTCTTTTTCAAGATTGCTTTGGCTATACAGGGTCTTTTGTGATTCCACATAAATTTTAGGATTGGTTGTTCCAGCTCTGTGAAAAATACTGGTGGTATTTTGATAGGGATTGCATTAAATGTGTAGATTGGTTTGGGTAGTATGGACATTTTAACAATACTTGTTCTTCCAAACCATGAGCATGGAATGTCTTTCCATTTCTTTATGTCCTCTTCAATTTCTTTCATAAGTGTTCTATAGTTTTCAAAGTACAGATCTTTTACCCCTTTGGTTAGGTTTATTCCTACGTTTTTGTTGCAGCTGTAAGTGGGATCAATATTTTGATTTCTCTTTCTGCTGCTTCATTATTGGTGTATAAAAATGCAACAGATTTCTGTATATTGATTTTTTATCCTGTGACTTGACTGAATTTGTGCATTAGTTCTAGCAATTTTTTTTTGGTGGAGTCGTTTGGGTTTTCTACACAGAGTATCATGTTGTTTGAGAATTGTGAAAGTTTGATTTCTCCCTTGCTGATTTGGATGTCTTTTATTTCTTTTTGTTTTCTGATTGCTGAGGCTTAGACTTCTAATACTATGTTAAATAACAATGGTGAGAGTGGACATCCCTGTGTTGTTCCTAATCATAGAGGAAAAGCTCTCAGTTTTTCCCCATTGAAGAGGATATTAGCTGTGGGTCTTTCATATGTGGACTTGATTATGTTGAGATATGTTCTCTATATCTCCACTTTGTTGAGAGTTTTTGTCAAGAATGGGTGACAAGAAAGTCAAGAAAGTATTTTGTCAAATGCTTTTCCTGCATTTACTGAGAGGATGATGTCGCTCTTATCCTTTCTTTAACTAATGTTATCACATTCATTGATTTGTAAATATTGAACCATCCCTGCAGCCCAGGAATAAATCTCATGTGATTGTGGTGAATAATTATTTTAATGTACTGTTGGATTCAATTTGTTAGTATCTTGTTGAGAATTTTTGCATCCATGTTCATCAGGGATATTAGCCTATAATTCTGTTTCGCCTATAATTCTTTGTCTGGTTTTGGAATCAAAGTAATGCTGGCTTCATAGAATGGATTTGGACGTTTTCCTTCCATTTCTGTTTTTTGAAACAGTTTGAGAAGAATAGGTATTAACTCTTCTTTAAATTAAGTCTGGTAGAATTCACCTGGGAAGCCAGCTAGTCTGGGGCTTCTGTTTGTTGGGATATTTTTGATTACTGATTCAATTATTTGCTGGTTGTCTATTCAAATTTTATTTCTTCCTGTTTCAGTTTTTGTATTGTATATGTTTCTAGGAATTTATCCATTTCTTCCAGATTGCCCAATTTGTTGAAACACAATTTTTCATTATTTTTTTTTATAATATATAATTTTTTTTGTATTTCTGTGGTGTTGATTGTGATCTCTCCTCTGTCATTTGTGATTTTATTTATTTGGGTCCTTTCTGTGTTCTTTTTGATAAATCTGGCTAGGAGTTTATCAATTTTATTAATTCTTTCAAAGAACCAGCTCCTGGTTTCATTGATCTGTTTTACTGTTTTTGTTTGTTTGTTTGCTTTTTTTTTTTTTTTTTGGTTGTTGTTTCTATGTCACTTATTTCTGCTCTAATCTTTATTATTTCCCTTCTTCTGCTGGCTTTAGACTTCACTGGCTGTTCTTTTTCTAGCTCCTCAAGGTGTAAGATTAGGTTGTGTATTTGAGACTTTTCTTGTTCTTGAGGTAGGCCTGAAGTGCAATCTAGTTCCCTTTTAGCACCACCTTTGTTGTATCTCAAAGATTTTGAACTGTGGTATTTTCATTTTCATTGGCTTCCATGTATTTTTTCTTTCTTCTTTAATTTCCTGGTTAACTCATTCATTCTTTAGTAGGATGTTCTTTAACCTCCATTATTTGTGGCCTTTCCAAATTTTTTCTTGTGGTTGATTTCAAATTTCACAGAGTTGTGGTTAGAAAATATGCACTGTATGATCTTAACCTTTTTGTATTTGTTGAGGCCTGATTTGTGACACAGTATGTGATCTATTCTGGAGAATGTCCCATGTGCACTTGAAAAGAATGTGTATTCTGCTGCTTTAGGATGAAATGTTCTGAATATGTCTGTCAAGTCCATCTGGCCCAGGGTGTCATTCAAAGCCATTGATTTTTGTTGATTTTCTGCTTAGGTGATCTGTCCATTGTTGTAATGTAACAGGGGTGTTAAAGTTCCCTGCTATTATTTTATTATTATCAATGAATTCCTTTATGTTTGTTATTAATTGTTTTATATATTTGGGTATTTCTAGTTGGGGGCATAAATATTTACATTTGATATATCTTCTTGTTGGATAGATCCCTTTATTATGATGTAGTGCCCTTCTTTTTTTTTTAATTCTTTTTGTTTGTTTGTTTTTAATATTTATTTTTTATAGAGAGAGAAAGAGTGTGAGTGGGGGAGGGGCAGAGAGAGAGAGAGACATGGAATCTGAAGCAAGCTCGAGGCTCTAAACTGTCAGCATAGAGCACAACATGGGGCTTGAATCCGCAAACTGCGAGATATGACCTGAGCCAAAGTTGGACGCTTAACTGACTGAGCCACCCAGGTGCCCCTATGGTATAGTGCCCTTCTTAATCTCTTGTTACAGTCTTTGGTTTAAAATCTAGTTTGTCTGATGTAAGTATAGCTACTCAACTTTCTTTTGACATCCATTAGCATGATAAATGGTTCTCCATTCCCTCATTTTCAATCCGCAAGTATCTTTAGGTCTAAAATGAATCTTTCATAGGCAGCATATGGAAAGATCTTGGTTTTTTTATTCTTTTCTTTTTTTTTTACTCTATTTCTTTTGATTGGAGCTATTAGTTCATTTACATTCAGAGTAATTATTGATAGATATGAATTTAGTGCCATTGTATTACTTGTTGAGTCATTGCTTCTGGAGATTTTTTCTATTCCTTTCTAGTCTTTGTCACTTTTCATCTTTCTTTCCCACTCAAAGAGTCCTCTTTAAAATTTTTGCAGGGCTGCTTTAGTGGTCACAAACTCCTTTAGTTTTTGTTTGTCTAGGAAACTATTTATCTCTCTTTGTATTCTGAATGTCAGCCTTGTTGGATAGAATATTCTTGGCTGCATGTTTTTCCCATTCAGCACATTGAATATATCATGCCACTCCATTCTTGCCTGACAAGTTTCTGTGGAGAGGCCTGCTGCTAACCTTATTTGTTTTCCCTTGTAAGTTAGGAATTTCTTTTCCCTTGCTGCTTTTAGGATTTTTTTCCATATCTCTATATTTTGCAAATATTACTACAATATATCTTGGTGTTGGTCTGCTTTTATTGAGTTCTCTGTACCTCCTGGATTTGGATTCTGTTTCGTTCCCGAGATTAGAGAAGTTTTCAACTATAATTTGCTGAAATAAACCTTCATCCACCTTTTCCCTCTCTTCTTCTGGGACTCCTATGATATGAATGTTATTATGCTTTATGGAGTTGCTGAGTTCCCTAAGTCCACATTTGTGATCCGATATTTTTCTTTCCCTTTTCTTTTCATCTTAATTATTTTCCATAATTTTATCTTCTATATCACTTATTAATTTCTCTGTTTCTTCCATCCTTGTGGTCATTACATCCAGTGGGTTTTGAGTCTTGATTATAGCATTTTTTATTTTGGCCTGACTAGTTTTCAGGGCTTTTATCTGTGTGAAAAGGCATTCCCTGGCATCTTCTATGCTTTTCTCAAGTCCAGCTAGTATCCTCATGATTATTGCTTTAAACCATTAATCAGGCATATTTCTTATGATTGTTTTGATTAGATCTTTGGCTGTGACTTTTCTTGTTCTTCCTTTTGGGATGAATTCCTCCATCTTGGCATTTTGTCTAGGTCTCTGTCTTCCTCTGTGTGTTAGGAAAGCCTATTATGTGTTTCCTGCTCCCGAGAGTGATGGAATACTATCCAGGGTCTGACATTTCAGGAAGTGTCTCTGGTGTAGGCTGTGTGCACGCTGCTACTGTGTTTTGGCTCTTCTTTCCCTCAGGTTAGTCTTCTGCAGAGTTTCTCCTTGCCTTCAGTGGGGAGTGTTTGGACCTTGTCCAGAGTATGATGAGTTTTAACTAGGTGTGCTCTGGTCTGCTTGTTAAAAAAAGCCTGATGCTATTTCCACTAGAGCTGAAAATTTGTAGCACTCTTTGGTCAGTAGACTTGGTGTGTACATGTGGGGTTTGTGCTGGTCTTCTAGGGGGAGGGGCCCACTTCTCTGGTACTCTGACACACTTGTCCTAGTAAAGAATCACCTGCAGAGTGCAGTGGGGCGGGGCTTGGTGTAAGCTGCTCAGGCCTCCACTGTTGGCACTGTGCTGCTCACTAAAGTCAGTCTGTGGTGATGGGTGGGGGAGAAAAATGGTGCCTGTCTTTACCATGTCTGCCAGCCAGCAGCACAGTGAACCTCTGTTTTATCTCATGCATGCTAGCTGAGTTTCAAAACTCCAAACTTTAGGAACCCGGTGCAGTGCAGACCCATGCTGGTCCTCTGGGGGACCAGAGGGTCTTGTCATGCTTGGGCTGGTGCTGGTTTGTCCCATAAGGGCAGTTGTACCAATGCGCAGGAGCTTGGAGTTTAGAGCAAAGCACCACAAAATGCTTGGGTCCAGGTTAGCCACCCTCAGGAGATGCTTGCCCCTATGCTTAAGGGGTGGGGGAGTGCAATAGTGCCTGCTGGCTCTTTTGTCCCCTGAGAGGCAAATCCACCTCTTCCAGATGCATTCCAAGAAAGGAGAAATGTCTCTCCCAGTGCATCCCAGGGATCCTCAAATCATGCGCTCCACTCCTGGGCCTGTGCCTTCCGTCTCCACAGGAGCACCAATATGCCCACTAGGCTCCATACCAGCTGCGGACTTCTAAAACTCCAGTCTTTGAGCTCTGCTGCTGTAAACACTCAAGGTAATCAGCTCCTCTTGTTTTCCCAGTCAATGGCTTTGTGCAATCCCCTATGCACCTCTTCCTCCCTCTCTTTCTTTCTCTCTCTCTCTCTCTCTCTCCTCTCTCTTCAATCAGGGCTCCCTCCCATCCACAGCACCCCTGATCCTTTTCTTCCCCAAATCATGTCCTCACACCTCCTCCTCTCTGTGATGTTGCCTCTTCTCTCCCTTCAGTCATGCAGTGTGTTTTGTCAGTTCTCAGATCAGTTTCTTGGGTGTTCAGAATGATCTGATATTTATTTAGCAGTGTTCAAGGGTCTAGGCAAGCATAGGGTTTTCCTGTACTCTGACATCTTAACTCTTGAAAGTTGAAAAAGTTTTTATTGCAAATCCTTGTACCAAATGCTTTTGCAAGAATATGAAGAACCAAGCCATATTTTCTTCTCAGAATAAAAAAAAACCCTTTGCTATTGCAAGAAAAACTTGATGGGTCCCTTATGAGCTGAGTCTTTTGGTAATTATCAAAAGATGTATGGCTCAACAATGAGACCATTTATTGTTCTTGGCAGACCTGGGGGAACAATTTAAAATAGGCTGTGGTGCAAAGAGCAAAAGAAACTAACTACCATTACAATGTGAACTACCAATTCCATTGTGAATTGGTTGATATTGCAAGATGTGGAGGAAATTATGAAAATATTTTTTTCTCCTTACAAGTTATACTCCCTCTGAGAATTAATTTTTGTCCTGGAGAAGTATGTGTATACGTGTGTGTTTGTATGTGTCCTAACAGCTATCTCCTGAATGGATTAGATATGTGATATCAAAAGAGAACTGCTCAGGCCCACTCTGAACTGCTTTGTGATTTTTGAGACTTACAGCTATATCTGCACTCCCATCTCAACTCCACACTATTTTTTAGGACCAGATGTGTCAAATGCTACCTAGTCTGTTTCCTGGAGTCCTAGGAATGTTCTTCTCTAAAACCTGTTTCAGGGAATGGTATTGCTGGAGGGAAAAAGGAAAGATACTTGAGGTGATCCCCTCTAGAAAGTAAAAGTATGGAAAGAAGGATTTGCTAAGGATGGAAGCACAGATGCTCCATGAGAGAAGTGCAGTTGTAAGTATGGGGGAGCAGAGTTAGGAGTTGGGTGCATGTAACTATGAAAGTCCTCCTTCCACCGTAAAGTGTTTTCTCAAATGATCTACCCTTGAATGTGAGAAAAATCATATAAAATTTTCTGCCCATCAATCTACCCTTTGTCTATTCTACCCCCCTATGTTTCATTACTTTTAGTTAACCATTTCAGTTAAGTCTGATGTATCTGAATCGGCTTGTGTGTTGGTGTTATGAAGGACAAAGGGAGGTAAAGCAAAAGGACAAGTGATCTTTATTTCAATCTATTAGTTATGGAGGAGGAGGATGTTTACTTCAAGGAGGATGGGCTGACAGTTGAGCTTCACCTACACATTGGTCCCTACAGGGTTCCCCAAACAGTGTCTCAAACCATGTTAGTAGGTATTCCACCCCAAGAAAGTGTTCTATGGCCAAGTAAATTTGGAATATGTTATACACCACAGGAAATCCACAATATACATTAGCAGGCTAGGAAGATCTGAGGAGTCCTACAATAAAGATGATTATTTAACTTTGCTTAATCTAGTATTTCCCAATGGATTTGACTATAGATTCATTTTTCCCCACAGGCCATGTTTTTCATAAAGTAAAAATGACATATGGAGAATACTAACACATCTTCTTTGTTAAATACTTTCTTCCTTTACTTATATGACATCATACTCTTGGGTTTCCTCTTATCTTTCTGAGCACTCTCTCTGTCTCCTTTGCTTGGTCATACGATATTAGATTTCCTCAAAGTTTGACCCCAAGCCTTCTCTTTTCATTCCTTATTTTCCTCTTTTCTCAGCATGCCCATGGCTCACAGATGTCTAGCTCCAATTTAGACCTTTTCTGTGGGCCTCAGTCCTATATATCTACCAGCTCATTTGACATCTTTACTTGGATAACCAACTCAATGTTAAGATCTTTGTCTTTCTGACTTTGTCCAGTCTTGCTCTATTCCTTCTTTTCAGTAAACAGCATTACAATGCATTCTGTTATGCAATTTAGGAAACTGGAGTCATCGTTGACACTATACTATATCACGCTGATCAGGTTGTATAGATGTTAATTCCTAAGAACCTTAAATCCATCTATTTCTCCCCATCTCCATTTCCCCTTCTTTGGTTCATATTACCAACTTTTTACACCTGAGATTCTACAAAGAATTACCTAGGCTTATAGCATCCACTTTTGCTCTTTCTTTCTTTCTCTTTCTTTCTTTCTTTCTTTCTTTCCTTCTTTCTTCCTTTCTTTTCATGTTTATTCATTTTGAGAGAGAGAGAGAGAGAGAGAGAGAGAGAGAGAGAGAGAGAGAAGAGAGAAGAGAGGAGGGGCACAGAGAGAGGAGACACAGAATCTGAAGGAGGCTCCAGGTTCTGAGCAGTGCGGGGCTTGAACTCACAAACCACGAGATCATGACTTGAGCTAAAGGTGGATGTTTAAGCGACTGAGCCACCCAGGTGCCTCCATTCTTGCCCTTTCTAATACATTATCCACAATACAGATCAATTGCTCTTTGAACAAAGGCCAAACCCTTAAGTCACAAACCCTGTGAGATCAGGCTCCTGTCTCTTGTTTCAGTCTCATTTTGCATTACACTGCCTGTAACTCTCTTTGCTTCTCTGGTCTTGATTTACCTTAAAAAAATTGAGGTATCATTCATTCTTTTTGGTATTCACTTTTTATAGTATATTATAACAAAATTTACTCACTTAAAGTGCACAGTTTAGCCATTTTCATGTTTTTTCAAGGTTGTGCAACCTTGAAATCAAATTTCAGACTATTTTCATCACCCCTAAATGAAATCAATCAGTAGTCACTGTTCACTTTCGTCTACCCCAGCCACCAGCAACTACTAATCTATATTCTTCCTCTATGGATTTGCCTATTCTGGACACTTCATGCAAGTGAAATCACATAAATGAATGTGGTCTTTTGTGTCTGGCTTTTTATTTTTACTTTTTAAATTAAAAAAAATTTTAATGTTTTTATTCACTTTTTGAGAGACAGAGAGCGAGACAGAGCACGAGCAGGGGAGGGGCAGAGAGAGAGGGAGACACGGAATCCAAAGCAGGCTCCAGGCTCCGAGCTGTCAGCACAGAGCCCAACACAGGGCTTGAGCCCACGAACTGCAAATCATGACCTGAACTGAAGTCAGTCACCTAATCCAGACACCCTGTGTCTGGCTTTTTAAAACTTGGCATACTTTTTTCAGCATTCAGGCATATTGTGGTACAAACTAGTACTTTATTCCTTTTTATTGCCATATTGAATGAATATTACACATTTTGTTTATCCACTCATCAGTTGGTGGACATTTGAGTTGTTTCCACTTTTTGGCTATTAAGAATAATACTCCCATGAACGTTTATGTAAGAAGTTTTGTGTGTGTGTATTCTTTTGGGTATGTACCTAGGGGTAGAATTATTTGGTCTTGTGGTAATTCTATGTTTAATTTTTGAGGATCTGCCAAATTTTTTTTCAAAGTGACTGTACCACTTTACATTCCCACTAACAACATATGAAAGTTCTAGTTTGTCCACATTTTTGCTAACTTGCTATTGTCCATCTATTTATTAAAGCCATATTAATAGTTATGAAGTGGTATCTCATTGTGGGCTTGATTTGTATTTCCCTAGTGATTAATGCAGTTTCTGATTTACTTTTAATTTTTGAAATTGCATCATATTCCCTACTGCCACAGGGTCTTTGCATGTACAGCTCCCTTTGCCCCAAACCTTTTACCTTTAACTTGACTCTACCTTCTGTTCTCTTTATACTGATAACAATGGTCATTTCCTTAAAGAAGTATTCTCTAATATCTCTAGGTCAAATCTGTTTGACTATAAACTTTTACTGGGTTATGTAATTCTCACTCATAGCACTTACCATAATTGTAACCCCATATTTATTTGTGTGATTTTTTTTATTAGTGTCTCCTCTACCAGAAGATTACAAATTTTATGAAGGTAGGAAACCTGTTTATATTACTCCCCATTGCATTCTCAGCACAAATAATGCCTGGCATGCAGTAGTTAGTTAATAAATATTTTCTGAATGAATGAAAGAATATACAGGTTGATTCTGGATTAAAGAAATAGCCTTAAAAAGTAAAGACATTCAGTGGCACTATGTATTCCCATGGGATTTCTCAGAAGACAGCTTGGGGACACAAATCCTCTCTCCATATGAATAATTATATACTTTGGTGAGTCAGAGAAGATACATGGGAGGAGAAAATCATGGCAGAGAGAAAATATCTATAGGGATGAAGGATAGACACTTTTCATCAGATTACGTTTATATGACCTCATGAATTAAAAAGTGATGGATTCTTATGATTCTGCACAGCTTGTGGAAATCAACTCATTTGTCTTTTAAACTAATTTCCTCAGGAATTAACTTTCTTAAAAATATTAAAATGAAAATTCAGGTTTTTTGGCAGTGCAGTGACTTTTCTTCCACTAGTCACTTTTACATTGGCATATAGTCACTATTTGCCATGCCTTAGACTTCTAAAAGAAAGCAAAATGGAAGAGCTCTAGCAACCTTTATCCACTGACACAAATTACCTCCATTGGTCATTTCTTTCTGAAACCCAAGATTCTTATTCATTTCAGTTGAATGCTTTTGCTAAGCATTCGATGACATTTACTTACACAAATGAAAGCTAGAATTTCAGGAAAATCTATTCTAACATCCTTCGACATTTATCATTTCAAGTGACCCACGTGAAAGAGTAGCATGCATACCCTTGTACTCTGACATTCAGTGGGGAGATCAGCTAGCAATAGAACTCTTTGCTCAAATGCACTGCATATAGCAAAGGAAGATAGTAGCCAGTACTGCATACACACCAACAAACAATAACATCCTGAACCATAATGACTATGATCATGGTAGTCCCACCTCACCTGTAATCAAGTGTAGCCTTGGGTAATAAAACTGGACAACAACAATATTAAAGAAAACCTGTAAAAGGGGCTTTTACTAAATTGCTGAAGGTGTCAAGCTTCTTATCCTTCTCCTCGTTAGTAAACTCTTCATGGTTGAAGGCATGGAGAACTAATGACAGGAGATGGACATGCCACAGACAGAAGTGCCCTTGGACCCTGGAGGTCACTGTGTGATGGTTTGTGTGTGAAGGAATGTACATCCTTTTTACGTCTTTGTTCCAGGGGACATGGTCCACTGGCAAATCCTGTTGCACTAAGATCGGAGGCTGAAGATAACCCAAACACAATCCAGACATGTGGACATTGTTTCTGTGACATAGCGTTACGATTCCAAAGTGCACCAGCTCTCTCAAAAAAAACAAACAAGACTGGTTTCTTCCTGCATAGAACTCTAGATCTATGTCTCTCTCTTTCTCAATCTCTAATGCTTTTTCTGTCTCTATTGCTGTCAGTCTCTTTCTCTTTGTCTTTATCTCTCTCTTCTTATGTTTTTTTTGTCAACTAAATACTTATACTTACAGATGTGTTATGTATATATTTCCTAAACATTGTGTGTATATTACCCATAGATACGGTTGACTACTTAACATACATAAAATATGTAACATTTAGGATATATATATCCCCCAAGTAAAAAGGAAACTCTCAACTTAATCCATCATTGAATGGGCAAACATAAATTACTTTGTTTACCTTTTATAGGAGAAGATAATACTAGTTTTTTTAACTTTATTTATTTATTTTTTAAAATTTATATCCAAATTAGTTAGTATATAGTGAAGCAATGATTTCAGTAGATTCCTTAATGCCCCTTACCCATTTAGCCCATTCCCCCTCCCACAACCCCTCCAGCAACCCTCAGTTTGTTCTCCATATTTATGAGTCTCTTTTGTTTTGTCCCCCTCCCTGTTTTTATATTATTTTTGTTTCCCTTCCCTTATGTTCATCTGTTTTGTCTCTTAAAGTCCTCATATGAGTGAAGTCATATAATTTTTGTCTTTCTCTGACTGACTAATTTCACTTAGCATAATACCCTCCAGTTCCATCCATGTAGTTGCAAATGGAATACTAGTTTTATCAGAAATAGTGTGAGGATGAATTAGAGTTTATAAATGCTTGTCCAAATAGACTCAATGTTCTTACCTGGGCTTCCCTGCCCATGGGCTCAGTCAAAGTCATTCTATGAACAACTTGGTCCTTATATCAGCTTTTGGACTCACCTGGGCTTTGTCTTTTGAAACTTTTCCTTAGTAGTCTTGTAATTTGTTGTTAATTTTGTACTGTGGATTCTGTTCCGTACCCACTTACCTGGTACCTGGCTCTTTGTATCTGCCTTGCCTTCCAGATCCATCTTTCCCTGGTTACTGACCCAATGCCCCAAAGCCACAGAAGGCAATGTTAGACAGTTATTCCCAGAAACCCTGATATTTTCAAGGACTTACTCTGTCCTCCAGCAGCAGCAGATTTGGTGGGGGGAGCATAGAGCTCTTCTCGAGTGGCTTCAGAAGGTGTGACTCAGGTGTAGCTAAGGCTCAGTTCCTAGATTCTCCGACCAGATGCCTCAGTTCTAGGACTCAGAACCCTCTAGAGGCAACAGAGGGACATTCACTGCTGGTAGTGAGTCCTTTGCCTCCTGCTTATGATGAGCTGAGAGAGTACATATTCTAGGGCATAACCTAGGACACTTGGTCCTACTGGCATTCCTGCTCCCCCAATCCTGTAACAGCTGCACTGGAAGCAATTTACATGCAACTCAAAGACATTATTTTGTAGGTGCAATTATATCAGGACATATGGAACAGATAGATGTATAGTCCCAGGGGAATTATATGGTTTGCCTTGTATTTGGTGAAAGAAGCAGAGAGTTAAATAGAAATTTTCTTCCAGATTAGTTAGCCTCCATCAGAGGACTTCCTGAAACTTTTAGCATCATTAAAGCATAATTTGGGGCTGTGAGTCATGTAAGTTGGCCTCAATACTATGATGGTTTTGCCTAGGGATGGGAAAATGATCAACCATATTATGTTGTTTCAGAATGGAATGATCAGGTCTTAGGACTTAGATTTAGGAAGAACTAAGGGGAATGTTTTTTGATAAACTGTAATGAGTCCTTCTCCTTCTGCTCTTACTCTAATCTCTGGCCAACCCCTCTCACATTGGCTGAACCCTGTGAGGTAGTGGATGTTCTCACCAAGATTGTACTCATTTCCCTGCACTGCCCAGGCCCTGCTCCCATCTCTGTCCAGCCTAGTTTGGAGGGCAGATTCTGGATTCAGATGGAATGGATTCAAGTCCTACCTCCAGTGTTTACTCATTGTGTGGGATTATGCAAGTCACTTTACTTCCATGCCTCAGTTCCTACATCTATAAAATGGCAGCAATAACATTAGGTACTACAGAGAATAGGACAGTGCCTGTTAAATAGAAAGCCTAAAATATTAGCTATTTTATCATCATTGTCATCATAATGAGTCTGCCTTCATGGATCAGCCAGAGCCCTAATGTGTGACATGACTTTCACTGGTCCAGACCCTCACAATCTGTCCATCTTGTATAATCTACAGTGACAGTTGAATAAAACTGCCGCTAGGAGTTTTAAGAGGACCCACCTTGATATACCTCTATAGACCTACCTTGCCACAGGGCAAGTCACACACAAGGAAATTCTCACCTACTAAGAACTGAACCATCAGAACATCTGAATTTGGAACAATTATGGCATTTACCTGTGCTCCTTCTGGGCACCTCCACACTACTCCTGCAGTGTCATCAGGGCCCTGCATTAACCAGTATCTGGTATATTCTATGGATCTTCAGGATGCCTACTGGCCTGCCAAAGCCAAGACATGCTCTCTAGCACTGGGAACTTCACAATATCATCTGAGAATAAAAGTATGACTGGTCCTCCTCTACTGTATACACACTAAGAAGCTGGAGGACAACTTCTGGGGCCTTTCAGGCAGATGGTGACCACTAGACTTTGTCCTCATCTCTCATTGTCTTCAAATGGAGCATTATTTGAACCAGCAGGACCATATTTCCACCTGGCTCTGGTGACTTGTCCCAGCAACCTTGCACAGGATATGAGGAGTATTGTATAGAAAATGTTGAACTTTCAATGATAGTAGAGTCAGCTGCTTTATGTAGTCCACTGGAACATGGTAACCCAAAGGAGGTATCAGAAACTGACCTCTTCCTTTGAAGAACTTAAATTTACCACCAATCAATCTGATGATCTCTTTGATCTCTGACTTAATGACAGGCATGAAACTGAATGGATAGTGTACCTGATATTGTGTTGGTGTGATTTTTGCTGGTTTAAATCCAAATGTTTCAGACTCCGAAACCCAGAAATCTCTACTATACCTCGCTGCCTCTTTTTGATGATACAGCTGATTTGCACCCTCAAAGAGAGCCCTCTTCTAAAAGAACATAAGAAACAGGGGCACCTGGATGGCTCAGTTGGTTAAGGGTCTGACTGCGGCTCAGATCATGATCTCATGGTTCATGAGTTTGAGCCCTGGATCTGGCTCTATGGTGATAGCTCAGAGCTTGGAGCCTGCTTTGGATTCTGTGTCTCCCTCTTGCTCTCTACCCCTCCCCACTCACGTGCGCATGCGCGTGCTCTCTCTCTCTCTCTCTCTCACAAATGAATAAACATTAAAAAAATAAAAAAAAAATAAAAGAACATAAATAATTTAATTTATTCCAGTACAACATTTGAGCTGGCCTTTGACAAGTAGGTGGAATGCAGTCACGAGGAAATGGAGAAAGGATAGGGCATTTCATGCAGAAAGAATAGAGTGAAGACAGACCGAGGTCTGGAGAGCAAGTCTGGGGAACATGTGTGTGAGTGGTGCATGGGCCCATGAGAAGGAGCTATACTGCCTCCCTGAGATGTAATGTGTGTGTGTGGTGTGTGAATTAGGAAAAAACCTGGGAGTAGAATACCCATACAGTAATGGTGATTGTGCATTACAGATGGATTATAGGTAATTTTTTTCTTCTTTTCCCGAATTTTTCTGTGTAACCTGAATGTCCTCTGGCCTTGCCTATGAATCAGTCCACTGTGTCTCATAGTGCCTTCTGTGTCTTTGCCACTGCTTTACTCTAGGTCGTGCTTCACGACCCTGCTGTGCTGCTGACATCATTCGCCTACAAGCCGTGCTTTTGTATGCTCTGAGCAGGCTCCTATTCCAGAACTGCCGGCATCATATTCCTTAGGCCTCAGCCAACCCAGACACTCACTTCCTGCAGCATTCTCTTCATTGCTGGGGACTCGATCATCCCCCCGCCGCCTCCTCTCCCCCTCTTGCCACCACACTATCTGCTCTCTGGCCATTGCACCAGCTCCATGTGAGTCTCTTTGGAGTGGCCCCAACCCAACTGCTTGTGGCCTAAGGTAATATAGCTTCTTCAGTGTTACCCCAGGGTCACCTCTCCCCTGGCACAGGCACCATTAGGGTGGCTGATTTGGGTGGGTTCTGTGCCTGCCATGTGTCTGGCTGCTCTTCCAGGTGCCACGCCACACAACCACAGGAGAATCCAAGTCCTCCTCTCACAGAGCTCAGCTGGTGGTGGAAGAACTGCCCACAAACAAGTCAACCAACACACCTAAATGATGCCGTTTCAGATGGTGGGAAGTGCTGTGAAGTACATAAAGGTTAGGAAAGTTGATGGTCAAAACAAGTATCGATGGGGGAAGGGATGCCAGCTTCATGCACCCAACCTCTACCTGAAGACGACTTCCTTACTAAAATACAATGGAAAAACATTTTTATATTGGAATTCATAGTCTATTATAACATCTCAGTGGAATTGAAGGTAGAAGTGTTTGCAAATATTTAGTCTACTTTTATGTGAGTACCCTTCTTGAGAAAATTTAATGTCAATTCCTTACGGTTATGATCTGGCAACTTTGACGTAGACATATATATTCTGAAGTTATTGCCTAGGAATAATTTTAAATGCTAATTTTCTGTTGGAATTCTAGATTCACAGCATCACTCCCAGAGCGGAGCTGAGTGTTTGCCGTCCTGGCTCATGACTTTGCATTCCCTTTTGTGTTAATGATCGTGTTAATTGCCTGCAGGTGTCTTTATTTCTTCTTTTAAGGAACAGGGGTTTATTCTGGCTTAATTCCAATTAAGGTATTTACCTTTTCTCTGTGCAAATTCTCCCCACAACTGGAAGTATTCAAATCAGTTTTGCCTTCATTTAAGATTGTGCTGCTAAGATAGTATTTAGATTGGGGAGATAGTTTTTACTACCTCTTGTTTTGCATTTTTGTGCAGGAGGGGAACAGACAGTTTCATTATGATTTGTATTTAAGATTAAAAAAACAACAGGATGATGATGATGATAATGAGAAATATTGGTGCTGGGCTTTTTAGTTAGAAACTTCTGAACAAAAAATACAATTCAAAGGTTTGTCCTTATGACATATACACCCCCTCCATAACTGATAATTATTTATAAACATCTCTCTTTCAAATTGCATTTTCTTTTTTTAAAATGTTTTTTATTTTTGAGAGAGAGAGAGAGAGCAGGGGAGGGGCAGGGAGAGACGGAGACACAGAATTTGAAGCAGGACCAGGCTCTGAGCTGTCAGCACAGAGGCTGACGCAGGGCTCGAACCCACAAACTGTGAGATCATGACCTGAGCTGAAGTCAGACGCTTAACCGACTGAGCTACCAGAGCACCCCTGAAATTGCATTTTCTTAACATTGGTTGCATACAATGGGATTATAACCAATTTAGGGCCATACTTTAAAAAATTGAGGTAAAATTTACATACAGTTAACTATACATGTCTTAAGTATAATATTCAATGAAGTTTGGTAAATGTATTTGCTTAGGTAACCACCAAGGTGTAGAACATTTCCATTATTCCAGAAAGTTCTCTCACGTAGGGGGTAGAGTGTGAAGTACGAAGACAATATTTAAAAAAAATTTTTTTTAATGTTTATTTATTTTTGAGAGAGAGAGTGAGACAGAGCGTGAGCGGGGGAGGGCCAGAGAGAGGGAGGCACAGAATCTGAAGCGAGCTCCAGGCTCTGAGCTGTCAGCACAGAGCCCAACGCTGGGCTTAAACCATGAACCGTGAGAACATGACCTGAGCCGAAGTCAGACGCCCAACCAACTGAGTCACCTAGGTCCCCCAAAAATATTTTATTGTAAAAACGATTGCAGTCATAAATCTGCATGTCAATAACCTTAAAAGATAAGTACCACTAAAATATTTTATCAGGTTCTTAACCAAATAAGTAATTTTCTTTAACATTTGCTGGCAGTTAAATATTGTCCATTGGCTATTGGCTTATCAGCGGTGCCAAAATCATTTGGGAAAAACTTTACTCCTGAGGTTGCAAAAACTTGCTGATTAATTTAACAATGAGCTAATTATAGTAACTTCTTATAATTAGTCCAAGGTAGAGGTTTTGTTTCATTTACATCAGACGTGTCCATCATCAGCATCTTTTGGGCCCAGAAAGCAATATCCACTTTTCTGTTGAAGTGGACCACTGACACCTGAGGAGACATGGACTGAAGGAAGAACTGTACAGATTTTATTTTTAGTCATTCAACAGATGAAACCCTTACTATGTGCCAGGAACTGCTAACTATTGGGGTTATAGCATTGATAAAAATAAAAAAAAATCCCTCTTTTCACAGAGGAATGTGAACCCCCAAAACCCCAGAACAAAAACCTCCCACTTTAAATGAGTCCAATCATATAATGTTAGATAATGGGAAATGCTAAGAAAAATAAAGCAAGGTAAGTAGCTTGGGAGTGATGGGGATGAGGGCAAGAGTTATTTTAGTGTGATCATGGAAAGCCTCTCTGACAAAGGGATATTTGAGTAGAGGTCTGAGAAAAATGAAGGAATGGCACCATGTAGGTTTCTGGGAACAGCAAATGCAAAGGCCCTGAGGTGAGGATCTGTTTGAAGCTTCCGGGAATACCAAGGTGGTAGAATGGATGAGGAAGAGGCAAGGATGCTTGAGAAGAAGGAGGGGCCAAATCATTAAATCATATTGGACATTCTAGGCCATGGTGAGGACTCTGGAATCAGGAATATGGAAAGTATGTTGTTTTATTTTTTTTTAAACCAAAAGTGAGTAAATTTTATTCTTTTTTGCCTCAAGAATGCTAAAACTAAGTAAGAAGCTTTCCATCATTTACTGAAATGAGGTTTTAAAAACCAAAGTTGATTACAGAAATATAAAGAAAATTGCATATCATCCCTGCATGAGTTTTTAAAATAAATTTTTATTTAGGAATGATTTTAGATTTACAGAAAAGGTACAAATACAGTATAGAAAGTTACTATATATCCTTTGTCTGGTTTCCCTATGTTGAATTACTATGGCTCATTTGTCAAGACTAGGAAGTTAACATTGGTATATTACTATTAACTAAACTCCAGATATTATTTGGCTTTTGTTAGTTTTTCCATTAATGTCCTCTTTCTAATCCAGAATCCAATGTCTGGTACCACAACGCATTCAGTTATCATGTCTCCCCAGTCTCCCCTGGTCTGTGACAGTTTCTCAGTCTTCTTTTGTTTTTTATGACCTTGACTGTCTTGAGCGGTTATTGGTCAGGTATCCTGTAGAATGTCCTTCAGTCTGGGTTTGTCTGTTGTTTTTCTCATGATTAGACTAGGGTTATAGGTTTTTGGAAAGTATACCATGCAGGTGAAGCACACTTCTTATCACATCATATCAAGGGTTTCACGATGTCAATATGACCTCCCTGGTGATGTTAACCTTCATTACTCAAAGTAGGTTTTCCAGATTTCTCCACCACAAAGTTACTGCTTTCCTCCTCTTTTTTTTTTTTTTTACTTCATTCATTGGGATCTAGCTCACCCTCAGGGAAAGAGTGATGGGAATTAAGCTTCTTTGGAAGGCTCACTGTGTGGAGAGTAGGGGGCAAGAGCAGAAGCAGGAAGACTAGGCAGCATGGGACTAGATCAAGCACTGTGGAAGTGATGAGAGAGGTTGAAATATGCATATACTTGGGAGATACAGCCTATGGGTCTGTGTTGCCTTTCTGCCTTCATCCCCATGAGGGCAATGGCCATTGGTAATGATAGACATTATCTTGTTTTAATCACCATGGCATCACTTCCCTTCTATAGTTGTTGGGTGCTGTAATTATTGTTCATTTGTTTTTGTGCATTCTTAAAGTAAAACCAACTGGCTCCTTAAGCCAAGGTACAAATGTCATAATCTTAAAATTTTTTTTATCATTTATTTATTTATTTTTGAGAGACAGAGAGAGACAGAGCATGAGCAGGGGAGGGGCAGAGAGAGGGAGACACGGGATCTGAAGCAGGTTCCAGGCTCTGAGCTGTCAGCACAGAGCCCGAAAGGGGGTGGGGGGAGCTTGAACTCAGGAATCACAAGGTCATGACCTAGGCTGAAGTTGGACGCTTGATCAACTGAGCCACCCAGGCGCCCCAGCAAATGTCATAATCTTTAAAGAGAGAGAAGTGTTAGCATAAAAAGTTAAGGTAATTTAGGCTAGGGAAGCTAGTTTCTTCAGAACATCCTCTATAGTAGGTCCCATTTTAGGTGCTTTATATTTACTATGAGTATGAGTTTCCAGGCCCACCAAAAACTAAGAATATGGCTTTCTTAATTTTTTCTATAAGTGAACTTAAATTTTATCTTCAATTTTCATTTTTTTTCTGCTGTAAAAATCCAGTTACATTTATATCAATTCAGTCCCTTGGGTAATTACATTAGTCATTTCATTTTTAACCCACACAAATCTGGACTTTCCCTCTTCATCCTTCTTTTCATCCTGATACTGATCATTGGGGTGGCAGAGATTTGTAAATACGTCACTGCAGATGTGGAGGCGAGGATGGTGTATCTTTCTTGATCCTGATCTGTTGAGATCGTTCTGGTTGGTTTGGCCTTTGGACATGTCCTTCTCCACAGTGGCAATCTCCTAAGAAATAACTGCATTCTCAGTAGCTCCCCTGAGGGAGTGTACATGCTGTTTCCTTCCTGCAGTGTCCCCCAATCCGGCCTTGAGATCCCTTGTAGATCTACTAATAGCCTCTCTCACAACAAGAGGGATTCAACTCTCCTGTCTTCAGGGATCCTCACAGCTACACATTTTCTTTCATGTCCCTCCCTTAGCAGCGCCTCTCCTTACTGGGACTTGACCTAAGGGTGCAGGATGTTGGCGTCGAAATCAACACCTCACTTGTTCCCTTCACTTCTCCCAGCTTGCTAATGGCTCTTGTTTCTGAAGGGCTTGGAGGCAGACGTGGAAGAATTGGAAGAGAGACCCATTCAGGCTGTAGTCTTCCCAAATACATTGCTTTTTAGGAGCTGGGCTTTGGAAAAATAAAATCAGGAATTTACATCTTTTGTGTGCCCTAGACGGCAAGAAGTGGGACGCTGCAGAAGCGACTGGGGTACAGTCGAGGCCAGGGTCTCATTTGAAGAGTCAGGGAGAAAAGTACAGGAATGGAAAGCCAACTGGCAGGCAATGCGTGGGCTGACATTCCACATACTGCTTATCACATGATGATTTCGTTGGCTCTTTATATTGATTCTGTGAGTTCCATCTAATATTATTGCTATTTTTTAAATGAAAAAGTTAGTTAAGTTACAAAATATCATCCGAGTTTATACAGATTGTATGTGTTGGTAGGACCAGAAATCAAAACCAGATCTGTCCTGACACCAAAGCTCATGTTTCATTCATTATAGCTCGTAATCAATCTCATATACTAATATTTTCCTTCCATGTGAATGACCTGAAGCATTCCAGGGAAAGCAATGAGTGGGCACGGACTACGGATAGGAACTATCGAGGGCACCTACTTGACCAGTAGGTGTAACATCTTTCTTTCTTTTCAAATTTCAGACTTCAACCTGTAACTATCGAATGGCCATAGTGTGGTGCAGGGATACAATAGCTAGTGCTCTTTCAGATTAGAACTAGAGAGAGTTGAGAGACACATCAAAAGATACTTAAAATATAGCACAATGAAGTGCCATAAGTGAAGTGAAAAAGCTTATTCTGAGAGACCTAGAAGAAAACCTACTTCTGCCCTGGTGGAGCCACAAAACTTCCTGGAAAGGATAGGATTTATTATTATTATTATTATTATTATTATTATTATATCTTTTTTTTTTTTGAGAGAAAGAGAGAGAGAGTGAGAGCACATGAGCAGGGGAGGGGCAGAGAGAGAGGGAGAGAGAGAATCCCAAGGGGAAGATCGATCCCATGAACCATGAGATCGTGTCCTGAACCAAAACCAAGAGTCAGATGCGCTCAACCAACTGAGGTGCCCAGGTGCCCCGAGGATGGGATTTAAAGCACAGTGCCATAGAAGAGGCAATGAGATATGGGTGTAGCAGTGGATGGAATGTGATAGTCCACTGCAAACCTTCCAGATCTTTTTGTAAATGATGTTGTCCTACTCTTTCAAAGCAGGGTGAACTGAGCTTCAGTTGAGGCACAGGTGAGGGAGCCCATTTGTTCTTGGGCCCACACTCTAAGATAATGCGGTCCTTATCTGTAGCCAAAGGTTGGCTGTTTCTTGTGCCCACCCTAGCCATCCCTGAAGGAGCACCGCATCCTCTGCAGCCAAGGCGACCACTACTTCTCATTGATTACCTCTGAAAAGGCATCCACTGTTTGGCATCCTGCCTGCTCACCTTCTAGTCCGTGGGGTTCTTTTCATTGGCTTTGCCTCCCCTCTGGCCTGAACTAGGCTGCATTTGGGAGGTAATCACCATCAGGGCAATCAAATACCGCAGAAATACAGCAGAAAGATGCAGAACAGACTACATTTCTTCCTCCCTGGATTTTGAGGCCCAGGAAGAGCCGAGGGGAGGATGCTGTTGGAGGCTGCGTATTCTTGCTGTAACAGGCGGTGCTTAAAAGGGAAGAAAAGAAATGTGGTTATTTTTGAAATTAGGCCTTTCCTCTCCATTTTCTCCCTGCTGCAGGCTTCCATTCAGAGACTCATTTTCTTCCTCAGATGTTTCAGCTTCTGAATTTATTTCACATAAAAAGCATGACATATGTTTTCTTTCTTCTATGTTTTTTAAGGTGACAGTGAGTTTCCCTGATTTCCAGCACTTTCTGCTGGTTGCTTCTGCAGGGGGAGCACAGAACATACTTTAGCAGCTGAGGCTGCCAGAATGAAGCCCAAGGGCTAGTAGCAGGATTGTGATGCTTGTCCTTGGGGGTTTAAATGCTCTGGTGGAACATCTTACCCTTGATGTGCAGGCTTTTATGCTTCTGGGGACAATGGAGTCCCTGGAGCCTGGGGAAGAAGAGAGTGTGATCCAGTGGCCTACATGCTGGGCAGGGCTTCAGGAAGGCAAGGATCTGGTGCTGCCTCTGGGAAGGGATCCTGGAGCAAGTCCCTTCTGTCTCTGGCTGTTTCTGGTTGTGGGAGTTTGAGCCAGCCCCAATGCCTTTGGCCTTCAGAAATGTGGTGGGGAATCCGTGCCCTCCACCCTCCCACCTGTATACTTTCTGGAGGTTATACTTTATGAGACCTGCCCTAAGAAAAATCCCAAACAGAAAATTGGAATTTGTGAAATGATGGTGGGGAGAGAAGGGGGTGGGGTTTGGATATTCAGTTCCACATTTGTTCCTTTCTAGAACAACGTCTAGACCATGATTTAAAAAAGGAATTAAAAACTTCATTTAAAAAAAGAATTAAAGGGGCGCCTGGGTGGCTCAGTCGGTTAAGCGTCCGACTTCGGCTCAGGTCATGATCTCACGGTCCGTGAGTTCGAGCCCCGCGTCGGGCTCTGTGCTGACAGCTCAGAGCCTGGAGCTTGTTTCAGATTCTGTGTCTCCCTCTCTCTCTGCCCCTCCCCTGTTCATGCTCTGTCTCTCTCTGTCTCAAAAATAAATAAACATTAAAAAAAATTTTTAAAAAGGAATTAAAAACTTCATTTAAAAAAGGAATTAAAAACTTCATTTAAAAAAGTAATTAAAAACTTCATTTAAAAAATGAATGAAAAAATTCATTTCAAAATGAATTAAAAAATTCACTTAAAAATGAATTAAAAACTTCATTTAAAAAATGAATTAAAAACTTCATTTAAAAATGAATTAAAAACTTCATTTAAAAAATGAATGAGGCATATACATGTTTATGGGCACATACATACAGTTGGCAGGAAGCACAGAATTTGTTGAGTGACCTTTGCCTCCTGCCATCTCATTGAGTCTTCACAACAACTGTGTATTATAGATAGTGTTATTCCTATTTTTGAGGCGAGGACATTGAGGCAGAGAGCTGGCATAATTAGCAAATTAAGTAGCTTCTAATTGGCTAAGCCAAGATTCCAACTGGAGGCCAGAGCAGGTGGTGTGAGCCTCCTCAGAGCTCTTCAGGAGCCAATACCCCAAGCTTTGAAACCCGGCTTCCCTGTGAATAGCTTGGACGTCACTTCCCTCGTCAGAGTCAGATTCTCAGGATAATCTTGTCTTTCTGGCTTTCAGTGTTGTTGTGACAACCACAACGGGCAGACAACATGGGGAAGTGTTTCATAAATGACAGCACATTAGAGACATACCAGAAGGAATTATTATTACTTTGCTGTCGCTGAGTGAGGCACACCTGTTGACGAATAACTGAAATACCTAGCTAAGGGACTTGTCGTTAGTTTCATCTCCCATAGCAGAATATTGACTGAGGCCTCTTGTCACCAGGGCACATTCCTCAAGCTGGGTTGTGTCACATCGATGCAGCATAGGTCCTACATGGGCACTTAATGCCCACGAAGAGAGTGTGTAGGAGGCATCCTTAAGAGCAAGCCGGCCAGAGACAAATTGCCTGCCTCTGCCACTTGCCAGCTTTGTGACTTTGGGCGAGTTAGTTAACGTCTCTGTGTCCCAGCTTTCCAATCAATAAAATGAGACTAAGAATAGTGTTTATCTGGGGCGCCTGCGTGGCTCAGTTGGTTAAGTGTGCGACTTCCACTCAGGTCATGATCTTGGGGTCTGTGAGTTCGAGCCCCATGTCAGGCTCTGTGCTGACAGCGCAGAGCCTGGAGCCTGCTTCACATTCTGTGTCTCCCTCTCTCTGTGCCCCTCCCCCACTCACACTCTGCCTCTCTCAAAAATAAATAAACATTAACAAAATAAAAAGATAAAAAGAATAGTATTAGTCTCAGTTCTCAGCACTCTGCCTGGAACAGAGTAAGCGCTGGAAGTGCCAGCTGGCGCTACACTTGCTGATTGGTTTTGGCCAGCCCTGACAGAATTTGCTGGTGGCCACATTGGTGGCTACGGTAAACTTTGTAGTAGGGTGCTATGATATAGAACGTTCCAGATCGGCGGACTTCTCTATAAATAGCATTCCTTAAGGCTCACAAAGAAATGACTTCTGTGACCAGTAGTCGCACGTGGCACAAGTGCTATGTCAGGCCTGGTCAGGAGCTAAGCGACACCCTGTCTCATCTGGCTCACTGCTTCAATCTCATGTCATGCCCTGTGGTCCTGGAACTCCACATCCACCCATATCTGTCCCTCTTAGGTCTTAGGATGTGACACGCTCTCTTCTCTCTCAAACACACTACTGCTTCTACTTGGAATGCTCTTTCTTCACCACCACAGCCCCAGGCCCACCAGTCAGCTTGCTCACATCCATCCACATATCCCTTAGGTCTCAGTTCAGATGTCATTTCCTGGGGAGGTTTGTCCCGATGCCCTTAGACTGGTTTGGAAAAAAGTATTAAAATGCAGTACGGTCTCTAATGATGATTGAAATGAAAATTGTTACCCTGAAAACTGTAATGACATTTGCTTAACCAATTGTACATTTGTTTTATATAAACCATATGCTATTTTTTAATATCAACTAAAAGTAATTTATGCGTTATATTCTCTGCTTATTCAAGGTAGTTTACTCAGTTTCTGAATTATACAAATTTCTTTTTTTTCCTTCTTTTTCTCTTTTTGGCTACTTATTCCCTTGTGCCAGCTCTTGACAAAATCAAGATTGACTTTTTTTTTTTAAAGAAACAATGAGTTGAAACTTTCATACCATTGCAAAATCTAGAAAGTGTCAAGTGGCTTCTACTTTTCTTACAAACACTTATCTGAAACAGTATTGTACAACATTTAGCTATTGCTCACTGGTTTTAGCCCTCCTCATTTTGTAAACAAAAACAATAGAAAAAAGACAGAAAGATTTATACCTAAGCCTGACAGTGTTACCTGTGAGAGGTAGGTAAAAGCAAATTTTTACTCCTTTTGCTTCCTGTGCATTGTCTAAATTTTCTATAATGAACACACTTTGTCATAATAAAAAGTTACTAAAATTTTATAAAGAAAACAAGAACAACTTCAGTGTTCTCTGAATTCAACAAGGCTCAATAAGCAATAAGGGTTGGGAAGAAGAAGAATTCACAAAAAGTAGACTATGTCCCTGTCTCCAAGGAGATGGATATCCAGAAGATGTTTCCCTTTTAAACCTTTACTCTTTCATTCTTTTTTTTTTAACTTACCACCTGCCTTCCTGACCATTCTTTCAGTCCCTCTTTTCCAGTTATGTCTCCTTCAGATGAGATTGTTCCCCCTTCTTCTTTCCATGTCTTCCTCACCAGTGTTTTTAATCTGTATTCCACACACTGATGGCAGACAAAGGAAGCATGTGACATCGCATTTCAAGGTATTTGGGAATGTCTTTGTAGTTAGTGCTTGGAAATCTTTAAACAAGAGGTGCCTGGGGTGGCTCAGTCGGTTGGGTGTCCGACTTCAGCTCAGGTCATGATCTCACAGTTTGTGGGTTCAAGCCCTGTGCTGACAGCTCAGAGCCTGGAGCCTGCTTCAGATTCTCTGCCTCCTTTTCTCTCTGTCCACCTCCCCCCCCCCCCCCCCCCGCCACTGCTTATGCTGTCTCTCTCTCTCTCTCAAAAATAATAAATAAACTTGAAAAAAAAAGAAATCCTCAAAACTTTTCATAAAGTTTTTATAGGCATCAAGATAGAATTTTAGTGTTTTTTAAAAAAATTCCATATTATGAGAAATTAGCTATTTGGAATTGTGTTTTTGAAGACCCTTGGCTAGATTTCCTGTTACATGCCCAAAGGGCCCTGTCACTTATCATACATTTAGTATTTACCTCTCTCCTGCTGGAAGTGGCAATCTGGAAATAGTGAGCTGTGACTCTTACGTAGTTTCTAGTACATCTCACCAAGATCTGTCTGTGCCTTTCTCAGAATGATAAATTTTACATTTCAGCAAATAAAACATGTAAGTCTTTGCAAGAAATCTCTGAGCAAAAGTTGTGCCAGCCTCTTCATTAATGCCACAACTCAAGACCAGAAGAGGGTCTGCCCACTGTCCTTACTTCAGATGAGTAATAGAACTCCATGACCAATTGTTTCTGTCTAAAGAGAGGTCAGAAAGGGGGTCACAATGCCTCTCCCCTCTGAAGCAAACACCGTTTGTATAAAATTCATTGTGTCTGCTCCACAAAAAAATGGGGGTCCAGATCTGTTTGGATAGTTGATTTTTAAAAAAGTAGAATCCAGTATTATAGGTACAACATACTATTTGTTGTTTTAACTGGCATTTCTTGTGAGTCTGAACATTTTTTCATGTATTTATTGGTTCTATCTAAATATCTAGCTATATCTTATTTTGAATATTTTCTATTCATGCCCTTTGTATTCTTTTCTATTACTATGATTATCTCCATAATGATTTATATGAACTTCTCATATATTAAGACGCTATCTTTTTGTCCCACATGTTTTAAATGTTATTATTTTCCAGTGTATTTGTCTTTTAGTTTGTTTCTTATGTGAAAATTAAGAATGCATGTAGTTGAATCTTCCAATCTTGTCCTTTTAAAAATGTGTTTAAATTTTTTTTCAATGTTTATTTATTTTTGAAAGAGACAGAGCATGAGGCAGGGAGGGACAGAGAGATAGGGAGACACAGAATCCGAAGCAGCTCCAGGCTCTGAGCTGTCAGCACAGAGCCCTACACGGGGCTCGAACTCACAAACCATGATATCAAGACCTGAGCTGAAGCCGGATGCTTAACCGACTGAGCCACCCACATGCCCCTAAAGATGTGTTTTTTATTACTTCTTTATTATCCTTGTTTCCAACTCATTAGAGACCGAGAGAGAGAGACAGAGAGAGAGAGAGAGAGAGAGAGAATCCAGTGTTTTCAATGAGTTAATAATCAGCCTTTAAGTGTTATTGAATCTGAGAGTGAGGAAATAATAATAATTCTAAAACATAATTTTTTAGAAAAAAGGAGGAGGGGAGGAAATATAAATTGGCATTAATCCTGAAGTTAGGTGGCTCTGGGTGTGCTCCCCCCATTTTACGTGTCACAATGGAAAGGGAACTTAGGTGTCAGAGGTCATCTCTGTCAGCCCCCAACCCTTACTCAATGGAGGAATCCTGCCCACACTATTTTTACCATCCCCTTGACAACTGCCAGGATAGCTCGATCTTCTGCTACAACTCTGCATGTCAGCAGGACATACCTCTCTTATGTTATGCTGAAACCTGTCTGCTTGCCAGTTCCACATGCCGAGCCTAGATCTGCCCTTTGGAGCCACATAGACAAAGTCGGTTCAGCTAGGAAAACTTCACCAGCTAGAGAAAGCTGACATATCACATCTGAGACATCTCTCCAGGGCACACACCTTCAAATCTTTTCTCTCCTCCTCCCACACGATGTTGAGACTCACCACTAGCCCGTTTGCCATCTACTGGACACAACCCAGCGTCTGTCTCTTTTCTTGTATGGGCCCCGCACTGAGCCCAGATCTGTGTGCACCTGATGGGGCAGAACTGGCACAAATATGGCATGCTCCTTCTGTCTGCCTGGACCCATGCCCACTCAGGCTCCCTTTGCTGCTTTTTACTTTCTTGGCCACTGCCTCTGTGTCTCAGGAGCCCTAGAGCTGGTGGCCTAGGTACCTTGCCTTGTCTTTATCCCATTCCACCCTCGTGTGGAGGCTGGATTTTTAATTTTGTTTGTTGGGCTTGCTATTGCTGACAAAACCCTGGTAAACTCCTTACATAGCTGCTTGGCAAGAGCTGGCTGAAGACCGTTTATTTATGCTCATTTCCTTCTTCTAGTTTTAAGGTCCCTGCCTTTTGTTGACAATGGCAGCAGTTTTCAACCCGGGTTTGTGGGTCAGGGTTTTGGTTCTGGACCTTGGCCTCACTATCCTGTTAGACCAGTGTTCAGGCCTGGCTATTCAAGGGCCTCCACTGAGACTTGGCTGTTGGGGAGGGCAGGGCAGGGCATGGCTGGGGTAAAGTAAAGGTGGGGCTCATAGGGCTGGGTGGGGCTAGATTGCATGGGAAACTGACTTGTTTCTCTACATCAGTTGGGACTGGTGATGGCACAGCTGGTAGGTGGCCCAGGTGCCACCTAGCAATGGCAATGGGGGAATTGGACTTAACTGAGTCATAGTCCTGGCTAACCAGCTGGGAAACCCTGAGCAAGTCATGGGTCAATTCTCAGAGGATGACCCTGGAAGGCGGTGCCTTCTACTGCCATCTATCTAGCAATTGTTCGGGGACCATGCAGCTAGCAGGGTCATAGGAATCATCCCATTCAATTACAGCAGCAAATTCAGGACAAAAGTCCCATTCCTGTGCTCATTTTACAGATGAAGAGATAGTAACTTAGAGAGGTTAAATAGTTTGACCAAGGTCACAGTGTTTGTAAATAGCTGAGCTGGGATTTGAACCTAAGTGGTCTAAGTGCCTGTGCTCTTAACCACAACACTATGCACCCCCGGACTCCCCACCCCCAATTCTGCCCAGTTCTGTGGCCTATATGAATTCAGCAGGAGCTCAAAGGTCTGAGGAGAACCATGTTCATGTTATTTGTCAGAAGTATTGAAGCAGCATCCTGGAGACCCACGTGTTATGTTCCTGAATTTTCCACCACTGAGTTAAGGCCACTTACACTCTGCTAGCCTATATGAAACAGCCAGTGAACATTCAGGTATCAAGAGTAAATTTCTATCAGCAATGGCTTTATGTCAGTTTTGCTATCACCCTCTCCATATTCAGGGATAAAAACCCAGAAACAGAACCAAGCAGGAGTTTACCTTGAGTGGGAAACCTGTCTAAAACATTGTTATTAATTATTCATGTTGGCTGAGGCTGTTTCCTTACAATATTTTTTTGTAGACATAAAAAAATTAATTGCTCTGGCCTTTTCTCTGTGATTTCCTGATGTCTTGGCATGCCAATGCCTGAGAAAACTTAACCCACAGAATGAGTAATATTCTGTAGCTAGGAACTGGTATTTCAATTGCCCAAGGTTGTGGAAATCTTCCTGCAACATGGGAGTCAGCTCCTTAGAAAGCAAGCAAGCAAACAAGCCTGCCGTTCTCTGCTGAAAAAACCCCTCCCTCTTTAAGGATTGTAATTTGCCTTCCTTTAACACAACATGATATTGTAGTTATTATTTCCTGGGCCTTAGACGTTAGTTCAATAGGGCACAGTGATTCTTGGGTTTATGTAGTGCCTTCCGAAGAGTGCTACATTTTCATATTTATTATCATAATGTGTGCCTGTATGTGTGTGTGTGTGTGTGTGTGTGTGTATGAGAGAGAAAGAGAGAGACAGAGAAAGAGAGAGAGAGAGAGAGAGAGCAAGCCTTGATTAGAGAAATGTTTTCATATTGAAAGATAGCAGATCTGAGGCATCAGGAACTGCCAGCAAACCTGTGAGGGGCAGAAGAAGAAACCAGAGTCATATTTTTATAGATTCATGTACTTAGTGCAACCTTCCAAGAAAAACACTGAAGTCTGGGCATAAAGACTGCATGGCACTTAGTAGGTGCACTCAATATATGTCGGTTCCATTCTTCCCCTGCAGGGACCTAATCGTGTTTACCACACACTTGACATTTCCATAACAGCTAAACTTGGTGCTATCACATAAAAGTCATACTTCTTTCTCTGTAGTTGTTTATTAAGTTTATTTTGATCCCAATGAAATCACTAGGAACCCTCCGGTACCATTTATCTAAATATGGTTCTAGCTCATACGGCTTCGCCTATGTTCTCTCTCTCATTTTTGTACCTGGGTATAACTTAATCTTCTGCCTTTTTGTTTTCTTTCTGCTTAAGTGAAAAACGAGAATGCCCAGATTGCTCCAGGACACACCTGTGCACTGTTGCAGAGCGGCTGATCTTGAGGGAAGGCTGGTTTTGCCACACAGGTGGTGACTGGGCGGCCTCAACAAGCCTCCAAATAAAGAAGGGGGAAAAACAAAGCCAGTGTGTGTGGAGGTGGGGGCTGGGATGGAGGAAGAAAATACCTTTGATGGGGTATTTAGCAGATGTTGCTTAATTACTCTGAGTACCAAAATGTAATTAGAAAGCCAAATACATGTCCTGGAGAAGTAGAATTTTAACACGTGTGCATATACACATGGACCCACTCTGTCAGGTGCACATTTTCTTTCTACATTTTCTACATTTTCTTTCTCAGGTAGTTCCTCTTCCTGGACATCATGATAGAAAATTAAAGATTAGAGACTCCATCCAGTTAACCCCCACGCACTGCGGGAGTCACAGTTCAGAGGGAGATTGCCTCTAAACGTACCTGACTTTTCACTGGGGTTGAATCGCTTCTTTTTTCTCAACACTGAATGAAATCTGTCCCAACTTTGACACCACACACTGAAGAAGAACTGAACATAGCATACAGCTGTTATTGGCATTTTTGGTGCTAGTGCAGCAGGCAAAATGAGGGGTCTAGATTTTGGAGTTCTGGAACACAAGCTGAAATGCTTGTCAGGTTGTTTTTCATTGTACAGCAATGGGACTTTGTATGGCTTGGATTAGAATGGAGATAAATGTGAGTCATTTAATATTTCTGCTTTCTACTTCCTGTCTAGAGCACAGAGCATGCCCAACCCATTCTTTTTTCCTTTCAGAATTAGTATTAGCATTAGGAGGCTTGTCAACTCTTTGTTCTCTTTTAGCCATTTCCCGACATTTTTTTGGTCTCACCTTCTTCATTTACAAAATGGGAATGATTCTTGCATGTTGTGATAAATGAATAGTAGTCAATAAAAGAGGCACTTTGAATCTGTAAAATACCATGTGAAGTATTTTAACCTTAAAAAATTAGACTTCAATACAATATTAATGAAATAGTTATTTGAAGATAGTCAAATAGTCATTTGAAGATATTCTGATAAAGAAATGCACCTGAAAGAGTAATGACATTGTATTTGATAATTATCTATCAGATTGGTAAATATAAATTCAATCATAAGTAGTGTTTGTGAGAATGTGGGTATGTTGAATCAACTCTTCTGTGAGGTATACCATCAGTATATTTCAAAATTAAAAATGATCATACCTTTTGATGAAGTGACCCCTCTTTTAGAAATTTATTCTCAGGAGAAAATCAGAAAGGTATTTACAGATATATTCATAAGTTTGTTCATCTCAGCTTCATTAATAAGATTGAAAGTGGGGAATAAGATACATGCCCACGAATAGGAAATTATTAAATGGATTGTGATATACCCCCGAATAGAATAAACACTCTGTTCAAAAGGGGGACGTAACTCTGCTGATATGGAAAGATACCTAGAATATCTTGCTAAGTGGAAAGTAAATTATAGAACTATATGTTTATTATCCATTTGGATGGATATGCTTATCTTTATACCTATATTTATATTAAATACATGAAGAATATTTTTGTCTATAGTAGTCTTTGGAACAGGAGGTAATTGGAAAGGACCTTCACTTTGTACTTTATACACTTTTGACATGCTTAAACTTTTTTTTTTTATAATGAATGGTGTTATGTTGTATAATCAGCCAAGATAATAACAGTAAAGAAGAAAAAAGAACCCAAGGGGCACTGAAATGAAAAAAAACCTCTGAATTCTACTGCTTCAGCTAATTTCTCTCATTTGTAATATGACCATTGAATTGGATACACTGAACCTCTGATCAACTAAGAAGGTCCATGGGCCTAGGCTATTTACAATGGACTAAAGAAACAGTAAAAGATAAACAAGTATGAGATAAACAGTACGAAGATACGATATAAATTGGTGGGGACTGCCATAAATAACACACTAATCTATTTAATGAAATAATATATGACACGCACCCGATGGGCTTGTGAATTGAATATCATGTGAAAATAAGGTTGTTGAATTTAGCGAAAGTGATAGGGGCCACGGCCGGGGGGGGGGGGGGGTGATAGGCACTGCATTCAATGCTGTGGGAAGCGTGATTCTCTCTCCAACCTCTTTTCTTTCCGAGAGACCCAGTGGTGGGCATTAGAGACTTTCAGTCTACTTTGCCTTTATTTTGGACTGAGACCTAGATGTTATCATGTAAAAATATCCCTGCTAATGCATATTAAGATGTGACATGCTTCCTTTTTCTATTTTGTATGCCTTTGTATCATTAACCTGAGAGGGGAAAACAAAGCAAAACAAAAAAAAAAAACAAAACAAAACAAAAAAAAAGAGAACCCATATCCCGATGTGTAACTAAAAACCTCCCGGTGGGATTTGTTTAGTGTGAGAGAGTGATTAGTAATTTTTAGTGATTAGTAATTTTCTCCCTCAGGTGGTTTTTCTGCATTCCTGTAGAGATCGTGTACACAACAGGGCTGCCAAGTGAGAAGAAAAGGCTCAGGCAGAAAATATCACGCTTTAGAAAACAGTATGTGTGCGTGCGCGCGCATGTGTGCGTGTGTGTGTGTTTTAAACAACTATTTTAGTTACTTTGACAAATAAAGTGCTTTGATTTGGAATCATTGCTTTCATGTCTTATATAATCTCTGGTCTTGCGAAAAGTTCCATTATGCAACAATTTTATACAAGGGAATTATATCTGTGTTCCTATCCTCTCACAACCCTGTCTCCCTCACATCCTTTCTATCCCCCCATTGGGTTTTGGAAAGCAAACCAGCTCTAAAAATCTTAGCTTAACAATGCCTCAGGGCTTTATTTGCAAGTTTTTTTTTCTTTTCTTTTTTTTTTTTAGGGCCCACTGTGGAAATCATAGGATTGAAACAGAAGGAATTTGGCTTTTTCAATTAAAACAAAACAAAACAAAACAAAACAAAACAAAACAAAACAAAAGACTGCAGAGGTCTACAGTGAGAGTTCCATGAAGGAGGGCCATGTTTTAGTGTCTCGCCAGGACAACCCTATCTGCTTCCCAATAAAGTGGGCATTCACATGAACGCATACACCCAGATAGACAGATTGCTAGCCAGAGTGTGTGGTTGTTTTTCTTCTTGTCACTCCCTGAGGACTGAAGTCATGCAGCACAATGACGAAGCAACCCGTGTGGCCTCAGGACTCTCCCATTGAAACCTTTCATAATTTTATTTTTGCATATGCATGGGCACATATATTGAGCCCAGTGACTTCATTAGTAGCAACTGCTAGTTCCTCAGAATGTTGTTGCTCTGTGAGCCCAAGAAAATGATAGGTGGTTTCTAAGACTAAAGTTGGCACTTAGGACATAAATGAAATAAGCTTTAAAGTTGAGAGTGAAGGCACTTACACAGACAAAATTGAATAATTTGCCAACCAACCTTACCCAATTGATGGTTTTCAGTCATGTCCCCCACCACCATCATCATCATCATCATCATCATCATCATCATCATCTTCATCATGAGCAGCAACAACATATAGCTACTGCCTTTCACAGTTGTAAGTGCTTTCTCATGCACTTATATTTTTCATCATGGCAGCTCTTTGAGGTTGAGGAAGGTGTTTATCTTCTCACCATTTAAAATTTTTTTTTTAACGTTTATTTATTTTTGAGACAGAGAGAGAGCATGAACGGGGGAGGGTCAGAGAGAGGGAGACACAGAATCCAAAACAGGCTCCAGGCTCTGAGCTGTCAGCACAGAGCCCGACGCGGGGCTTGAACTCATGGAACCGCAAGAACATGACCTGAGCCGAAGTCGGCCGCTTAACTGACTGAGCCACCCAGGTGCCCCTCTTCTCACCATTTTAAATCTGAAGATGCTGAGGCTCTGAAGCCACATGTTTAGCATCAGAGCAAGGAAGAGAATCTAGACTTTCTAATTCCAAGCTCTGTACTCTTCCTGAAGCACCTCAGGGGTGGCTCTGGGAGGGGGACACCAAACACTCTAACTCTGTGCTGGGATCCTCGCCTGCCTTGAATTCCGATCTTGAGGATAGACTGAGGTTACTTTAGAATTCAAGCGATGACTTTGAACAGATAGATTAGTCATTCTGCAAGTTCAGTGTAAAAATCCAAGAAAACATGATTTCCCTGCTCTTTTGTAAATTGGCTGCATCATGGTACAAGGAGGTGTTCTGACAAGCCTGAGGCATCACCTTGTGAGGTCCTCCCAGATACCGCTTCAGGTTACCTGCTCCATGCAGTGGGTGAACCACTCCCCAGTCCTATCTCCATGGATACAAACAGAACTTGCTCACATTCTCTGAATGTGAATGGCAATCCCAGATTGGCTGTCCTAAGCCACTCAGGGCAGCAAGAAGCATTTAAATGTTCAACATGTTAAATGAATTAAAAATACAGGTGAGTGAGACTGACTCGTGGCTGGGGAAGAGGCAGAGGTGGATGGCTTTCCATTGTCCTGAAAGGAGACCATGCATGGGCTAAAATGCATCCCCCCTCCCATCCTGGCCATCACCCGTTGGTACACCAGGATTGTAAGCTGTTGTGTACTGTGGAGAGAAGAAAGGGAGCTGGGGTGGGGTAGGGGCTCAGAACAAAAGGTGGAGACAGGGAGCATTTAGAAGTTCCACAAGACAAAGCAGAGGGAAGGACAGAGAGAGAGGATCCTGAGCAGACTCTGCACTGTCAACACAGAGCCCAATGTGGGGCTCAAACTCACAAACTGTAAGAACCTGACCTGAGCTGAAACCAAGAGTCGGCTGCTCAACTGACTGAGCCACCCAGGTGCTCCTGCCTGCACTGACTTCAGATGGAATCATTTTCAGGTAGCCTGTTTCAAAAATTCTCAGCTTCCCGGGACACCTGCTTGGCTCAGTAGGTTAAGCATCCAACTTTGGCTCAGGTCATGATCTCACGGTTCATGAGTTCAAGCCCTGAATTGGGCTCTGTGCTGACAGCTCAGAGCTTGGAGCCTGCTTCGGATTCTGTGTCTCCCTCTCTCTCTGCCCCTCCCCTGCTCATGCTTTGTCTCTCTCTGTCTCTCAAAAATAAATAAACATTAAAAAAAATTCTCAGCTTTCCATTTAGTTACAATGAAACCCCAAATGATTCTGGAAAAAATGTAGGCCCTTTTAGAAAACTATTTGTGAGACAAATCATTTTTGTAACAATATGAGACCCCACACGTATGGTGGTGATTTTACCAAAATTTTAGTTCTCATACTCCTGGCTAAAGGAGTAAAAAATTTGCTTTTGGGGGGCTACTTGGCTATGTCTATCAGAATTAAAGGGTACCTGGGTAGCTAAGTCGGTTAAGCATCTAACTCTTGATGTCAGCTCAAGTCTTCAGGTCTTGATCTCAGGGTTGTTAGTTTGAGCCCTGCATTGGGCTCCATGTTGAGCATGGGGTCTACTTAAAAAAAAAAGTATTATTAAAATTTAAAAAAGTATAAACACGTTGATCTAGTAATTTTAGTTTTAGAAATCTAACTTACATAAATCTGTGCCTATAATTATGAAGATGCTTAATGCCACATTATTTGTGATTGTAAAAAACAGAAGTCATTGTAAATTTATTAACAAGGAAATTGGTAAATGAACTATGATGTGTCCACACAAAAGAATGCTATTCATCAAAATACTCTTCATTCAAAGGGAATCATGGAAATCAGGATTTATTTTTATATTTAATATGCAAGAAGCTGAATAATTTACATAGTATGATCACATTCTTTAAGATATATATGTGTATATATATGCAAATATATGTGTATATGTATATAATATATATATAATATATATAATATACACACACATGTATTTTCTACTTGTGTATACTTATGTATATGTATTCATATTTGTGGATATATACATAGGCAAAAGTCTAGAAAGACACACACCAAATAGTTAAGAATGGATATCCACAAAGAGAAGAAATGGAACAGGATGATTATATAAGTAGCTGCTCATCTACTGCTCTGATATCTTCTCTTTCCTTCTGCCATTTTGGGCCAGGTATCTTACAGGAAGATTAAATGAAATAATAGTTAACTTAGTTCTGTATTTATTAGCATTTGTGTCTATGCCTCTTTTCTCTCTGATGGCCTTGAGTGTGTGTGTGTGTGTGTGTGTGTGTGTGTGTGTGTGTGTGTGTTTGTATTTGTGGGGGAACTGAATCATTGGGAAACTATTGGTGAATTTGAGCTTGTGGGTTACTGTCAGAGTTCCTATATCTCTTTTTTTCTTGCTTCCCATGATCACTGACCATAAATAGTATGTACTACCAGGGTTAGATGAAAGATATTTATAAATCTGAGTAATGTATAATTTCCTGGGGCTTTATGTTAGCATGCAGATGACTTCTTTCTCAGATTTGAAGAAAACCTTGAACAAAATGACAAGAAAGATGCAGGTTGTTTGGTGCCCTCCCTTCCAGTGCCCATGCTCTCTTGTTATATTGAATGGCACACTTCTTTTTGAGAAGACAGTAGGTATGAATGAATGTCAGGTCCATCAGTCACCAACTATGTAAACTTGGGCCACTCATTTAGTCTTCCAAAGTTTAGTTTTCTCCTAAGTAACATAATAGTATCCATCTAGTAGGGTTTTTGTGAGGGTGAAGTCAGATACCATGTGTGAAAATGTCTAGTACACGCTGTAGATGCTCAATGACTATTTTCTTCCTTCTGATTCTTATTTTAAGGATTCTCTCAAATACGCTGTTGAGCTTTGCTGTTGTCAGAGCATTTTAATCTTCACTAGCTCCCTGTGGTTTCAGAACAGCTGCAGTTATGTCGCCTCTTTCCCAGCTGCCACCACGATTCTGTTTCCCTTGTTTGCTCTCCATTCTTCTCTCCTTAAGCGCTTCCTCTTGCCTTCGGCTCTTCCTCCTAATTTTCATTTCCACTTAGTTTTCGTCTTTTTTTAATTCCCTACCTTCATACCTTCTACTTCTCCATTCAATTCCTGAGACCACTGTGGGGGAAAGGCATGTGGTTCAGAGAGAGAGAGAAAGAAACAGAGTGTATTAAGAGAATAAAACCAACTGTTCCTCCTTCACACTTGAGCCACCCTGGGTTTCTCTCACTTCTCTAAGTGGTGCTTCATCATACCTCCGTGTCTTTGCACATGCTGTTCCTTCTTTACTTTTCCTGACTTTACCTGGCTAAATTCCACCTGTGCTTCAAGTCTCAGATGCATTATCTTCTGGGATCCTGGTCCTGGGCTCCAATATAGTAGGTCAGCTGCTCTTGCTCCCTGTGCTTATAGTGCTCCGTAGACTGTAATTGCTCATAGAACAGTCTCTCTTTCTTGTTCCAATACCAGCTTGCACACACAAGTTGTTCCTTGTTTATTTTCACGTTTCTAGTGCTTGGCTCAATGCTTAGCACTTAGCAGATGCTTATCGAATGGAGCTGTAACTTGACGTGTTCATCATGAAGATATCTATTTGGGAGACCCGACCTGTTTTTCTCAAGCTGAAGCGTACTCTGGGACCTCTGTCCTGGTCTTATACTAAAACTAGTCCACAATTTTGAGTGGCCCTCATAAAAGCAAGACAAAATTTCACATACTATCTGTGTCTATTTTATTGGAATAAATTTCCAAACTCTCCCTTAAGCCTGGGAGTTAAGTCTCCAAATAAACTTTTCAGCTTTTCAACCTTGATGAGCCTAATGATACAGTCACACAAACTTTGTCAGCATCTTTTACCGTCTTGTTCCTGCTCATGCTGTTTCTTCACTTTGCAGAGTTGTCCCCATTCTTTGACTATTGAAAGTCTTTTTATCCCTGAAGCTCCTGTTCAAATAATGGTTCTTACTTCCTGGAGTTATTGTGAAAATTAAGTAAGATAAATTGCATAAATGCATACCACAGTGGTTGCCATAGAAGTAATCACTCCATAAAGATTAGCTATTAGCATCTTTTCTTAACCAGACTTTAAGCTCAGAGAAGGTGGGATCCATGTTTACATTAATTATATCTGTACCCTAAGCACCCAGCGTAAATGGTCTAAATGACCACTCAACAGTGTGGACCACATAGTAAATGTGGCATGCTACCTCCAGGCAAAGCCAATTACCAGGTGTGGTGGGTTTATTCACATGAATTATTAAAAGCAACTCCAGTTGTTTAGACACCTAGGTATGACCTAAAAGATTTTCTGGGAATCACTAATAAGTGATCGGCTAAATATGCCTAGAGGCTACAAAAGCACAAACAATATGTAAATTGTTAGCCAAAGTTCTTTGAAATTGGAAAATGTTAAGGTGAGAACAATGAGAGGAGATTTCATGTTTGATCTGGTCCAGTTCACTGAGACCTTATAAAAAAAATCAACTTTAGAAATCCTGCTTCCTCCCATTCTCCTTCACTAGTGGTACAGTTTCAAACCAATTGTTAATAGCAAAAAATCAAATACTCTGTGTTTTGCGTGTTGAATTCTTTTAGATGAAGTCTGAAATGGTCAACTATTTTAACTAAATTGAACAGAATGCTAGATAGATCTTTTTGAAATATAAAATAGTTTTATTTTGACAAACAGTCCATGTAAAATATGAGACTGTTTTGAATGTAAGGATAGTACTTTGGCAGTATATTCATACATGAATGCAAATGTCAGTACTTGCAGAGCAGTCTATAACCCAGTCTGCAGTATTTTGGGATAAAGTTCTCCATTGCTTCTAGGTACGATTACACATGGTCCTTCTAGTAATTCTTTTTTTCCCCTCCTTCAACATTCCTTTTCCTTTTCCCATTCCCCCTTTCCAAGAGTGATAGATAATCTCACAACACCAGACTTTGAGAGGAGAAGCATTAAAGATTCAATTTTGAATGACACGGTCCTTCTTAACATTAGCTTTCATTTCTAACAATAAGAAAAACCCTTGGGTTTAAGATGATCAGCACAACTGGCACACCAAACAAATAAAAATCAACAGCAAATAAGAAGTGACTCCAAGTCCTCTGAGACCAAGTGGTAGTGTCTCCCTGAGCTGACCATCTGGACAGTTAGGAGCCATGATGATTTCATCAGCTGCTATGACAAACCAGAAGAAGCAGGTGAGCCCTCTGTTCCTTTATGCACTGGAGGTTATGGGACAGATGGGCCTCAGACCTGTCGGCATTGACATGGCTCTGGAAATCTCAAGTTATTCCTGTTCTAGAGACTGTGGAAGGTGTTAACTCAATTTGTGTAGAGAAATGACCATTTCTTCTAAAGGCTGAGGTCATTCTCATCTTCTCTGAGACGTCAAAAATGTCTGTGAGGCTCCTGAGACCTTGCTCTTTCCCAAGGCTCTGGATTCCCAGAGAAACCTAGAGCCTTCTCTACAGCACAGCTGCCTCCTGTTTAGGCCACCATTATTGGCCAATCACCCTCTCATGCCCAGAAAAGTAATCTCAACACCATTGAATAGGTCCCAGCTTATCCTTTTTCTAGCTACACTCTTTCTTTGTTTCTTTAGTGGAGTACTGGTACATATGTAGTGTGGTTTTCACTGTCTCCCTATAACCTCTGAGAAAACAAGTTGACATTAATAGCAACAACTCACATTTTAGTGGCTAATTTCCCGTCTTCTTACATAACATATATCTTTCGACCCTCTGTTCAAAGTCTCTCTCAGTTCTTTCTGGTATTATTCAGTTGTTCCCAGTCACTTCATAGGGGCTTCCATGAGCTCATGACTAATTCTATCTAGTCTGTTCTAGATCCTCCTTTGATGCCCGTGGGCATCAAATCCAAATTTGTGAAGCTGAGTCAGAGTGACTCCTCATTTTCTGCCAATCTCCATGAGGGTGTGATTTTTCTCTAGTACATTCCAAGGTTGCAAACCTGTAAGATGCCAAAATGGCACCACACTTAGCTTTCACTCCACTAGAACCACAGTGGCTCACATAGTAATTAGGTGAAAGCTCCTTTTTCCCTTTGTTACTCCGTTATGATAAAAAAAAAAAAAGCACTCTCTGTGCACCAATGTTTCACAAAATCCTCATGAAAATAACTTTTTTTGTGTGTTCTGATTGAAGCCCTGTTTTTCACAAGGCTCACAGATGATATTTTGACCTGGGTAAAGAAAAACAGTCTGCTCTGTATCTTTCCTTGTTTTGTTCTACATGTCTATACCAAACTCTTCTTTACAGACGTTTGGCTTTTGCTTGTGTGTTTATATTTTGGGGGCATTCCTCCTCTCTTTTAAGGAGATTGCCCAGAATTCCACAGAATGCATTCAGAACCTGGTTACCTGGCCATATATAGTTGTAAGAGAAACTGAGAAAATGTGGCCTTTTATTCCATGTGTTAATGTACCTAGCGAAAAATCAGTATTCTCTTAAAAAAAAAAAAAAAAAAAAAGGAGTAGGAGAATGCATTTGGTATAGAAAACCAGCAGTCTCTGCTATAGGTTTTAACCCACTTTTCCAGTTTTTCCCCCTACCACTCATCCCTTTCGTACACTTGTATGGAAGACACCCAGTTTGTTCATTGGTTTGGACACAGAAGTGTCCTTACTCACCATGTTCCCTTCTTTGAAATACCTCTGGACTCCTTTTCTTGCTCTGGAGTTTGTATCCATTGAGGCTCAGATTGGAGTTTTCCTCCTACATAAAGTATGGTGATTACATTTCTTCTAGATTTCAATGTTCTTGTCTATACCATTCATGGCAACTTTTATCTTTTAAATTTATACTCAATGCTTTCCTTGTAAACCTGTCAGTGCAAGGGCTGATAGGTTTTCTGAAGCAAAGAAGTGAGAACAATGTCTTGCTGAAAGCCAGTGCTTGGCAATTACTTATTTTTGTTGTTACGATAACCTAGGCTAAGGTTTGATGAAGTGCATTAGGGGTTGTGTAAGTGTTCCAGCCTGAGAATAGTTGAGTCAAGTCATGGGATTGTGCTATGTCTATACCTTTCTTCTGAAAGTAAAAATAATACTAGGAGCATTAGTTCATCACAGGGATGAGAAGCAGGATTAAGGGGTTTCAAAAATTATTGTAACTTTACTCCAAGAATTAAACTCTGCAATTGTTGGATTACATCAGTTTGGGGATAATATATTTATTTTTTATTATTTTTAGAATTGGTAATACATTCACATTTTGAATATAAAACATAGAAAATCTTCATAAAGACTCTTTCCCTTACCAGCCCTTCATCCAAACAACTCTATATCTCTGATAGGCAACTATTATTGATTTCTTAATATACTATGAAAGATATTTAAAAAAATTTTAATATTTATTTTTGAGAGAGGGGAGAGACAGAACGTGAGTGGAGCAGGGGCAGAAAGAGAGGGAGATACAGAATCCGAAGCAGGCTCTAGCTCTGAGCTGTAAGCACAGAGCCTGATGTGGGGCTTGAATCCACAAACAATGAGATCATGACCTGAGCTGAAGTCGGATGCTTAACCGACTGAGCCACCCAGGTGCCCCAAAGATATTTTTTAATGCAAATCAAAGCCATACAAATATGTATTCCTTTTCTGACTCAACCTCCCCCCCCACCAAATCACAAAATACTGTACATACTTTACTTTTACTCAGTATAACTTAGAAATGTTCCTTATCAATACAACAATCATCTCTTAATTCCTTTTTGACAGTTGCATGGTGTTCCATTATGTGGACATACCATAATTTACTTAATCAGCCCCCTGTTAACTAACATTTAGGTATTGGCAAATTTTTTCCCATTACAACAATCTGCAGGGAATATCCTTGTACTTAATTCATTTTACATTTGTATATCTGCAGCATAAATTCCTAAAAGTAGAATGGGATGTGTATTTGAAGCTTTGATAGATATTGGCAGATAGCCCTCCGTGAGAATCCCACCAATGTATATTCTCACCAGCAACATATAAAAGTGTCATTTTTATGCAGTTTTGCCAGAATAGTTTATTATAAAACCTCTGAAATTTTGCCAATCTGTTAGGTGGATTAGGTGGAGGAAAAAACTCCAACCTCATCTAGTTTTAATTTGCATTTTTATACCATGAGTCAGGTTGGGCATCTATTTTTTCTACTTATTTAAGAACCATATCTATTTCCATTTCTGTGAATACTCTGTATCTTTGTGAACTTTGTAATTGGATAAATGACCTTTCATTCACTCTTAGTGGATTGATAGGTACTATTTATATATGTGAGAGATTGGTAGGTACTATTTATATATGTGAGAGATTAGTCCTTTGTCTATGTTCCAAACTGCAAATATTTTTGCCTAGCTGTCATTTGTTTTTCAGTTGGCTTATTGTTTTTTCCTTAAAAAAGTTTTTTTGATTCTTACAGAGTGAATCTTACCAATTTTCAACGGTTTCTGGATTTTGTGTGAGCTACAGACTTTCAACACACAATATTATAAAACAACTCTCTCAAATTTTTCTTTATTTATTTTACACTTACATATTGAATGTATTTGAAATCTCAAGCTTCCTTTTAAACCATTTCAAACAAATATGTCCTTGAGATAGGGTTGCTAAATTTTACAAATGAAAATACAAATGCCCCATTAAATTTGAATTTCAGATAAACAGTGATTCATTTTTTAGGACAAGTGTGTCCCATGAAATATTGGGAGATTTATTTGGGACTGACTTAAAATAAATAGTGACTTATTATTTATCTGAAATTCAAATTTAACTGAGCATCCTGTATTTTATCTAGTTTGGGAGCCACTAGCCTATCTGCTTAGACATTTTAGATCAATTCTCAATTTAGGCTATGTCAGGGTCCCGTTCCTCTCCCTCATTTTCCATTTAAAAGTTTAATAGTATCATATAATGTTTGCATCCATCTCTTACAGGTTCTGAAGTTTGTGCACACAGTTGCTATTAGACAAACTGAAATAAATTAACTTACTTACTTATGAGTGAATACCTAGTTCCCTTCTGGTATTCCAAAGTGTGCTACAAGAAAATCATATTCTGGAGCAGGGAAAAACAACTACCTGGTGGCAGTGGAGAGTTAGTTCCTTGTTTGTTTTGTTCTAATGAAACAATTGAATTCCTAAGAATTTTCAGTTACCAAAATGATCGTCTCAATTATTGTTTCAAAGGTTAGAGGCCAGAGTATCAGATTTATATAAAATAAAATAATAAAACTAATATTTTTTTACAGGAGAATAAACAATAATATTTTAAAAATATAAGCATATTCTGTTCCATTATATTGGTCAAAACCAAAACTGATGCCTCTTTTCACTGCTTTTGAAAACACCCAGTAAGGAGTTTTATCTCCCTTAGCACTCTCATTATGATTAACAAAGCACAATGTTGAGATAATACTGCCCTTGCCTCCATAGGATTGTACACAAACCACAGCCATCATGATAAAGACACGTATCACTGAGGCAGCCAGGTCCCAGTTATGTTACAACCAGCGGAGGACAGTATACTTACCTCTGTCTAACTTACTTGATTGCCTTTCATTAATCCACTAATTCGTTCATTCAACAAATATTTCTTGAGTGCCTACTAACTTGTAGGTACTGTACTAGTGCTAGGTTGAACAAAACCGTCATAAACCCTGTCTTCGTGGGGCGTTGCAGTGGTGTGCTAGAGCCGGCTCCTGGAAAGCCCATTGTTACATTTTCAGGAACTCTGTGAGCCTTATAATCAGCACTCGTGAGAGTATTTATACACGAAAATTGGCAAACACTACAAATCAGGGCTTTCTTTGTTGTTTCTTTTTCTCCTTCATTGCCCCTTTTATTTAAACAGAGAGCTGGTTGTTAAACCCTGACCAGCACACCAGTGAGTTTACACAGATGCCCCCTGTCTGAGTCTTCCTTCCTGCCTTTCTACCACCACACAGGGCCCCACAGCACCAGTACACCTTGCTTTTCACAAGAAAATGGCTTCTGGAATGCTGTGAAGGAATCAAATTATTATATTATAGGTGACACGTGTTATAGGTTGTTGGCTACCTAAAGAAACCCAAAGTGGAACTTTGAAAAGATTTTTGCAATGTTAAAAGAAATCATTAGTTTATATTTAGCGATATAAGATGGGGACAACAATAACACTTACCTCATAGGGTTGTCGTGTGGATTAAATGAGCTAATATGTATAAGGCATTTAGGGACATGCCTGGCACAGTGTAACATAGAGTAAGCATCATACAGGTCAAGGTCCACCATGTTCTTATGATGCAGGATGTATCCAGATACATTTTCTTTGTGGTACTAATAATATGGAAGTGGGAAGCTTTAGCTACATCTCTTTACTCCATTTAGTCAGCTAAAATGACCTCTTTAATTTAAAAAGATCCGTAAAGGATTTTAGATCTGGAATTGTAACTGCTGGAAAAAAGGCAGAACATCATGTCCTTGGAGCCAGGAGAAATGCTTCTTTTTGCTATCTGGCAACATTAGGGCTTTTTATGAAAAAAATCATACTTTTTCCTGTCTTAGTGCTTCCTTAGCTTTCTTTCCTAAGTGAGTTAGGGCTCTCTGAGTATGTCACATGTGATTATTATGTAAGAAGAGCTCAGAAGGGAGAGGAGACCAGACAGCCTCTGATGAACTCTACTAAAGGTGGGATTTTGAAACCGAGAGTCTCACCTCTGGAAGGATTCCCCAGTTTTTACAAAGATAGAGAATATACTTTATTCCTGATTTATTTCTTGATTTTTATACACTAGAAGAGTTTTCTCTCCCCATTGAAGGTCATTTCTCACATGCAGATCCTCTATAGATTTGGTTAGATTTATGCCCAACTTGTTGCTATTGCTTTGTTCTTCCTCTTTTTAGTACTCTTGTAAATGGTATTGTGTCATAATTTCCTATTCAAGTTGTTTATCGCCAGTGTGTAGGAAAGCAGTGACTTTTGTATACTGATACTATTTCCTGCAACCTTGCTAAAATCACTTATTAGTTCCAGGATTTTTTTGTAGGCTCTTCAGAGTTCTCCACATGAACAATCATGCCATCTGCAAATAAAGGCATTTAAATTCTTTCTTTCTGATCAGTACACCTTTTATTTTTCTGGTCTTATTGTATTAGCTAGGACTTCAAATAAGAGCGATGAGAGAGGATATCTTTGCAGCGTAACTGATCTTCAGGGCAAAGTGTTGTGTCTGTAAACATTGAGCTATAGGTTTTTCATGTAAACCCTTTTTAAAGGTGATGTGTGTTCCCTTCCAGTTCTCATTTTTGGAGACCCACAGAATATAAATGGTTCGTTTGAATCTAATCTAGTGAGAGGTCTGATATGTGGTCATTCCTCTCAGGGCAAGAGTGGTTTGGAAGTGGTAGAAGGAAAGGACATTCCACCCTTGATTCCTGTGATGATTAGTCCCTGAGTCAGCTCTGTGCTGCCTCCGTCCTCCACCCCCTGTCGTAAAACCAGGAATCTCCAGCAGCTGCATTTGGGAAAGAGTCAGCATGAGGTGGAGTGATGAACTTGCTTTTAAGTCTGAAGAGCTGCCACTTCTTATCTGTGTGACCTTGGATGAATCACAAAAACCTCATTTTTAAAGTCAGGGCCATAATTATTTTATAGAGCTGTGAAGATAAGGTTGAAATGATGTAAACTTTAAAGCACTCTACATATTTATCATTTAGATTCTAAGTTCTTGGAGGGAAGGATCTGTGTCAGTTCATTTTTGTATTCCCTAGATAGTATGGAGATGTATAAATACTAATAAATAAATGGGGGTAAGTAAATGCTTAATATACATCTAATTGTTGTGCCATCACATATAGTTATCCCTTCAAGATCTCTTTGTTTGCCCGTGGGCTGTGTGTGTGGGGGTGGTGCAAGATAGTGGGCAAAATCATGTGACTCTCACCGTCAGGCTCTGTGACCTTGGACAAGTCACCCAAACTCCTTAACAGAAATCGGGCTCTGTGGATGACTACATGAGATGATCCAAGTAAAGGATTCTGCAAAATATTGGCTCACAGAAAACACTCAGAAAATGCTAGCTGTTATTTTTATTTGGGTAGAAACTTCATTATTGAGCTAGAGAGCTAGAGAGCGAAAACCATGGGAGTTTTGGCTTGTTTGTGGTTGTTTTTTGGTGTCTCCTTGAGGGAACTTTCTTGTTTGCTCATGGGTGGTAACAGAGAGCCAGAATGAGGGGGAAAAAGTGGCCAAAAGCTGACAGCTGGCCCAAATTTCCATTTGTGCCAATTCACCAATTTTCTTCTTCTTCTGTCCACTAGGTGACACTGTTTACTCATCTATACTACTCCATTTAGCCCTTTCCACAAATCTTAATTCAAAAGTAGCATGTTTTGTTTGGGGTAGTGATGAAGGGTGGGGTGGGGGACTCAACTGGGAGAGAATATATAAATAAACTGCCAGTGACCAACCTCTGAGGTACAGTTAGGGGCCAATTGTCACCCATGGTTATTTGATTTTACGGCCTAGTTTCAAACTATTTTTTAAATTGATTTTAAGAGCAATATGCAATTAGTTTCCACTTCTAGTCCAAGAAATGAAGGAAAACATGGACCGCTCCTCTTCCCAAACCTTCACAGAAGCAAAAGATAAACTGTTGTGTCTTTGAGTGTAGAGTTGAATAGATGTTCTTACATGTCTATGTTTCTGTGTCCTCCACAATAATTGGTTAATGAGGGCACAGACCACTAATAAGCAGCTGAAGCAGTTTCTAGGCTAAGTTTAAGTTGGGCCTTCAAATCTAGTAAAAATTAGTCAGTGCTGAGAAGAAACCAAATGCAATGTGTTCATTTGGATGTGGAGTTAGCAGAGGCCCCCCTTACCTTCCAGGTTGGTTATGGTCCCATTTCTGCATTTCTATATTGCCACAAAGTTAGAGGAAGCTGTCACTTACCTGCATATCCCCACGTTGAAATTTATGATGATTCCAAAATGGCTCATGTAACTGTTGAATAGAAAAAAAAAATTAGAAATGGATGTTCTTCCCTTGTATTTCCAGGCTGTGAGCCAGGGAAGTGTGTCAACCATATCAAACCAAGGGATCAAGAAATCAAAGGTTTCATCCATTTGTCTCAGAATTTAGGGTCTGTCTTTTCTGTGTATTATCACCTTTTGTCCATTATAACTCTAAAATTAACTTATTTATGCTACTTGTTATGTTTGTTTCGAGATTAATTTATTTATTTTCCCTCAGAGGTAACAACCAAAATTCTGTAACAAATATGTCCCCGTTCAGAATTTTCCTGAAGCTTTCCCGGCCTCTCGCTAATGAGCTCTAATTTTCTGTGCTTTTCTGCGTGTCTACCAGCACGCACCACCTTGAGTTGGTGTGCAATAAACAACTAAATATAGTCACAGTTTTGGCAGCCAACTTTTGGAAGACTGTCACAAGGGCCCCTAAAACAGGAATTAGGCTGATTTAAAATGAACAGGCACTCTTTTGGGCTTGGGAAGAGAGGACATTTTCATATGTTGTGAGCAGTAGTTACCACAATGTCGTCCTATATTTATGCCCTACTTTATTTAAACAACAGTAATAATTCTAATGATCGTTAGCAAAGCATTGCTAAATGCTCAGCACCCCTCTTTGAAGTGGGGCTTTTTCCAGAACATTCTTTGTGTGGAACCAATACTGTGTAATCTGAAGTTGCATGAAGAGGTTTGGGGAGCAGAGCAGGGAACAGCAGCCTTGTTACTCCACAGAACGGTCATGGCTGAGACATGCACTTTGTTCCCTGATTCAGTGTAGAGCACCCATGACATCCGGGATTTGCTCACTCACATCTCCAGCTTGCACGATCTTCTGAGGAAGAAAGGAGAGAGCAGAAAAAGGAGAAGAGGGAAAAGGGAGAGAGAAGGGGACAGTGAGAAATTCAGGGCTGGCTTCAGCGCATTTGATTTTTAACTTTGGGGCATTCTCCTAAGTAGTGAATACTAATTATACTGAGTGTGTCAAATCGTGTCCTGTTTTTGTGAATCAAACAAATGCTCCCAGGAGATAGGCGGAGGCCACCAAGCCCGTTTAGTTTGTGACCCAAGCTGAATGTAAAGCCAGGATTCTGGGGGGTGGGGGGTGGATAGGCTTTGTGAGTTTATTTAATTTTATGACATGTGCCTCGCACCTTCAGTGCTACCTTGACATGAATGTTGGAGGCTTTCATTTGAACAGTTAATATGCTATTAGGGATGGCTGTACCACTTTGTAGAAACATTGAGAGAAAACAAATTGTTTTGAGGGACATGGGTGGTAGTGCTTTTCTTGGCAAAAATGAGAAAGTTGCGTAGATGATGTTGCTCTCATCAGGAACGGCTGCAGATCTTTACCAAACTCTTGTGAGGTACTTGTGTGTGATCTACCAGTGACAGTACAACAGGGCTGCTTTTAGGAGGAAGATTTGCCATTACAGGTTACATCGGAACACTACAGGCCCTCAACGGTCCCAGGTCCCATCTGTGCCTCTTCCAGTCTTTGTGCTTCTTGCTCCCCTGGATCTCCCATGCTGACCAGATGGGACCTGGGATTTGGCTTTGCCTGTCTTCGTGGAGCCCTGTCATTCTTCCCGGGAGGCCTTCAGGGACTCTCCTCTCTGAAAGCCATCTCTTAGCAGGAGAATACCAAGAAGTTCTTCAAGAAGTTCTACCTGACTCCCTCTGCCTCTAGGCAGAGGTAATCTTCCATTTTTGGAACACCGTATCTCTTTTGTGGCATTTCACTCCTACTTTAGTTGGTAGGTACCTGTGTGTGCAGCATCTTTCCTACAAAACTACAAACTCCTAGGCACTGGGGATTAGAGAATGTGTCTGTCTCCGTGATCTGCACAGCACCCTATGTAGACTATGTGGTCATAAATATTTTTTGAGTAAATGAGTAACATAAAGCATACACACTATCTTGCTGGACTAATTTCAATAGCTGTGTCTAAGAGCTGATCATATAAAATAAAGTGTCAAAAATAAAGCAATTAGGAGTATATTTCTTTATGTGGGTTTTGCTTCAATGCTCTTTTTCAAACAGCTACCTTCTTTCAGATTGTGTTTGACACATAGTGGGTGCTCAGTCAACCAGCTCATAGCTGCTTGAATGCAGTATCACAGCAAATGAGCTTCTACAATCAGGCAAAGAGAGTTTTTAATCAGACTTTTTTGAATTTATGAACTGGAGAACAATCTTTCCAGGTTTACATGGAAACTGGAAAGCTTAAAAGGCAGAATGAATCATTTCCATTCTTGATGCACATGAATCTGTGGACTGTTGATGGTAAAGGATGGGAACCCTGTCTAAATGTAATATGAACGAACACACACTTACTGAGCACTTCTGGTATCCCAGGCACTCTGCTCATCAGTTTACATGCATCACTTCATTTGGCCTCCCAATAATTATTATATCCATTTATAGATTTAAAACACCTGGGTCTTAGAAGAGTTAAGTAAGTTGCTCAAAGACATACAGCTAGTAAGTGGCAGAACCGGGATTCAAACCCAGATAGACTAACTCCAGTGCGTATACCATTCTGCGTCTTTGTGCAAAGGTATGTCCTTCCAGAAGAGAGTGTAGTGTTTCTTGAGCAGTGTTAAAAAATGGAAGTTTTTTTTTTCAGCCCGTACCTCTTCTCAGTGCCCTCCTTTTACAGATGAAGGAACTGACACCCAGAGAGGTTATGTCACTTATCCAGGATCACAGAGATAGTGAGAAGTGGGATTAGACCACAGATATCTAGACTCCAAGTCTAGAGGACCCTCATTTAAAGATGGTGTGTTATCCCACAGATTTGGATGTATATGAGTCTGGCTATGTTCTCTTAAACATAAGCCCTGTGTTCAGTGAAAGCCAAAGGCAGCTCGGCTGACCTGAGCTGGTGTTAGTGCTGTCTGATTTATAAAGGGTTCTGACTACCTTTCCTTTTGCTCATTGGTTAATCCAGTAGTACTCCTCTGAATCCAGCATACATGCCACTATTTATGACCAAAGCAACCAAGAGTGCCACACTTGTCCGTTCACGCACCAGAGACCAACATGCTTCCTCTTCTGTGGCTGACTCAGCCCTCTTTATGCCACAACCCCAGTGTGAAGAGCTGGCTGGGTTTGGTCGAGTGTGCTGTTTCCTCTGTGGTGCCATTTGGAGTCCTCTCTACCACTTGGGGACCACAGGTATCTAAAATATCCATGAAGGATGGTCGCTTAGGGTTCAGGCACTTCTTTAAAGATGCTGAGATTGTTGGGGCACCTGTGTAGCTCAGTCGGTTAAGTGTTGACTCTTGGTTTTGGCTCAGGTCATGATCTCACGGTTTTGTGAGTTAGAGCCCCGAGTTGGGCTCTGTGCTGGCAGTACAGAACCTGCTTGGGATCCTCTTTCCCTCTCTCTTCCCCTCCCAACTTGCACCATCTCTCTCTCTCTCTCAAATAAGTAAACTCAAAAGAAAAAGATGCTGAGATTGTGGAAGCAAAACAAAATAAACAAATAGCAATGATGGCAAACAACACCAATACAGCACCGTAGTAGAGCGTCAGGAGTCAGGAAGCTGGAGGACTGGGCAGCAAAGGGTTGAGACTTGAGGGTGGGTGAGGTTTCCTTCCCAGTTAAGCAGGGGGTGGCCCTTCTTGGGCTCCACCAGGGGGTTGATAAGTGCTTAGGTTTCCGGATGTTGAGATGAGATTTGAAGTCAGAAAGACACTGTTGGTGTCAAGGGATCATGGAAAAGATACTTAGTCTGTTTGGACCTCAGTTTCTTTAATCTGTAAAATGATATAAATCTTATGGGGCTGCTGTGGCCATCGGGTTAAATTGGACAAGGTAACTGAAGGCTCTTAGTAAATGCAGCACCATACACACATCTGTTTTCCATTAATGACCAAGTGTTGCATATACATTCTGGGAGAGCAAACAAACTTAGTTATTTTTTCTATCTACATTATCTTTTAAAAGTTGGTTTTATGAGAAAGGATGATTCTGGGTAAACAGGGTATAGGTAAGGGCATTTCTCTGGTTGGGGTGAGTGGGATGCAAGGAGAAGAATGAAAAGTCAGGAGCCAGAGCATCATTTAAGGGAGGGTCTCAACAGCCAATCAATGTGAAGGCCATGGGCTGGGGATACAGATGAAGAATTTGAAGAGGTCAATCTGGGCAAACTTTTTTCATGTAACTGGCCAATAGCTGTCCTTTTGCAGGTGTCTGAGTTACCTTATGTGCTGTTAGTCACTGGGCTTTCAAGCTGCTGATACCAAACTCCTGTGGTGACCCAGCAACTTATAGATCTTGTAGTTATCAGGTCGCAGAGCCTGATATGCCAGTAGCAGGAACATGTCGGGGAAGAGATACTGAAATAGTCTTAATCAACCTCTGTATCTTCTGATTGTGTTTCCCACACCTAGGACTTTTGTTGAGAGAGGTGATGTTGGGTTATATTTTATTATATTTTCCATTTTAAATTTCAGAGACAAGCAAACCCCCATTATCAAGGTGGGCCTAGGGGTGCCTGGGTGGCTCAGTCGGTTAGGTGTTCAGGTCATGATCTCTGGGTCCATGAGTTTGAGCCCCACATCAGGCTCTGTGCTGACAGCTCAGAGCCTGGAGCCTATTTCAGATTCTGTGTCTCCCTCTCTCTCTGCCCCTCCCCCACTCATTCCCTCTCTCAAAAATAAATAAACATAAAAAAAAGGTGTGCCTTTACGTATAGGACAACTCCCAATACCAAACACATGAAAACATCAGGTAATAGTAATCACTATAATATCTACCCTGTGTATTATACCTTTCTTGCCAAACTATCAAATTAGGGTTTATAACATCTTAAAATTAAAACATAACTTAAAAATTTTCTATCCTCTATACATATTTAAATCATCCTAAATACAAAGGAAATTCCCCTGTCTTTAAGAGGAGATTCCCAGGGTCCCTTGAAAACTCACTTCAATATTTTGCTACTCTTCTCACTGAGTATTTAATCCCACTGCTATCAGTTTTTCCCTAATTGAAGATAGAGACTAGCTTATTGCCATATTTCTCTGGGAGATGCTTTGTGTCATGTTCACACTTGCATTCCCAGCATTTACCACTGCCTTGAAACAAGGCAATTATGCAATTAGTGTTTATTGAATGAATGAATGGGAAAGTGCATGAATGAATGACTCTTCTAATTTACTCTATTGGTGTGTCTCCTTTTTAGTCAGAATGATTCTAGTTCTTTAATGTTTCATGAGGAATCTACCTTCTTTTGAACATCTGAACCTTTTGATTGGCTCTTTACTCAATCCTCTCAAAGTTTTTCATGTTCCTCTTTGGTCTGAAGCCCAGAATTGGAGATCAGTGAAGCTATCAGGTGAAAATGCTAAAACTCTTCCTCATTTACAGAATGGAGTAAAAAAAAAAAAAAAAAAAAAAAAAAAAAAAAAAAAAAAAAAAAAAAGAAAGAAAGGAAGAAAGAAAGAAAAAGGAAAAGGAAAAGAAGGAGTGTCTATAACTGTCTGAGGTCTAGATTGCAGGAGGCTTTGGGCCTTGAAATGTTAGAGTTGAAAAGGATTAAGGGAATTGTTGCTAAGTGTTTTTGTTCTATTATTTTTGATTTTGTTGGTTAGTTTGTTTTGATGCAATGATGATAATGTAGTTAAGCCAAAAGTCTTTATCTCTTGGAAATACTCAAGTGTTTCCTGGTGAAATGTTATGGTGTCTAGGCTTTGCTTTAAAAAACAAAAACAAAAACAAAAACAAAAACAAAAACAAAAACAAAAACAAAAACAAAAAAACATCAGCAGTAAAGGATGGGGGGAAATTAAGGCAGGATATGAGAAGCAAGATATATTGGCAATTTTTGAGGCTAGGTTAATTATAGTGTTGTCTCTGCTTTTGTGAATGAATTTTTTTTTCATAATACAAAGAAAAACGTATGTAGACAAATGTCCTTATTCTAGATGGGAACAACCAGGATGCAGAGAGGTGAGGAGATAAACCTAGTATCACAAAGCTAGATAATAGAGCCTTGGACTACAAGGCAACTCATCTCTCTCCCACTCAGATGCTCTTTCCAATATGCTGTGTGTTAGGTCAGCTTGTCATACACTCCCTGTAGACATTACTCGTGTCACCATCATCCTGCTGATGATAACTTCGCCATGCAAAGCCCATTTATGATTCCAGTCTACTTCCAACCTAACTTAGTGTTCTGTGATTTAAATGAGCACAAAGATTTTCCCATTCCATGTAACAATCAAAAGAGCAAATAATGTTGATATAACTCCCTGTTCTACAGGATTCTTAGTGACTAAAATAAAAACATTAACAAAGAACAAAACAGACAAACATATGTGCAAGGAATTTCAACTGATGAACAGTCACTAAACATATTTAAAGTTTTAAACAAGAAAGTGCACACTGCAACAGAATCTAAGTGATGTCCTAGAAATAATTGCTAATTTAAGAGTGCAATAAAATGATAAAATGCCTTGATAGGGCTCTGGACTGCAGAGTCCCTGTGATACATCCAGCAATTTGGCAGCCATCCAAAGCTCAGCGCGGCTTCAAGTCTGGAATGTGTATTTCATCAGTAGCCAAGACCATGTCTGGAATTCACCTGGGCCCAGAAAACTCAGGGTTACATGGCTTTTCCCATATTCCTTTTGAGAAAGAAAGAGCGAGCATCTCTTTATTTGGAGGAAGGGAATGGGGGATGGGTCTAAAGAAGGGGGGGATGGAAAATTGTGTGTGTGTCAGGATGGAGGTGTGGGTGGGAGGGAGGAAATTGTTGGGATGTTAGCTTGTTGGGGTGTAGCTCTAAGAAAAATTCCATGAAATGGTTGAGCAAACTGTCAGAGTGGCATAGCCCAGAATACAAGTTTGATAGTAGGAAACCTAAGTCAGGTGACTTACTCCAGGTGAGAAGCGGTGTTTCAGGGAGTGCCTAACCAGGGGGTCTGTTCAGAATGAGGGGAGACCCCATGCAAGATGTCTCTGGAAACCAGTCATGCCATAGGGTGCTGGAGGTACTAAAAGGAAATTTCTAAACTATTGTGGAATTCAAATAGCACTCGTTTTCTTGGATAGGTTTCAAAACATTTTTGGATTAGATCTAAGACATTTTCTCTGATTTGTATTTCACAAGCAAGACATAGGTATTTTGTCCAGTTTTTTTCCCAGTCAGAACTAATTGTCTTTGCCTGTAAGATGTGGATCATCAGCATAACATTGTTTTATTCCCCCATATTTTTTTATTGTATCTTCCAATTCCCAGGGCGATATAAAACTTTTAAAGAAGTTAATGTCAAGTATGGATTTCAATATTAAATGAGCTTCTCAGTGAGGACAAGCCAGACATGAAAGCATACTTCCAAGTGAATTGTGTATTCATTTAAAGTTTAGGAAAAAAATAAAAACAAACCCTGCTCCACCTCCGCCCAGCATGTGACTCCAGGTCACCACCCTTGAAACATTGTGCTTTTGAGCTTTTGACTGGATTTGCTTCTGAGGCTAAGAGAAGTGTGTGGCAGATGTTGAGAGGCAGTTGGGGACGGGGGTGGGGTGCAGGGATGAAGGGTCTGCCAGATGTTGAGTGGGAGGGTGGAGCCGTGAGGATGAAAGCCTGCCAGATGTTTGCAGTGCAGAATGTTGGGGCACCTGCTCTCCATGATCTTCAGAAGAGGATTTGTATCACATCAGTAGGATCCCATAAAGGTCCTACCCCTCCTCAATAAATACTAAATCCAGGACTCATACAACTATTTTCTGCATGGTTTCTTGCCTTGGACTATGTCTTTTTAAAAATTCAAGTTAAAGGTTATATGAATGAAAAATACACAATCAACCAATACAGTCATTTGTACATAAAAGAGGTGTGTGTGGGGGGGGAGACTTTACATTTAAATCTGTTGTTCTAGATTATAAAGACAATCACCTTTTATTTTCTATTTATTTTATCCTTCCAATAAGGGATGATTTGCTCATCTTTCTTCCCCACAATGAATTTAATAGATTTATTCATCAAGTTTTCTAAATTTAGACACCAAACTGATGTTTTTCTCCCACTGCTTAATTTTATTCTTAGCAGCACTTACATAAAGCCAGGCAGTGAAAGATATGGCAAAATTACTAACTTGCTGTGACCTGGAATGCACTGATAGAATAAAATAACAATAATAAAGATTGATGTACCAGAGAGACTTAATACCGAGCGCTCCTAATGAAATCAGTTTTATGCTTACAGTTTTTCCCTACGGGCTACATGTTTCCTGTGGTTTTTAGGAGTCTAAGTTTTCTTTGTGATGCCTGGAATAGACTCAATTCTTAGGCTAGTAGATGGGCCACACAAAGGAAAATATGTGGATCTTATCATTCTTTTGGATTTTAGGAAACTTTAGTGTTTTCCAGGACTAGATTTGATTACAACAGGTAAAATTCCTCACTCTGATCTTGTTTGAGAGGCTTAGAAATAATGGTATCTGGGGACTTAGAGTGACCCAAGAGACTGGGAACATTAAAAGAGAAGGTACATTCGTCCTAGTGGCCTCTCAATCTTCAGAAAGCCAGGGCTTGTCATTCAACATGGACCACAGTTAGCAGTGTTGATCATTGTTCCTCTACACTGCACTGACATTCACGCGTTTGGTAAACAGTCACTGAGCACCTTGTAGGTGCCATTCTGCTAAGTTCTGGGAATATGTGGTGAAGAAGTCCTTTCCTTTTTAGAACTCCTCAGGTACTGGGGAAGACAGACATTGAACAGATAACTGCTCAAATAATTATTCATAAGGTGTGCTATGAAAAAATATACCAGTGGGAACTTTGATGGATGCCATCAGATAACCATGGATTGAATTGCTGTAGGATTTGGCAAATTGGTTCCCTCATTTAGGGTCACCAGACGGACTACAGACTCAGTTGGGTAAGTCAGTTTTCAGTGTGATGGTGTGCAAGCATTTTGTCGGGTGGTAATTTTTAAAGCCTGCATTTCAGGTTTTTCCAGGGACAACCCCAGAATTGAAATTTGTCTTCATATCCAGACCCTGTATTTTTTTAAAAATAAACTTTTAATTTTAGAATAGGTTTAGAGTTATAGAAAAGTTTTAAAGGAAGTACAGAAAGTTCCCATATACTCCACACCCAGTTTTCCCTGTTAGTAACATTCTACGTTAGGAGGGCACATTTGTCACAACTAATAAACCAGTATTAATACATTACTATTAACTGAATTTAAATTTGTTACTCAGATTTCCTTGCTTTTTACCTAATACTCTTCTTGCTCAAGGCTTTCATCTGGGATACCACATTACATTTATTAGCCACATCTCTCCAGGTGTTTTGGCTATGGCAGTTTTTCAGACTTCTCTTGTTTGCGGTGACCTTCACAGGTGACCTTTGAGGAGTACTGCTCAGGCATTTTGTAGGATGCCCCTCTTCTGGAATTTGTCTGTTGGCTTTCTTATGATTAGATAGGATTATGGGTTTTGGGGAGGAGGCCTATAGAGGTAAAGTGTCCTTGTCAGCACATCATTTCAAAGTACATCCTATCAATGTGACCTACCACTGTCGATGTTGACTTTGATCATCTGGCTGCAGTGGTGTTTTTTAGGTTTCTCTCCTGTAAGGTTACTCTTTTCACCCTTTTCCATACTGTACTCTTTGGGAGGAAGTTACCATATGCAATCTGCACTGAAGGAGTGAGAAGTTACGCTCCAGGTTCTTGAGGGTGGAGTTTCCACACATGTTAGTTGATAGTCTTCTGCACGGGAAATTTGTCTATTCTCCCCTATTTATTTCTTTATTCAGTTGTTTATTTACATCAGTATGGACTCATGAATATTTATTTTATACATTGGGTTAGAACCCATTAATTAGTACTTTATTTGACTGCTCAAATTGTTCTAGTTTTGGCCATTGGAAGCTCTTTTAGTTGGCGCTTGTCACCCTTACACGTACCACATCATTGTGGTGTGTATGTATTTTCTTCTTGCAATTTTTTGGAGTACTTCATCACTTTCTGACACTACAAGTTTCTCCAGGCTCATCTTGTCTATTTTCTGTTCTGGTTCTAGCCTCAGCATTTCTCTGAGGAGCCCTGATTTCTTTTATTGGAGAAGGGTATCAGAAACCAAGACCTGTCTGGGTGACCCCAGTTTACCTTCCACGCTACAAATAACCTGTGAAATAGCGACTGAACAGGAATGGAGAGGAGAAGACAGTCTGAGCTTCACAGTCAGGCTTTCTCTCTGTTTCCCATATTTCCTACTTATTAACTGCAGAGCTCTGGACAAATAGTTTAACCTCTTGGGAGCTTACCTTTCTCATCTACAAAATGGGCATAATCCTACTTACCCTGTAGGGTTGTGAGAATTAGAAAACAGTATAATGGGTCTGGCATGTAGCATCTGCTCCAAAAGTCATTTCTATGGACTGGTAGGTCCATTTGCGTGTCACCACCCCAGAGCTGGCCAAACACCAAGGAAAATAAATGTTTAATTTTTTTAATTGCATAAACAAAACCATATTATCCATGAAGGAAATTGAAAAAAGAGGATGTTTTACTTACAATCCTACTACCCTAACATATGTTCCCTTTTAGTCCCTGTCATTATGTGCTTATTTTAAAAATATTTTCATCACACTGTATATAATAAGAGAAATAATGCTTTACTGTTGTGGATCTAGTAATAATAAAATAGCAGCACTTACTGAGTGCTTATCTGGTACTCAGCCCTTTACGTGGATTATAATAATCTCCACTTTAGAGTTGAGGAAATTGAGGCATGGGCACGTTAAGTTCCTTCCACAGGGCATACGGCCAAGGAGAGAGACAGGATTTGAACAGAAGTCTGTCCAGTGCCAGAGCCTGAAACTCTTAATCATTATGTTGTATTTTCCTTTTTATGCAGATACTCACACACACACACACACACACACACACACACACACACACACACATAATCACATGTACACACAGATGCATATGTTTGCATTTCTTTATGCAACATATACCGGGCATCTATCATGCTAAAGGCACTGGATGTTGCTGATAACAAAAAATGACTTTTTCATAGTCACTTATTTTTAGGTGTTTGGGATTTTATAGGAGATGTCACACAGAGACAAATGACTGCGGTGCAATGCTCTATGTAATAAATGTCATTGGAGGATGCAGAGTTTGGGGTTTGGAAAAATTCTCTGTCCAGTGACACCAGGGCGAGTTTGATGGAGAAGGTGACATCTGAACTGAGACTTGAAGGTTGGGCCAGATGCGGATAGTAAAGGCATTTCAGCCAAATGGGATAGTAAAAACAAAACTGTAGAAGCTTGTGGATTAGGTCACTGAACAGCAGTTATTCATTTCATTCCCCAAACTGCATGGGTGGAGCATACTCCAAACTCAGTGACTTTGGGCTTGGCCTTGTGACTTTCTTGAGCCAACGGAATATAGGTGGAAATGTCATCATGCTATTTGTGAGTCCAGGCCTCTCGCCTAGGAAGAGCATGTGTCAGGTTGCTCCTGCAGCCTGGGGCCTGGAATGAGTGCACATGAAAGCAGGCTTGAAAGTGGCCTGGCCCGAGTCCAGCCTGGCCCAGATGAGCCCAGCTGACATCATGCAAACTTCAGCAGACATGCAGAACTGTCAGTGCAAAATAAATGTCAGTTACAAATCCCCGAGATTTAGGGGGTTGTTTGCTGTGCAGCATAATCTTGGCAAAAATCTGATTGATACAAGGACAGAAAGCATAGGCCAAATTAGAAGAGAAGGTACTTGTCCGGTTTGGTTGAAGAATACATATGCATGTCTGCACGTAAACAGAGAAGAATTTTAACCTAATCCATGAAAGTGAGTAAAATGACCCAGACTTTGTTGGAATTTGCCTGCCAAAATGGCCAAGGTGATTTTACAGGCATCTTATATAGGATTTATGAAAAATCTACAAAGTTATGGACTTGGAATAAAGCACAGAATGTCTTTGGTATTTTTTCTTCTCTCCCCTGCTTCTTTTGTGGGACCTAGCACATACCAGGTAAACATTAGGGACATGGGTCTTCCCTCAAAGGACCTTAACAATTGAGTCAACAAGATAGATATATACACAGGAAAAACAAGGAGAGTTCTTACAAACAGGAAAGTCACAGGATTTAAGGTAAAGAAGGAAGCTGATACCGTTTTAGTTTAGTGACACAAAGGCCATCTGCTAGCAAGATGTTAACTATGGTTGTATGAATGGTATGATTCATTCATAAATACCTTCTCCTGAGGCCAGGTGATTACCAAAGGTCCTCTACTCTCTCTTCTTTTTCATCTTCAGAATCCAGGAATATAAGTGCATATTGTTGATGATTGACAAGCCACTCGAATGCTTAGCCCAAGGTAGAGCACCAGTGGGAGGAAACAAAATGTTTTAAGGCAAAAGAGGTATGGAAGAAAACAAATTGAGTGAGTGGGTGGCTCTGTGGGAAAGGACCACACCGGGGGTGGCTTTTTGGGAAAACCCTAGGGTACGGAACGGAAACATGCTGAGGCCAGGGCTCAGTGGAATGAATAGAGAGGCTTTCTTTAATACCCACCCCTCTGGACTAAGGTTGGAAGCTGTCTCTCTAACTTCCTTCTGGTTTTTCTGTGCTTTGCTATCAGTAAGACATTTGGTGATGGGCTGTGCCATCCCTGTCTCCCACTTACAAGTCACTTGTATATCATTATGCCCAGAGAGCTTGTCCCCTCTTTGCCTTCAGGACATGCTGTTGGTTGATGTATCTCCTTTATGAGATATACTGGTGCCATCACTTTTCAGAGAATGGATTCTGTACCATCGAGTACATTTGGAACCATAACTTCCCTCTGGCTTAAAGATGAGGAAAAATTTGTAACCATGGTACACAATTTTTGAGGTGCTTCTAGCACTGCCTCAGTCTCCAGTGGATCAAATTTTACTCTGTCCAGGGTGGGCAAGAGAAATCTAAGTTCTAATTGAGCACGGCTCCAAACGCCTCTCCTGGCGTGACTGCAGGGACCCTGACTGTAGCCATAAGTCAGCTCCATAGGAAGCCTTGCCACTTAAAGTTCTACAAAACATAATCTGCCAACATTTGTTGAACACTTGTTCTTTGACAAGCATTGTGGTAGGCATAGCAAGGGACATAAAATGAATAAGACATGGTTCTCTCCTCCATGGGGGTTTATAATCTCGTGGAGAAATAGATAGGCACAGAAGCAACACAAGGATGTGGGAGGCTGAGTGTTAGAACAAGTTTGAGCATGGGCCAAATATGGAACCACCCAGCCTCTAGGTTCAAATTGGAACATAGTGTAACAGAAATCTTACCCTGGCCACATGGAAAAACAGAGGCAGTCTGGATGGAGGGGACTGATTTAAAACATTATCTAGCATGGTGGTCAAAGCTGAGGTAGCCTAGACTGATCTGGGGAGAGAAGAACAGACCCATATGGATAAAAGTTCCTCTTTTTTAAAGCCCCACTTCAGCAATTTTTCTTCCTAACTTTCTATTTGTGTCTCACCTCCCAGAGGCACTGTCTAGGAGGCTTCTAGAACACTCTTTGCCTGGGGGATGAAGGCTGTATGATTCAGGTGGGCCCCAGATCAGAACCAAGTGGGTTTATATTTTTAGCAACAAAACCACGGCACTCACCATGAGCTGATTTCCCTTTGAACTAAGTAGAAGTGAAGGTAGCTCTCCTTTCCTCTATGTAAAAATTAGGCTTCTTCCAGCTTCAGTGAATGCTCAAGGAGATCATCTTGGAGATCTGGTAGCAAAATACCACTTGCTAATAGTTCATTCATTTTTTCCTTAAGTGGAACAGTCTTAGAAGACAGGCATGGGAATTAGACTTATAGGCTGGGAAAACAGACAGGGATTGGGGCAGCAGCTGTTTTTAATGTGTTTGGAGACTACATATGTACTATGTAGAGAACACATTGCATTCGGTAAGATCATAAAATATGCATGTGAGCGTGGCAAGAACATGACAATAAAAATGGTGCTGCCAACACAGTGGGAATACTTCGTTATGCTGGCTGAACCATGTGTCTCCATGTCTCAGAACATGGCAGCCGGGCTGTATTCTTTACAGCTGCGATTTGTTGTGTTCTAATGCTACAATTCTCTATCTTTCCCACATGATTAATATACAACATTGATAGAATTGCTAGTGGTAACTTCCAACATCTGGGGAGAACGCAAGGCTGTCCCTGAGATCTATGGAAATGTTTAAGGACAATATAGTTAAAGACAAAAATCTTCAGATACAGGGAATTTACCATGCTAGCAACAGATAAAGCTTTGAGGGGGGAGGGTCACCGTATCATGATTAAAATTAGGTGAGGTAAGCAATCTCTTAAACTCTCAGGGTACCCCCAAATTGTTCTTTTTATGTTAATAAAGTTTTTATTTTGATATAATTTTGATTCACAGTGAAATTGCAAAGATAGTACGGAGAGTTCCCTTAAAATCCCTTAACCAGTCTCAGTCTTCCCTAGTGTTATGATCTTACAGTGTCATGGTACATTTGTCAAAAATAAGACACCAATATTGGTACACTACTATTAACTGTAGACTTTGTTTGGATTTTACCAGTTTTTCCATTAATGCCTTTTCTTCTGTTCCAGGATCTAATCCAGGATACTGCATTCCATTTACTTGTCATATTTCCTTAATCTCCTCTGGTCTGGGACAGTTTCTCAGTCCTTCCTTGTTTTTATAACCTTACAGATTCGAGCAGTAGGAGAAGTATTTTGTAGGATGTAAAAACCAAACATGCTGTGCTTTAAAATGAGGCCCAAACCTCCCTTGCTTGGGAGAAACTGCTTTGTCTTGGAAGGCCAGAGAGGAAACACAATGGATGCCGGGGGAGAGAAGGCATGGAGGAGGGTGCTGTAACTCCCCTCACTCTCATTTTCTGCTCAGAGGTTGGGAGAGCACCTGAGGACTCTGGGTGGTCCAGTGTATTTGAGGGCAATCCCTGGAGTCTGTGGTGTGAGCCCTCGGCACATCAGAATCACTGGAGAGCTTTTAAATGTACTGATGCCCAAAATTCACCCCAGACCAATGGAATCAGAAGTTCTGGGGATGTAACTCAGGCATGGGTATTTTTTAACAGCATAGCAGGTGATTCTAATGTGCAGTCAGGACTGAGAACTGCAGACTTAGCTAGCAATAAAGAACATATTTGCCTAAGCACCCTAGAAACAGCCATGGAAAAGGAGTAGGCCTTAGCTATGCCACTGGGATTTGGGGTTTGGGATCCTGGAAAATATCTTTATCATAGACTTAATTGGCAGTATTCTACTTACTTTTCTTTTAACTAGCTCGAGAGCTGTGTGCCAAGCAGTGGATTTGTTTCCTTAATCATCAGTCTGATGTGAGGCTAAAACAAGTGAGTTATGGAACCCTCTTCCTCACTGAGTATCCTACTTTTAGCTGTCTAGTGATCAGAGCTGACTATTTGGAGGTACAATCTATAACACAGATAACAATGCCAGACTGGGAATCAGAAACCTGATTCCGGTCTGAGAGTTTGAAAAGCCATTTGGCCATTGGCTGGTCAAGTTACTTAATTTCTCTGGAACTCAGGGCCCTCACCAGAAAATGAAGGGTTTGAATTAGGTCACCACTGAGATCTCATCTGGCTCTAAAATGCTGTGATTTTTCTTAAATCCCAGTTTATCGCTTACTAAATGTTCTACAATGAGTGAACCAATTAATCTTAGGTCTCATTTTCTCATCTGTGAAATAGGGACAGGGATGCCTCACTTTTGGGTCACTCTGGGCTCTACTTGAGACCATTCTTTGTGAGGTGTTGCACAATTCTAGCTGTAATGTTTTCTGAAAAGGGAGTGATCGTTCCCTCCCTAGGGGATCATTGTGTCACCGGTGTATCTCTTTTCCCCCACTATGTAATGCCTCCAAATACTCAGTAAGTATTTGTGGACTGAGTAAATGGCATAATTTGAAGATAAAAACTAGTCAACATAGCAGTAGATTTCAACAGTGGCTTCCCATTAGATTTATCTGATGAGCTTTAAAAACCATGACTCTTCCATTGCACTAGAGACCAATCAAATTAGAAATCTCTGGGGTGGAATCCAAATGGCAGGTTTTTTTTTTTTTTTTAAAGGTTCCCAGGTGATTTCCATGTGCAGCCAAAGCTGAGAACCACTGTCCTGCAAGGCCAGATCTTCTTCTTCTTCTTGCTCATCAAGTTGAGGAAACTGAGGATGGCTGGAGTATTAAAGGCTGCCCAGTCCTTGAGAGACGTGCACTGTATCTTTACTTCTGTGTCCATCTACCACAACACTTAGCAGCCGTGCATGGCAGGAACTCAACATGAATTTGTTGAACTGGATGGCATTAAAAAAAATTCCAGCTCAGCATTTCCTCCCTCAGTCCTTTCACTGATTATGTGATATGATATGAAGAGCAGGTGAAGTCAAGGGTTCTGACTCATGTTCCCCCTCAATCATATTCTCACTATAATATAGGGTCTTTTTTTTTTTTTTTTTGATTCATACAATTTAATGAGTCTAGTTTAAAAAAGAGCCTCCCTCATTTCACCCCCACACTGCAGCCCCATGCTGGTCCAGTGATACAGTCCTGCAGCTGATTGGTGCCTGGGGCTGGAGAGCAAGGTAGGCATCAGTGTGAAAGTGGTGGCATTTTCAGTGGCTGGAGTCACTGTGAGGAGCCCAGCACATGTCACCACTTCAAGGTGTTTCACCCATTGACCGTAGGCACCCGATTTGATCTCACTCCTTTAGGTTCTCAATGCTTTATTTATCTTCATGTTAAGTATGTATTTTTAAAAAGATTCCGAGATGCTCTCCTTATTATTAATACAGGTGCTTACTTAGTTCCAGATAAATACAGACCCCCCCCTCCTTTTTTTGAATGTGTTGTAGCTTTATATGAAGCTAATGGAGCAAGGCAATGCTCAAACGTCAAATTAAACTGCACAGCTCTGTAATCACTCAGACTGACATGGCATAAAAGGATAATTAGTAGTTCATTACATGGAACATTGTTTGTTCAGCTAAATTGATTTCTCAGCTGCCCATGTTTTCTGTTTACTTAGTAAGCGCTCCACTGCACATTTTTATTTGAGAGCTAGGAAATCCCTTTCCCTGAACTTTTTTTTTTTTTTTTTATCAGTGCAGTTTTAAAATATAATTTGCTCGAGTTGGGTGAACCTCCGAATGACATCCAGGTGTACGGTAACAATCCCGAGTGCGGATTGATGCTCGGAACATAAAACCAGCTGTGGTCAGAAATCTGCGAGACTACCCGAAGGCCGGAACATACCCAGTGGCTTTGTACCTGGAAATGCTTTTGTGGCTGTTTGCTTTTCAACTTAAGAGTGAACTTCCCTCTCAGAAAGGGAGGGAGTGAGAGAGAAATTGGAATAGACACCTAATCCCTTGCTGTTCAAAGTGGAAATTGTCCAACAAAGTTTTCTTAAAGCCTTCATGTTGCCTGTTAATGCCAATACAAAGGAAACAGTGGCTGTTTTAGGATTTCCTGCAACCCTGTTCACCATTGGTAGGATTTAGAAAAAAGGCTAAATGCTAGCTTTGAAACTTTCTGAAATTGCTACCTTACAAAGATAGTGTGCATTTGCTAGGTTGGGGTAGGGGGGCTATCCATTGCTCATGCCCCTTGGTTGTTTTCATGTCCTTTGCACTTCTCTCTGATGAGTGAGGCATCCACAGAGATTTTTCTGGGCAAATACAGACATTCAGATGTGCAGCTTTTGACACCATCAGCACCTGGCTCTGCTTGACCAATGGGTTGATGCATCGAACTAAATGACCTTGGAGTTTTGATAGCCACAAAGAGAGGAGAGAAGCCAGTTCTGCAGCAAGTTCAAGCCTTGAGCACATGATGAAATATAAGTCTGGGCAGCATGTCAGGCTGAAAGTTCTACCACAAAGAAGTTTGTTTCCTGAAAGATTCTCAATATTAACTAGGTTTTGCTAGTCCTTGGAGGAACTTAGGAATCATTTCTTTTCTTGTCTTTTGCCTTTTCTTTTCTCTTTTGATTAAACATCTACATCATCTGTGTTAAATGGAGAAGGTGAGTCTATGAGAGAAGAGGGGAGGCCTTTTGAGGCCGGGCAAAGGAAAGCTCAGTGGCTCACTCTGGCTAAGTATTCTTTCAAAAGATATGTGTGCAGCTGGGGTTCACGCTAGGGAAACGAAAAACTGGATTAAATTCCACCGCAACCAAGTTCTGGGTTTCTTTCCTTGGCCCATTAGAGGGCTCTTATAACATAAACACAACATATTGAGAAGGCATCTCTCAGTTACCAATATTAATGGGAGGAAATAGAGCCTGCATGAATGAAATCCATGGATAATCCCCAAGGCTCACCAATGCTTTTTGATTTAATCTTCTTCCCCTAGCAACATTATTAGGTGCTGGACTCAGAGTTGAAGGTATACTCAGAGGAAGAGAATCCTGGCATTTGAAGAGAGCATGGACATATGATAGTTGTATTCTGAGCACACAAAAACCTAGCAGAAATGTGAAATTTGAAAATTTCAGTTTGCAATGCCATTTCAAAGGTTTTTCTGTACAAATAGTAATTTGGGGGTCAAAGTCCCAGACAGGCCATTCCCTTGCAGTCTTTGAATGTGGAAACCAGTCAGTGTGGAGATCTGTGATTGCCCCATATATAGTGGGACATTGCTCTGGTTAAAACAACAATAATGAGGGGCACCTGGGTGGCTTAGTCGGTTAAGCGTCCAACTTTGGCTCAGGTCATGATCTCGCACTCTGGAGTTGAAGCCCGCGTTGGGCTCTGTGCTGACAGCTCGGAGCCTGGAGCCTGCTTCGGATTCTGTGTCTCCTTCTCTCTCTGGCCCTCCCCCGTTCATGCTCTGTCTCTCTCTGTCTGAAAAATAAATAAACATTAAAAAATTAAACAACAACAACAACAGCAACAATAATGAGTGTTCTGTCATGAACTGCAGCCTTGCTATGTATTTAGCCTCTGCCATTGTGGTGTCTATCCTCCCCACTGGAACTGCAGGCTTCCTTTCCCTTCTTGGGCCAGCCCTGTACTCTAGGTAATATCAGTATCTGACTGTCCCTTATTCCTGAGCAATACCTGGCACCTGGACATTTGACTAGATGCTTGCCCACTCTCTTTATGTCCTGCAAACCCCTTGGTTTCTCTTGGCCAGGGCGTGGACCTTCTGCTTCCCTTTGTCATCCCCTATCTCATTTCTCCTGTTGCTGTTTTCCCTAATTTTTGTCAGAGTGGCTGTTGTTCATACCCCCAGTCCCCACCACTAATGGGGAAGTGTGGCCTCAAACCCAGCTCAGTTCCTAAGCTGATGCCAGCAAAGGCTGAATGTATGTAAGCAATCTTCCCTGACTTACTCATGCAGCAATTTTATTAAAGTTCTACTGTCAGAACTGAATTACCTGGATTGTCTTGTTGCAAACCTCTGGGTTCTCATTTTCCGCTAACTCTCCTTGGTTGCCAAAGAGACCCATGAACTGCTTCTCTAAGGGCAAATCCTGGGCTCCATGCACCTGTCTCCTCAACCACAGCCTCCCTTTGGCCCTCTTGCCTTGGCCCAAGACATAGGGCTATAATTCTGTCCAGATGCTGCTACGGGTTGCAGAGATCAGAGACCAGTCCAAGCCAGCCTTTCTTTTCCTGCCTCTCTTCATTTCCTTCCCTTCTCCATTTTAAGGTGCTCTCATTTGGCTCCACGGTTTCAAATCCTAGCTGTACATGCTGATGTCTCCTCATGTAGTATCTCCTAGTCTTGACCTTTCTCCTGAGCTCTAGACTCATAGCCAAATGCCTCACCAGCATTTTAGGTATAATAGGCATCTTTAACTTAACAGAGCTTAAAAGGAATTTGGGATTTCTTTCCTGAAATCTGTCTCTTTCCTTCCTCTAAGTTAATAGCTACATCTGGTTGTTAATGCTAAAAACCTAGGAATCATCCTTGATTATTCTCTTTTCCTTACCTCCATACCCAATCCATCAGTGAGTCCTGGAGATTCCTATTTTCAAAATGTACTTCCAGCTTGTTAACTTTTCTCTGGCTTCCAGCTAACTATGGCAATACCCTCCTTACAACTCCTCCCTGCTTCTGCTTTTGCCCCTCATCCTATTCTTAGCAGAGTAGGTGGAGTGCTCTTTCAAAAACAAAATTCAGGATTGTATCATTTTCCAGTTTGAAAACTTCTATGGTGTTTACTGTAGTTGGAATAATATCTAAACATCACATGTCCCTCTGGCTCCACATGATCTAACCCCTTCTCACTTTCTGACATCATTTCACACTTTCGCCTCTTCCCTGAAGTGGCCATGTTTCTCTGACAGCAGAGCCCTTGCATTTATTGTTCTGTCTGCCTAGAATACTCTTCCTCCTATCTTGGTATGATTGTTTCTGCCTCATATATTAGGTTGCAGCTCAAGTCCTTGCTCAGAAAGATTTTTCCTGGACCTCATCTAAAGTCATTCTCGGTCAAATTATCCTATATTATTCCCTTTCTAGCATAAATAATTCCTTGACTTTCTAAAAAAATTGTTTTTGGATTGTTTTTACTTCTTTTTTTTTTAAGTTTAATTAGAGAGTGAGCATGAGTGGGGGAGGGGCAGAGAGAGAGGGAGAAGGAGAGAGAGAATCCCAAGCAGGCTCCGCACTGTCAGCACAGAGCCCGACAAGGGGAGTGAACTCATGAACAGTGAGATCATGACCTGAGCTGAAATCAAGAGTCAGATGCTTAACCGACTGGGCCACCCAGGCACCCCTGGATTGTTTACTTCTTAGTAATAGGCTCCATGAGGACAGAGCCTTTGTTTTGTTGACGACTGAATCTCTTGTGCTTAGAATAATGCCAGGCATGTAACAGGTGCTCAATATTGTTGAATGAATAAAGTCCAGCATCCTTGTCTAGACTGGGGAAGGGTCCCACCTGTACCTATTAACAGTCATGTCTCTGCTCTTCATCTACCAATATCTTTGAAGCTGGTTTTCTTAGCTTTCACTCTGCCCTCTCTTGCTGTGTGTGGCTACGAGAACTATGATGTCTCACCCCTGAGTCCATAAAGCTGAGTTACAACAGCTGTGCCCTCCAGTTTCCCATTTTAATCTCTTGGCTTTTCATCTTTGCTTCAAGCTTCTGAGGCTCTGGACATCTGCTTCAATCGCTGTTTTCATGGATGACTTTGGTTTGTCAAGGTCTCGTTCTCTCTGATGTTGACCTAAACTACTAGGTCTTGCTTCATATTCCCTAGGGCCAGTTGCCTACCACATTCTGGAGAAGCAAGGCATCGGGGGAAACGTTTTGAAGTTAAACCCCAGCAGAGCCTGATGAAGGCAAGTTGACTCTCCATCTCAAGGGACAGTTTCCATTGCAGTCATGTTCCACGAATGTTCACCACCACTTGCCTGAGGCATTTTATTTCACCACTTGACCCTCACTGGTGAAGAACAGCCCCTTAGCTGAGTATCTTAAGGCCCATTAAAATGCAAACTCTGGTTGTAATATAAACCAAGAAAAGCAAAATTTACAAAATCCCCTGTTTGAGACACAGTGTAAAAGACTGATATGGAAAAGAAAGGTAATAGACGCGAAAAGGAAATTCCACTCTGATGTCCTATCTATTGTTTGGCTTTTTTGAGAGTAGGTGTGAGTACAGGAGTGTAAATAATTTGCATATATCTATACTCCAATTACTGGTTTATACATGATGTATGTAAAGTGTAGGTGATATCTATATTTTACTTTAATGAAAACTTATAAAATGAGTAATAGTTATTCGAGAACCTAAAATAACTTTTTTGGATTTACTTGGATGATTAGGCCAGAAACACATTCAGAAAATTATATATGTATCTATCTAAGAAATACCTAACAATATCTAAAAACTATCTCTCTGAAAGAACAAAGTACTAGTTCTGCAGCACTTCAACCTGTCAAGCAAATATATATGAACATGTTTTCCTTTTGAAAGGCATATTATTATGTACCCAGTAAATCAAAATAAGCTCCTCTGAGTGACTTACATCTGTCAAATAAATAAAATTTAATCCTAAATACACACACACACACACACACACACACACACATATATATATATATATATCACCTGTTAAACAAATCCAACTTAGGGACAAAACTAATTCAGTTATGCAATGCCTGTAAAAACAAAACAAAATTAAAATAGGTAAAATGAAACAAAACTTGTTTTAAAAAAGAATTATAGGGGCGCCTGGATGGCTTAGTCGGTTGAGTGTCTGACTCTTGATTTTGGCTCAGGTCATGATCCCAGGTTTGTGGGATTGAGACCCACACTGGGCTCTGTGTTGAATGTGGAACCTGCTTGGGATTCTCTCTCTCTTTCTCTCTCTCTCCCTCTGCCCCTTCCCAACTTGTGCACACACACTCTCTCTCTCTCTTTTACCCTCTGCCCCTCCCCAGCTTGTGTGCTCTCTCTCTCTAAAATAAAATAAAAAAGAATTATATCCCATACTATTGATAATTTGTAATTTATTTAACCATTCTACTACTAATGGACATTTAATATTAATTTATTGTGTGATTATAAACAATGTTTATATTTGTATCCACATGAAAATATTTCTATTAGGTTCAGTTCTTAAAGTGAAATTACTATTTAAAGAGATTATGCATTTTTTTAAAGATTTTATTTTTAAGTAATCTCTACACCCAATGTGGGGCTGGAACTTATTACCCTGAGATCAAGAGTCGTGTACTGTATGGACTGAGCCAGCCAGGTGCCCCTAGATTGTGTGTTTTAAATGATCCATACTGTGAGATTTAAGTTACAACCAACATTGCATGAAGTTCACTACTTTATACTGTCTTCACTACTGGACTCCTAGTTGTGCTCATTTGATGAGTGAAAAGTTCCCCTACCCTCTTTTTTATAATTTTATTCAAGTATAATTTACACACATTAAGCTTCACATGTAACTTTCTGTGTGTGTGTGTGTGTGTGTGTGTGTGTGTGTGTGTGTGTGTGAAAACTACCAAGCTAATAAACCAAGCTAATAAACCAAAACCAAGCTAATAAACATTGCTATTACTTCTAGAGGTTTCTTTGTGCCCTGATTTAATTTCTCACCACCTCTCCCATCCCCTCCCTACATTGTCTGCAGGCAACCACTGATCTGCTTTCTGTCTCTATTCTATTTTCTAGGCTTTTATTTAAATGGAATCAAATAGTTTTCCTTTTTGTCTGGCTTCTTCCACTTAGCATTATTATTTTGAGGTTCATTTATGTTGTTGTATGTATCAATACTTCATACCTATTTATTGCTGAATAGTATTGCATTGAATGGATATACCACAATTTATTTTTCATTCACTTGTTCATGCATATTTAGGTTGTTTTCAAATCTCTCGGCTATTAGAATTATGTGTCTCCATGCTTTTAAAATGGTTGAATGGTTTTCCAAAATGGTTGTAACATGTTATATTCCCACAGAGTTCCAGTTGAATCACATCCTCTCCAACACTCATTAAGTCTGTTAAATTTTAATTATCTTAGTGGATATGCAGTGGTATCTCATTTCAATTTTAATTTTCACTTCTCTAATGACTAATGATGTTGAAAATCTTACTGGGTGCTTATTTGCCATCCATACATCTTCTTTGGTGATGTGTCTAACATTTTGTCTATGGTTTTATTTAGTTGTTGTGTTCTTATTACTAAGTTGTAAGAATTCTTTATACATTCGAGGTACAAGTCCTCTGTGGGAAATATGTTCTGCGAATATTTTCTTCCGGTCTGTGGCTTGTCATCATCATTTTCTCCTTTTTCTTCTTCTTTTGTTATAGTGTCTTTTGAAGAGAAAAGTTTTTAATTTTGATACAATCTGTCTTATTGATTTTTTCCTTATAGTTTGTGCTTTTGGGTTATATTTAAGATATCTTTGCCAAATCCAGTATCACTTGCTGGCTTTGAAGGTAGAGGAAGGGGGCTACAGTTCAAGGAATTAAGCAGACTCTAGAAGTTGGAAAAGGCAGAAAAATGGATGTATGCCTAATGCTTCTAGAAAGGAAAACAACTTTGTCAACATCTTGATGTTTTCTAGTGAGGCCCACATCAGATTTCTAATATACAGAACTTTAAGATAGTAGTATGATTCCATTTTGATTAAGTATTTATGCACAATATTGTGTTTGTATGTATACTGACAGAATGTAACCATCTCCACTAAAATGTAAGCTCCTTGGGGCACCTGAGTGGCTCAGTCAGTTGAATGCCCAACTCTTAAGTTTGGCTCACCTCATGATCTTACAGTTCCTGGTCTTGAGCCCTGTGGTGGGCTCTGTTCTGGCAGTGCAGAGCCTGCTTGGGATTCTCCCCACCCAACCCCCCCCCCCCCCCCCCCGTCCCTCCCTTGCTTGTGCTATAAATTAAAAAAAAAAAAAAAAAGTAAGCTCCTTGAGGCCAGGGGCACATTGTTTTATCTCAGTGTCTGTAACAGTACATGGCAGAGAGTTGGGAGGGGGTCAATATAAATTGTTGAATTAATGAATTAATAATCCATAATGTTACCACATTTATATAAAATAACTATACAGGTATAAGTTATGTGGAGGAGGTTGCATATTTTATATCCATATATGTATCTAAATGCACAGAACACTGTTTGGGAGAATATATACCAAACTGTTTTCAATGGTTATCTCTGGGGAAGGAATAGGATTGGGTAGAGGGAAAGTGAAAATAGACATTTACTATTACCTGATATATTTCTGAAATTGTATGTTCCTGTCATCATATATTATTCTTATAAATAAAAATATCAGTAAAGGAAATAATTACTGTCTCAATTCTAATCAAACATCTTTAAATTTGATTTGAATATCCTGTTTTACATCATTAAACACTATGTTTGCCTAGGAGATTTTAAGGAGACACAAATCAGTATTAAATAATTAAAACTAATGACGAAGTGATTATTATCAGGAAGTGCAAGCTGGACTTGGAACATGGCAGAAATAAATATGGGTGCATGGTGAATTTCATCATCAGGCTTTGGGAAAGATTTAGAAGGTAGTGTCAGAGTGTGTAGATCAGTAGGGTTGTAACGAGTATTATGTGAGAAGACACTAAGTTACTTCGTAAAGAAACTGGTAATCTGGTATCCAGGTATGAAATTTAGAAACTAGAGAAGAAAAATACACAATACTTCTGATGAACAGACTTATGAGTCATGGGGCAGCTTGGATGATTTTTGCTTGCTAAATTTTATGCCCCAGTAGTACATATAGCAGTTCTCATATCTGAGGTCATTATAAAGTTTCCAGATGGCTCAAATTAGACAAAATCATTCCTTTTGATCAGCTTCATAATCGGTATTGATTGTCAAAGGTAAATGTATCATGTAATCATTCATATTTCATTTAAGAAGAGTTTATGGAATGCTTGTAGGACATAAGGGTCTGGCATAGGTTCTGTCAGGGAGGCAGAGATAAATCAGGTATGGATCCTCTTCTCTAAAAACAGAATCTTAGGAGATGAATCGAAGCAGGAATGTAAATTGCTATGAAAGGATTAGGGTGATGAAGATATAAGTTGTGAAGTAAGACAGTATCAGTGGGACAGAATGGCAGGGATGAATGAGAGAGTAATTGAAGAGGGATTGGAAAGAGCATGGCCATTGATTGGCTATAGTGACTGTAAGAAAACTGCCAAGACTGTTGGATTCATTGAACACCCCAGGTGACTCTCTTGAGGGAGTGGCTTTAGCAGGATTTGCTTAGTTCCAAAGATTTCCTGGACTATAAATACAGCTACTTATTAATTATAATACAGCTATTTATTAAGTGGTGTCTGCAACCTCTATGGAAAGCAAAGGAACTATTCAAGACTCTGACCTGATCAGGACAACCCATATTTTACTTATTTATCTCACTCACCAGCCTGCAAGGTCCTTCTGGGAGAGGATTCATAGTTCTCTATTGCTAGTATCTTACACATTGCTTGGTATATAGCAGATACTCAATTTTTACTTGAACACAAAAGCAATAATTGGTCATTAGGAAGAGAGACCATGACCAATATATAGGACTCCAATAAATAAACAAATTTGGTCTGTCTAGTAGAATGGAGTCCCTGATTACATGTGATATTCATTTTACAGAAAGCAACACTGGGGTTGCATACATCCATTGTATCTGTTGGGCAGACTGCTCCTGGACAACTAGAACATCAAGTCTTTCTATGCCAGAACTTATGCTAATTTTCTGGGGGTATAGATTGATTATGATAAGGTGCCTCTCCCAAGGAACTTAGAGTCCAGAGAGAGTTCATCGGCTGTACTAGATGGATGCAGAAGGAAACTATAACTCTAAAAGGGTGAGTATGCCCACATGTATTATTCAGGATGGGCTTGGTTATATTGTGGCCACAAGCAACCTCCATATCTCAGTGGTTCCCAAGGACAGTTTTTTGCCTACCATGTCCATTTTGAGTTGGCTACAGGTATGCTCCACATATTCACTCAGGGACCAAGGCTGAACTGCTTATCTTTTTCACTTCAAACGTTGCTGGTCATTGTGGCAGAGGCATGAATTGGCTTTTCTTCCTGGAAGTGACATACATCACTTCACGCATTTTGTCAACCAGAGCAGGTCGTATGGGCACACCTGAGTTCAACAGGCTAAATGAATATAATCATCCCATGGGAATGAGTATTGATTAACAGAAATATAATCTATGGCATCATTCCTCTGCAGTCCAATTTCTCAACCCTAAGACTCCAAGTCTTAGATGAGAATCTTGAGACTTTAAGATGTTTCTGGAGAACAAGGAATAGGTTACAGGAATAAAGAGGATGTTCTGAGAGAAGCTGGGATTGTTGGAGAAAATTCAAATAAAGGAAACATCAAGATAAATGTGAGAAGACTTTTAATTTAGTCATATACCCAATGGGGTAGTTGGTAGAGATGGTTGTGAAGTCACGGAATTTTATTTTTCTCTGCAGATGATATTATCATATGCTTGTCACGACTAGGCTATTACTGTGAATTTTTTAAAAGAAGAAAAATGAAAAGATTTTGATCTAATGTCATCTTTATTTCAGAAAAAAGATAAGAACACTAATTGTTAAGACTGACAAAGATTTAATTTCTAGTTGCATTGAGAGGAAAAAAATTAACAGACTAACAAAATTATAACCTTAACATGATTGAACTCATTACTTTTGAAATGTGGAGCAGATACTTTGTGTTGGTTTTTTAGTTTGTTTATAGAACTGGAAATGACTTTAGCATGTTAATATTTTATCAAATTAAAATTAATATCATTATGTTTTGAGAATCAAAATGTAAATGTAATGTAAATGCCATTATATATGTGAGAATATATGTTTTATTTTTTATAAAAATAATAGATGCTTATTATCAAAATATCAAGCAACACAAAAAGTATGAGGAAAGAAAAAATTGCTTATAAATAACCTAGTATGATATTTGGTGAACAAGATGAATTGATAGTCAGAGAGATAGGTAGGTAGGTAGGTAGGTAGGTAGAGAGATAGAGAATAGTTTTATAAGAATGGGATTATCCTATGCCAACTATTTTTTTTTTAATTTTTTTTTTTTAACGTTTATTTATTTTTGAGACAGAGAGAGACAGAGCATGAACGGGGGAGGGTCAGAGAGAGGGAGACACAGAATCTGAAACAGGCTCCAGGCTCTGAGCTGTTAGCACAGAGCCCGACGCGGGGCTTGAACTCACGGACTGTGAGATCATGACCTGAGCCGAAGTAGGCCGCTTAACCGACTGAGCCACCCAGGCGCCCCCTTATGCCAACTATTAAAAAACATTTTATTTTATTCTAATTTACTAGATATTGAAATGCAGAATTTTTGAATTTTTGATAAATGTGTTTCTTCTTAAGAGATATTACGTCCTTAAAATCCTAAGCTGAAAGATTTTGAAAACCATCAAGACATTAGCAACATCACATTTGAAAGCTGAAATGTTCCAGTTTTTACAGTTCTCACTGATTTCCTGCTATGAAGGAGAAAGCCTTTAAATACTCTTATCCTCCCTTCCTCTCCTTCAATTCTATTTTTTTGTCCTGATTTTATTTAATTTTAATATAATTTCAAACTTATTCCAATGTGGCAAGAACAATGAGAGGCATTCCCATATACCCTTAACCAAATTTTTATATTTTACCTCATTTTATTCTCTATAATTTATACACTGTATATTATTTTTTCTAAACCATACTTAATACATAGTTAAATATGCACTTCTGAAGAACAAGAACATTTTCTCAAATAATCACAGTGCAATTTTCAAAAGCAGGAAATTTAACACGATGCAATAGTATTATCTACTCTACAGTTCATATTCAAATTTTTTCAGTTATTCCAACATGCCTTTTACAGATTTCTTTTTCTTAGTACAGGATCTAATCTACAATCATGCATTACTTGATTATCATGTCTCTTTAGTCTCCTTTAATCTGAAGCAATTCTTCAGCCTTTTATTTTTCTTGATCTTGACATTTGTGAGTTTAGGCCAGTTATATTGTATAATGTCCCTCAATTTGGATTTGTCTAATATTTCTTCATGATTTGATTCAGGTTATGCGTTTTTGGCAAGAATACCACTGAGGTAATGTGCTTTCTCAATGTATCATGTTAGAAGGCACTAGATGTCTGTTTGTCCCAATGTTGGTAATGATAACATCAATCGCATGATTAAAGTGGTGTCTACCAGGTTTCTCTTCTGTAAAGGTAACATTTCCCCCTTTTTAGTTAGTGAGTATAGTAAGCAGACACATTCTAACAGTATTTAATATCCCATGGCATCAAAATTTTGCCCACTATTTTAAGCATCCATTGATGATTTTCTATTTTTATAATTTCTTCTGTATTAGTTGGCTTTCTACCACAAAGACGACTTTTATTTTATCCTTCATTTATTTATTTTTTCATTGCAGTATGAACTTTTATGTTTTGAATTGTTTCTCTCTCACCTCCAAGTCCTAACCCCTAGTACCTGAGAATGTGACCTTATTTGGAAACAAAGTCTTTGCAGATTTAATCAAGTTAGGATGAGGTTATTAGGTTGAACCTGAATCCAAGATGACCGGTGTCCCTATAAAAAGGGAAAATTTGGACACAGACACACACACAGAAAAGATTGTATGAAGACACACAGGGAAGACACCATGTGAACAAGGAGGATCAGAGATATGCATCTACTAGCTAAGGACTGCCAAATATTTCTGGCAAACCACCTATCAAGGTGCCAAGAGGCAAACAAGGATTTCCCTAGGGGTTTCAGAGGGAGCATAGCCCTGATAATGCACCTCAATTCTGGACTTCTAATCTCAAAACTGTGAGACAATAAATCTGGTTTTTCAGGTCACCCAATTTGTGGTAACTTTATTATGGCAGCCCTAGGGAACTAATACAATATGTGTGGATTTTTATTTTATTCAAACAGTTGTAATCAATTACCATCATTATTTATTTTGATGCATTTATAGTCCCAGAGTTTGCTGGAAGGAGCCACCTGTAGCTGGCTTAAGCATGCTTTTGACTCCATTGTTCTTGGAGCATTTCCTTAATTTTTGGCACAAGAAGATGGTCCGGCTCATCTTGTAATTCCTCTGCCCTAGGCCCCCAATTTTACAGCTAGGCAATACCTCTTTCTTTTCTTTCTTTCTTTTTCTTTCTTTCTTTCTTTCTTTCTTTCTTTCTTTCTTTCTTTCTTTCTTTCTTTCTTTCTTTCTTTCTTTCTCTCTCTATGTCCTTTTATGTCCCTATCTATCTATCTATCTATCTATCTATCTATCTATCTATCATCTTTCCCCTGAGTTTATACTTATACTCTTAGTTTCAGTTTGACATCTCAGAATACATTCTTGGCTTCCTTTTCTTTTTTGTATTTGCAATTCCCTATGCCACAAGGAGAAATCTGGCTCTAATTATGTTCAATATATTCCTCATTTGCTCAGCCCTAAAAAATATATATTTATTTCCCTAAACTCACACTAATTCATTTTAGAATTGCTAATCTGTACCACAGATAAAAGCAAATTTACTAACCAGAGGTCAATATTTGTATGTAGTTTTTTCACTTTTGGGGGGTACAATTTATTATTATTATTTTTAAATTAATTAATATATTAATTATTTTAAGTTTTTATTTAAATTCTAGTTAGTTAACATATATTGTAATATTGGTTTCAGGAGTAGAATTTAGTGATTCATCACTTAATATTACACCCAGCTCATCACAAGTGCCCTATTTAATAGCCACCCTGGGTAGTAAAATTTTCTTTTTAATTTAACTATTTTTAATTTATATCCAAATTAGTTAGCATATAGTGCAACAATGATTTCAGGAGTAGATTCCTTAATGCCCCTTACCCATCTAGCCCATCACCCCTCCCACAAGCCCTCCAGTAACCCTGTTTGTTCTCCATATTTAAGAGGCTCTTATGTTTTGTCCCCCTCCTTGTTTTTATATTATTTTTGTTTCCCTTCCCTAATGTTCATCTGTTTTGCCTCTTAAAGCCCTCATATGAGTGAAGTCATATGATATTTGTCTTTCTCTGACTAATTTCGCTTAGCATAATACCCTCCAGTTCCATCCACGTGGTTGCAAATGGCAAGATTTCACTCTTTTTGATTGCCAAGTAATACTCCATTGTGTGTGTGTGTGTGTGTGTATATATATATATATATATATATATATATATATATATATATATACACCACATCTTCTGTACCCAACCATGGATGGACATTTGGGCTCTTCCCATACTTTGGCTATTGTCGATAGTGCTGCTGTAAACATTCAGGTGCATCTATCCCTTCAAAACAGCATACCTGTATCCCTTTGATAAATACCTAGTAGTGCAATTTCTGGGCCATAGGGTAGTTCTATTTTTAATTTTTTGAGGAAGCTCCACAGTGTTTTCCAGAGTGGCTGCACCAGTCTGCATTCCCACCAGCAGTGCAAAAGAGATCCTCTTTCTCAGCATCCTCGTCAACATCTGTTGTTGGCTGAGTTGTTAATATTAGCCATTCTGACAGGTGTGAGGTTGTATCTCATTGTGGCTTTGATTTGTATTTCCCTGATGATGAGTGATGTTGAGCATTTTTTCATGTGTCGGTTGGCCATCTGGATGTCTTCTTTGGAGAAGTGTCTATTCATGTCTTTTGCCCATTTCTTCACAGGGTTATTTGTTTTTTGGGTGTTGAGTTTGATAAGTTCTTTATAGATTTTGGATACTAACCCTTTATCTGATAGGTAGTTGGCAGATATCTTCTCCCATTCCATCGGTTGCCTTTTAGTTTTGTTGATTGTTTCCTTTGCAGAAGCTTTTTATTTTGATGAGGTCCCAATAGTTCATTTTTGCTTTTGTTTCCCTTGCCTCTGGAGATACGTTGAGTAAGAAGTTGCTGTGGCCAAGATCAAAAAGGTTTTTGCCTGCTTTCTCCTCGAGGATTTTGATGGCTTCCTGTCTTACATTGAGGTCTTGCATCCATTTTGAGTTTATTTTTGCGTATGGTGTAAGAAAGTGGTCCAAGTTCATTTTTCTGCATGTCGCTGTCCAGTTTTCCCAGCACCACTTGCTGAAAAGACTATCTTTATTCCATTGGATATTCTTTCCTGCTTTGTCAAATATTAGTTGGCCAAACGTTTCTGGGTTCTCTATTCTGTTCCACTGATCTGAGTGTCTGTTCTTGTGCCAATACCATATTGTCTTGATGATTACAACTTTCTAGTATAGCTTGAAGTCTGGGATTGTGATGCCTCCTGCTTTGGTTTTCTTTTTCAAGATTGCTTTGGCTATTCAGGGTCTTTTGTGGCTCCATACAAATTTTAGGATTGTTTGTTCTAGCACTGTGAAGAATGCTGGTGTTATTTTGACAGGGATTGCATTGGGTAGTGTCAAAATTTTAACAATATTGGTTCTTCCTATCTGGGAGCATGGAACCTTTTTCCATTTTTTTGTGTCTTCTTCAATTTCTTTCATAAGCTTTCTATGGTTTTCAGTGTAGATTTTTCACCTCTTTGGTAAGATTTATTCCTAAGTATTTCACGGTTTTTGGTGCAATTGTAAATGGGATAGAGTCCTTGATTTCTCTTTCTGTTGATTCATTGTTGGTGACTAGGATGCAACTGATTTCTGTGCATTGATTTTATATCTTGCAACTTTGCTGAATTCATGAATCAGTTATAGCAGTGTTTTGGTGGAATATTTTGGGTTTTCCATATAGAATATCATGTCATCTGTGAAGAGTGAAAGTCTGACCTCCTTCTGGCTGATTTGGATGCCTTATGTCTTTGTGTTGTCTGATGGCTGAGGCTAAGACTTGCAATACTATGTTGAATAACAGTGTCAAGAGTGAATGTCCCTGTCTTGTTCCTGACCTTAGGGGGAAAGCTCTCAATTTTTCCCCATT